>NC_090924.1:1472036803-1472654019 GCF_040938575.1 Ambystoma mexicanum | reverse complement strand
GTGGATGGGGGGATTGGGGGTAGGTTATGATGGTTGGGGCAGATGATGATGATGATGGGGGTGGTTATGATGGAGGGGGTGTGGATGGGGGGATTGGGGGGTAGGTTATGATGGTTTGGGGCAGATGATGATGGGGGTAGGGGTGGTTATGAATGGAGGGGGTGTGGATGGGGGGATTAGGGGTAGGTTATGATGGTTGGGGCAGATGATGGTGATGATGATGATGGGGGTGGTTATGATGGAGGGGGTGTGGATGGGGGGATTGGGGGTAGGTTATGATGGTTGGGCAGATGATGATGATGGGGTAGGGGTGGTTATGATGGAGGGGGTGTGGATGGGGGTGTGGGGTAGGTTATGATGGTTGTGGCAGATGATGATGATGGGGGTAGGGGTGGTTATGATGGAGGGGGTGTGGATGGGGGGGATTGGGGAAGGTTATGATGGTTGGGGCAGATGATGATGATGGGGTGGTTATGATGGAGGGGGTGGGGATGGGGGGTATTGGGGGTAGGTTATGATGGTTGGGGCAGATGATGATGATGGGGTAGGGGTGGTTATGATGGAGGGGGTGTGGATGGGGGTATTGGGGGTAGGTTATGATGGGTGGGGCAGATGATGATGTTGGGGGTAGGGGTGGTTATGATGGAGGTGTGTGGATGGGGGGGATAGGGGTAGGTTATGATGGTTGGGGCAGATGATGATGATGGGGGTAGGGGTGGGTATGATGGAGGGGGTGTGGATGAGGGTATTGGGGGTAGGTTATGATGGTTGGGGTGTGGATGGGGGTATGGGGGTAGGTTATGATGGTTGGGGCAGATGATGATGATGGGGTAGGGGTGGTTATGATGGAGGGGTGTGGATGGGGGTATTGGGGGTAGGTTATGATGGTTGGGGCAGATGATGATGATGGGGTAGGGGTGGTTATGATGGAGGGGGTGTGGATGGGGGGTATTGGGGTAGGTTATGATGGTTGGGGCAGATGATGATGATGGGGGTGGTTATGATGGAGGGGGTGTGGATGGGGGGATTGGGGGTAGGTTATGATGGTTGGGGCAGATAATGATGATGGGGGTAGGGGTAGTTATGATGGAGGGGGTGTGGATGGGGGTATTGGGGGTAGGTTATGATGGTTGGGGCAGATGATGATGATGGGGGTACGGGTGGGTATGATGGAGGGTGTGTGGATGGGTGGTATTGGGGGTAGGTTATTATGGTTGGGGCAGATGATGATGATGGTGGGGGTAGGGGTGGTTATGATGGAGGGGTGTGGATGGGGGTATTGGGGGTAGGTTATGATGGTTGGGGCAGATGATGATGATGGGGGTAGGGGTGGTTATGATGGAGGGGTGTGGATGGGGGTATTGGGGGTAGGTTATGATGGTTGGGTCAGATGATGATGATGGGGGTAGGGGTGGTTATGATGGAGGGGGTGTGGATGGGGGTATTGGGGGTAGGTTATGATGGTTGGGGCAGATGATGATGATGGGGGTGGTTATGAGGAGGGGGTGTGGATGGGGGGATTGGGGGTAGGTTATGATGGTTGGGGCAGATAATGATGATGGGGGTAGGGGTAGTTATGATGGAGGGGGTGTGGATGGGGGTATTGGGGTAGGTTATGATGGTTGGGGCAGATGATGATGATGGGGGTACGGGTGGTTATGATGGATGGGTGTGGATGGGGGGATGGGGGTAGGTTATGATGGTTGGGGCTGATGATGATGATGATGGGGGTGGTTATGATGGAGGGGGTGTGGATGGGGGGATTGGGGGTAGGTTATGATGGTTGGGGCAGATGATGATGGGGGTAGGGGTGGTTATGATGGAGGGGGTGTGGATGGGGGGATTAGGGGTAGGTTATGATGGTTGGGGCAGATGATGGTGATGATGGATGATGGGGGTGGTTATGATGGAGGGGTGTGGATGGGGGGGATTGGGGGTAGGTTATGATGGTTTGGGGCAGATGATGATGATGGGGGTAGGGGTGGTTATGATGGAGGGGGTGTGGATGGGGGGTGTGGGGGGTAGGTTATGATGGTTGTGGCAGATGATGATGATGGGGGTAGGGGTGGTTATGATGGAGGGGGTGTGGATGGGGGATTGGGGGTAGGTTATGATGGTTGGGGCAGATGATGATGATGGGGTGGTTATGATGGAGGGGGTGTGGATGGGGGGTATTGGGGGTAGTTATGATGGTTGGGGCAGATGATGATGATGGGGTAGGGGTGGTTATGATGGAGGGGGTGTGGATGGGGGTATTGGGGGTAGGTTATGATGGGTGGGGCAGATGATGATGTTGGGGGTGGGGGTGGTTATGATGGAGGTGTGTGGATGGGGGGATAGGGGGTAGGTTATGATGGTTGGGGCAGATGATGATGATGGGGGTAGGGGTGGGTATGATGGAGGGGGTGTGGATGAGGGTATTGGGGGTAGGTTATGATGGTTGGGGTGTGGATGGGGGTATTGGGGGTAGGTTATGATGGTTGGGGCAGATGATGATGATGGGGTAGGGGTGGTTATGATGGAGGGGTGTGGATGGGGGTATTGGGGGTAGGTTATGATGGTTGGGGCAGATGATGATGATGGGGTAGGGGTGGTTATGATGGAGGGGGTGTGGATGGGGGGTATTGGGGGTAGGTTATGATGGTTGGGGCAGATGATGATGATGGGGGTGGTTATGATGGAGGGGTGGGTGTGGGATGGGGGGCATTGGGGGTAGGTTATGATGGTTGGGGCAGATAATGATGATGGGGGTAGGGGTAGTTATGATGGAGGGGGTGTGGATGGGGGTATTGGGGGTAGGTTATGATGGTTGGGGCAGATGATGATGATGGGGGTACGGGTGGGTATGATGGAGGGTGTGTGGATGGGTGGTATTGGGGTAGGTTATTATGGTTGGGGCAGATGATGATGATGGTGGGGGTAGGGGTGGTTATGATGGAGGGGTGTGGATGGGGGTATTGGGGGTAGGTTATGATGGTTGGGGCAGATGATGATGATGATGGGGGTAGGGGTGGTTATGATGGGGGTGTGGATGGGGGGTATTGGGGGTAGGTTATGATGGTTGGGGCAGATGATGATGATGTTGGGGGTAGGGTGGTTATGATGGAGGGGTGTGTGGGGGGATATGGGGTAGGTTATGATGGTTGGGGCAGATGATGATGATGGGGGTGGTTATGATGGAGGGGGTGTGGATGGGGGTATTGGGGGTAGGGTTATGATGGTTGGGGCAGATGATGATGATGGGGGTAGGGGTGGTTATGATGGAGGGGGTGTGGATGGGGGGTGTGGGGGGTAGGTTATGATGGTTGGGGCAGATGATGATGATGGGGGTAGGGGTGGTTATGATGGAGGGGGTGTGGATGGGGGGTGTGGGGGGTAGGTTATGATGGTTGGGGCAGATGATGATGATGGGGTAGGGGTGGTTATGAGGAGGGGTGTGGATGGGGGCATTGGGGGTAGGTTATGATGGTTGGGGCAGATGATGATGATGGGGTGGTTATGATGGAGGGGGTGTGGATGGGGGGTATTGGGGGTAGGTTATGATGGTTGGGGCAGATGATGATGATGGGGTAGGGGTGGTTATGATGGAGGGGGTGTGGATGGGGGTATTGGGGGTAGGTTATGATGGATGGGGCAGATGATGATGTTGGGGGTAGGGGTGGTTATGATGGAGGTGTGTGGATGGGGGGATAGGGGGTAGGTTATGATGGTTGGGGCAGATGATGATGATGGGGGTAGGGGTGGGTATGATGGAGGGGGTGTGGATGAGGGTATTGGGGGTAGGTTATGATGGTTGGGGTGTGGATTGGGGTATTGGGGGTAGGTTATGATGGTTGGGGCAGATGATGATGGGGGTAGGGGTGGTTATGATGGAGGGTGTGGATGGGGGTATTGGGGTAGGTTATGATGGTCGGGGCAGATGATGATGATGGTAGGGGTGGTTATGATGGAGGGGGTGTGGATGGGGGGTATTGGGGGTAGGTTATGATGGTTGGGGCAGATGATGATGATGGGGGTGGTTATGATGGAGGGGGTGTGGATGAGGGGATTGGGGGTAGGTTATGATGGTTGGGGCAGATATTGATGATGGGGTAGGGGTGTTATGATGGAGGGGGTGTGGATGGGGGTATTGGGGTTAGTTATGATGGTTGGGGCAGATGATGATGATGGGGGTACGGGTTGGTATGATGGAGGGTGTGTGGATGGGGTGGTATTGGGGGTAGGTTATGATGGTTGGGGCAGATGATGATGATGGGGGGTAGGGGTGGTTATGATGGAGGGGTGTTGATGGGGGTATTGGGGGTAGGTTATGATGGTTGGGGCAGATGATGATGATGATGGGGGTAGGGGTGGTTATGATGGAGGGGGTGTGGATGGGGGTATTGGGGGTAGGTTATGATGGTTGGGGCAGATATGATGATGTTGGGGGTAGGGTGGTTATGATGGAGGGGTGTGGATGGGGGGGATTGGGGGTAGGTTATGATGGTTGGGGCAGATGATGATGGGGGTGGTTATGATGGAGGGGGTGTGGATGGGGGTATTGGGGGGTAGTTATGATGGTTGGGGCAGATGATGATGATGATGGTGGTAGGGGTGGTTATGATGGAGGGGTGTGGATGGGGGGTATTGGGGGTAGGTTATGATGGTTGGGGCAGATGATGATGATGATGATGGGGGTGGTTATGATGGAGGGGGTGTGGATGGGGGGGATTGGGGGTAGGTTATGATGGTTGGGGCAGATGATGATGATGGGGTAGGGCTGGTTATGATGGAGGGGGTGTGGATGGGGGTATTGGGGGTAGGTTATGATGGTTGGGGCAGATGATGATGGGGTAGGGGTGGTTATGATGGAGGGGTGTGGATGGGGGTATTGGGGGTAGGTTATGATGGTTGGGGCAGATGATGGGGGTAGGGGTGGTTATGATGGAGGGGTTGTATTGGGGGTAGATTATGATGGTTGGGGCAGATGATGATGATGATGGGGGTAGGGGTGGTTGTGATGGAGGGGGTGGATGGGGGGTATTGGGGGTAGGTTATGATGGTTTGGGGCAGATGATGATGATGGGGGTGGTTATGATGGAGGGGGTGTGGATGGGGGTATTGGGGGTAGGTTATGATGTTTGGGGCAGATGATGATGGGGTAGGGGTGGTTATGATGGAGGGGATGTGGATGGGGTGATTGGGGGTAGGTTATGATGGTTGGGGCAGATGATGATGATGGGGGTAGGGGTGGGTATGATGGAGGGGGTGTGGATGGGGGTTATTGGGGGTAGGCTATGATGGTTGGGCAGATGATGATGATGATGGGGGTAGGGGTGGTTATGATGGAGGGGTGTGGATGGGCGTATTGGGGGAGGTTATGATGGTTGGGGCAGATGATGATGATGATGGGGGTAGGGGTGGTTATGATGGAGGGGTGTGGATGGGGGTATTGGGGGTAGGTTATGATGGTTGGGGCAGATGATGATGATGATGGGGTAGGGGTGGTTATGATGGAGGGGTGTAGATGGGGGTATTGGGGGTAGGTTATGATGGTTGGGGCAGATGATGATGTTGGGGGTAGGGGTGGTTATGATGTAGGGGTGTGGATGGGGGGGATTGGGGGTAGGTTATGATGGTTGGGGCAGATGATGATGATGATGGGGGTGGTTATGATGGAGGGGGTGGGATGGGGGGATTGGGGGTAGGTTATGATGGTTGGGGCAGATGATGATGGGGGTAGGGGTGGTTATGATGGAGGGGGTGTGGATGGGGGGAATTAGGGGTAGGTTATGATGGTTGGGGCAGATGATGGTGATGATGATGATGGGGGTGGTTATGATGGAGGGGGTGTGGATGGGGGGATTGGGGTAGGTTATGATGGGTGGGGCAGATGATGATGATGGGGGTAGGGGTGGGTATGAAGGAGGGGGTGTGGATGGGGGTTATTGGGGGTAGGCTATGATGGTTGGGGCAGATGATGATGATGATGGGGGTAGGGGTGGTTATGATGGAGGGGTGTGGATTGGGCGTATTGGGGGTAGGTTATGATGGTTGGGGCAGATGATGATGATGATGGGGGTAGGGGTGGTTATGATGGAGGGGTGTGGATGGGGGTATGGGGGTAGGTTATGATGGTTGGGGCAGATGATGATGATGATGGGGGTAGGGGTGGTTATGATGGAGGGGTGTGGATGGGGGTATTGGGGGTAGGTTATGATGGTCGGGGCAGATGATGATGATGGGGGTAGGGTGGTTATGATGGAGGGGGTGTGGATGGGGGGTATTGGGGGTAGGTTATGATGGTTGGGGCAGATGATGATGATGGGGGTGGTTATGATGGAGGGGGTGTGGATGAGGGATTGGGGGTAGGTTATGATGGTTGGGGCAGATAATGATGATGGGGGTAGGGGTGGTTATGATGGAGGGGGTGTGGATGGGGTATTGGGGGTAGGTTATGATGGTTGGGGCAGATGATGATGATGGGGGTACGGGTGGGTATGATGGAGGTGTGTGGATGGGTGGTATTGGGGGTAGTATGATGGTTGGGGCAGATGATGATGATGGTGGGGGTAGGGGTGGTTATGATGGAGGGGTGTGGATGGGGGTATGGGGGTAGGTTATGATGGTTGGGGCAGATGATGATGATGATGATGGGGGTAGGGGTGGTTATGATGGAGGGGGTGTGGATGGGGGGTATTGGGGGTAGGTTATGATGGTTGGGGCAGATGATGATGATGTTGGGGGTAGGGTGGTTATGATGGAGGGGTGTGGATGGGGGGGATTGGGGGTAGGTTATGATGGTTGGGGCAGATGATGATGATGGGGGTGGTTATGATGGAGGGGGTGTGGATGGGGGTATTGGGGGTAGGTTATGATGGTTGGGGCAGATGATGATGATGATGGTGGTAGGGGTGGTTATGATGGAGGGGTGTGGATGGGGGTATTGGGGGTAGGTTATGATGGTTGGGGCAGATGATGATGATGATGATGGGGGTGGTTATGATGGAGGGGGTGTGGATGGGGGGGATTGGGGGTAGGTTATGATGGTTGGGGCGATGATGATGATGGGGGTAGGGGTGGTTATGATGGAGGGGGTGTGGATGGGGGTATTGGGGGTAGGTTATGATGGTTGGGGCAGATGATGATGGGGTAGGGGTGGTTATGATGGAGGGGTGTGGATGGGGGTATTGGGGGTAGGTTATGATGGTTGGGGCAGATGATGGGGGTAGGGGTGGTTATGATGGAGGGGGTGTGTATTGGGGGTAGATTATGATGGTTGGGGCAGATGATGATGATGATGGGGGTAGGGGTGGTTGTGATGGAGGGGGTGTGGATGGGGGGTATTGGGGGTAGGTTATGATGGTTGGGGCAGATGATGATGATGGGGGTGGTTATGATGGAGGGGGTGTGGATGGGGTGATTGGGGGTAGGTTATGATGGTTGGGGCAGATGATGATGATGGGGGTAGGGGTGGGTATGATGGAGGGGGTGTGGATGGGGGTTATTGGGGGTAGGCTATGATGGTTGGGGCAGATGATGATGATGATGGGGGTAGGGGTGGTTATGATGGAGGGGTGTGGATGGGCGTATTGGGGGTAGGTTATGATGGTTGGGGCAGATGATGATGATGATGGGGGTAGGGGTGGTTATGATGGAGGGGTGTGGATGGGGGTATTGGGGGTAGGTTATGATGGTTGGGGCAGATGATGATGATGATGGGGGTAGGGGTGGTTATGATGGAGGGGTGTAGATGGGGGTATTGGGGGTAGGTTATGATGGTTGGGGCAGATGATGATGTTGGGGGTAGGGGTGGTTATGATGGAGGGGTGTGGATGGGGGGGATTGGGGGTAGGTTATGATGGTTGGGGCAGATGATGATGATGATGGGGGTGGTTATGATGGAGGGGGTGTGGATGGGGGGATTGGGGGTAGGTTATGATGGTTGGGGCAGATGATGATGGGGTAGGGGTGGTTATGATGGAGGGGGTGTGGATGGGGGGATTAGGGGTAGGTTATGATGGTTGGGGCAGATGATGGTGATGATGATGATGGGGGTGGTTATGATGGAGGGGGTGTGGATGGCGGGGATTGGGGGGATTGGGGGTAGGTTATGATGGTTGGGGCAGATGATGATGATGGGGGTAGGGGTGGTTATGATGGAGGGGGTGTGGATGGGGGGTGTGGGGGGTAGGTTATGATGGTTGGGGCAGATGATGATGATGGGGGTAGGGGTGGTTATGATGGAGGGGGTGTGGATGGGGGGATTGGGGGTAGGTTATGATGGTTGGGGCAGATGATGATGATGATGGGGGTAGGGGTGGTTATGATGGAGGGGGTGTGGATGGGGGGTATTGGGGGTAGGTTATGATGGTTGGGGCAGATGATGATGATGTTGGGGGTAGGGTGGTTATGATGGAGGGGTGTGGATGGGGGGGATTGGGGGTAGGTTATGATGGTTGGGGCAGATGATGATGATGGGGGTGGTTATGATGGAGGGGGTGTGGATGGGGGTATTGGGGGTAGGTTATGATGGTTGGGGCAGATGATGATGATGATGGTGGTAGGGGTGGTTATGATGGAGGGGTGTGGATGGGGGTATTGGGGGTAGGTTATGATGGTTGGGGCAGATGATGATGATGATGATGGGGGTGGTTATGATGGAGGGGGTGTGGATGGGGGGGATTGGGGGTAGGTTATGATGGTTGGGGCAGATGATGATGATGGGGTAGGGGTGGTTATGATGGAGGGGGTGTGGATGGGGGTATTGGGGGTAGGTTATGATGGTTGGGGCAGATGATGATGGGGTAGGGGTGGTTATGATGGAGGGGTGTGGATGGGGGTATTGGGGGTAGGTTATGATGGTTGGGGCAGATGATGGGGGTAGGGGTGGTTATGATGGAGGGGGTGTGTATTGGGGGTAGATTATGATGGTTGGGGCAGATGATGATGATGATGGGGGTAGGGGTGGTTGTGATG
Source organism: Ambystoma mexicanum (assembly GCF_040938575.1). Lineage (NCBI taxonomy): Eukaryota > Metazoa > Chordata > Amphibia > Caudata > Ambystomatidae > Ambystoma > Ambystoma mexicanum. The sequence continues at coordinate 1,472,645,061 of NC_090924.1, read as the reverse complement.
GAGGGGGTGTGGATGGGGGGTATTGGGGGTAGGTTATGATGGTTGGGGCAGATGATGATGATGGGGGTGGTTATGATGGAGGGGGTGTGGATGGGGGGGATTGGGGGTAGGTTATGATGGTTGGGGCAGATGATGATGATGGGGGTAGGGGTGGTTATGATGGAGGGGGTGTGGATGGGGGTATTGGGGGTAGGTTATGATGGTTGGGGCAGATGATGATGGGGTAGGGGTGGTTATGATGGAGGGGTGTGGATGGGGGTATTGGGGGTAGGTTATGATGGTTGGGGCAGATGATGGGGGTAGGGGTGGTTATGATGGAGGGGGTGTGTATTGGGGGTAGATTATGATGGTTGGGGCAGATGATGATGATGATGGGGGTAGGGGTGGTTGTGATGGAGGGGGTGTGGATGGGGGGTATTGGGGGTAGGTTATGATGGTTGGGGCAGATGATGATGATGGGGGTGGTTATGATGGAGGGGGTGTGGATGGGGGTATTGGGGGTAGGTTATGATGTTTGGGGCAGATGATGATGGGGTAGGGGTGGTTATGATGGAGGGGATGTGGATGGGGTGATTGGGGGTAGGTTATGATGGTTGGGGCAGATGATGATGATGGGGGTAGGGGTGGGTATGATGGAGGGGGTGTGGATGGGGGTTATTGGGGGTAGGCTATGATGGTTGGGGCAGATGATGATGATGGGGGTAGGGGTGGTTATGATGGAGGGGTGTGGATGGGCGTATTGGGGTAGGTTATGATGGTTGGGGCAGATGATGATGATGATGGGGGTAGGGGTGGTTATGATGGAGGGGTGTGGATGGGGGTATTGGGGGTAGGTTATGATGGTTGGGGCAGATGATGATGATGATGGGGTAGGGGTGGTTATGATGGAGGGGTGTAGATGGGGGTATTGGGGGTAGGTTATGATGGTTGGGGCAGATGATGATGTTGGGGGTAGGGGTGGTTATGATGTAGGGGTGTGGATGGGGGGGATTGGGGGTAGGTTATGATGGTTGGGGCAGATGATGATGATGATGGGGGTGGTTATGATGGAGGGGGTGTGGATGGGGGGATTGGGGGTAGGTTATGATGGTTGGGGCAGATGATGATGGGGGTAGGGGTGGTTATGATGGAGGGGGTGTGGATGGGGGGAATTAGGGGTAGGTTATGATGGTTGGGGCAGATGATGGTGATGATGATGATGGGGGTGGTTATGATGGAGGGGGTGTGGATGGGGGGGATTGGGGGTAGGTTATGATGGGTGGGGCAGATGATGATGATGGGGGTAGGGGTGGGTATGATGGAGGGGGTGTGGATGGGGGTTATTGGGGGTAGGCTATGATGGTTGGGGCAGATGATGATGATGATGGGGTTAGGGGTGGTTATGATGGAGGGGTGTGGATGGGCGTATTGGGGGTAGGTTATGATGGTTGGGGCAGATGATGATGATGATGGGGGTAGGGGTGGTTATGATGGAGGGGTGTGGATGGGGGTATTGGGGGTAGGTTATGATGGTTGGGGCAGATGATGATGATGATGGGGGTAGGGGTGGTTATGATGGAGGGGTGTGGATGGGGGTATTGGGGGTAGGTTATGATGGTCGGGGCAGATGATGATGATGGGGGTAGGGGTGGTTATGATGGAGGGGGTGTGGATGGGGGGTATTGGGGGTAGGTTATGATGGTTGGGGCAGATGATGATGATGGGGGTGGTTATGATGGAGGGGGTGTGGATGAGGGGATTGGGGGTAGGTTATGATAGTTGGGGCAGATAATGATGATGGGGTAGGGGTGGTTATGATGGAGGGGGTGTGGATGGGGGTATTGGGGGTAGGTTATGATGGTTGGGGCAGATGATGATGATGGGGGTACGGGTGGGTATGATGGAGGGTGTGTGGATGGGTGGTATTGGGGGTAGGTTATGATGGTTGGGGCAGATGATGATGATGGTGGGGGTAGGGGTGGTTATGATGGAGGGGTGTGGATGGGGGTATTGGGGGTAGGTTATGATGGTTGGGGCAGATGATGATGATGATGATGGGGGTAGGGGTGGTTATGATGGAGGGGGTGTGGATGGGGGGTATTGGGGGTAGGTTATGATGGTTGGGGCAGATGATGATGATGTTGGGGGTAGGGTGGTTATGATGGAGGGGTGTGGATGGGGGGGATTGGGGGTAGGTTATGATGGTTGGGGCAGATGATGATGATGGGGGTGGTTATGATGGAGGGGGTGTGGATGGGGGTATTGGGGGTAGGTTATGATGGTTGGGGCAGATGATGATGATGATGGTGGTAGGGGTGGTTATGATGGAGGGGTGTGGATGGGGGTATTGGGGGTAGGTTATGATGGTTGGGGCAGATGATGATGATGATGATGATGGGGGTGGTTATGATGGAGGGGGTGTGGATGGGGGGGATTGGGGGTAGGTTATGATGGTTGGGGCAGATGATGATGATGGGGGTAGGGGTGGTTATGATGGAGGGGGTGTGGATGGGGGTATTGGGGGTAGGTTATGATGGTTGGGGCAGATGATGATGGGGTAGGGGTGGTTATGATGGAGGGGTGTGGATGGGGGTATTGGGGGTAGGTTATGATGGTTGGGGCAGATGATGGGGGTAGGGGTGGTTATGATGGAGGGGGTGTGTATTGGGGGTAGATTATGATGGTTGGGGCAGATGATGATGATGATGGGGGTAGGGGTGGTTGTGATGGAGGGGGTGTGGATGGGGGGTATTGGGGGTAGGTTATGATGGTTGGGGCAGATGATGATGATGGGGGTGGTTATGATGGAGGGGGTGTGGATGGGGGTATTGGGGGTAGGTTATGATGTTTGGGGCAGATGATGATGGGGTAGGGGTGGTTATGATGGAGGGGATGTGGATGGGGTGATTGGGGGTAGGTTATGATGGTTGGGGCAGATGATGATGATGGGGGTAGGGGTGGGTATGATGGAGGGGGTGTGGATGGGGGTTATTGGGGGTAGGCTATGATGGTTGGGGCAGATGATGATGATGATGGGGGTAGGGGTGGTTATGATGGAGGGGTGTGGATGGGCGTATTGGGGGTAGGTTATGATGGTTGGGGCAGATGATGATGATGATGGGGGTAGGGGTGGTTATGATGGAGGGGTGTGGATGGGGGTATTGGGGGTAGGTTATGATGGTTGGGGCAGATGATGATGATGATGGGGGTAGGGGTGGTTATGATGGAGGGGTGTAGATGGGGGTATTGGGGGTAGGTTATGATGGTTGGGGCAGATGATGATGTTGGGGGTAGGGGTGGTTATGATGGAGGGGTGTGGATGGGGGGGATTGGGGGTAGGTTATGATGGTTGGGGCAGATGATGATGATGATGGGGGTGGTTATGATGGAGGGGGTGTGGATGGGGGGATTGGGGGTAGGTTATGATGGTTGGGGCAGATGATGATGGGGTAGGGGTGGTTATGATGGAGGGGGTGTGGATGGGGGGGATTAGGGGTAGGTTATGATGGTTGGGGCAGATGATGGTGATGATGATGATGGGGGTGGTTATGATGGAGGGGGTGTGGATGGCGGGGATTGGGGGGATTGGGGGTAGGTTATGATGGTTGGGGCAGATGATGATGATGGGGGTAGGGGTGATTATGATGGAGGGGGTGTGGATGGGGGGTGTGGGGGGTAGGTTATGATGGTTGGGGCAGATGATGATGATGGGGGTAGGGGTGGTTATGATGGAGGGGGTGTGGATGGGGGGATTGGGGGTAGGTTATGATGGTTGGGGCAGATGATGATGATGGGGGTGGTTCTGATGGAGGGGGTGTGGATGGGGGGTATTGGGGGTAGGTTATGATGGTTAGGGCAGATGATGATGATGGGGTAGGGGTGGTTATGATGGAGGGGGTGTGGATGGGGGTATTGGGGGTAGGTTATGATGGGTGGGGCAGATGATGATGTTGGGGGTAGGGGTGGTTATGATGGAGGTGTGTGGATGGGGGGATATGGGGTAGGTTATGATGGTTGGGGCAGATGATGATGATGGGGGTAGGGGTGGGTATGATGGCGGGGGTGTGGATGAGGGTATTGGGGGTAGGTTATGATGGTTGGGGTGTGGATGGGGGTATTGGGGGTAGGTTATGATGGTTGGGGCAGATGATGATGATGGGGTAGGGGTGGTTATGATGGAGGGGTGTGGATGGGGGTATTGGGGGTAGGTTATGATGGTTGGGGCAGATGATGATGATGGGGGTAGGGGTGGTTATGATGGAGGGGTGTGGATGGGGGGTATTGGGGGTAGGTTATGATGGTTGGGGCAGATGATGATGATGGGGGTGGTTATGATGGAGGGGGTGTGGATGGGGGGATTGGGGGTAGGTTATGATGGTTGGGGCAGATAATGATGATGGGGGTAGGGGTGGTTATGATGGAGGGGGTGTGGATGGGGGTATTGGGGGTAGGTTATGATGGTTGGGGCAGATGATGATGATGGGGGTACGGGTGGGTATGATGGAGGGTGTGTGGATGGGTGGTATTGGGGGTAGGTTATGATGGTTGGGGCAGATGATGATGATGGTGGGGGTAGGGGTGGTTATGATGGAGGGGTGTGGATGGGGGTATTGGGGGTAGGTTATGATGGTTGGGGCAGATGATGATGATGGGGGTAGGGGTGGTTATGATGGAGGGGGTGTGGATGGGGGGTATTGGGGGTAGGTTATGATGGTTGGGGCAGATGATGATGATGTTGGGGGTAGGGGTGGTTATGATGGAGGGGTGTGGATGGGGGGATTGGGGGTAGGTTATGATGGTTGGGGCAGATGATGATGATGATGGGGTGGTTATGATGGAGGGGGTGTGGATGGGGGTATTGGGGGTAGGTTATGATGGTTGGGGCAGATGATGATGATGATGATGGGGGTAGGGGTGGTTATGATGGAGGGGTGTGGATGGGGGTATTGGGGGTAGGTTATGATGGTTGGGGCAGATGATGATGATGATGATGATGGGGGTGGTTATGATGGAGGGGGTGTGGATGGGGGGGATTGGGGGTAGGTTATGATGGTTGGGGCAGATGATGATGGGGGTAGGGGTGGTTATGATGGAGGGGGTGTGGATGGGGGTATTGGGGTAGGTTATGATGGTTGGGGCAGATGATGATGGGGTAGGGGTGGTTATGATGGAGGGGTGTGGATGGGGGGTATTGGGGGTAGGTTATGATGGTTGGGGCAGATGATGGGGGTAGGGGTGGTTATGATGGAGGGGGTGTGTATTGGGGGTAGGTTATGATGGTTGGGGCAGATGATGATGATGGGGTGGTTATGATGGAGGGGGTGTGGATGGGGGGATTGGGGGTAGGTTATGATGGTTGGGGCAGATGATGATGATGGGGGTAGGGGTGGGTATGATGGAGGGGGTGTGGATGGGGGTATTGGGGGTAGGTTATGATGATGATGGGGTGGTTATGATGGAGAGGGTGTGGATGGGGGGGATTGGGGGTAGGTTATGATGGTTGGGGCAGATGATGATGATGGGGGTAGGGGTGGTTATGATGGAGGGAGTGTGGATGGGGGTGTGGGGGGTAGGTTATGATGGTTGGGGCAGATGATGATGATGGGGGTAGGGGTGGTTATGATGGAGGGGGTGTGGATGGGGGGATTGGGGGTAGGTTATGATGGTTGGGGCAGATGATGATGGGGGTGGTTATGATGGAGGGGGTGTGGATGGGGGGTATTGGGGGTAGGTTATGATGGTTGGGGCAGATGATGATGATGGGGTAGGGGTGGTTATGATGGAGGGGGTGTGGATGGGGGTATTGGGGGTAGGTTATGATGGGTGGGGCAGATGATGATGTTGGGGGCAGGGGTGGTTATGATGGAGGTGTGTGGATGGGGGGGATAGGGGGTAGGTTATGATGGTTGGGGCAGATGATGATGATGGGGGTAGGGGTGGGTATGATGGAGGGGGTGTGGATGAGGGTATTGGGGGTAGGTTATGATGGTTGGGGTGTGGATGGGGGTATTGGGGGTAGGTTATGATGGTTGGGGCAGATGATGATGATGGGGGTAGGGGTGGTTATGATGGAGGGGTGTGGATGGGGGTATTGGGGGTAGGTTATGATGGTTGGGGCAGATGATGATGATGGGGGTAGGGGTGGTTATGATGGAGGGGGTGTGGATGGGGGGTATTGGGGGTAGGTTATGATGGTTGGGGCAGATGATGATGATGGGGGTGGTTATGATGGAGGGGGTGTGGATGGGGGGATTGGGGGTAGGTTATGATGGTTGGGGCAGATAATGATGATGGGGGTAGGGGTGGTTATGATGGAGGGGGTGTGGATGGGGGTATTGGGGGTAGGTTATGATGGTTGGGGCAGATGATGATGATGGGGTACGGGTGGGTATGATGGAGGGTGTGTGGATGGGTGGTATTGGGGGTAGGTTATGATGGTTGGGGCAGATGATGATGATGGTGGGGGTAGGGGTGGTTATGATGGAGGGGTGTGGATGGGGGTATTGGGGGTAGGTTATGATGGTTGGGGCAGATGATGATGATGATGGGGGTAGGGGTGGTTATGATGGAGGGGGTGTGGATGGGGGGTATTGGGGGTAGGTTATGATGGTTGGGGCAGATGATGATGATGTTGGGGGTAGGGGTGGTTATGATGGAGGGGTGTGGATGGGGGGATTGGGGGTAGGTTATGATGGTTGGGGCAGATGATGATGATGGGGGTGGTTATGATGGAGGGGGTGTGGATGGGGGTATTGGGGGTAGGTTATGATGGTTGGGGCAGATGATGATGATGATGATGGGGGTAGGGGTGGTTATGATGGAGGGGTGTGGATGGGGGTATTGGGGGTAGGTTATGATGGTTGGGGCAGATGATGATGATGATGATGGGGGTGGTTATGATGGAGGGGGTGTGGATGGGGGGGATTGGGGGTAGGTTATGATGGTTGGGGCAGATGATGATGATGGGGGTAGGGGTGGTTATGATGGAGGGGGTGTGGATGGGGGTATTGGGGGTAGGTTATGATGGTTGGGGCAGATGATGATGGGGTAGGGGTGGTTATGATGGAGGGGTGTGGATGGGGGGTATTGGGGGTAGGTTATGATGGTTGGGGCAGATGATGGGGGTAGGGGTGGTTATGATGGAGGGGGTGTGTATTGGGGGTAGGTTATGATGGTTGGGGCAGATGATGATGATGATGGGGTGGTTATGATGGAGGGGGTGTGGATGGGGGGATTGGGGGTAGGTTATGATGGTTGGGGCAGATGATGATGATGGGGGTAGGGGTGGGTATGATGGAGGGGGTGTGGATGGGGGTATTGGGGGTAGGTTATGATGGTTGGGGCAGATGATGGGGGTGGTTATGATGGAGGGGGTGTGGATGGGGGGGATTGGGGGTAGGTTTTGATGGGTGGGGTAGATGATGATGTTGGGGGTAGGGGTGGGTATGATGGAGGGGGTGTGGATGGGGATATTGGGGGTAGGTTATGATGGGTGGGGCAGATGATGATGTTGGGGGTAGGGGTGGTTATGATGGGGGGGGTGTGGATAGGGGGGATTGGGGGTAGGTTATGATGGTTGGGGCAGATAATGATGATGGGGTAGGGGTGGTTATGATGGAGGGGGTGTGGATGGGGGTATTGGGGGTAGGTTATGATGGTTGGGGCAGATGATGATGATGATAGGGTAGGGGTGGTTATGATGGAGGGGTGTGGATGGGCGTATTGGGGGTAGGTTATGATGGTTGGGGCAGATGATGATGATGATGGGGGTAGGGGTGGTTATGATGGAGGGGGTGTGGATGGGGGGTATTGGGGGTAGGTTATGATGGTTGGGGCAGATGATGATGATGGGGGTAGGGGTGGGTATGATGGAGGGGGTGTGGATGGGGGGGATTGGAGGTAGGTTATGATGGTTGGGGCAGATGATGATGATGGGGGTAGGGGTGGGTATGATGGAGGGGGTGTGGATGGGGGTATTGGGGGTAGGTTATGATGGTTGGGGCAGATGTTGATGATGATGGGGGTAGGGGTGGTTATGATGGAGGGGGTGTGGATGGGGGTATTGGGGGTAGGTTATGATGGTTGGGGCAGGTAATGATGATGATGATGGGGGCAGGGGTGGTTATGATGGAGGGGGTGGGGCTGGGGGTGTGGCTGGGGGTGGGGGCGTTTGTACATTTCCATAATATATTGTCTCTGGGTGGCATGTAAATGCTGGCGTCATTCTTATTGTACATGAATTAATCATGTGATAATGTTTGCTTTCTCCAAACCTAAGCACTTTATTGGCGTGTCCCCGTGTTCAGCAAAAGGCCCGGAGCACAGACTGCAAAAGGTAAATAGCTGCTGTGATGTGTGTCTGCCTCTCTGCACATGTCGTTCTCTACTCCTTTTCCTCCCCTCGTGCACAGCGGTGCACTAGGAACCCAAAGTAGCCCTGAAAAATGTTGTTTGTGGCCTCATGTCGCACTGAGCAAAGAAGCGTAGCAAGCAAACCCAACCAGCCAAGAATAGTTTGGCTGGTAGTAAAAGGGTGCATTTTAGAGCATATTTATCAATAAACAGTGATTAGGAAGTCATGTTTTCAACAAGTTCACTTATTTTAGTGGCCCTGTTCGGACAGATTACAAATGTGTCTTACCACCCAAACAAAAGATCCAAGAATCTACGCACCCTGCACCCCTGTCACATGCCATAGCTTGATATGCTGGCCCCAAGAGTCTATGTTCAACCCTACCCCCTTCTATTCATCACTAACTACCTTGATATGTTGGCCTCAACAAGTTTTGGGCCCGCTTTCCGTTCTCCCCATAATGACCCATAGCTTGATATGCTGGCCACAGGCATCCGCGCACCTCGCCTCTTTCTCACATCGCAACCCATAGCTTGATATGCTGGCCACAGGCATCCGCACATCTCGCCTCTTTCTCACATCGCAACCCATAGCTTGATATGCTGGCCACTGGCATCCGCGCATCTCGCCCCTTTATCCCATTGCAACCCATAGCTTGATATGCTGGCCACAGGCATCCGCGCATCTCGCCCCTTTCCCCCATCGCAACCCATAGCTTGATATGCTGGCCACAGGCATCCGCGCATCTCGCCCCTTTCCCCCATCGCAACCCATAGCTTGATATGCTGGCCACAGGCATCCGCGCATCTCGCCCCTTTCCCCCATCGCAACCCATAGCTTGATATGCTGGCCACTGGCATCCGCGCATCTCGCCCCTTTCTCCCATCACAACGCATAGCTTGATATGCTGGCCACTGGCATCCGCGCATCTCGCCCCTTTCTCCCATCGCAACCCATAGCTTGATATGCTGGCCACAGGCATCCGCGCATCTCGCCCCTTTCTCCCATCGCAACCCATAGCTTGATATGCTGGCCACTGGCATCCGCGCATCTCTCCCCTTTCTCCCATCGCAACCCATAGCTTGATATGCTGGCCACAGGCATCCGCGCATCTCGCCCCTTTCTCCCATCGCAACCCATAGCTTGATATGCTGGCCACTGGCATCCGCGCATCTTGCCCCTTTCTCCCATCGCAACCCATAGCTTGATAGGCTGGCCACTGGCATCCACGCATCTCGCCCCTTTCTCCCATCGTAACCCATAGCTTGATATGCTGGCCAAAGGCATCCGCGCATCTCGCCCCTTTCTCCCATCGCAACCCATAGCTTGATATGCTGGCCACAGGCATCCGCGCATCTTGCCCCTTTCTCCCATCGCAACCCATAGCTCTCGGCCTTACTGACATACCACTCCTTAATGGCAGACAGACAGTCTGAGGTGAGAGAAGGAGAAGAAGTGGCAGAAGGGAGCCTGAAAATGAGGTGTCAACCGCATATCACTGAAAGTTTGGGCAGAGAGCATCAATGCAGTGGGCAAGAAGTGCCAGGTATTGGTTGACCAGCCAGGGGGAGAGGTTAGATCCCTGGGGAACACCGCAGGTAGAGGTGGAGATGGAAGAGATGAAGGAGCCAAGTTGGACCAGGGAGGGTCGATCGGAGAGGAAGGAGGTCAGCCAAGCCAGGGCCTGATTGGTGATACCAAGATTATCACGGAGACAGTTGAGCAGGATGGCATGGTTGACTGTGTCAAAGGCAGAAGAGAAATCAAGCAAGATGAGGAAACATGGGGTGTTGGCATCAAGGTTGGAGAGCAGGTCTTCACGGATGTTCAGGAGAGCATTTCTGTGCTTCTGGCTGCTCGGAAGCCATACTGATGGTCATGTAGTCAACCAACAGCTTCCATGTGAAGATTAAGCTGGGAGACGGGGAACTTTTCCAGGAGTTTGCCCATGAAAGGAGGGATGGAAATTGGACGATAGTTAGCCAGGTTGGCAGAGGGTTTCTTAAGAATAGGGTGCACAAGGGAGTGCATCTGAGGAGAGGGGAAGACTCCAGTGGTGAAGGAGTGGTTCAGAAGTCAGCCAGAGCAGGAGCCAGGATATCAATGTGGTCCTTGATGGTTTTGGAAGAAAAGCAGTGAACCTGTTTTGATGAGACTTTCGTAGATCAGAATTGGTTAGAAACCTCATCTGAGGAGAACCGGGGAAAGGCAGAGAAGGAGGGATGAGAGGTGGCCAAATAGGGACCAGAGGAAGAGCAGGGAGGAGGGGGAGAGGAAGAGAGAGAGGACAGGATGTCCTGAGTTTTAGAGATGAAATGAGAAGCCAGGGCCGTGCAGAGGTCCTGAGAGGGGACAGGAGAGGTAGAGACTGCTGGCCAGTTCTTTGCAGATTTAAAAAAAAAGTTCATCCGAGTTGTTGGATGCCGTAGAGATGCGGTTTTGGATGTGAGCTCTCTTCTTGGTGCAGACAGAGAGCCCGTTTTGCCTTTGGTGCAGGCGGCAGGCCAGTTTGTCAGAGGATGTACCGGAAGCACGCCATTTCCTTTCAGCCACCGTGCACTTCTGTTTAAGGGTGACGAGGTCTGAGTCATACCAAGAGTTGCATTTGGCTTTGGGCTTCAAGCGGATCCTCATGATAGGGGCAAGAACATCAAGAGTATCAGATATAGCAGAGTGGAGCATGGAAAGGGCTGTGTCAGGGTGTGAGTCAGCCAGGGGGTAAAGAGGGTGAGAAAGTGGCGGCGAAAGCCTCAACTGACACACGCTTCATGGGTCGGATAACCGCGAAGGAAGGTGGCAGTGCTGGGTTTGGCTTGGCCTGAGGGGGATAGAGGGTGAGATGGGAGGAAATGAGAAAGTGATCACTCCAGGAGAGAGGAGTGGTGAGAGGGATTCAGTTGTAAGGGCAGTCTCTTAGGCAAGTCTTTAGGCCAGTTCATTTGCATCCGATGAATTTCAAAGAAACCAAAATAAAGTGCAGAATCAGAAAGTTAACATGTGCCCAGTTTTTTCCCCTCTTCTCATTTTATCTATAAATCGCTGACCAAAGCCTTCACTACTTCTACACAAAGCTCACAGCAATAAAACTATTCTGATACATACGTACTCATCAAGGAAGAAAAAAATAAAAATGATCATCATCCAAGGCAAAGCCATTAATTCCTGCATTGCACTGCATAAGCACGCCCCCACTTATTAGTATCAGCCATCATTTAGGGTGCATCTAAAACAACAATAACAGTAATAACTACATGGCTCTGCATTTATCAGCTACTAGCTTTGTTGTCCTTCTTCCTCCTTGATCGAGTCTGCACACGCTGAAATTATTCTACTTGACTTGCTTCTAAATTGGCAATGGTGGGAGGTGCGGCCTGGCCTCTGTAATATTTAATGTCATTTAAATGAAGCCAGGCTTGCCTGCCTTGAACTTTTACTGCTGATGGGGTTATGTTTTTAATGACAAAAGGGGCATGGAAATGTGGCTTGTGCCACTTGCGGGTAACATTTGTAATCAATACAGTGGGCCTCATCACGAGTTTGGCGGTAACCCTTAAATCCGGCGGGAGCGCTGTTACCGCCGCATTTAAGGGTCGGCCAAACCATGGCTTCGTTTAACAAACCTACATCATAGGGGCCTGTGGTCCAAAGGATGCTTGGCACGTTGTCCAAGTCTTCTTCCAGAAATCCTGGACGCTGCTGTATTATTGCCATTCGCTGTGGGACTTCCCTTTTTTCTATTATTATCCAATATGTGATGCTCATAAAGAACACTACTTCATTGTCTGTTGGGTCATCTCTAAACCTGTCATCAGTAATGTCAGCCAACATGTACCCCTCTCCGAAAGCTATAACTGTCCATGGTCTACCCTCGTCTTCCATTCCTTCGAGCATCGCCATCTCCCTTCGTACTATGTATGTTTCTAACTCTAGAGGGATAGTCTCTCCCCCCGCTTCATCCATAGGTATTTGTGGTCTGAACAAGAATGTGTCTGTTATCCTCAGTCCCCCCCCCCCCAAGCAAGGTAAACATGTTAATAAAATGCTCACCCCATAAAGAAAATGCATGTACTGTATTCCAGGAGTAGAGCACACTATTCCTTCATCAGTAAATGAAAATGCGATGTTATGTTTTGTCATCAAATATTAACTGGTGTCTGTCGTTAATACAACAATGGAACAGACATGTCACATTCTCCTATAGCAACTGGTAATTCATCAGTAAAAGAAACTCGACTTATAGCTCCAGAGAACTCTTGGGCATTCATGGCAAATCCAACATTGGATACTTTTCTTCTCGTATACATAAATGAGTAGCCCCAATGTCTACTAAAAAAAAGAAAAAGATTAGCCTCCTATTGTCATATCGACCCTTGGTCCCTCTTGGGGGTCTGGTGTCGCAGATAGTACTGCAATTATCCTGTCCCATTAATTTGACCTTTTTCCCACTCTTGTGTATTTTTCTGTGATTTGAACTCTGTGTTTCTTTTGGTTTTTTTGGGGTCTGACAAACTCAATAGGCAACCTTTTACATTGTGACACACAGCACCTTCAGTGCAGTGGCACAGGGAAGTCTTTCAGATTTCCTGAAGGTTTCAAAACGTTCTCTTGAAAAAACTACTGTTTCCCAGAGCAGTGAAGTGAAATTGACTTTACTTACATTTGTACCTTTCTAGACGCAGCGCACACCATTTTACAATAGGGTGCTGGAGGGGTTACTTAGTATCCTCTTTGTCCAGTTTCCATTGAACATTTTGATGTTAGCCTTTCTACAATTAATGGCAGGTGGCAGTGGTTTACTTTTTACTACCGTTGTGTGTTTTTACCGCAGGCTGCGTTTGCATCTGCAGTGAAGCACACATGGGTGCCCATTTTGTCAAAATGGCCTGGTCTTCTTTTTTTGCCATTTCTTTATGGAAATGTCCTTCTTGAGATTTACTCTGTGCGCCAAACCAGGTTTGGTCCCTTTGTTAATTTTCTCTTTGGCGGGATTTATGAGTGAAGCCCGCCTCTGGCTCCAGAGTGGCTGGCAGGGGCAGAAGTGAGGGAGGTGACCGAAACCCCCTGTGCTTTATCCCCTTGTTTACAGGAATGCACCCAACGAAGAATGGCAGAAAACTGCATAAAAGGTGAGGGTTTTTGGCTTGGAAGGCAGAGTTGACCACTGGACGAAGGAATCCGAAGAAGAGCTTGGACGAGACCCTTGCTGCAACTCCTGGACCGTTGGTTTGCCCAGTGAAGCCCTGCTGCTGTGCTGAAGCTCCGAATTCACCTCAACTAGAGAAGCCCTGCAAGGACGACTGATCCCGCTTGAGTTGGTGGGATCAATCAACTCCAAAGTAAGCCTGTCTGGACATCCTCTCGAAGCTGGCTGTACTTCCCCTGCTGCTGCTGTTGGAACCGAAGTGCCAGGGAGCGTTGCTTTTAAGTCGGACCAGAGCTCCAGACCAGAGCTCCAGGTAGATCCTCTTGACTCCCAGGAAGCAGGACTGACAAGCCTGAGCCACCTCAACAGAGTGCTGGACCCCAGATGCGAGAAAGGTCCGAAGTGGTATCCGAAAACTGTGGTGGTGTTGTTTGCTGGAGACATGAGCTGAAACCGCGAAGTGCCACTGATTTTAAACTTTTGCCTGTTGCTGTCGTTGACCGTCCCATTGCAGTGCAGGAGTCCCCAGCAGTCCTCCCTCTTATCTCCATGACTAAGGCCCAGGAACAACAGGATCTGCAGAGCTGCACAGTAACAGAGGCCAGCTGGCACAATTTCTTCTAACCAAAGGTAATGTACAGTCTAAGAGAATGTATCTCTTGTTGTGTAGCCTTATTTGTTCTCAGTTGAGGCTTGTCTTGGTTGCTCTGTAGAGTTGCTTGCATCTTCTACTCTCGCAAGTTTAAGCCGCTTGTGGCCCTACAATGATTCTTCTTTTCTACAAAGACTTCTAAAACATTGTGCAAGACTTTTACTTACCTACCAGAAGTGCTTCAACTCACCTAGACTTTTGCTAACTTAACATTGGTTGTCCTGGCTCCCCGAATGACTCTTTTCTCCTCTGACATTGTGTTGCAACTATCCTTCCAGGAAAGGGTTAACTCACTTTGTATTGGGGGGGGGGGTTAAAAGTACTTAGCTGCTTCCGAATATTTGTGTTATCATGTGTTTATTCTAATAACCCTTTTCTTTGACCCTCATCTGAGTAATGCTCTAAATGTACCAGTAATATATTAACGTCCACATTGTCCTAGCTATGTAAGTCACCTGAGGGTGTAGGAAGTGTCCGTGTGCCATCCCCAATGGGTATTTGCTGGTTTAGAGAAGAGTGTGTATTTTGGAGTGTATTTGTGTGTTACCATTATATTGCCCCTTCTGAAGAAGGCGTATTCAAACTGACTGCTAAATAAATTAATAATTGTTAACAAGAAACCTTGAGTTTTAAGTGTTTATTTGGATACTTGTCACTGTGAATCTTTGTGTAACTACCCTACTGCTCACATTGACCCCTCCTGAGATAAGCCTGGCTGCTCAACCACACTACCAACCTGTGTAGTACAGACGTATACCAAAAGTTGGGTTGCTATTGCCAGGAGGTCATTGTTGCTGTAGTGCACCCTAAGGGTACTGCTCCAAATCTTGCCTAACAAAGGGGATGTTTGTGATGGGTTGAAAGTTGGTGGGGCTTTTTGGGTCTAACATTGGTTTCTTTAGTAGAGGTAGAGGAGACATAATGTTCAGGCGTCGTTTAGGCTGGCTGCACTGAGCTGCTAGAGAACAAGGAGTTGATAAGAGAGGTAATGATGGAGCAAGTGCTTATGTGACTGCACCGGGCATATTTCCCCTTGACATCTACAAGATTTGAGGCCTTTTATATTTTTAGTTACCTCCAGCTTTGAGACGGGTTTGAAGTTAAACGTCTTGTGGATGCTTTAGCTCAGAAGAGGCATCTGTTAAGGTCGACTTGATTTTCCTAGCTAGGATCTTTTTTTGTATTAAGGCTATTTTATCCTGAAGGGCAGTTTAAATGTTTGTGCAGCAAGTGAAGTCTTTAGTGCAATTCAGAGGCTGGGGCGTGGGAGAATCCAGTTCCTTTAGAAATTGAAGAGCTGTCTGGTGGATGATTTGGCATTGATAATTTGAGCATTAGAAGTGCAGCTTTTTGCTTTAATTATCGCCTGCTTGTAATATTTTGCCAACACAGTGAAGTGTGCTTTGTTAGCGGCTGTAGAGTCATTCATCCATGCCGATTTGGAGGCACGTTTATTTGTGCAGAGTATTTTGAGGGCTAGGTTTTGAACCATGTATTAAGGTGGGT
Organism: Ambystoma mexicanum; assembly: GCF_040938575.1. Taxonomy (NCBI): domain Eukaryota; kingdom Metazoa; phylum Chordata; class Amphibia; order Caudata; family Ambystomatidae; genus Ambystoma; species Ambystoma mexicanum. The sequence continues at coordinate 1,472,629,428 of NC_090924.1, read as the reverse complement.
TTGTGGTTTCGCTTTTTGGTGTTCCGAATGTGGCTATAGTGTCCAAGGCCTGCAGCATGGATTGATTATAGGCCTCAGCCAGCGAGTTTGGATTACTTGATGTAGATTGAAGGCCAGTAAGGGTGGTTTATAGAGGCAGGAGACGTGCAGGGGTGATGTTCCTAGCATGGCAGGGAGAGAGGCTGGAGAGGCACAGGGGTAATGATCCTAGCATTCCTAGTGAGCATGGCAGGGAGGAAGGCTGGAGACATGCAGGGGTGATGTTCCTAGCATTCCTAGTGAGCATGGCAGGGAGGCAGGCTGGAGACATGCAGGGGTGATGTTCCTAGCATTCCTAGTGAGCATGGCAGGGAGGCAGGCTGGAGACATGCAGGGGTGATGTTCCTAGCATTCCTAGTGAACATGGCAGGGGGGGAGGCTGGAGACATGCAGGGGGGATGTTCCTAGCATTCCTAGTGAGCACGGCAGGGAGGGAGGCTGGAGACGTGCAGGGATGATGTTCCTAGCATTCCTAGTGAGCATGGCAGGGAGGGAGGCTGGAGAGGTTTGCAGGAGCTTTGCAAGATGTGGCTGCTTTGACCGTGAAACTGGAGCCACCTGTTTTGGTATGTTTGAATCTAGGAATCTCTAGAAAGTAGGCATTGGGTTATCTAGTTAGGCGTGTTGACGTTCTCCTTGTTAGTCTTTCTGTAAGATATGGGGGTGCTGTGTTGTTCAGGCACTTGGAAGTAATTAGCCAGTGATGAGCTCTTCCGAAGTTTGATATATGTTCTCTATTGGGTATGTTCAGGGCCGCTCTTAGGGTGTTATTTTGTAACCTTTGAATTTTATCCAGGATGTATTTATTGGCGCCTAGGTACAGGGCATTGCGGTAGTCCAGTTTGACATTATTCGTGCATTAGCCAGGGTGATGCAGCTGGTTTCGGAGAGAAAAGATCTACAGGCGATGAGAAGTTTGCAGGTGTAGGAGGAAGCTAGGGAGTTGACTTGTTTCTTGAGTGTTAAGGTGGAGTCCAGGTAGAAACCTAACGCTTTTACTTCGGACATCACCTTGATTGTGTTGCCGTCAATGTTAAAAGTGGAATAGCTGGAGCTGAGATACAGTGAGATTTTTTATAGTGAGTAGTGCACCTGATTTAAGGGTGGTCACATTAATGGTTTCTATAATGCTTAGTGAGTCTTTAGTGATAAAGTCCACCCTCCACCCCCTCTTGTATCCAATCTGTCTTTACGACCGCTAGTGTAATTTTTTGGGCTAGCCAGTGAAAGGGATGGGCGGGAGGCAGAGTGCAGCCATGTTTCTGTTATGGATGATAGGTCCAAATCATTGGCAGGGAGCAAGTCACATATGTCTGGGGCCTGGGCAGTCAATGATCTTGCATTAATGAGAGCTGCTTTGATCACTGTCTTCATTAAGGCTACTTTTGGATGGTAGGCAAGTCTTTCCAACTCGTGATGAGGCCCTATGTCTTTAATGAGACACAGAATAAAGAATACAAAGAAGTAGAGCGAACAGAAAGTGGGAGAGCAAAGCAAAAGGAATGGAAATGTGACTGAGGACAGGAGGACACAGGACAACAAGAAAAAACTGAGAATGCGAGCGAAGAATACGAGAAGGAATGTAAAATGAAACGAGAGAAGAAAGATAAACAGGCGCAAGGCAAAGAGATTTAAAGACAAGATACAAAAAATAGAAGTCAAAAATGAAATGAAAGCAGCCAAGGATAGACGGAGAGGAAGCAATAGAGTCACGAGTAGAGAGGAGATAAAGAAGTTCAGTAGAAGCATTAAAGACAGATTTTAGTGGTACAAGATGAGAGAGAGAGGAAGACCAAATGGAAAAGCAGAGCAGTAAAAAAGTAGTGAAGAAATTAGTGTAGAAATCAAAAGTTTAGTAGCCTCACAAGTTAGAAAAGAATGAGCTTTACGAATATTGAACAAGTGATAGCGACAAGCTCATCAAGATACAGAAACATGATGTGAAAGAGATAGATCGGAGTCAAGATGGAGGCCTAAGTTACGAGCTGTAGAGGAGATGGGGAACTGAGTGGGTGGAAAAGAAACGAAGGAGGAAAAGTAGGTGGAATGGTATTTGCAGGAAAGGAAGATACCCTACAATCAAATCTTTTCTCTGCCGTCCATAATAATTTTTTCGGCCACAGCTTTGGCTTTTCATATGAATAAGGGTGAAGACTGTAAGCTTTTACTAAATCATCACTGTCCTGAAGATGGCCCAACATTGACTATTCAGACCACCGTAGACAACGATGGTACTACTGAAAGGGGCCGAAACATATGTCGACCTACAGAAAATCCATGCTTGTTTTTTCCCCAATGTCAAACATATTACCAACAACTAATATGTTAGAAGGAAATATTAAATTGTTGAACCCGAATGTCACAGAATGAGTGAATTGATATGAATGGTATGAGTGAGATATGAAAAAGCCTATTATCACATGGTTTTTGCAATATATGTAATTTTATTATTAACTATTAAAGTGATTTATATACTTTCAACGGTCTCTGCTCAACAATTGTCTCTTCCATAAGGCTCCTGCTGTAAATTTATATATCAGTATTCCAGCACCTGTATCTGTTGTGTCGCAAGACCTAAAAGAGAGGGGTAGTCAGTCTGTTCTCTCTTCCCTTCCTTCACTCTCCCCGTTTACAGACCTGACCCCCCGAAAACAAAAAATTTGGGAGTACCCATCACTATATCCACACCAAGATTTGGGACATCGTCCTCTGTCCACATGCCCCTTTGTCCCTGTGGTTGGCGCCCCTTCCCTCCCCTACCTTACCTCTTGTGGAAAAAAAAGCCCAAACAAATACAAAACCAAAAAAAACATATCAAAAGATTCCTTTAGGAGCCACCTTTCACAGTTAAAAAAATAGAAGTAAAAAAAGCGCAGGCCCCTGTGCTGCTGCATAGTCTGCAGACAACATGGTAGTCTGTGGACATCTAAAAATTCCAGGTGTGGGGCAGGGAGAATTTAAATCATTTTAATTGTTTCGCGTTCAAAAATGGTGGCTCTTAAAATAACTTTTTTTTTGTGTTTTTGGCTTTTATACTTTTTTTTTGGTTTTACAAACTGAACTAAAACATTTTACTGAATATAATTATTTCTTCTCCCTCTCAAACTGCTTCAAAGCATTTCGAATGTGTTAATCTGATTACCCACATTAGATATATGGACTCCAACATTTTGCACAAAAGCACACACAGCTTTATTGATATTGGCATATGGATCGCATAGAAGGCCATGTACCCAAGAGTCTGTCCACAGGCTGCAAGTAGTGTAATGGTATGTGTACAAAGGTGCACATGGTGTGTGGCTGGTGGCTTGTTGGACTGTCCTACGTTTCTTGGGTGTATCATAGTCTGTGCAGTGGGTGGGAGTAATGTTATAGTATGTGAAGTGGGCAGGGGTTTAGGTGGATGAGTTATGTGTCTGTGTTGTGGCCACTGCGCAGATTCTTGGGCACTTCACTGTGTTATGCTCAGGCGGCTGTGTTATGTGTGTGGGTTGTGGTGAGTCGGCAGATGTTTGCATGCAAGATTGTATTATGCTGTGGTGGTTTTGGCCAGGCCCTAGACTCTTGGGTGTATGGCCTTACACCCAAGAGTCTAGGGCCTGGCTACAACCACTGCAGCATGATACAGCTATGCACTCAACATTGTGATACTGGAATATTGATTGCACAAATATGTGCACAGAATGCATATTGCAGATTACAAAGAAGACACGTTTCTTGGGTGTATCGTAGTCTGTGCAGTGGGTGAATATGAGGGTAGGCTGATGAGGTGTATGATTGTGGAATGGGCTATTACTTCAGGTTGGGAAGGCTGTACTGGTATCTGTGTGTTACTATATTGTTGTTGAGATGACAATACAAAGTGTGCACCTGCTGAGGTGCAATGAGTAAGAGTGAAGCAAATGCTGTTGGGTTGCTACGGTTGTGTAGCCTACAATACAACAGCACTGCACTGTCTCAGTAACGGGCAGAACACTACAACAGTATTGCACTTACTTTCTTGGATGTGAAGAGTACGTTTCTTCTGGGTTTATTTGCCACTTGAGATGCCACTGGCTTTCAGGAGACTATTATTCACTGTAATTGCGAAAGAACAAAGTTAGTACATATGTGTGTTAATGGCACAGTAATTGCACTTGGAGAGCACATTATTTAAAATTGTAGAAGGATTTGTTGGCAGGAAGAGTTAGTGTTTATGTGAAATTGCACATTGTATATGAATGGGGACCTGGGAGCATCAGCATCGTTGCTATGGGGGCCAGTGGTGTAGTTATAGGTGTGTCCTATGAGGTGCACTTGTGCATGTGTGTGAGTTGCACTTGCACTATTTGGTTTGGAAATGTTTTAGTGCAAGTTGTAGTACGGTGAGAAAAAGGCTCAGTAAGATGTACAGATGGGAAAGGAGAATGTTTCCTTGTGTGGAATTCCATTAACTTTCCCGTACATAGATACTTGCTACATGATAACCGAAATCTGTTCTGTTGTATGATTCATTTATCCACATTTACAAATGGCACTGTTCCCAATGTACAAATGCATTTCTTTGCTTTGTAAGCAATGCTGCGTTTTGTCAATTGTTAAAGTATGTACTTGCTATGGTTTGTTAGCATACGTGCAGTTCCCCTTTTCTGTGTGCATTCTCGGTATGTCACATAGGACCTACCACTTTAATTTGCTTTAAAACAGTTTCCAATGTGGTTTTCCTTTTTCATTTACAAATACATAAGAGAGACTGGTGGTAAAATGGAAAAACTAGGTTTGCAAGAGTTATGCAAGTGGGCATTACAAGAAAGGTTTGCAAGCACATAATATTGTAAAGTGCCACTGATGTTAGGAGATGTTGCAAATGACAGTATGATTGTTTAGTAGGTTATGCAAGGTGGCAGGCACCCTGTTCACATGCATGCAATCTATGTACTTGCTTTGCTTTGGTAAGTTTTTCAAGGCACAAAGTTTTCCTTGCAGTTGTCCTTTTCTGTGTGCATTCTAACATTTTATAGTAGGTTTGTTAGTGGGGGAAGTGGTTGTAAAAATGACAGAAGGAAAGAAGAGAATAAAGGTTTGCACATTACAATGGGTGATATGGGTAAAACAAAACTTTGAACTCAGACAGCATTGTAAGTGCCACTTGATGGTAGCAGATGGGACCAATTACATTATGCTTATTGAGTACACTATGCAGGTTAAGTGGCAGGTAACCTGTCCATATGCATTTGTAAAAGAGTTGCAATATATGCATTCCTGTAGTTTGTGTTGATGGATACAGATGTGGATGAATCTGGAAGCAGAACTCTTGGACAGTTTTACAGTACTTTTTGATGTAGGTGCTTTGCAATCACAGGAGACTTGTACTCAGAGTGTTGAACAGTGGATCTAAAGTGCTAAAACTGTGATCACAGAGTTAGATGTAGAGTTCTTGGATGTGATTGGTGGATGAGTGTGTGACTGCTTAACAGTAGCCAAATGAGGGAGTGCTGCAGAGAGTGAAGTGGAAAAGGACAAATGGCTGCCCCTTTGTTGTTTGGGTCAGCGGACATGTGGACAGGAAGTGTCACATCTGGGGATGCTCAGCAAGTCTGGCATGCGAGTGTAATGTGGGGATTAGCCAATCAAGTTTTAAGGGTGTGTTTTACAGGAAGGGAGGGGGGTCATTCTTTTTTTCATTGCTGTGTTGGTTGTATGTTGAAGATGGCAGGAGTTTGTGTCTGGGTAGTTGGAGATATTTTTGCTGCTGAATTGGAAACCTATGCAAAATCAAGAGGTGTTTCTAGAGTTTTTTTATTTCCAGGCATAGAGGTTTTGTGGTGGAGTGAGCCTGGATGCAATTTGGATGCACTGGTTTCTCTTCGTAGAAAAAATTCTACTTTTGGTAATCCAGATATCTTGTTGGTGCACTGTGGAGGAGAGTATTTGGGGTACACCAGTGCCCAAAGTTTGATTCCTTTGTTGAAGTCCTTCGCCGAGAGATTAATGCAAATGTTCCCATGTGCAAAGGTGTTGTTTTCTCAAATATTACGGAGAGCACAATGGAACCAACCAAATGTTTTGAATACCCAGCAATATCTTGGGAGGTGCTATGTGAATAAAGGCATGGGTGTAGTTATTCGGCATGAGAATATATTGTTTTTCTGCAGTGACAATATTGACTCTTACTGTGCAGTATTTTAATGCCAATGGAGTTTCCTTGTCCATTCTGGGGAAGGCTTGTTTTTTACAGAATCTGAGGGATACTGTTGAGAGGAGGAAAGGAAGATAAAAAACAAAAAAATACAAAATAAAAGGTGTTTTTTAAGCACCTTTTTAAAAAAGGCTCTTTTCAGAGCCACCACTAAAGAGGAAATCTCCTACCCTGGTTACATTTCTGTCCCCACCCTCCCGATTTACACAATATGTCCGCGTACACCGCATTAGTCTGTGGATTGCATGTGCCACATCCGGGGCTTTTGAGGCTGGCAGCCATGGAAATGGGACTTTGGAGGCCAGGGGATTGGTCAATAAGGTTTCCTAGGTGTGGTGTGCAAGGAGAGACTGTGGCAGAAGGTCTGTTTGCTGAGAGGAGTGCAGGTGGCTATGGCTATGGTTGTGTCTTTCAGGAGGCAGAGTTTCTGGATTTTGGCAGACTCTTGGATACATTGGTTGCAGGTGTATGCAAAGCATTGTGGAGTGGCTGCACATTTCGGCTCTTATCATGTCGATGTGCATTGGTATGGAGTGCATAGAATGAAGTGGCTGGATTTGGTTCCTCTTTGTGCCACTTTGGTGACACAGCATCATCCAGACATTATTATGATTATTTATTGTGGAGGGAACAGTTTAGGACATGTTACCAGAATCTCACTGCAGTTAGCGATGAAGGAGGCACTTGGGAAAGTCATGGACATGTTTCCAAACTCCAGAGTAATGTTTTCTCGCATTGCGCAGAGACAGATGTGGCTGTGTTCTTCTTCATTTGGTCTGCAAATGGAGAAAGCGAAGCGCAATGTCCACAAGGCTATTTGTGCCATTTTGAGAGATGTTGGTATTTCATAGCACTATCATTTTTTGCAGAGATGGAGTCCATCTTACTGATGCTGGCAATCAGCTTTTTCTATGAAATATCCAAAATGCATTGCCGCACTTTTTCTGCATTTTTGCAGTAGGTGTTGCCTATTTCAAACCTTCCAAAAACAAACACCACAAAAAGGCTCTTTTTAGAGCCACCACTTTCTCCCGGAAAAGAGGCCAATGTTTTTATGGAGCCGCCTCTCGCATTGTTTCAGAGGTCCGCGGACTACTGCGCTTTCTGCGGACTTTGTGGACCTTGGAGTGCCCTGCCTCATTTCATTTGCACTTCTATTTTTAAGCTGTGAAAGGTGGCTCTGAAAAGAGCCTTTTTTGGTTTGGTTTCTGTTGTTTTGTATTTTGTTGGTGTTTTATACGCAACACACAAGGAAGGGAAGGGGCACCAACCACAGTGATAAGAAAGGGCAGGTGGAGAGATAAAGATGTTGGGTGGGCCACACTTAGGTAGGTGTCAGTTTTTTTCATGCTTCCAGACGCTAGCCTCGAAAGCACTTCGAAATTGCTCTCACTCTGCAGAGTACTTTGTCGCAGTACATGCACAATACAGTGACTCTCGAAAGGTAAGGGTCTGCTGCGGTGTGTATGGCCTGCGAGGCTGGTTCAGGGATCCACTGCCCCACAGGTGTGTCCCATGTGGTGACAGGAGCAGATATAGAGAGGATGCTGCAGAGGAACTCCACCCACCCTGTTCGAAGGTGGCGAATCTCCGAACAGCTGCCTTGTGGTTGGACATCAGGCGTCGCTGCATGGAGGTGGTGCTGTAGCTGTACATTCCAGGTTTGCCACAACTAAGCACCATGTCACAATTAGTGCAGCGCACCTTGTTTGCATGAACTTTGGGCACCTCTCCAACGGTGGTAAAGAGCCTCCACACCCAAGACTCGCGCTGGTCGCCGGTAGTGGGGACTTCCACTACCTCGTCCTCCTCCTTCTTGGTCCCTCTCCTCCTCCTTCTTGGTCCCTCTCCTCCTCCTCCTCCTCCTCCTCTTTTTCATCCCTCTCTACAGCACCATGCCTGCTCCCCTCCCCAGGCCCTTGGAAAGGTGGTTGTGGTGGGATGGGGATGGGGATGGAGATGGAGATGGAGATGGAGATGGTGCTGAGGCAGAGATGGCAACGGGAATAGGCATGGTTGCCATCTGGAATAGTCCTCCTAAGGTAGCACAGCACAGCAACAAAAGCAATGTCGTCAAACCAGCACACTGGATCAATGCTCTATCCTGGTATCCAAAAACAGAATGCAGGTGCAGCTCTGGAGTGTGGCCGGTTATAGGGGTACTGTGGTGCTCTACACGGACAGCTTCACACTCCGCAGACACATTGAACCCCACATAGGGATCGGATCAGAAAGTTCCAAAAAGTATTCAGGTCGCCAGGGGCATACTCTGGAACCTCTGCAAGGGTGAAGTTTCACAGTAAACAACCTTGGATTGCTCAGAAAAGCACTTTTTGGCTGTCCGTGAATAAGGGCCTATGCTCAGCCTGGGTGCGGTCACATGGGGATGCCGCGGACGTTTGCAAATAGGACGGCTGTCCGTAGGACACCTATTGCATGGGATGCGGTGTGCGCATGTGCATAGGTGTCCTACGGACAGGGTTTGGCTCCCTGAACTATTTAAAAGTGTGACATATGTGCAGCGGACAGTTCCGAACAGACGCAGTGTTCATAGGACCCAGGAGGTGGGATGCGCATGTGCCCACGTGTCCGCCGGACAGGGGTGGGCTCCCCGAACTAATTAAAGGTGCGTCACAAGTTTGCAGACATTCAGACAGGCGAAGTGTCCTATGGACACCTCCATTTTGATTGCCGACAGCCCGGACAGGTGCAGTGTCCATAGGGCACCACCATTTTGCTTAATTGTGGACATCCCAGACAGTACCGCGCTCCGCGGACTTCTAACACAGTTATTAAAAAAGAAAACACACACACAGCAAGTATACACATAGCACTGTATTTACACACATAAATATACAAATTAGGAAAGAGAAGGGGTAGCAGAAATGGAGACATACAGAGTGGAATTGGGGTTTGCTACAGGTTGGGCATCATGGGAGGAAGGGATTGGGGTCTCATCGTAACGACTTTGCTTACAGGGAATTTGGGGGGATGCTTGGCTGGGACAGGGAGAAGGGGTACAGGTGCAGGTGGGGCAGTGGTATTTAATATTGTCCATGATATGTCTCTGTACAAAATCGGTAAATGTGTTCATTAATTGATCCATTTTTGCTTCCAAGCTCAGCAGGTGATTTTGTACACTGTTACTTTGCTGTTCTATGTGACCATGGACCTGTGGATGATCTACTCCTTCTGGGGCCTACCCTTTATTTTCTGTATGTACTGTTAAAGAAAACAATATTTGTCAGGTCCATGAGCAGCAATGTGTATTAATTGTCTTACTTTTCAAACTTCACTGTGTTCCAATAGTGTCACTGCCTTCTCTCATTTAATCCCGAGGAAAATTGTCTTCAAGCCACTCCAGGGTGCTTGCCATTTCTGTGTAAAAAAAGATAATTTGTTTGTGTATTGCACACTGAACAAACTGAGCAGTAATAGGAAACCATGTAGTTCACTTACCGGGTTGTAGTTTGTACTCTCAGTATTCTGCCCTTGTCCTGCTGACAGTTGCTTTTCAGTTTCTGTGTAAAGCAGCACTAAGGTAATACTGCTGGACAAAATACAACCTGGTAAGTGCACTACATTGTTTCCTATTACTGCTCAGTTTGTTCAGTGTGCAATACACAAAAAAAAATCTTTATTTTCTTATTGGTACGTTCCATTATGTTGCATACCCTATGCACTTGCACTGTTGCTTTCTTAAGTATGGAGTTTAGTTTTTCTCTGTAATTCACTTATGGTTTGCTATTTCAACATGTTGAGTGTCTTTGTTGCATGCTACAACAATGTAAGAGAACCCCTGAGCTTTTGTGCAGTGTGGATGCTACCCGAGGTCCGCTGACTGTCGCACGGTCCGCAGACCCGGTAGTTATCATCATGGGGGTAGGGGATTCAGTATGTTGCATGATACATCTATACAAACTAAGGGCATCCTGATAAAAAGCTATGAAATTGAAAGAAAAACATTTGTTAAAGGGACATTATGGTTAAGTTGCGCTACTAAAAATCTATCAAATTCAGAGAAAAATCTTCGTTAAAGGGACATTATAGTTACTTTGCACTAATATCAACCTATCCATATTATGCTTACAAGTAAAATGAAAAAAACCCTGAAAATTGCCAGTTCTGGTAAGCTAAGCAACCATAACTCGCGCCACCACCGTGCACTGCTAAGACTAACACCCAGGACATCACAAATGACATCCCTCTCACTGTGGCAGAAATGGGTGCTTTTTCTTTAAATCTCAGTTCAGTCCTTGTTTCCTCAATAGTGCTGTTTGGTATATATGTGTGTTTGCCCACATGTAATGAGCTCATCACGTGATTACATGAGAGTCGTCAAACATGCGTCTGGTGAAAAACTGCAAACTTAGTGTCAAACTCCTGCCTTCATCATTTATAGATGGAAATGGGGAGCTTTAATGCAATAGTTTAGTCGTTTGTAAAGAAATAAAGTGATAGAACGGATATGAGCGGCCCTGATGATTAAAACATCCTCTTAAAATATCTGTCTCTTCCCCCTTTTGTTCTTGGGTGCAGACAATGTTCTACATATACATCACACTACTCCTGCTGCATGTCACCTTTGTCGCATTAAATTTTATCATTCTAGCACCATTACTCTGCCACCTTTCAGGGTGCCTGTCCCCCACATATGGCACCCCAGTATTCAACGTGCTGTTAGTTACAATGTGAGTAATTAACCAATGCACATCATTATTACTGAGAACCAGTCTGCATGTCACATGTGATGCCTGCGATTGTGAACGTGTTGAAACTAATAATGTGCTTCTCCTTTTATTTCAATAGGTGACGGATGGCCCAAAAATGCAACAACAGTGATTGTTAAATTCTCTGGACTAATGAACTGCAAAGCTTAAACCCAGCATTACAGACTATTGATAGCAACAGTGCTTGCTAATGACGGCAGCAGTGCTTGCTGTTTAGTAAGACAAGGCTTTTTGTTTTGCCTATTCTTCCTGAGAGAACATATGAGTGCTAGTTTATGTATTTATTTTTATAATTATTTATAACGCTCCTAATACCATACCTGCGTTTGGTTTCTAAGCATGGATCCGGGTTTCGAACCTCTGTTTCTCTGCATGGTGTTGCTTCCAAGACCAGCGTGTTGCCCCTGTGCTATCATCCGTTCATTCTGAATGGAAGGCTAGTTTGTTTAAACAATTTCTTTTGCAACCCCAGCAAATTCAAAAAAACAGTATCCATACACTGAATATTCTAAAAGCTTCAATCAGAAGGAAAATCGTGTTTGTCACCGTAAATGACATACACATGAGAAAGCTAATCTGTGCTCTGTTTTTGGGAAACGGCTCAGTGGAAAGAGTCCTCTTATTAGGCACTTGACAAAATAAACGGTCGAGAAACCTTCCACGATCACAGAATGTGGAGAATGGCAGCTCAAGAACATGCTGATTGCCCACATGAGGACATGGGTGAAAATCCTTATCAGTGCACTGAATTTGAGAATAATGTCCATTTGCATGATACAATTATCTGCCAACAGCAGATAGATACAGGTGGGAAACCTCATGCGTGCACTGAATGCGGGAAATGGTTTGCTAGGAAGGGACATCTTATTAGCCACCAGAGAACACATACAGGTGAGAAACCTCATGTGTGCACTGAATGCGGGAAAGGGTTTGCATGGAAGGGACATCTTACTGTCCACCAGAGAATACATACAGGTGAGAATCCTCATGTGTGCACTGAATGTGGGAAAGGGTTTGCTCAGAAAGGATATCTTACTATCCACCAGAGAACACATACTGGTGTGAAACCTCATGTGTGCACTGAATGCGGGAAAGGGTTTGCTATGAAGGGACAACTTAATATCCACCAGAGAGCACATACAGGTGAGAATCCTCATGTGTGCACTGAATGTGGGAAAGGGTTTGCTCAGAAGTCTCGCCTTACTATCCACCAGAGAACACATACAGGTGAGAAACCTCATGAGTGCACTGAATGCGGGAAAGGGTTTGCTAGGAAGGGACATCTTACTATCCACCAGAGAACACATACAGGTGAGAATCCTCATGTGTGCACTGAATGTGGGAAAGGGTTTGCTCAGAAGGGAGCTCTTACATTCCACCAGAGTAGACATACCGATGAGAAACCTCATGAGTGCATTGAATGTAGGAAAAGGTTTGCACAGAAGGGCGATCTTACTATACACCAAAGAATACATACAGGTGAGAAACCTCATGAGTGCACTGAATGCGGGAAAGAGTTTGCTAGGAAGGGGCATCTTACTATCCACCAGAGAAAACATACAGGTGAGAATCCTCATGTCTGCACAGAATGTGGGAAAGGGTTTGCTCAGAAGGGAGATCTTACTATCCACCAGAGAACACATACAGGTGAGAAACCTCATGAGTGTAGTGAATGTGGGAAAGGATTTGCTCAGAAGGGACATCTTATTAGGCACCAGATAACACATACAGGGGAGAAACCTCATGAGTGCACTGAATGTGGGAAAGGGTTTGCTAGGAAGGGACATCTTACTATCCACCAGAGAACACATACAAGTGAGAAACTTCTTGAGTGCACTGAATGTGGGAAAGGGTTTACTCATAAGGGTCGCCTTATTCACCACCAGAAAACACATACAGGTGAGAAATTTTATGTGTGAAGAAAATGTGGAAAAAGCTTCAATCTGAACAGTCACCAGAGTAAACATACACGTCATTATCAATTTTAGTTTGTTTTATTCACTTATAATGCGCACCAAACCCGAAGGTAACCGGGCGCAGCAGTACAGAATATGCAAGGCTTGGGGTTACATGTTTACAGATTACAAGCAAAAACAAAATATATACAGGCCATAGAAGGTCAGTTACAGATTTCAAGCAAAAATAAAATATATACAGGCCATAGAAGGTCAGTTACAGATTTCAAGCAAAAACAAAATATATACAGGCCATTGAAGGTCAGTTACAGATTACAAGCAAGATAGAATATATACGGGCACGAGAAGGTCATCACAACACAAGCCTAAAGGGAAGATGTACAAATGGGCAGCAGGATGGTGAGTATATATATATATGTACACTAGGAGGTATACAGGGTCTAGTAGGGGCTAGTGAGCAACTAGTTGTCGGCCGACTACAGTAGATTGATATAGTTGGATCTGAATTTCAGAAAAGGCTACTCCTCACGTAGAGGATGTGGCAATGAATTCTATAATTGGACCGCTCGGACCTGAAAGCTGCCTCCCGCAGTCTTAGCCAGCCTGAATCTCGGTATGATAAGGCTATGGTGGTTCTTGCCGGTCGGGTGGAGCTTCTCTTTAGGAATCTGTCCGTAAGATAGCTAGGTGCAGCATTATTAAAAACTTTGTGAACAAGGAATGCAACTTTTAAATGGATTTTGTTTTGGGTAGACAGCCAGTTGTTTTGGCGCCTAATCTTGGATATATGCAATCTTTTGGACACGCCAAGAGCTGCTCCCAAGGCATTAGTTTGTCGGATTTTAATTCTGTGGATGATAGATTTGTTAGCACCGATATATAGGGCATTGCAATAATCAAGCCTAGACAGAATCACGGCTCTAGCTAAGATAATGCAGTTGTCATCTGAGAGACAGTGTTTAGCTGCTCTTATGAGTTTACATGTGTAAGCTGTGGCTGATGCCAGGGATTGAACCTGTTTATCGAAGGAGAGGGTAGAGGCCAAGTGTCTTCACCTCTTTGGACACCTTAATGATATTGCCATTAATCTCAAAAGAGGTGTAGTCTTGGCCTAATTTGTTGAGATTAGAGTGAGTACCCGGTACGATTAGCTCTGTTTTATCATTATTCAGGCATAGACCATGGGTTGCCATCCATGCCTGAATGATGATATACACCCTATTTACCAAGGCCTGTTGTAATCCCCAGAAAGTGGGAGGAGAATCTGGGTATCATCTGCATAGTTAGTGTAGGTGATACCAAGAAGGTCCAGATCATCAAAAAGGGGCTTAGTAAATATGTTGTATAAGGTGGGGGAGATGCAGGAGCCCTGGGGAACTCCTCACAGAAAGGGGATCGGATCAGCCGCTGCCGAAGGGGAGAACACCCTCATAGTCCTGTCGCTGAGGAAAGACTCAATCCAGGTTATAACTACTTTGGAAAAATGTGCAGCTGAGTCAAGGTGGCTGCAAAGGACCTTTTGGTCGACAAGATCGAATGCAGCCGAAAGGTCCAGCAACAGGAGAAGGGCTGTTTTACCTTTGTCTCGTAGTTCATCTATTTGTGCTTTCAAATCGAGGGCAGTCGCAGTACCATGTTGGGGACGGAATCCTGATTGACGTGCTCCTAAGAGCTTATGCTGTTCCAAGAATTTTTGAATTTGGTTGTAAGCAATCTTGTCCAGGATTTTAAGCAGAAATGGGACTGTCGTGATGGGGCGGTAGTTTGTAGGTATAAGTGGGTCTAGGGTTTGCTTTATGGGCAGCGGTAGTACCCAAGATTGTTTCAGGTTCGTGGGCACTGTGCCCGATGCAAATGAAGCGTTGATGAGTTTTGATACAAATGTGGAGAGATCTCTGGCAGCGCCTTTTATAAACTGGGCCGGGCAGAGGTCGCCATGGCAGTTGGATGGATTGAGAGAGAGGATGACTTTCTGTACCTCAAGGATAGAGGTTTTTGAGAGCATGAATCGCACAGCTGAGTCCTGTTCCTTAGAAAGGGGGTCAGTATTCAGATTGTTAGTCTGGGTATCCACAGCCTACTCTCCAATAACCTTAAAATATCCACACAATTACTTATCCTAGCGGACTTCAATCTAGGATACAAAGACCCCTCAGACAAAAACGCCACCACCATTGCCAACATTCTCTCTGAACTGGGCATAACTTAAAAAAATCTTCGAAACCACTCATACCAAAGGGAGAATCCTTGATTGGCTGGCAGATTACAACTGCACTGCCAACATCAAATCCATCTCCCCACAACCTTGGACCGACCATTTCCTCCTGTCCTTTGAACTCTCCACCTCTAGACCACTCTCTCCAGCTCCCACCATGGCCCGCCATGTCCAACAAGGAATAAAAAGAGTATTACTAAGGATAAAGTGATTCCTGCTATCCTACCCACTCTTAACCAATTAGCAGATCACTTAGACCCAGAAACACTTGTCGACGAGTACAACAAAATTATGTTAACCACCCTTGACAACGTTGCCCCTAAAGCTCAGACCGAGTAAACCCAAAGCCCATCTAAATAAATGATTCACCCCCGAACTAAAGGATCTTGGACAACTTAAGAGGAGCTGTGAAACCGCATGGAGGCTAATCCCCTCAGAAAACCACAAAAATAAACTAATTGAATTCTCCTCCCACTACAAAAAGGAGATCAACATGGCCAAGCAAAACTCATATAACAAGCGTATATCTAATACTAATTCCAGTATGAGGGAACTGTTCACCAACCTCAAGGAACTAGTCACCCATCCCCATTCCGATTACATGTTCCAAAGATAAAACATGGTGCTCAGATATACAACAAGCACTATCAAATAAAGTAACTATGCTCCAAAAGAAAATAGCTAAGAAAAAAGCCTCTCTCAATCAACCGTTCCAGACTAACAATCTGAATACCGACCCCCTTTCTAAGGAACAAGACTCAGCTGTGTGATTGATGTTCTCAAAAGTGAATGTGAGAAGAAACACGTCAGTACGCAGGATGATCTCATTCTCCCTGAGAGGGGACATGTAGTTGGAGAAACCACCTCTGCAAGTGAACCTCCAGAGAGGAGGCAGTGCTTCTTCAATGGGTCTGAGTTTGGCTATTTACTAAAACTGTCAAGAACTGGCCTCCACAGCTGCTCCCAGTTTCCTGTGGCACATAAATAGTGGCTGATTATGGTTGGTTAAATCACTGCTGTTTGAAATGCATCCCTTCTGGAATATTCTGAAAGGAGACTGAACCTTCTGTGTTAAGATGCCCATCCTATGGAACACTGCCTAAATTACTGGGCACCAACATTTTGAAAAAACGTAAAGACCCAGCGGTTGAATCAATAACTATAGACCCTCACTGGATATATGGGGAAAACTGTTCCATGATCTGTAGAGAAGCTGTAAAGAATGAAGTTACAATTTTTCTATTACTTAATTTTTTAAAAAGCCTCTACTCGGAATGAGAATTACATTTTACACCCCCATAAAGTAATTTTACTTTCAACTTAGAAGCATGGGAATTAAAACATTCCACATTTAAATTATCTGGAGCCCTCCTTAACACACTGGGAGAAAGTTGCATTCTCACATGGCTAATTAGACTAAGCTTGGCTCAACACATGTGAAAAGGCAATGTTCACTGAGGGGACATGGAGCATGCAATCCATAAAACTGGAATCTTCAATATTACTCCAGAGTTAATTTCCATGAAATTAATGCCATCCTGGCTAAACACTGCAGCATTTCACTTTTGCAACAAATGCTATGGCACTACAATCTCCTCAACACCCCCTTTAGTATCTTGTACTATTTCCTATCTCTAGTGGAACACTCTTCTCCTCAGGACCCCTCTGTTGCATTACACTATTGCCTATCTCTAGTGGAAAACTCCTCTCCTCAGGATCCCCTCTAGTGTATTACACTATTGCGTTTCTCTAGTGGAACACTTCTCCTCAGCATCCCTTCTAGTGTATTACACTATTGCCTATCTCTAGTGGAGCACTCTTCTCCTCGGGATCCCCTCTAGGCTATTACACTATTGCCTATCTCTAGTGGAACACTTCTCTCCTCCGGACCCCTCTAGTACATTACACTATTGCCTATCTGTAGTGGAACACTCTTTCCCTCAGGATCCCCTCTGGTGTATTACACTATTGCCCATCTCTAGTGGAACACTTCTCCTCAGGATCCCCTCTGGTGTATTACACTATTGCCCATCTCTAGTGGAACACTCTTCTCCTCCTGACCCCCTCTGGTGTGTTACACTATTGCCCATCTCTAGTAGAACACTTCCCCTCAGGATCCCCTCCAGTGTATTACCCTATTGCCTTTCTCTACTGGAACACTCTTCTCCTCAGGATTCCCTCTAGTGTGTTACACTATTGCCTATCTCTAGTGGAACACTCTTATCCTCAGGACCGCTCATGTGTATTACACTATTGCCTATCTCTAGTGGAACACTCTTCACCTGGGGACCCCCACTAGTGTATTACACTATTGCCTATCGCCAGTTAAACACTCTTCTCTTCTGGGTCCCTTCTAGTGTATTACACTATTGCCCATCTCTAGTGGAACACTCTTATCCTCAGGACCCCTTTGGTGTATTACACTAGTGCTTATCGCTAGACGAGCACTCTTCTCCTCAGGATCCCCTCTAGTGTATTACACTGTTGCGTATATCTAGTGGAACACTCTTCTCCTGTGCTCCCCGCCCCCCAAGTGTATTACGCTATTGCACATCTCTAGTGGAACACTCTTCTCCTGTGCCCCCCGCCCCCCAAGTGTATTACACTATTGCCTATCTCTAGTGGAACACTTTTCTCATCATGATCCCCTGTGGTATATTACACTATTGCCTATCTCTAATGCCACACTTTCTATTGGATTAGTAGGTAGTTACATGGCCTGGGATTGGTATATGGAGGTTCAATTACATGTCAACTGTTGAAGTGCTGTTTTAAAAGAAATTGGAGCTCATTACGAGTCCGACGGTAGCCGTGCCAGTCAAATGAGCAGGCAGCCGCGGGACCTGTAGGGAATTACCGGCACTGGACTTTCCCGGAATTACTGGGGCATTACAGCACCGGAGGTCCGGTAATTCCGGCGCCAGCAATTGTGTTAGTCCCATTCCCGGGGACCGCGGAAACACTAGCACCATGTGGTAATGGTGCCAGTGTTTATGCGACAGTCTGCGGCCGGGTGGCATTATGCCCATCAGGTCAGACCTGGCGGGTGTAATGCCACACTGCCGCAGACTTGTACTTTGCCGGTCTGTAAACAACGGCAGTGGCGGGCTTACCGCCACCGTTGTTTCCAGACCAGCAAAGACTTAATGAGGGCCATTGATTTGGTCTGAAGGGCCTGGGAAAGATGCTAAGTTTTCCAGTAAATGATATGTAAATGTATTTAAAAAAGGTGACATTCTATGAATAGACTAGAAAGGGCAAATGGAACAGAATTATTCACTGAGCCGTGAGGCATTAACACACATGTGAATGTGGAAATGAAATAGGGCCTTTGGTCTAAAATGAAAGTGTTGTGGGTGTAATGATATTGTAGCCGTTCCCTCGGAATTCCAAGAACGAATAGTGGACAAAAATGTTTACCAGCTGAAATGTGTCCTGGTTAATCTGACATGCCGAATGTAAATCTTGCCCACCTGTGTTCGTTAACTGAAAGAAATACTGATTAAACAATATTGAACTTCAGCTAATACTTCAGTGTGTTTTGAAAAGGAATGTTAGTGGGACCTCTATTTGTATGTTAAATCTATTTCTTTTTCTGTGTTTACTTTGGAATAAACTGCTTCCTGGAACAGAGGTGATTTATTTCTTTTGAGCAGTGCGGTGGCCATCTGGGTTTTAAATAGCCCAATTGATCTTAATATTAAAAGAGTCCTATATGTCTACATTTATTCAAACCTAACCATTAAGGTATAAATGACAAAAACACAAAAAAGTAGTTGACTGAATTTATACCAAAATGTACTTCAATTTACCATGAGTGTTAGGGAATGACTGATTCAATAAATGGTCTTCATCCGTTTAGAACCTTTACGTTATCCTTTTTTACATAAAGGCGCAGGCGGGCAAAGAGGATATGTTTAATCATATCAGGTTGGTGATCAGAACAAACATCTGAGGGTTTCGCATTTTGATAATCGGAGATGTCCTAAACAATTTACGACTCTCACCTCAATCTGACCAAATCTTAATTTTGGGTGGTAGGTTCTGTAGTCTTCGATGCGCACACATTTAGTAGTGCGTCCCCATCTATCGATCACAAGACTACATGTGAGGCAAAGTGGTATTGGTCATATGCAACATTTAGTGTGAATAGATCACACCACATCTGTTTCATCTTATACCAGTTGATTCATCCACATATTCGTACAGATGTTTCTTCATTTTTGTATTTGTACTTTCGTGAAATGAAAATGTTGAAATAAGGTCTAATTTATTAATTGACAGCCTTGTAAAAACTCTTTTCATGTAGACACATACGACTTTTAAGATTTGCAGAGGCCTGCTAGTGAATTCTTACGGTCGATAGATTGTAGTGTATTGGGACAATCATACTCACAATTACATCTCTAAGGAAGTAGATGGCTTCCGGTAGTGCCTTGAAGTGACCTATGTGTAGGTGCAATATAGCTGAGGCAGCAGCCTGACACTACTGGAAATATTTTGTTTGTTCCCTGGAGCGCTTCTGTTTAAACCAGTGGTCTTCACACTTGTTTGGCTTGAGCAAAATGTGGGCAGGCTGCCACCCCCCCACCCCCAAAAAAAAAAATTCTCCTGTTTTAAAATGTAATTGTGAAACTATTGCTAATTGCATTGTGAAACCTAGGCCTTTTTCCCACTATTCAGGACTCTCAAAATTTGGTGTGTTTTTCTCCTGTTTAAAATTGCATTGTTTAAACAGTGATGTTCTGTAGCTTGCCTCGTAGCATAGCACTCATCTAGCTAACCTTTCTACTGCTATCTAAGCACCTGTCGTCCTGTCCAATTGTTAACTTGTCTCATCTCTCTGTCTCGTCTGCCTTGTTGTCCTTCCCTAGTTTTCTTCCCCTTCTCACTCCCTTCCTCCTTCTCCTCTCCCTACCTACTCTATGGTGCTCGCTGTCTCTCCTATCTTTTCTAACTGCTTCTCTATCAACTATCCTGCGCTCCTCACTAAATCTGGTAGGAAAAAGTTAAAAAAGGACATCCTGGTCTCCAACCCAGGCCTCCCTATCACTGATACCTATACCAGTGCCTCCTCCAGACAAACTTTCACTGACATCCTCTTTGTCGATCCCTCGCTAGACCTATGGACTCTACATATGGTCTATGTGCTCTCTCCCCTCTCTTACTCTCCCATTAATGGTGGCACTCAGTGGGAGGGCCTCCTTCCACTCCTCTAAGGTCATCATTAATGTTTATTTGAATGGTACTGTCTTGGTCTAAGTCCCTCAAGCCAGCATTGACGCTTCCCGAGCCTCATCAATTTCCTTTGTTCCCCTGCTGACCCCTCTCCTCCACGACTTCCTCGCCTTGCCCTGCTTTCTCCTCCTACCTCCTCTTTTGCCCCTCCCGGACTTCCTCTACACCCCCGCAGGGCGTACCTCTGATTTGTACCCCTGCCTGGAAGTCTTTCAAGGATGGCAACTTCTCCATATTGCCACTCTAAACCCTTGCTCAGCTGTCAAACACTCCTCTGACATCTGCCGCCTCCTGGAGGAACTTGACCTCAAAGTCCTCAGTCTCACCGAGACATGGTTCATGGCCAGCTCTGTCACAAACCGTGTCACTCTCCTCCCTGATGGCTACAAGATCCTCTGAGCGCCCATATCCAACCGTACTGGAGGTGGTGTAGCCCTGATCTTCCCTGAGTGGATTCCTGCCTCTGTCATTCCTATGCAGGCCTACTCCTCTTTTGAATGCCTCCTCTACAGGCTCTCCTGGCCATTCCCTCACTGTGGCTACCATCTATCGACCACCTGCTCAGATCTCCTACTTCCCTCCTGGTATCGACCGTTCAACTCCTCCTTCTTGGAGACTTCAACATCCACCTGAATGCTTCCTGTCCTTCCACTGAACTCTTTCATGACCTCTGTGTTTCCCTCTCACTCTCCATTCTCCCCTCTGGCCCGACTCACTCTGCAGGGCACACTCTGGATGTTTTGATCCCTTCAGACTTTCCCTTTTCCATCCCTCTCACCACTCCTCTCTCCTGGAGTGATCAATTTCTCCTTTCCTCTCAGCTCACCCTCTCTACCCCACAGGCCAAGCCAACTCCATCACTGCCACCTACCTTCTCGGTTATCCGACCCATGAAGCGTGTGTCAGTTGAGGCTTTTGCCGCAACGTTCTCCGCACCCCCCCTCTTGGCTGACTCACACCCTGACACAGCCCTTTCCATGCTCCACTCTGTTATATCTGATACTCTTGACGTACTTGCCCCTGTCATGAGGATCCGCTTGGAGCCCAAAGCTAAGTGCAACTCTTGGTACGACTCAGACCTCGTCACACTTAAACGCAAGTGCAGGGTGGCTGAGAGGAAATGGTGTGCTTCCGGCACATCATCTGACAAACTGGCCTGCTGCCTGCTACAAGGCAATACCGGCTCTCTGTCCGCACCAAGAAGTGAGCCCTCATCCAAGCCCAGGTTATCACAGAGACGGTTGAGCAGGATGGCATGGTTGACCGTGTCAAAGGCAGAAGAAAGATCAAGTAAGATGAGGACACAAGGTGTGTTGGAATCGAGGTTGGAGAGCAGGTCTTCACGGATGTTCAGGAGAGCAGTTTCCATGCTTCTTACAGCTCAGAAGCCAGACTGATGGTCATGGAGACAATCAACCAACAGATTCAGAGTGAAGAATAAGGTGGGAGATGGCAAACTTTTCCACGAGTTTGCCCAGGAAAGGAGTGATGGAGATTGGACGATAGTTAGCCGGGCAGGAAGGGTCGTAAGAGGGTTTCTTAAGAAGAGGGTGCACAAGGGAGTGCTTCAGGGGGAGGGGAAGACACCAGTGGCGCAGAAGTGGTTGCAGAAATCCGCCAGAGCAGCTGCCAGGGTGTCAATGATGGTTTTGGAGGAACAGGGGTGAACCTGTTTTCATGAGACTTTCATTGATTGGACTTGTCTAGAAACCTCGTCTGAGTAAAAGGGGGGAAATGCAGAGAAGGAGGGAGGAGAGGTGGCCGAAGAAGGGCCTGAGGAAGAGCAGGGAGTGGAGGGAGGAGGGGGAGAGGAAGAGAGAGAGGTCAGCTGACCTCCTTACTTTCCGATTAACCCTCCCAGGTCCAACGTGGGTCCTTCCTCTCCTCTATCTATATCTCTATCTGTGGTGTTCCCCGGGGATCTAACCTCTCTCCCTGGCTGTTCAACCAATACCAGGCACTTCTGGACCACTGCATTGCCGCTCTCTGCCCCAACTTTCAGTGCTATGCAGATGCCACTCAACTCATTTTCAGGCTCCCTTCTGCCAATGATCTCTGCCTTAATACCAGTAAGACTGAGATTCTCCTCATCGGCACACCTGCTCCCTCCTTTCCTGTCACTCTCTGACCGGCCTCTCTTGGCCCTCTTCCTGCTCCCACTTGTGAGGCTAAAAACCTCGGGGTCATCTTCGACTCCACACTTTCCTTCTCTCCTCACATCTCTGATGTCACTAAGAGGTCACACTACCAGTTGCACCTCCTGAGAGGTATTCTTCCTTTCCTCTCCTTTCCCCAGAAACTCACTGTCTCTAGAGCTCTGGTTCTCTCTAGGCTGTACTACTGCAACAACCTCTTTCTAAATATGCCTGCCTCTACTCTACGCCCTCTGCAACTTATCCAAAACAGGACTGCAAGACTTATACTTGGCCTCAAGCCCAGGAATCGGATCTCTCCAGGACTGAAATCGCTGCACTGGCTCCCAATTGCAGCAAGGATTAAGTTCAAAACCCTCTGCAATGTCCACAAGGCCTTCTGGGACCTCAATACCTTCAACTCTCTCCTCCTAAATATCTTCCTTCTCGAACTCTTCGCTCATCCGCCTCAAACTCCCTCAGGGTTAGTCGCTTCTCTAAGCAGCGAGTTGGTGGTAGATCTCTTTCTTCTGCAGGGCCTTCCGCTGGAACAGCCCCCCTGCCTCTCTGAAACTTGAGGAGAACCTTCTATGTTTTCCGGAAGCACCTCAAGACCATCCTCTTTGCTTCTGCTTTCTCTCCTCCTCTCCTCTGCTGATCTCCTGGCTGAATCCGAAATTGCACTGGTTACCTGGCTACCCTATGATCTCGGGCCCAGGTCCCCTCCCCGCCAGTTGCACACCTGCACTGCCCCCCCTGGCTTTCCTTGCACCCGGGTCTGTATCTGTACAGCCCCTACTAGCACTTGACACCCCATGTCTGCACTGACCACATGCTGGCCGCACTTCTATTTATTGTCGTTCTTATTTTTCTACTTGCTGTTATCCTATGTACTGCACTGCCCCCTCCCCTCTGCACTTTTCCACCTCACCTCCCTCCCCTGCACTTGCGCAATCTCTTTGTCACCTGGCCTAGTAGGATCGCTGTCTCTGTCTGCCCCCCTTGCATTGTCGCACCTTGAAACACTTGTGTATAGGCACGTTATAAATGTCATATATCATATATCAAATGGCCAGTAAGTCACTGATTACTTGCAGTGTGCCTCAAGGATCCTACGTGTTTCCTACTTTGTATAATGTGGTCACGATTCCTATATTTGCCCTCCTGGCTATCGGTATATCTTATACAAAGTATGCCGATGACATGCACATTCTACTCTCCCTCTCTGGCAACTACCACAAAGACTCCATTACCCTCAACCTGGTATACATGACCATCCATGCCTGGATGGCCACACACTGTCTATGCCTGAACGATGAGAAGATGGAGATACTTTTGGTGGGCCCACCTCTGTGGTCTAGAGGCTTGCTCCTCAATACGCTACCTTTTACATTGACGGTATCCCGATCTCTATTTCTCCTTTTGTGAAAACCTAGGGAGTAAACCTTGACACCACCCTATCTCTCTCACAACAAGTCAGCGCCATCACCTCCTTTGCCGCTTACATGACTCAGCTCATCAACGCCTCCAGACCTTTCCTATCTCGGGACAGCTGCCTTTCCGTAGGCTCGAGGCTTGACTATTGTAACACCCTATTTCAGCATACTTAGAAAATGCAGGTTATTCATAGCAATGCACTCAGTGCAGCTCTGAACATCCCCAAAGCTGAACATATCACTTCAGCAAGAAGAAAAGCCCATTGGCTACGTGTTCGTGAACGGATTCACTTCAAAACTCTGTCCATCACTCACAAATGCTTGTCCAAGGATGCCCCTGCCATACTCATCTCCAAAAATCCTCCTCCTCCAGACCCTCCAGAGCAGCTTATGCCCACCACATCTCCCAGCCCAAATTTAAACAGGCCAAAGCTGGAGGCTGTAGCTTCCCGGCCATTGCAGCCAAACACTGGACCCTTATCCCCCCTACTCTGCGAGCAGTACATTCATATTGGACTTTCTGGAGAGCTTTACAAGCTTTGATGTTCACCTAGTATCACCTTCTACCCTAAGTACACTGCAAGGCCGAACAATCCAGGTTCCGGACCCACAGTGCATGTAACATACTGCTTGGACTATCTTTAAAGTAACTGGTCATGTAACAGTGCATTGATACTTTAGGGCTTAGCACGCTCTATACATGTAAAAATAAATAAAACTATTGCGCTCCTTCGCTACACTCCACTCTAGTATAGTCCCATGGCTCCTCCACCTGCTCTCATCACAGTCTCTGGGCTCCCTGATCCCACTTCATGCCCAGTCCCTGTGCTCTCCTCAACCCTCCACAGTCCCTGGGCTGCCCACATCTTGCTCTCACCACTATTCCCATGGTTTCCCCCATCCTGTTCCCAGCACAGTCGCTGGGCTCCCCACCCTGTTCTAAGGGCGTCCCCCCTGACCCGGTCCTCCCCCTCCCTACATAGTGCCTTGGCTCTCACCACACCCACACCCTGCATAGTCCCAGGGTCCCCCAACCTCACCAAAAACAATCCCAGGGCCCCTCTGCTCTGAAAACAATGGTAGGGCTCCCCCACCCACTCCAAAAGCAACCCAAAGGCACCCCCCTATGCCAATAACACCAGGGCCCCCCACATGCTCCAGAAATAACCCCAGGGCTCCCCTTCTTACCTCGTATAATGCTGGTCCTGTTTCATTCCAGTGACTGAATTCAAACACCCTGGAGGCCCACAAACGATGTCATCACAAGTCTGGTGGTAACCTTTAAATGCTATGGTAATGCTATTACCGCCGCATTTAAGGGTCCGCCAGATCACAGACTTAGCGAGTTTGCCGATTTTCCTCCCAACTTGTGATGAGGCCCAAAGTCTTACATTTCACTCGTTTCACCAACATAAGCCAATGCAGGGTGTTCAAAGCTTGATAGGAGACGACCGGCGAGCCGCACCCACGGCCAGTCTGGCCGTTGAGTTCTGAATCACCTGTAAACGTTGGAGAAGAAAGACCAGCTGAGCCAAAAACAGGGCATTGCTGTAGTCGAGTGAGTCTGAAGTGAGAGAAGATACCACCACAGGACGAAGAGCTAAAGGTAGATACGGCAGAACCTTACCGAGAGTTTGTAATTTGAAAGGGACAGATTGGCAAACAGCACTAACCTGCTACTGCAGGGACAGTGAGGTGGAAAACTTCACACCTAAATTCTTGACTACAAACAAAAATGGAGGTAAAGGACCAGGTTCCAAATGCCAGAAAGCTATGGTCCACCCAGAGAGCTTGGACTTCATCACTTTGCCACCAGGCCACTTTCATCTCTAACACTCTGAACCTCCCACTATTAATTCTAGCCACTTTTAACTTCCTGCTTTGAACTTGGAACTTGAGGATCCCACACCATAAGTCTTTCCCACTGAGGGAAACCACCACAGAGAGGCCACTACCACCAAAAGGCCCTAACAAAGTGGGTCCCAAACACCAGGAAGCCACTGGAAGGCACCATCGTTACAGGATAGTATGCCTATGAGGCCCTGTTAGGTAACGATGATCGATCTTCTCACAGTGAGGACTTACCACTCAGAGAATCTGCTATTGATAGACCTCACCATCACAAGCTTCTAACACTACACGGCCTCCCCACAGGAAAACCACACCAACAAAACCACCCCCTGGGAGAAGGGGGACCCATTTCCAGCTGGGGTAATTTGCCCTAAAATAGTTTACCCCGGAATAGGTGGGTCTATAGGATTGGTCTTGCACATGGGATAAGCCTGCACCTGGGATAAATCTGCCCCGGGATAGTTTGACCCCTGGGATATTGCACCCTTTAATATCATCCTACACACTACACTCCTGCTCTATGCTTGAATAGCATGAACAAACAGCTCAAGCAAATATTGCCACTGAAACTCCAAACAAACGAGGAACATTGACCAAGGAAAAGTAGCCACCACCCTCAAAACCTTTATTTATGTATTTATTTATGTATATAGTGTGCAAGCATCCCAAGGGCATTGAGGCGCTGTTACTTGCAATAAACATAATTACACAGCTAAAGGCATAGTGGCAGTCATTGATACATTATGAATACCGTTGTTACAGACATTGCAATTGGTCATTGTGTTACAACTTATGCACTGGGTCATGTGGTGAGTATTCATGCTAATGTGTGGGGCCTTATGTGAAGAGGATGGTTTTCTCATAGCTTTGCGAAAGGCGGTGAGGGAGGCCTCACCTCGAATCAAGGTGGGGGTGGGGGGGGGTAGGGCATTCCAGTGAATGGGTGCAAGATAGGGGAAACTGGATCCGCCCACTCTGGCTTTTTTTTATGTTTTATATTAACTAGTGGCACAGAGAGCATGGACTGCAAGGAGGAAAATAGTGAAAAACCTGGTGGACAGCCAGAGACCCCATCAGGAAAAGAACCAAACCACCAACATAACTGGAAAAAACAGACCCAGAATCTTAACAAGAAACACTTGTGTATAGGCGCGTTACAAATGCCATATCATATCATATCATAAACATATAGCCTCATGTCATCAAAAATGCATTTGACCAGGAAAGACCAAGGCACAAGAAGAGGCCAAAATAGAACAAGCCAAATGGAACCCCAACCATCTCAAACCCCTACACCTGAGAGCCAACCAACACCAATAAACAGCACACCTAACTGCTGTGAGAAACCTGAAGATGTCTCACCCACTAGTCACCGGGAATCTGTCATCTAGGTGGTCAGGACAAGGCCATTCTCCCCTAGTTTGGATTATCCAATGCAAGGACCCCAACCTTTGTGTCATGCAATGGTTTCTAGACCTGCAGCCTTACTGTTTCATTGTGGAACACCGAAAAGGGAAGGACTGGGGAATGTAGACTTCCTTTCCCGGTTCCCCTGTGAAAGATATGTGGTTACATCGCATGCAGGAAGGGTATGTGAGACCCCTGAAGATGTCTCCCTCGCTAGTCCCCGGAATCTGTCATCCAGGTGGCCAGGACACAGCCATTGCTATTGGATCCAGTTCCTGGTGGTGAACCAGTGTGGGAGGATCACCTGGATGGGGGGTCCTCGGGGAGTGGAAGTGGGCACCGAAGGTTGAGATGCGGTATCCCCTTCCTTGTGACACCTTCTCCCCATCCTGCCTAGTAGGATATGTAGAAACTCTACCCCACCCCTTTTCCCACAGGAACACTTTCTTACAGTGTGAATGACAACAGACTAATACCCGAGCCATTTACCTGACATGTCCCAAAACAAGGGTCAGGCAGAGTCAGGCAATTACTGACTTTTCCCTTCCCCATAGGGATAAAAGGCAGAACACAAGAGCACACTCTGGGCAAGGCTGAATGCACTAGGAAGCAGCCATTCCAGGACGGCAGTTCAAATGGAGGAGAAAGGTGGAGCCGACCTGAAAGGACATCAAGGAGGGAGTTGCCCTTCCCCTTTTAAACCCAAACCCGCTAACCCTCTGATAAAAGACATGTAAGACTGGGAATCGCAGCTGATAGGTGGTGCGACGGATGTCAGTGGTACATGACACCCTCCCGCATTGATTGCTAGGGTGGGTAGATGTGGTGGCCATCAAGGCATCATCCTTGACTCCAGTGGCAAAAGGAGACCAACAAGTTCAACACAGCCGGTGAGGCGGAGGAAGCTGAAAGTCAACTGGCTTGTGTTAGTCAAGGTTGCAAAATAGCAACATGAAGAAGATAAAATGGATTTTTAAATCAAACTGGGTACCATAGGCAGAGTGGTCTAGTGCCACGTGGGCGCTCAATCAAGAGGCCATAGGGAAGGCCGGTATAAGGTGTTAAGGTGGTCATCCAAGAGTCGAGCCAAATCCCTTGTACACTTGAAAGTCCTTGACAATGTACTAGAAGCGTTGTTATTGGGGCAACTCTGAACCCGACGGAGGGATGCCTGTGAAAGCATAGTGATGACAGAAGTATGTGAAGTCTGACTGGGGGCTGGAAAATAAGGGAAGTGAATCCTGCATAGTATTAAAAACCCCATGAACATTGTTATGACAAATGTGAACCTGACTGAGGGTTGTCCACAGTGAGTGGCTGGTCTGAAACGATTAAGGGAGCTTGACGATTGAGAGACGGATTGGAGCCCGGTTGAGGGGGATCCAAGGGTGACAGTTATTCACCCTACGTGAAGGTTACTTGAGAGAAATGTTGTTTGTTGTTTTGGTGGATCAGGCCCTCTGTAGCAAGGGATTTTGCATGAGAAGAGACTTAAGCACAGACGGCCATGATACTGGAAAAGGAACTGTAACCTTGTGCTGGAGAACCCCAGGAGTGTGCTGTGCTTGAGTGGCCCACCGTGTCATGTGATAAAAAAGTGGGGAAGGGAGACCTGGCCATAACATTCTGACTTATCATTTGGTGAACACTTCTTTCTTTTCTTGTGAACATTATCCCACACTCCTTTGTAGTATAGCTGTAAGAATTGGCAATAGGTTTTTCTTAGTATACGCCCTTTTATTTGACTAGACACCACTAGGACTGTATTATTATTGATGGTCGTAGCATGCTCCCATCTTAGATTTAGGTTTAGATTAGGCGTTTATCTCACCCATTTTACAGTTGAATAAACACCCTTGAACTGTGATCACTTGCGTCTGTCTCACTTTGATACCAGGCCTTCCTTACACTGCCCACTAGAAGTGAGCCCCATTGCTGGAACAAGACCAAAATCACTCTAGGTACCGTGCTACCCATCTACGTACTACCCACCTACACAAACAACCACCCACAAACACCTTCAACACATCAGGAAGAATACTGGAAACCCAATGGATGGACATGAAATCCACAGAAGTACAACCAAACAAAATGAACTCAACACAGAGTTCATCACGAAAATTTGACGATACATAAAGAATCATCAACGTGAGCAGGGCTGTCATTCCTATTCATTTAGAGAGTGCCGACATACAACCCTACTTTCACGGTCACACTTGTGGACACCATCACAAACATCTCCACCTAATCGCCTGATCACACGAGGAGATTTCAACATTTGGTGAGCAGGCCTGTCATTCCTATTAATTTACAGATGGTCGACATACAACCCTACTTTCACAGTCACACTTGTGACAAACATCTCCACCTAATCGCCTAATTACACTAGGAGATTTCAACATCTGGTGAGCAGGCCTGTCATTCCTATTCATTTACAGATGGTCGACATACAACCCTACTTTCACAGTCACACTTGTGGACACCATCACAAACATCTCCACCTAATCGCCTGATTACACTAGGAGATTTCAACATCTGGTGAGCAGGCCTGTCATTCCTATTCATTTACTGATGGCCGACATACAACCCTACTTTCATGGTCACACTCGTGGGCACCACCACACACATCTCCACCTAATCGCCTGATCACACTAGGAGATGTCAATATCTGGTTTGAAGAAGAAAACACCAATTCTCCTAAAACACTACCAAATCAACTAGAAATGATGGATCTACAGCAATCGGTCAAGGCAGCAAAACAGACAGCAGGGAACCCCCAAAAGAAACCTTGTCCCAACTGCATCCCCGATGCAGATCCTCTGGAGCAACCACCTCATAATACCCTTTATGATCCACCTGCCAGTATGAATAGTAACTAAACTCTGTAGTGGGGCAGAAGGAGGGCATAGACTCTGATAATCCATTTCACTGAATTATTTATTATATAAAAGTATATATGCCTACCTCTCCCTATTCTATGAGGCTTCCCTACCTTACAAAATTAGATAAGGGGTTCGGGAGTTGTCAGTGAATATCTCAACAGAATCTGTCCACCTTCCAAATTAACCCTTCCAGACCCTACAACCATATTAATAACTAAAGACAGGAGAATGTCTCCCTTCTCCTGAGGATTTGCTTCCCGAAAGTTCAGTTCAATTAACCATCTTCAAATAGTCCCTGGTGACTGTTTTTATCGACTCATATAGTTCATTCAATGTGTTTTTGGGGGTTTGTTTCTACTCTCTTTTGTAGCAAATTTCTGCTGCTTTCTTGTTATCTTTTGAACTACTTAACAAATAGCCGTTCTGTCTTCACAATTAGAGACTCCCATACCACACGAGTGGTAGACCCTTCTTTCTTAACCAGAGAATAGAGCTATTTGAAGTATTCCACTCATGTCACCTCATCAGTAATGTTGCTAGTATCAGGCATAACATTTTATGGTTGCTTATTTAATATAGCTCAGAATCTGGAAGTATTTTTTCCCCAAAGCTGTTCGATATATGTTGACTTTCCATTAAAGTCATTTGGAATTTGTGGATCTTAATCCAATTTCTGTTGTTGACACATTTTCGTTTTTTCATTTTTCAAGGTCCTTCCTGTAGTGTACTCAGAGATTTCTTAACTTTGTTCTTTTTTCTTTTTTGGCTTGAGCGAACAGTGCATCATTGCGATGCTTTGTTACTACAGGTCCAAATCATCTTCCTTTTATGGACATTCTTTTTATGCAATCTGATATCTTTTAATGTTTAAAAGACTGTGATCAGTGTCACACAAATAATTCAAATCACCAGCAAACAACATGTTATTATCGTTTCCATTGACGAGCCAATTTTAGAAAATACATAATTTATCTGGTAGAAACTGTCGTTCTGAGACCCCCTGATTCCAATAGAAATTCGCTAATAAAAATTCCCAAACTCCTTTAAAAGTCTTAATGTCCATTTTAATAACAAGCAAACAATTGCGTGGAGGATGTGCAAACATATGTATGGGAGAAATAATGTGAGGTTAACTTACAACAAGTGTGTGGCCAGGCAAGACAATGAATCTAGAATCTGAGGCAGACGTGTGGTCTGCTGAGAGTGACAGCGGCGTGCGCTGGGCAACCAAATCGAACAATCTGTCAAAAAGAAGACGTATTTAGATGGAGGTAAGAATAGCGCAGCAGCGTAATAGAAGGAAGGGACCTCTCGTGTAACTACCTAAAAGCACAATAGGGTCTGCGGCGGCCGTGGGAATGCTGTGTATCGCTGTGAACAAGTGTTGCTAAGGAAACACTGCTATAAATAAACTCGTGACCGCGTCGCATCGGGAGACAGCGTGATGCGGCTCGTGTACATCAGATGCTGCATGTGAAACGATCAGGCATCAAGGGGACATAAAAAATAATTATCAGCACTACAGAGGGTGAAAGACGAATTGTGGATATGAAAAAATATACTCAAAAAAACAAATAAACATAGAAAAAGTACTCTAGGATATAGGCACCAAAAGAAATGAATACAAAACATACCTACAAATCAAAAGTGTTCTAAACATAGAGAAAATGTGAGGAAAGTAATTAAACATGGAGAAGTTGCTGAAAAGGCAATAGAACACGGGCACCAGATGTGGCAGCCCATGTAAGAACGTGGTCTGAGTTAGGGATAGTAACGTAGATAAGTCAACATGCATCCCAGCCGCAGTGGGTGGCACCGAAGATACCAAGATTGAACTCTATAAGTTCATCAGAAAATTGAAACTTAAGGTGTTCTTTGAAGAACTTGAACCACACGAGAACACTACTGATACCCCTGATTTCCAAGAGTTTCGAGCCAAGAGTAGTTTCATACCACCCATCTCAGTTCCATCGATAGACATCTTCCAAAAAATGGTTACCAAAGATCTTGAACGCATCAGCTATAAAATTCCACCATACAAGAACATGAAACCACATGAAATTAAAACAATCCGGGACCTCTATTGTGACAAAGAAATAACTATCTGTCCAGCAGATAAAGGTGGAGCTCTAGTGATTATGAATACCACAGATTATGATGCAGAATGCATGAGACAATTACAAGATCAGACCGTTTATGCACCCTTGGATCATGATCCCACTGTGTCCATTAAACAAAATTTGGAAACCTTGCTTGACAAAACGTTGGAACTTGATTGGATAAATGAACATACTTGCAAATTTCTCAATAACACCCACCCCAGGATTCCTAATTTTTACACATTACCTAAAATCCATAAAGATCAGGTCAAACCACCAGGGAGACCCATAGTCGCAGGTATGGACAGCATCAACCAACCGCTGGGAGTTTACCTTGACTTCTTCCTCCAACCTCTTATACAAAAAACCTCCACCTACATCAGAGATACATCGCATTTTTTGCAGAAGCTGAATAACACAACATTTCAAAAAGAACATTTCATGTTTACGATCGATGTTAAGAGTTTATATACATCCATACCCCATGATCTGGGCATCGAATCCGTTGAATGGCTCTTACTCGAAACACCAACAATCCGTGCACAGAAGGAATTTATTTTGACTCTTCTCCAATTCATTGCAGAAAATTCATACTTTCAGTATCGCAACAAGTTATTTTTACAGATCTCCTGAACATCAATGGGGGCCACCATGGCACCATCATATGCTAACTGTTTTATGTACAAATTTGAAACAGATTATGTACTGAACAAGCTTGGGTGGAACCAGAATATCCATCTGTGGTCACGCTACATTGACAACATTTTTGGAATCTGGACAGGCACTCAAGACACATTCATGGCCTTTTTTGAATATCTGAATAGCATTGACCCACGTACTCAATTTACGAGTGAGACATCTAAAGATCATATCACATTTCTTGATGTTTGCATAGTTAAGAAAGATACTGGTTACAATACCACTCTGTTCCGCAAGATCACTGATCGAAATAACCGTTTACACCATCTCAGTTTTCATCAACCTAGTCTTCTGAAGAATTTGCCATACAGTCAACTCCTACGAGTTATAAAAATAGTGAGTGATCCTGCTGAATGTCTAGCTCAACAGTCAGCTATGAAAGACAAATTCCTAGCACGTGGCTATATGAAGGAAGAACTTGATTCAGCATCTCAAAGAGTCAATACTCTTGATCGTAACACATTATTAACCAGCACCACCAAACCTAAAAGAGAACTGAAAACACTGGTATATGTTTCAAAATTTTCGATTCAGAGCAATAAGATCAAGAACTCCATCAAGAAACATTGTAACATCTTCAAGAATGACATTAGAGTGCAGAAATTGTTTGACCAATTTCCGTTATTTGCCTACCAGAGAAGTAAGAATGTACGCGACGAACTCGTATGCACAAGACCTCCCTTGAAAGAACTTAGTACCCAACGCACGGGGACATACCCTTGCCTACATTGTGCCAATTGTAGTTTGGTCATCAAAGGTAACACCATATACCATCCCAGCACAGGCAAAAAGATTTTTCTGAAGACATTTGGCACTTGTGATAGCGTGAACATCATTTATGGAATCAAATGTCCCTGTGGGAAATATTATGTTGGTCAATCCACGAGAGCAGCTAAAGTGCGTTGGAACGAGCATCGCCCATGTATACGTAACTCTAACCCCAACTCAGCAGTGGCTTGCCATTAGAGCGAGAAACGCCACAATTTGACTCAAATCAGATTCCTGGTCTTGGAAGCATTAAACAAAGTCAACCCACATGAAGATTTGGGCCTTCGGCTCAATCAAAGAGAGACATATTGGATTGATAAACTGGGGAGTTTGTATCCCAATGGACTGAATGAAGAAATTAATTATCATTGCTACATTTGAATTCAATGTACTTATGTTGATTCTATGTGACATTACATAATGTTTCTTGATTTCCTGATGATGGTTTTGCATGTCACATGTAACAGTACGTTTGCGAATAAGCTTGCAATGTTGTCCTTAGCGTAATGCTAGGACTTTTTTTTGCCAATGTAAGTATCCTTAGGTATTTATTTCATCCAAATTGTGTTTGATACCACCACATTTGTCTTGCCAGCAATCGTTTAACATTTATATGTATGTATTTGATGTACTGTAATTATAGCACTCGTTGTGCTCTTGCATTGAGCCGCCCCTCCCGGACAAGCGTCTGGGACCCAAGGTGACACCTTCGGTGGCACCCACTGCGGCTGGGATGCATGTTGACTTATCTACGTTACTATCCCTAACTCAGACCACGTTCTTACATGGGCTGCCACATCTGGTGCCTGTGTTCTATTGCCTTTTCAGCAATTTTCCCATGTTTAATTACTTTCCTCACATTTTCTCTATGTTTAGAACACTTGATTTGTAGGTATGTTTTGTATTAATTTCTTTTGGTGCCTATATCCTAGAGTATTTTTTCTATGTTTATTTGTTTTTTTGAGTATATTTTTTCATATCCACAATTCGTCTTTCACCCTCTGTAGTGCTGATAATTATTTTTTATGTCCCCTTGATGCCTGATCGCTTCACATGCAGCATCTTATGTACACGAGCCGCATCGCGCTGTCTCCTGATGCAACGCGGTCACGTGTTTATTTATAGCAGTGTTTCCTTAGCAACGCTTGTTCACAGCGATGCCCCACAGCGTTCCCATGGCCGCCGCAGACCCCTATTGTGCTTTCAGGTAGTTACACGAGAGGTCCCTTCCTTCTATTACGCTGCTGCGCTATTCTTACCTCCATCTAAATACGTCTTATTTTTGACAGATTGTTTGAATTTGGTTGCACAGTGCATGCCGCTGTCACTCTCAGCAGACCACACGTCTGCCTCAGATTCTAGATTCCTTGTCTTGCCTGGCCACACACTTCTTGTAAGTTAACCTCCCGTTATTTCTCCCATACATATGTTTGCACATCCTCCATGCTATTTCACTCATGGTTTTCTTTTTCTACTTTGCATATCACAACCTGACCTGAACCCCCATCTGTTTTTTGGTATTTAACTTCATATTTGTATGCTTATACTCTTACTTTGGTGTTTTATGATATATAACTACATGTTGTGTTATACTCTATGTCATGTGTCTTATTTATTTTCTGTTATCAGTTTAGACTTACCCTGATGAAGGAGCTGTATGCTCTGAAATGCATTGGTATATGAGGTCTATCCAAAAATATGAGAAGTGGCAGCCGTATTCTCACTAAGACATGATTAGTGATTTTCCTTATTGATATTTTTTGAATTTCATTTTTTTGATAAATATATTTCTCTTACCAGAACTTTGAATCCAATGGTTTCTTTATTGAACTGGTATACCTGAAGAAGTGAATTTACATAGCCATCAAACAACCTGTTTTTGAATAACCCAAGACCACCCAGGTGAGATCTGATCTAGAAAGAGACACACTGTGATACCGCAGCACGTCCAGTCACAACTAGTTACTTACCTTTCACTGACTCTCACTTAGGCTCTACAATAACGTGTACTTAAAGGGAGCTACTGACCTTGGATGGGCACCAGCGCACCAAGCTCAGCACTGTTTATTATTAGGTTAGGGGGGAGGGTTTATTTGACGGGTAAGTTGGGGGTTGCCTGTGTGAGGGGAAAATGCCTGGCAATGCCCGTCACAGAAAGCGGGACGACTCTCCAGGCACCGGAAGCAGTTTGGAAAATGCTGTAGATGTGGATCTACCCACCACCGACCGACCCCTTGGTCATCTTGTGAACCTGGCCAAAGACAGTGAAGGCCATGGTCAATTGCATGCAGACATGATGCAAACACTACAACGACTGCTAAATCCACTGAGAGAGACATGCAGATCCGACGCAAATATAATTGCCACACACCACGTTCAAGCTAGCAACTTGGAACATTAAGGGGGGCAACAGCCCGACTAAAGCACAGAAAGTATCCCAGTACCTCCGGAGGCACAACATTGATGTAGCCCTTATTCAAGAGACACATCTCCTTCCGACCTCCAAGAATCACTGAGCGCAAGACTGGGGCTGCCACAGATACTTCTCTTCATACTCCTCTTATGCCAGAGGGGTGGCCATATTAATAAATAAGAAATCAAAGTTCAAGTGCTGTCGACGGATAAAGACAGCAAAGGCATAGTACTCCTTGTGTGGGGGATCTTGGAAGGTAATGGAATCGTCTTTGTGAACTCCTATGGCCCAAACACAGATGGGGCAAACAACTTCGACTGGGTAATGAGACACGTGGAGGGAGTGGAATCAGCTACAATCATATGGGGTGGGGACTTGAACACGACATTAGATCCCCAAAGAGATAAATCACATTCACTTTCACCCTTCCCACCAAAGCGAGCCTCCACATTCATGAAATCTGCAGAACATATTACCTAGTAGATGTATGGAGACACAGTCATTGAGAGTCTCGGAAATACACCTTTCACTTTTGGGTCCACAACACAAGCTCACGGCTCGACTACCTACTGGTGGCAAAACATAGCCCACTCCAGTGGGGTCCATGCCAAATCCTTCCAAGAACACTTTCAGATCACTCCCCGGTCACTCTTGAATGTACCCTTACAGACAACAGGAGAAACAGACCTCACTGGAGATTCAAACCAGGATCTCTGCAGGACCAGGAATTCACCGAGGAACTCCGTGACGAGATTGTCTCCTTCCTAGAGATTGACCAAGATCCGGTCTCGTCGGTTGGAATCCTTTGGGAATCATTGAAGTGCTATATTAGAGGAGTATGCATGGCTAAAGAAAATAGGATATTGAAACTAATCAGACGGGAACTTGCCACCAGCAAAACACAGCTGAATGTGCTTGAACGTGCATGCATCACCTCAAACGACCATCGCTCCCTTTCCTTCCTCAAAGAGGAGTTAGACAAGTTTAGGTCCACTGCAGAACGAGAAACAAGATTCTTATCTCAAGGTCATCGCATCTGCCAATACGGAGAGGGCCAAAAATCGAGGGCCCTCCTCGCACGGCTGATAGCAGCAGACAGAAAACCTACACAAGTACATCAGGTCTGTGATCCCCAGGGTACCCTAGTATCACTCTCCCTTCTTGCTTCTCCACTCTTTTGACTGCTTACTCTCTGTTCTCTCCTCCTTTCCCTTCTCCCTTTTCCTATCTCCTCCCCTTACTTTCTTCTATGCACTTACTCTATCAGAATTGCCCCTGGACCTAGTATGATAGCAACCTCGTCTGTCTCTTCCTCCCTCCCCTTACTGGTTTTTTTCTCCCCACCCCCCTCCAGCACTATCTGAAATGTCATCAGGCCTAGTATGATAGTCGCTTGTTTTGTTCCTCCCCTACCTTTCTGCACCCCTCTCCCTCACCTCTTGTTTTTTTTCTCCGGCTCTACCAGAAATGTCGTCAGGCCTAGTACGGTAGTCGCCTGTCTGTTTCCATTTCCTTCCCACTCTCCCCCTCCCTTCCTTATCTATGTTTTAGCTCTTGCACTATCTGAAATGTCATCAGGCCGAGTACGATAGTTAATTTCACATCCTTACTGTTCATGGCCTGTAAGAATGTCATTGTTTTTTCCCTTGTTCCCTCCCTTGCCTTGAAGCGTTTTGAAACACATTGTGCATAGGCGCTATATAAATAAACTATCATATCATATCATACACTGAAGAGGAAATAGCAGAATCCTTACATGCTTTCTACCAGGACCTCTACAGTTAAAAAGACACTTACAGCCCAGAGTCCCTCATCCATTACCTAGATGAAATTGAGCTTTATTGGGTCAATGATGAGATAAGGGAACCTCTGAACAAACCAATCACACTAGAAGAGACCCTACAGGCGATAAAAGAACTCTCTAACACCAAAGCCCCCGCCCAACGGGTTAATAGGAGAATTTTACAAAGCATTCTCCCCACTCTTAGCTCCAATCCTATTACATGTTTTTTGAACTAGAAAAGGGAACCCTGCCCCGACTCTCCGCGATGCGAATGTGATCCTCCTCCATAAAACGGGAAAACCACCAGAGGAATGTGTCTCGTACAGACCAATTTCATTTATCAATCTTGATGACAAGATCCTTGCATAGGTTCTCACCGCTAAACTGCTCTCTCTGATGCCTGGGTTAGTGCTCGCTGACCAATCGGGCTTTATATCTGGTCTCAGCACAACATTTGGTATCAGACAAATGTTTGGTTCATTGAAGCACTGGCTCCATCATCTCAGGCTGTAGCAGTTCTACTTGATGCAGAAAAGGCCTTCGACTCGGTCGAGTGGCATTTCCTCTTTGCAGTCCTGAGGCGAATGAGCCTTGGAGACCATTTCCTCAAACAAGTCTCCCTCCTTTATAATCACCCCTGTCGAACGTCATTCTAGGGAGAACAAAATCAGCAAGCATAGAACTACAAAGAGGGACCAGACAGATATCTGGGAAATATGATGTCCAAGACCCACCAAGAACTTTTCCATGACAACTAGCAGAAGGTAACGGACACACTATGAGACAAAATAAACAGGTGGAAACTCCTTCCGCTCACAGTGTGGGTCCGTGTCTCCCTTATAAAAATGGGGATCCTGCCCAATCTTCTTTACCTCTTCATGAACATCCCTCTTCTACTGCCACACAAATTACTCCTACGCCTGCAGAGTCTGATTCTTGAACTGATTTGGGCCGGCAAGCCAGCGAGAGTGACGCACACAACACTTATCCAACCAGTTGCAAAAGCAGGCCGAGCACTCCCCGACCTAGAGCGCTACTATTGGGCCGCCCAGGCCCAATTCCTCGCCTTCTGGTACATCACACACTTTATCAGACCCCATGTCCAGATTGAGCGAGCCCTGACCGCCCCCAACCTACTGAGAGCAGCCATCATAGGCCACATGCAGGTACTGCACACAACGCTAAATGTAGTACTTTCCACCTATGAAGTCTGGAAAAGAATCGCGCAAAAGTGTAACGTCTCAGTCAGGTTCTCTCCTCTTATCCCATCGAGATTCATCCCAGGAGTTCCACTGACCGCAGAAAAGGTATACCTCCAATGGGCTGACAAACTACAGATCAGCACACTAAGCAACCTATTCATCGGGGGAGTGTTCCTAACATCCAAACTTACAGGGGACCGAGGAGCTAACACTGCTCCAGACACCTTTGTATACTTCTGACTCCGTCACGCACTCCAATCACTCTTCTCCACATTTCCGTTGCAACCACCCACATGGCAATTACTACACGGGGAGATCCAATCTCAGGGTGAGGGAAGGCTGGTCTCTGCGATCTACAAGAATCTCTTGTCTGTTACAACTCCCCTACCAACAGCTCCAAGAAGAAGATGGGAAAGGTCCTTGGGAGTCATGATCCCAGACGAAGACTGGGCTTTCATCCTAGGCTAGACCCAGAAGGTGTCCCTAAACACTTGCTACAAACAGATACACTTCAACTACTTTCACAGGTATATCACACCCCAGCGAAGCTCCACAAACAACAGCCAACAATATCAGCGTTGTGTGAACGTCCCTCGCCTGGGAATGTTAATAGGTGAACAAATCAAACCAACCCCATGGTCACGCTACTGGGCCTAACCAAGAACCTACCGTCCTCGGTGTGGAAGCTGGCTGCACTATTATTGGTGCTGGTGCGCAGAAGGGTTGCAATGTCTTGGGGGCGAGGACGCCCTTCCTCCCCACAATTGTGGTTACAAGACATAACCCTCTGCCAGGATACTGAATCAAACTTTTTTAAGACTTTACCCCTTCACGCAAGACCCCCAGACATCTGGGGTCCCTACATTGCCTACTTACTGTCCGCCCGGCCCTTGTTTCTCCGCACAGCCCACCCCAATGATCGACATCCTACAGGTCCCTGTACTCCTTCAGATGATGTCTGCAATGAACATTGCATGTACTTCTATGACTGCGGTATATCCTTTTACAATTCACCAGGGAAGTCAGGGGAGGCGGGGGTCACATGGCACAATGTTGATACCTGCTTGTTTTGTTGATAAAAACCCCAAAATAAAGTTTAATCAAGGTGGAACTCAGGGCCCTGCGCTTGATGACGATGCAGAACCACTATGTGCCGGACCTCCTCACAGCATTGGAAGGCAGTGTTTGCCGAAAAATCGGGAGCGCATGTTGGACTTTTATACCTTCTTCAGATGCCGATTACGGGACACCGTCACATGTCATTTCTGCCATGCATGACCTCGAAGTGAGAATGAAGATGGAAGGTGGGGTCCAGCCCAGTGACTTGTTCGACACAGTGTTCGACTGGGTACCCTCATGGCTCGGGACTGCAATGAAGTTGCTGGTCCCTATCCTCATTTTCCTGCTACTGATTTTCTCTGTGTGCCAGGTAGGGGTTCAATGCTGTGCCAAAGCGATGCCTAGTAGTGCTATGATGATGGTGACAGTCGGTAACCCAAATAAGATGACTCACGATACTGGGGAAGCACAAGTACAAACTGGTGAAAATAATGAGCCCAAATAGCGTATGACAGCTGTATACGATACAGGAGACATAGTGGATAACCTGTGGCATACAACCATTGATGAGCCCCAAGACTTAGAAAACCATCAGGAGGTATGTGTTAACCTGGCAGGGGATGGAGGCTGTACATATGTGACATGTAATCCCGAAGAATATGCAAGATGGGGTGAAAGTTTGAGACATGTATGCCGTGCATGGATGCCAATAAAAGGCACTCCAGCATGGGATGCAGCAGTAAAGAAAGCAGAGGCACGCAGGAGTACTGGTCAGAGGTATTTGTTACTTTAGTAGTAACAAAAGGGGGGAATGTTAGAGAAGAAAGGTCTTTTCAGACCACCCTTACATCCCCGCATAAAATGGGTCTTTTGTTCACCTAATGGCGGGTGACGTCCCCCATGTCTGTTTGTCCATTCAGATGATTTGGCCTTAATGTAACTACAGAAAAGACAGTAAACAAAGCCATCTGGTGAGATGCCGGACTCCATTTTGTGCCACCCTAAAACGCCATCTTTTCCTAGGCCACACTATGATTTCTTAAAAGCCATCTCTCTCTCTCTCCAGCGCCATGCACAGAGGGCCCAGCCTCTGCCTCCACTCCATGGCAGCTCTGTACAAACCTATTTCTCATGGAAGTGCTTGGCCATGTATTGTTGAAAGTATTCAGTATCCTTCTCTCTTCCTCTGAGCTCATTGCCCTGCATGTGACCGGAGCAAACCCTGGCCTGCATGTCCATCCGTCTCCAAAAACCTGCCTGTTCCACCTCTACCCGCGCCTTTAGAGGTTACTGCTTACAGAGCCTTTTGCCCCTCCACTCGCTTTGAATTTAATTGCCTGAAAGACCCTTCCCCCGGACCACCCTAAATTGCCCATCATAGACCTAATCCAGTGTGATCATATATCCTTCTCTAAACTAACACCCATC
Source organism: Ambystoma mexicanum (assembly GCF_040938575.1). Classification (NCBI taxonomy): domain Eukaryota; kingdom Metazoa; phylum Chordata; class Amphibia; order Caudata; family Ambystomatidae; genus Ambystoma; species Ambystoma mexicanum. The sequence goes on along the minus strand of NC_090924.1, from coordinate 1,472,587,953 downwards.
CATTATTAGGTTAAATCGTGAGGCATAAGGGAGAGAAAATCACAGATCAAACCCCACAGATAAGGCACCTGGGAGAGGGGCCAGTGCACTTGTGCCCCCACAAAGACATGGGTTATTATTGTTGTTGGCCCACCTCCGGTCACCGGGACGAGCCACAGATGCTGTCGCGGTCACCCGACAGTATCCAGTTGGGCTGCAATCACGCAGCGAACAATGATCTGGGATAGCACCCAGCTCACAGCATCCCCGGCTCTGGGGGCACCCAGGCCGGGTGTGCACCTTCAACCATGATCACAATGCCCTTGCAGTCACAGGGGTCGCTGTTGCCCAGCAGGGGCACCGTCCTTGTGCAGGACCCCATCCTTGGGCCTATTACACTTGGTGTTGCACCAGCAGGGTGCCTTCAAGAACGACACCGGAGTCAGCATGTGATCGAATGATGAGCCGGAAGCAGCTCGTCTATTTTATTAACCTGGTCACATGGTTACACCATGTGACCATGATGCAGTTCCTGGGAGCTACCATGCTTCCCAGGAGGGGTGACATGCAACACTCCTGCTTTTTCATAACAACAAAACAAATACAAAACCACAGCAAAATACACATTCTAACACTAGAACTGTAGATCCCACTAGCCTTCCCAAATTTAGAGACCCAGCTCACCCCAGGGTGACAGTCCGGGCTGGTGAGCAAACAGGTGAAACTTTGGAACCTCCCCCACACGTGCACCCTTTATTGACCTGGGTGAGTGGTTCTTGCACCACTGACACAACACCATTGCTCTTTGCCTCACCCCAACCCACAACCAGCATAACGCAGCTTCACACAATATGTTGGCTGGACCAGTTCAGGTCCGGAGGGTACCAGTCCGACTTCCTTTGATACCTCTTGAGGACAGTTTGGTGTTCACGGGCTGGTGTTCATGCAGCAGTAAAGAAAGCAGAGGCACGCAGGAGTACTGGTCAGAGGTATTTGTTACTTTAGTAGTAACAAAAGGGGGGAATGTTAGAGAAGAAAGGTCTTTCTTTCTTGTGCGCTTTAAAAATATAAATAAATAAATAAATAAATAAAGGCCTGGTAAAGCTGCCCCTGGGGAAACCAGGGGCCACCTCGGCCTAGTCTTTAAACATCAGGACAAACCTGTGGCCGGATGCTGGTGGCAGATGAAAGTTCAGGACCGGCAAAGCCACATCTGGGAGTACCAGGGGCCACCTCGGCCTAGTCTATAAATGCTGGATCAATGGCGGGACGATGAGCCATTACTTTCACTTCCCCTTTTGCCCTGTGGATCTGCTGGACACTGTTAGACGGCAGAGGGCGTACAAGCACTCACAAGATCTGCATCCCTTCCTCATTCCTTCCTGTAGCCGGCAGCCATCACACCATCCGTTGGGCCCAGTGTCTTGCAGGGTCTTTGTCCCTAGCCGGCACTTCTTCATACCCGAGTCCCCCACCTTCCATTGGGCCCAGGATAGTATTAGGGCCACCTGCACTCAGGCCTGAATGTTGGGGCCCTTTTCAAGCAGCCCAGAATATTGAGGCCATTCGCCTACATTTTCCTTTTTCTCCCCTTGCGTGTGAGTGCTCCTCTTGCGCCCCACCGATGCAGCCCAGGATGTTGGGATGGCCATTTGCATCAGCCGCATTGCATGCGCCTCCTTGCGAGTCTGGAGCACTGGCCAGCACCACCACTGCGCTTTGGTGGGGAGTTTCCTTTGTTCACCGCGCGGCCCGGATGTTGGATGACCATGCCCCCTTTGACTTCCCGAGGCCATTGCAGCCCTTTTTTTTTAAAAACAGTTTTTATGTGCCGGCCGCCGCACCCTGCAGCTTCAAAACTGCAGCCACGCCCCCATCTCTTCACGGCCGAGACCGCCTGTGCCGCTCTTTGTTGCGAGGAGCGCAGGCTTCCCGCAAGAGTTTGCAATTTTTTTTAAAAAAATGTATGGACGCTCCAGTCTGGAGCACATTTCTTTAATTTCGGGCCCAGGTGGTGATGGGCCCACCTTGTATTGGGGGCCGCCTCAGCTGTTCGGCAGCCCCCATTTACATCTCGCCTCCACTGCCTGCTCCTCAGAGCGAGCTCCTCTTTCCTGGTGCCGGCACACAGCGCCACAGCCACGCCTCCCTTCCAGCGTGGCCAAGGCCACTTGCATTCCATCACTGCATAGCACCCCTGCCTTCAGCAGCCGACGCCGCGCACTAGCCTGCAGGCACCAGGCGGCCTGTGCCCAATAGCAGCACAGGGCCCTAGGTCACCAGCAGGGCTGCCTCCTTTCCATCAGCGGCCGATGCCGCCATCCGTCCTGCGGGCACCAGGCACCCGTACCCATGAATAGCACGGGGCCAGGGCCACTGCAGAGCAGCTGACGCCACCTCCACACGCACGCAAGCGCCAGTCTGCGGGCCGGACCATCCTCGTCGCCCGACAGTAATCAGTTTGGCTGCAATCATACAGCGAACAATGAGTAGGGATCACCCTGCTCGCCCGGATCACCCACGTGGGCTGGAGGCACTCAGCTCACAGCATCCCCGGCTCTGGGGGCACCCAGGCCAGGGGTGCACCTTCAATCATGATCATATGGCCCTTGCCTTCACAGATAATGGTGTTGAACAGCAGGGGCACCGTCCTTATGCAGGGCCCGTCCTTGGGTCTATTACATATATGCCAACATTCTGACGCACCAAGGAGGGAGATTTCTTCAGAGAAATCGGGAGACAGCAATTTCCCCATAGGAATGCATTGGGGAAAGAATTATTTTAGACGGGAGAACGTGAAAAATAGAAGTATTTTTCACATAAAAATCGGGAGTCTCCCGCCTAAATCGGGAGGGTTGCCATGTATACTATTAGATTTGGTGTTGCACCAGCAAGGTGCCTTCAAGAACAACACCGGAGTCAGCGTGTGTTCGATGATCAGCTGGAAGCAGCTCGTCTATTTTATTAGCCTGGTCACATGGTTACCACCACGTGACCATGATGCAGCTCCCGGGAGCTACCATGCTCCCCAGGAGGGGTGACCTGCAACAATTATGTGGATATATCTGTCTGCATTTTATAAATAGCCCCCCAGGTGCCCAGGATGTTGACATGTGTGTCCTGGAGACCTTAAAAAGAAGATAACAAGCTTCGCAAAGCTGAAAAATAAACAGAAAATGTAAATTCTATCAGATCCAGTCTTTCAAAGAGTAAAACAAGTGGCTGAATATCTAGCTTTTGTCGCTATATGAAACCTCAAAATCCTTAAAGGAAACTTAAGTCAAAAATATTGTCATTGTTCCAGCTGTGTAGAAGTCATTTCTAGGCATCTTATGGTGAACAGTGTCTCAGCACTGCGCATGCTCCTTGGATCCCTGTAATTGCGCTCGGCATATCCACTCGCCTGCTCTGCAGCCCGGCTTTGCCACTGAAGACAGTTTCCTGGCTATCTTCGGTCACTCTGTGCGGCTCCAAGTGATGGATGTACTTTTTATGTTGTCAGTCCACCGTGGGAGTGTTAATCATCAGACGGGTTCCTTTATCCCCTCTTGCGCATGCCCGCTTGATCCATTGGTGAGCGCCAGCATTCGTCTTTCATTATATGCGCATGCGTTCGGGATCGGTGTCTCTCCAATACGCATGTCTGTTCACCATCTCCACTGCGCATTTCTGTTCTCCGCGGCCATTGCGTATGTCTGTTCTCCGCGGCCATTGCGCATGTCTGTTCACGACCTCCACTGCGCATTTCTGTTCTCCGCGGCCATTGCGTATGTCTGTTCTCCGATGCCATTGCGCATGTCTGTTCACGACCTCCACTGCGCATGTCTGTTCGCCGCCTCTGCATCCCTTTGTTACCGGGTTGGAGCACTCGGTCACTGCGCGGCTTCTAAGTGCTGGATCTGCGGGGTCGGGTCTCTGTGACCCCTACCCCCCCTCCCTGTCTCTTAATGCTGTAAGTGCTGCAGATGAGTCATTCCACCCTTTACTAGGCAAGTAAAGAGGCTTTTCCGGAGGAATGATTTCCTTCTGCGTTTCCTTCATTTACCCTTTCTCCTGTGATGTGGGGGTCGGGGTGGGTTATGATGGTGGGGGTGGGGCTGGGGGGGCGAGTTATGATGATGGTGGGGGTGGGGTGGAGGTGGGTTATGGGGGTGGGGGCGGGTTATGATGGTGGGGGAGGGTTATGATGGTGGGGGAGAGTTATGGTGTGGTGGTAATTTATGATGGTTGGGGTGGGTTATGGTGGTGGGGGCGGGAATGGGCTTTGATGTTGGGGACGGGATATGATGGTGGGGGTGGGTCGGGATATGATGGAGGGGTTGGGGGCTGGTTATGATGGTGAGAGTAGGGGTGGGTTATGATGTTGGGGGTGCGGGTGGGGTTGGGGTTGTTTGGACATTTCCATTATATATTGTCTCTGGATGTCATGTTAATGCTGGAGTCTGTAATTTAGATCATTCTTATTGTAGATGAATTCATCATATGATAATGTTTGCTTTCTCCAGACCTGAGCACTTTATTGCTGTTTCCTCGTGTTCAGCAAAAAGTCAAGATTGCGGACTACAAAAGGTAATTAAATATCTGCTGTGATATGTGCGTCTCTCTTTGCTTCTGTCTTCTGGCCTGCCTACCCCTGCCCTCCCTGTCCCATCTTCCCTTTCTGTACAGTCACCCCACCCCCCACCATGCCCTCTGGGTGGACTAGGAACCAAAAGTGGCCCTGGAAAATGTTTTTAAAGTGGCGCCATGTTTGACTGAGCAAAGAAGCATAACAAGCAAACCCAACCCCCAGCAGAGCGGTGGGATGAGAGTAAAAGGGTGTCTTACCTCCTCAAGAAAAGAAAACCATTGTTACAGGCTTGTCCTGCTCATCACGATACCGGCGCTCACCCAGCTCCCCCAAGCCACCTCAGGCATAGTAGGCACTCGGACACAAATAAGACGACCATAAGTAGAAAGAAATTGGACTGTAATGCAAACGCACACCAGTGCATACGAGGGCTGCATTATGCTCTGCCCCTCCCAGGCGGGATCATCCTTTGTACAATGGATTAGCTAATTCTATTCTCCACCCATAAAACAGCACATATAATGCATGTATGATAACAAAGAGGTCATTTTGCCGAACAGGAGAAAGAAAGTACATTTTGCAACTGCAGGCTGTTTCTGCAAGGCAGGCTCTGGCAGCCTTGGGATTTGAGCCAGCAGCGTCATCACTGTGTACTTCTCAGGAGGGGTCTTCATGCCCGCCAGTCTGAGGCACCACTGCATTCCACAGCTCAGCTGTGTTGTGCTCTGCTCTGCGACATCACTTGGCGTGGGTGTTCAGCTTTTAGGCCAGTCTCTTAGGCAAGTCTATAGGCCAGTCCGTTTGCATCCCATGAATCTCAAAGAAACCAAAAAAGTGCTGAATCAGAAAGGTAACACCCATCACAAACCATAGCTTGATATGCTGGCCCCAAGAAACTCTGTTCCCCCACACGGCTTCTCCACATCACAACCCACAGCTTGATATGCTGGGCCCAAGAAACTTGTTTCCCCTGCACCCTTGTCACAAACTATAGCTTGACATATCAAGTCAAAAGCATCTGCCTGGAAGTCCCCTGACTATCCTCATCCATGCTGGAACATTTCGCCACATCAGCGTTCCAGAATGAGGGTTGTTGGGCAAGATTGTATGCAGTACCCTTTGGGTGCTCTACGGCAACCCTGACCTCCTGACAATAGGAACCCAACCTTAGGTATAAGTCTGTACTACAAAGGTTGGTAGCGTGTTGAGCAGCCAGGCTTATCTCAAGAAGGGTCAATGTGAACTATAGGGCAGTTACATAGAGATTCACAGTGACAAGTATTCAAATAAACTCTTACACACAGGTTTCTGGATTAAACAATTATTAATTTATTTATTTATTTAGTCAGTTAGAGTAAGCCTTCTTAAGAAGGGGGCAATATAATAGTAACACACAAAGGGCCTCATCACGAGTTGGGCGGTAACGCCAGCGCTATTAGCCGGCGGAAGGGTTATTGCCCATTCTCCATTGGGCCCATCCGGGAATTCCTCATTCCCCATTGGGCCCAATGGGGAAAATGTGCGCTATTACCGCCAGCGGATTTCCCGCTGGCGGTAATTGCACTGAAAATCGGTAGTATTGCCGTGGATTTCCCCCCAGCTTAGAGCTGGGGGGAAATCCGCCAAAGCCATGATCTGGCGGACCCTTAAATGCGGCGTTAATAATGCTACCATCGCATTTAAGGGTTACCACCAGACTTGTGATGAGGCCCTAATACACACCAAAATACACACTCTTAATATTTCTGAATCAGTAAGTACCCTTTTGGGATGGCACACAGGCCCTTCCTACACCCTCACGTGACTTTAGTAACTAGGACTCTGTGGACATTACAGACTTGGGAGTATGTCAAAAGAAAAAGGTTATTAGAACAAAACAAGAGATAACACAAATATTCTGAAGCAGGTAAGTATCTTTGGTATCTCCCAATACAAAGTTAGTTAACCCCTTCCTTGAAGGAAAACCAAACACAATGGCCCTCAGTACAACACTGGCGGTAACCCATGGCGCTATTAGCACCATGGTTGCTGCCGGTGTAACGAGTCCGCCAATGTTCAATGGGGAATCACCACCCCATTCCAAGGTTGGCAGGGCGGTAATTCCCCATTGAACATTGGCCCTTCCCCATTCCCATTTTTGCCCCATAGGGCTCAATGGGACTGGGGAAGGCGGTAATTACGGTACCGCAAATTGCGGTACCGTAATTACCTCGAAGGTCCCTTTGCGGGTCCTTATTTTAACGGCTGGTCCAGACCAGCCGTTCAGGTCATGTCCCGCAAAGGGACCTCGTAATTAGCCGCTAAGGGGTTAACGGCGCCACAGACTTTTACGGCACCGTTAACCCCTTAGCGCCAGGGTCGTAATGACCCCAAATGTCAGAGGGAAGAAGAGTCATTCAGGGAGCCAGGCCAAAGTCAATTGGGCAAAAGTCTAGGTGAGCTGGAGCACTTCTTGCAGGTTTCTCTTGCACAATGTTTTAGAAGTCTTTGTAAAAAAGAACAGCAAAGGACACCACTAGCTACCCACCTCAACCACACAACAGTTGTAGATAGCCTACTCAAGAAATTATATTCAATATCATCAAATTGTGTATTGAACCAAAGGCATAATATCAAAACAAGAACATATTTTAATTCATATATTTCAGACAATGTACTCACATAAAACACATCTAAAACACTAATAAATGCGAGCTTTGCTTGAAGAACAACACAAGGAACACAAGTAATGGGATGAATCCCACATTTTCAGCTGTTTCTATGTCAAATGCAGATGTTCATATGCATTTTTTGGTTACATGATGTTAGTAACAGTGACTTCAACCATGTACAGATATTTACACAACATGGGTAGACAGCGTCTACACTCAAATGTGTTTCTAGGGCAGGGAACGGCACTTCAGTAGTCTAAATTTTGCTAGTGGAGTTCCGGGACCCGTCTTCAGGACGCAGAGGATTAGTGAAAATATTCAACTATAATTGATGCATGGAACCTGTGCATCATAGTTGAAACCTAAACCAAGTAATAAATGAGTTAAATAAATCATCTAAAAAGCCTTATGGATGATCACAAAATGCAACATGCACTGTGAAGGGCCGAGTAGGGATACTGAAGGACCTGAAAGCATGGTTTTCCATATGTTTTGTGTTTTATTTTTCTTAAGTGTCCAAATGTAAGCACAAAAAAAAATTGTGATAGTGATATAAGTTTGGTGCATTGACAATGGGCCTGGCCCTCAGCAAGGACGAATGCCTACTCTGATTTACTTATTGGGTATGTGGCATGTGGCATGGCCGAAGCTGTACGTTTAAATGGGAAAAGAAAATCAGCTTGCAACTGCAGCCAAGGTGTGTGAGGAGCATCAGGAAGGACCGGAAAGGATGCTTTTGGAAATCTGTGTTGTGAAATTGTCGAAAAGTAAGTACAAAAAAATAGTGATATAACTTTTTAACCATAACGACACTTGAACGTTTTTTCAGTGAATTTCATGGGCTGTTACTAGTGCACCTTTAATCTGCTACAAGTTCCTTTAAATTATACCTCCCTCTAACCCTGTGGCAGATATGGAGTCCATGGACAGTGGTGTAGTCCGGGGGCACAACAGCATTCACAAGTCAACAAACAGTTGTACATAAAATGATAACTAATGTTAATGTTTATGACACACACATGTATCTTTTTGTACAAACACTTTAAAAAATACAAATAATGTTTTCATTTAACACACATTACAATGGAATGCATCAATCACAAACCATGGTATGATATGATAGTTTATTTATACAGCGCCTATACACAATGGGCCTCATTATAAGTTGTGCGGAATGGGTTTAACGGGGCCAGTAATGGTGCCCTCGCGGGACCAGCTATGGACGTCTCGTTGTTACAGACGTCCATAGCGGGTCCCGCGAGGGGACCAGGGAGCTAACAACGGGCCCGTTTGTAATGGGCCCGTTGTTGGCTCCCTCCCCATTCCCATTGAGCCCTATGAGGACTTGAATGGGAAGGGCCGGGCCCGGGTTCCCTGAAGGAGGAAATACCGAGCCCTCCATACTCGGAATGGCCGGTATTTCCCCATTCAGGGAACCCGGACACGATTTTGGAGGCAGCCATGCGCTTATTAAGGGCATGGCTGCCTCCAAAGTCGTAATGAGGCCCAATGTGTTTCAAAGCGGTTCAAGGCAAGGGAGGGAACAAGGAAACGTACAATTACATTCTTACAGGCCATGAACAGTAAGGATGTGAAATTAACTATTGTACTCAGCCTGACGACATTTCAGGTAGTGCAAGAGCTAAGATAAGGAAGGGAGGGGGGAGAGTCGGAAGGAAATGGAAACAGACAGGCGACTACCGTACTAAGCCTGACGACATTTCTGGTACAGGCAGAGAAAAACAAAAGGTGAGGGAGAGGGGTGCAGATAGGGAGGCGAGGAACAAAAGAAGCGACTATTGTACTAGGCCTGACAACATTTCAGATAGTGCTGGAGTGGGTGGTGGAGGAAAACAACAAGTAAGGGGAGGGGGAGGAGACAGACAAGGTTGCTATCACACTAGATCTGGGGACCATTCTGATAGCTGTACACAGATAGGCCGAGATTGATTGAGGGGTATAGTTGCGCTCTATTGTTTGTTGGTGTATAACTGTACACTTTATACAATCTCCTCACTACAACTCTGCATACAGATTGAGAAACACCAGGTGCTTATTGGAAAACACATTCTCACTAAATAGAAAATGCATTGTATTTATCTCTCTATTATTAGCTTTAATTATATAAACATGTGTTATAAGATGGAAGGACATTTCTTTGTCACAGAAATGGCAAGCGGACTTGAGTGGTTAGAGGAGAAATTCCCAAAAGAAGAAATGAGCGAAATGGTGCTAAAGAACAGGCTGGACAGAGGCATTGTAGAGCCTGGTTGTTTTAGTGCCTTTGGGTGGGTTTGTATCTTAAGAACGTAGTTGGGCATGGTTGAGAGTGAATAGGTACGATCAACTTGATGGCATGAGAGACTACTAGGCCTGTGTAATAGTATCTGGAAGCGGAGAGTCAGCAAATGCATATTTTAGCATCTGTGGGACATTAAGGCTGCCAACTGTGGGCTCACAGTTCCTAATTCCGCCTTGATGTTTTATTTCACGGTTTCTGTGGTCCCTTCCCTCGATATCCCGAGTTACACTTCTTGGCCGGCTGTAATTACTTTCCAATTTAATGTCATTGAACTCATGATTCTAGAATTTTGGTGACTTTCAGCGGCCCTAGATGGTCCTGATCATGGTTTATGGAAAGAATACAGGTTTGTAGAGCTTTAGGGAAGGCCATGTAATCCTGGGTGTGTTGTTTGTGAGGAGGGAGTGAGTTCCACAGAGTTGGAGCCAAGGTTGAGTAGGCCGACCCTCCAATCCTGGTTGAATTGGAGTCTTTAAATCAAGAGTCAAAGGATTCATTGGTTAATGGTCTATCTTACATCAAGGGTGCTGGGAGTCCGTGTAGTGGGGCGTCAGCTAGTTTAGGGAGTCCTTTGACTTTGTTCCAGCATTTGTGATCATGTCTGCGGGCAGGGTGAGCCTTAGGTTAAGGGGGTGGTGTATGGACAGATGAAGGGATAGCAGAGTGGTCTGTCCAGATGAGTGATTTTGGACTATATACAGAGACTAAGTCATAGGAGCTGAAGATTGCATCAAGGGTGTGACCCCCAGAGTGGGTAGGACCTGTGGTATGTCAGGAGAGGTTGAGTGCATCTAGACTATAGAACAGGGGGTTGGGTCATGGAGTTGTCTGGCACATCAAACCAGGTAGAGGTCCCCCAGTAGTGTGAGTGTTGGGTGGTTAGTCACAGAGATTGTTGGTGAAATGTCTGTCTCTGTATATGAGTAGGAAGCTGTGGGCGAGTGTTGACAATAGAGAGAGTTTCACTAGAAGGGATTCACAGTTAGCATTGCATGGCTGGCTTTTGGTAAGTGAGATGGAGAAATAAGGTTTATAGAGGATTTCTATTCCGCCACTTCTGGAAGATCTGTTGCGGGAGACAAACGTGTAGCCTGGGCAGAAAGCCTTGTGTGCGACTGGTGCAAAATCGTCAGAGAACCAGGTTTCAGTTATGAAAATGAGGTCAGGATTGTCAGAGGATAGGAGGTCAAGGATGCTGTGTCTGAAAAGGAGGCAGGTGACTTCATGAGGCGTGGTGTTTTCCTGATGCTCGTGGCTGGGAGGGCTTGGTTGGATTGAGAGGTGGTGGGTAAGATGTCGGTCATTGCAATGCAATGCAAGGTGTGGTCAGAACCTTTCTGCGCCCAGATCCAACCGTTCCGAAGGGGGTGTAACCCTGATCACTCGTGAGTGCATTTCTGTCTTTGTCATTCCTACACAGGCCTACTCCTCTTTCGAATGCCTCATCTGCAAGCTCTCTCTCTCTCTCTCTCTCTCTCTCTCTCTCTCTCTCTGTCTCTCTCTCTCTCTCTCTCTCTATTGCCTTATTCTGGCTACCATCTATTGGCCACCTGGTCAGATCTCTTCTTCCCTCCTGGTCTCAGCCACTCAACTCCTCCTTTCGAGACTTTAACATCCACCATGCTTCCTGTCCTTCCACTGGACTCTTTTGTGACCTTTCTCTCCTTCTTTCTCTTTCTCTCTTCTCCCCTCTGGCCCGACTCACTCTGAAGCACACACTCCGGAAGCTCTGATCTCTTCAGACCTTCCCCTTTCGTTCCCTCTCAACACTCCACTCTCCTGGAGTGATCACTTTCTTCCCATCTCACACTGTCTACCCACCAGGCCAAGCCAACTCCAGCACTGCCACCTATCTTCTTGGTTATCCGACCCATGAAGCATGTGTTAATTGAGGCTTTCGATGCCACTTTCTCACCCCCCTCCCCTCTGGGCTGTCTCACACCCTGACACAGCCCTTTCCATGCTCCACTCTGCTATATCTGATGCTCTCCATGTTCTTGCCCCTGTCAGGAGGATCCGCTTGAAACCCAAAGCCAAGTGCAACTCTAGTACGACTCAGACCTCGCCACCCTTAAACGCAAGTGTATGGTGGCTGAGAGGAAATGGCGTGCTTCTGGTGCATCCTCTGACAAACTGGCCTGCCGCCTGCTCCAAAAGCAATACCCGCTCTCTGTCCTCACCAAGAAGAGAGCCCACATCCAAGCCCGCATTTCCGCTGCATCTAACAACTCGGCCAAACTCTTTAAAATCTGCATGGAGCTGGCCAACCCTGCTACAGTCTATACCTCTCCTGTCCCCTCCCAGGCCTTCTGCACAGCCCTGGCTTCTCATTTCATCTCTAAAACCCCAGACATCCTGTCCCCTCTCTCTCTCTTCCGCTCCCCTTGCCCCCTCTACTCCCTGCTCTTCTTCTGGTCCCTGTTCGGCCACCTCTCCCTCCTTCTCTGCCTTTCCCCTGTTCTCCTCAGACGAGGTTTCTAGATGAGTCCAATCTATGAAAGTCTCATCAAAACAGGCTCAACCCTGTTCCTCCAAACTGAGTCCCAAATAGAGGAACTGTTTTGGGGATATCAACTGGAATACCTCTGCGACCAGATTCTTATTGAGTTTAAAAAAGGGGGTGTCACATTTGTGTGGGAAACAACGGAGACATAGGCTGTCATCACAACTCTGGCGGTAGCCAAAAACGGCGCGGCTGCCTCCAGAGTTGCATTTTTTTCAGGCACCTGTGAATGGGCAAGAACCGGGTCATGCAGAGTTAGGCATACCCGGTAATTGCCCATTTTCGGGTGCCGGAATCAAGGACCTCCCCATCTCCGTTCTGCCCCATAGGGCTGAATGGGGATGGGGCCGTCGAATGCACCGGCACATTCAGAGTTGTGCCGGTGCATCCGACGTGCTCTGCTCGCGGGTGCCGTTACACCCGCCAGGAAAAACCTGGTGGGTGAAACTGTTCCTGCGAGCAGAGCCCGTAGTATAGCGGTCTGGGAAGTATGGTACCGGCATGCTTACCAGTACCGTACTTCCCAGACTGCCATACTCTTAAGGAGGGCCATAGAGTTCCTCCACTCCATCGAATGAAAAATAACTAGATGTGTTTCTAACACACCACTTGCTGCGCCACAAAATGTTAGCTGAAAAATGAAAGGTTTAGGTTCCTTGAAATATGCGTCAACCATCTGTTGGAGTGATCCACATTACTTTAATAGTGGCCATTTATGACATACTTGGTTTCCTCTCCTCTCTCACTGCCTGTGGTGTTCCCCAGGGGTCTAATATCCCTGGCTGTTCAACCAATACCTGGCACTTCTGGCCCACTGCATTGCCGCTCTGCGGATGACACTTAGCTCATTTTCAGGCTTCCTCCCGCCACTTCTCCTTCTCTCATCTCTGACTGTCTGCCATCCAGGAGTGGTGTCCCACTAATGATCTCCCCCTTAATGCCAGTAAGACCGAGATTCTCCTCATCAGCACACCTGCTCCCTCCTTTCCTGTCACTCTCTGTCCAGCCTCTCTTGGCCCTCTTCCTGCTCCCAACTGTGAGGCTAAAAACCTTGGTCATTTTCGACTCCACACTCTCCTTCTCTCCTTCTCTATGCTGGGGCATCCCTCCGGAACAGCCTCCATGCCTCTCTGAAACTTGAGGAGAACCATCTCCGGTTCTGGAAGCACCTCAAGACCTTCCTCTTTGCTTCTGTTTTCTCTCCTCGCTCCCCTGTTGATCTCCTGGCTGAATCTGAAACTGCACTGGTTACTTGGCTACCCTCATCTCGGGCCCAGGTCCCCTCCCCGGCAGTTCACACCTGCACTGCCTCCCTGGCAACCCTTGCACTCAGGGACTATTTATGTATCTCTACAGCCCCTACTAGCACTTGACCCCTGATGTCTGCACTTACCCTTGAACTTGGCAACAGCTGGCCGCACTTTTTATTTATTGTCTTTATTTATTTTACTGTTATCCTATGTACTGCACTGCCCCCTCCCCTTTCCCCCGCACTTTTCCCTAACCCCCTCCCCTGCATCTGCACAATCTCGATGTCACCTGGCCTAGTTGGATCGTTGTCTCTATCTTCCCTCTCTTTCCCCTCCCTTGCCTCATCACGCCTTGAAACACTTGTGTATATGTGCTTTATAAATGCCATATCATATCATACTGGGTGAGAGGTCGTGTTCAAAGAGGTGGAGATGGGGAGTGGCAGGCAGGGTGGGCCTGACGGCAGGGCTGGGAAAGGAGGGGAGGTTGGACTGATGAAGAAATGGTGAGGTATGGAGACTCAAGGGAGAGGGCTGGTCACCCTTTCTGCGTTTTGTGCGTTTGGCTGCAAGAGGAGTGTGATAGAGTGTCGGAGGGCCAGAGGGGAAAGGGGATGAAGCGACAGTTTTAGAAAGGTCAAGATGCACTACTTTGAGAGAAGGGAAAGGAGTTGAGGGGCTCCCCCGAGGGTGGGGGCCAAAGAGGAGCAGAGTGTGGGGGGAAGGGGGATGATGGGGGTAGGGAAAGAGGGTTTCGCAGGTGAAGCGGGGGAGTCGCCGAACTGTGCAGAGTTCAGGGGGTGTGGAGGTCCTAGTGGGTCTGCGGTGTCAAGGAGATGCTGGGATTATTAAGGATTGGTGGTGAGGAGGTGTGGGATTGAGGTGGGGGGATGGATGTAGTGCGTGTTGGCACAGGGTTGGCGATGATGGTCCAACGTGCAGCCCCGGATGAATGATCAAACCAATGCCACGGTAGTGGTGGGGGGGTATTGGTGGGGCGGGCTCGTGTTGTTTGGAGTGCCAGAGAGCTCCTCTGGCTTGTGAGTTAAAATGGTGTGAATGTTGTAGGAATGGGGGTAGTGTATGGGTGTTCGAGTGCAGAGGTCAGATATGATGTGTTGAAGGGGCATGCACGGGGGTTGGTGAATGGTGGGGCTAGTACAGAGGACATGAGCTGGGTGGGGTGCATGATTGTTAGGCAGGGTGGTGGTGGTGCAGAGGGGGCAAGGTTTTCGGGCGGAGTAGAGGTCTTGGTTGTCGTGGTATCACTGCCATGTTGGGCAAGTCAGTCATGGGCAGCAGGTGAGTGATGTGCGGGTCAGAGAGAAGCTGCAGATACAGAGGGTTAGCACCGAAGGTATCAGGGTTAATGCACCTAAGACTAATCTACCAGCAGATGTAGTGAGAGTTAATGCAGTAGCAGCAGCTGGATTTGGGACACCTGGATAAAGGGAGACAGGGTCTAACACGGGAGTGCAATATCGGTACCTAGATTTGGGACACCTAGATAGCGGGGGGCCTAGGTTCCACAGATTGGCAGGCAGTAGGCAAATACACCCACATTTGAGACACAGAGATAACGGAGGGGGGGTAGGTTTCACAGATTGGCAGACATTAATTAAATACACCTAGGGGGTCATTATAAGTTTGCCGTTCCGGATACAACGGCACTGGTAAACTTGCCAGTGAGTTGTGCTCGTGGGTGCCTTTCATTCCGCCAGGGCTGACCTGACGGAATGAAAGGCACCCGTGAGCACAGCATGCCTGTAGCACCGGCACCGTTAACGGTGCCGGTGCTACAGGCATCCCTACTCCCATTGGGCCCTATGGGGCTCAAATAGGAATGGGGATCACCCAACCCCGGGACCAGCAGATGGGCAATTACCGGGTCTGGCTGGGCCATAATGACCCGGTAATTGCCCATTCGCGGGTCCCGGATTTTTGTGCAAGTTTGGAGGTAGCCTGCTTGTATTACAGTCTGTCCACTGGCTGCAATGGTATGTGTACAAAGGTGTACAAAGGTGCACAGGGTGGTTGTCAGGCGGCTTGTTGGACTGTCTTCAGATTCTTGGGTTTATGATATTCTATGCAGTGGAAGGAAATAGTGGGCAGTTTGGTGCATGCAACCAAGAGTCTGCCCATTGGTTGAAGTACTGTAATAGTATGTGTTCAGAAGTGGACAGAGTGTGCAGCAGCTGGCTCATTGGACTGGCCAGAGGGTTGTGGCCACTTGGCAGATTCTTGGGTGCATGGTTGTATTAAGCTGTGTTCATTGTGGTAGCTAGTAGAGTCTTGGGTGCACCTAAGAGTGTGCCTACTGGTTGCAAGTAGTGTAATAGTATGTGTACAGAAGTGGATAGGGTGTGTGGCAGGTTGCTTGTTGGACTGGCCTACGTTTCTTGGGTGTATCATAGTCTGTACAGTGGGTGGGAGTAATGTTATAGTATGTGATGTGAAGTGGGAAGGGGTTTAGGTGGATGTGTTATGTGTCTGGGTTGTGGCCACTGCACAGATTCTTGCGTACTTCACTGTATTATGCTCAGGCGGCTGTGTTATGTGTGCGGGCTGTGGTCAGTGGGCAGATGTTTGCATGCAAGATTGTATTATGCTGTGGTGGTTGTGGCCAGGCCCTAGACTCTTGGCTGCATGGCCGGATGCCATACACCCAAGAGTCTAGTGCCTGGCCACAACCGCTGCAGCATAATACAGCTACGCACTCAACATTGTGATACTGGAATATGGATTGCAAAAATGTGTACAGAATGCAATTTGCAGATTACAAAGAAGTAAGGCACGTTTCTTGGGTGTATCATAGTCTGTGCAGTGGGTGAATATGAGGGTAGGCTGATATATAGAGGTGTATGATTGTGCTGGTACTTCAGGTTGGGAAGGCTTTACTGTTATCTGTGTGTTACCATACTGACGTTCATATGACAATACAAAGTGTGCACCTGCTGAGGTGCAATGTGTAAGAGTGAAGCAAATGCTGTTGGGTTGCTAGAATTGTGTAGCCTACAATACAACAACACTGCACTGTCTCAGTAACAGGCAGAACACTACGACAGTATTGCACTTACTTTCTTGGATGTGAAGAGTACCTTTCTTCTGGGTTCTATTTTCCACTTGAGACGCCACTGGCTTTCAGGAGACTATTATTCAGTGTAATTGCGAAATAAAGAAGTTAGTACATATGTGTGTTAATGGCACAGTAATTGCAATTGGAGAACACATTATTTAAAATTGTAGGAGGATTTGTTGGCAAGAAGAGTTAGTGTGTGTGTGAAATTGCACATCATTGTATATGAATGGGGACTTGGGAGCATCAGCATCAATGATATGGGGGCCAGTGGTGTAGTTATAGGTGTGTCCGATGAGGTGCACATTTGCATGTGTGTGAGTTGCTGTTGCACTATTTGGTTTGGAAATGGATTAGTGCAAGTCGAAGTAGGGTGAGAAAAAGGCTCCGAAGGATGTACAGATTGGAAAGGAGAATGTTACCATGTGTGGAATTCCATTAACTTTCCCGTACATGGATACTTGCTACATGAGTGCAGAAATCCTTTCTGTTATTTGATTTATTTATCCACATTTAAAAATGGCACTGTTCCCAATGTACAAATGCCGTTGATTTCTATGCTGTTTAAGCAATGGTGCTTCGTGTCAATTGTGAAAGTATGTACTTGCTATGGTTTGTTAGCATACGTGCAGTTTCCCTTTTCTGTGTACATTCTGGACATGTCACATAGGACCTACCACTTTAATTTGCTTTCAAAAAGTTTTCAATGTGGTTTTCCTTTTTTCATTTACAAATACATCAGAGAGACTGGTGGTAAAATGGAAAAATTAGGTTTGAAACAGTTATGCAAGTGGGCACTACAAGAAAGGTTTGCAAGCACATAGTATTGTAAGTAAGTGCCACTGATGTTAGTAGATTTGGTAAATGACAGTATGATTGTTTAGTAGGTTATGCAAGGTAAGTGGCAGGCACCCTGTTCACATGCATGCAATCTATGTATTTGCTAGGCTTTGGTAAGATACATGATATGATATGGCATTTATAACGCGCCTATACTCAAGTGTTTCAAGGCGTGAAGTTTTCCTTGCAGTTTCCTTTTCTGTGTGCATTCTAGGCATTTTATAGTAGGCTTGTTAGTGGGGGAAGTGGTTGTAAAAATGACAGACGGAAAGAAGAGATTAACAGTTTGCACATTACAATGAGTGATATGGGTAAAAATAAAATCTTTGAAATCACACAGCATTGTAAGTGCCACTTGATGGTAGGAGATGGGACAAATGGCATTATGCTTATTGAGTACACTATGCAGGTTAAGTGGCAGGTAACCTGTCCATATGCATTTGTAAAAGAGTTGCAATATATGCATTCCTGTAGGTTGTGTTGATGGATGCAGATGTGGATGAATCTGGAAGCAGAACTCTTGGAGAGTGGTACAGTACTTTTTGCTGTAGGTGCTTTGCAATCACAGGAGACCTGTACTCGGAGTGTTGAACAGTAGATCTAAATTGCTAAACTGTGATCACAGAGTTGGATGTAGAGTTCTTGGATTTGATTGGTGGATAATTGTGTGACTGCTTAACAGTAGCCAATGAGGGAGTGCTGCAGAGAGTGACCTGGAAAAGGAAGAAGGGCTGCCCCTGTGTTATGGGGTCTGTGGACTCCGTAGTAGTCGTGTACAGGGAGTTTCACATCTGGGGCTTCTCAGCATGCCTGGCATGGGAGTGTAATGTGGGGATTAGCCAATCAAGCGTTAAAGGTGTGCTTTACAGGAAGGGAGGGTTATACTTTTTTTCATTGCTGTGTTGGTTGTATGGTGATGATGGCAGGAGTTTGTGTCTGGGTAGTTGGAGATATTTCCGTTGCTGAATTGGAAACATATGCAAAATAAAGAGGTGTTTCTAGATTTTGGATTTCGAGGCATGGAGGTTTTGTGTTGGAGTGAGCCTGGATGCAATTTGGATGCACTTGTTTCTCTCTGTAGAACAATTTATACTTTTGGTAGTCTAGATATCTTGTTGGTGAACTGTGGAGGAGAGTAGTTGGGGTACATCAGTGCCCCAAGTTTGATTCCTTTGTTGAAGTTCTTCGTGGAGAGAATAATGCAAATGTTCCCGTGTGCAAAGGTGGTGTTATCTCAAATATTACCGAGAGCACATTGGAACCAACCAAAGGTGTTGAATCCCCAGCAAAACCTTGGAAGGCGCCATGTGAATAAAGGCATGGGTGTAGTTATTCGGCAGGAGAATGTTTTTCTGCAGTGACAATATTGACTCTCTTACTGTGCAGTGTTTTAATGCCAATGGAGTTTCACTGTCCATTCTGGGGCATGCCGTTGAGAGGCTGATATAAGGAGGAAAGGAAGATAAAAAACAAAAAATACAAAATAAAAGGTGTTTTTTAAGCACCTTTTAAAAAATGCTCTTTTCAGAGCCACCACTAAAGAGGAACTCTCCTAACCTGGCTACATTTCTGTCCCCACCCTCGCGAATTGCACGATATGTCCGCGTACACCACATTAGTCCGCGGATTGCACCTGCCACATCCAGGGCTTTTGAGGCTGGCAGGCATGGAACTGGGACTCTGGAGGCCAGGGGATTGGTCAATAAGGTTTACCGGGTGTGGTGTGCAAGGAGAGACTGTGGCAGAAGGTCTGTTTGCTGAAAGGAGTGCAGATGGCTATGGTTGTGTCTTTCAGGAGGCAGTTTCTGGATTTTGGCAGACTAGTGGATACATTGTGTGAAAAAGTGTGGATACATTGGTTGCAGGTGTATGCAAAGCATTGTGGAGTGGCTGCACATTTTGGACACCGTCATGTGGATGTGCATTGGTGTGGAGTGCATGTAATTAAGTGGCTGGATTTGGTTCCTCTTTGAGCCACTTTGGTGACACACCATCATCCAGACATTATTATTATTCATTGTGGAGGGAACAGTTTAGGACATGTTACCGGAATCTCACTGAAGTTAGCGATGAAGGAGGCACATGGGAAAGTCATGGGGCCTCATTACGACCCGGGCGGAGGACCAATAGCACCATGGTCCATGCTGGTGTCCGCCATGGCGGAATGGGGGATTACCACCCCATTCTGAGGTTGGTGGGGCGGTAATTCCCCATGCCGCCATGGCCCTTCCCCATTCCCATTTTTGCCCCATAGCGCTCAATGGGAATGGGGAAGGCGCTAATAACTGTACTTACTAATCACCAGAGAAGACATACATGTGAGACTCCTCATGTCTGCACAGAATGTGGGAAAGGGTTTGCAAAGAAGGAACATCTTACTATCCACCAGAGAACACATACAGGTGATAATCCTCATGTCTGCACAGAATGTGGGAAAGGGTTTGCTCAGAAGGGAAATTTTACTATCCACCAAAGAACACATACAGAGGAGAAACCTCATGAGTGCAGTGAATGTGGGAAAGGGTTTGCTCAGAAGAGACTTCTTATTAGGCACCAGAGAACACATACAGGGGGGAAAACTCATGAGTGCACTGCATGTGGGAAAGGGTTTGCTCAGAAGGGAGCTCTTATTAGGCACCAGAGAACACATACAGGTGTGAAACCTCATGAGTGCACTGAATGTGGGAAAGGGTTTGCACGGAAGGAACCTCTTACTGTCCACCAGAGAACACATACAGGTGAGAAACCTCATGAGTGCACTGAATGCGGGAAAGGGTTTCCTCAGAAGGGAGATCTTATTAGGCACCAGAGAACACATACAGGTGTGAAACCTCATGAGTGAAGGGAATGTGGAAAAAGCTTCAGTTTGAACAGTCACCAGTGTAAACATGCACATATCAGTTTTAGTGTAGTGAATGTGAGAAACACTTCAGTACACAGGATGGTCTCATTCGCCCTGAGAGGGGACATGTAGTTGGAGAAATCTCCTCTACAATTGAATGTTCAGAGAGGAGGAGGTGCTTCTTCGATGGGTCTGAGATTGGCTATTGGATTTAACCAACCATAATCAGCCACCATTTATGTGCCAAAGGAAACTGGGAGCAGCTGTGGAGGCCGGTGCTTCACAGTTTTAGTAAATAGCCAATCTCAGACCCATCGAAGAAGCACCTCCTCCACAGCTGCTCCCAGTTTCCTTTGGCACATAAATGGTGGCTGATTATGGTTGGTTAAATCACTGCTGTTTGAAATGCGTCCCTTCTGGAATATTCTGAAAAGAGACTGAACCTTCTGTGTTAAGATACCCATCCTATGGAACACTGTGCCTAAATTAATGGGCACCAACATTTTGAAAAAACGTTAACTCAGTGGTTGAATCAATAACTATAGACCCTCATTGGATATATGGGGAAAACTATTCCATGATCTGTAGAGAAGCTGTAAAGAATGAATGGCTAGGTTCAAAGAAGCGTGAATTATAAAGTTACAATTTTCCTATTACTTAATTTAAAAAATGCCTCTACTCGGAATGAGAATTACATTTTTTTACACGCCCATAAAGTAATTTTACCTTCAGCTTAAAAGCATGGGGATTAAAGCATTCCAAATTTAAATTATCTGGAGCCCTCCTTAACACACTGGGAGAAAGGTGTATTCTCACATGGCTAATTAGAATAAACCTCGCACAACACACGTGAAAAGGCAATGTTCACTGAGGGGAAAACACGGAGAATGAAATGCATAAAACTGGAATCTCTAATATTACTCCATGAAAGTTGGTTTCTATGAAATTAATGCCATCCTGGCTAAACGTTGCAGCGTTTCACTTTTTCAACAAATGCTATGGCACTATAATCTCCTCACCACCCCCTCTAGTGTCTTACGCCATTTCTTATCTCTGGTGTAACACTCTTCTCTTCAGGACCCCCTCTGGAGTATTACACTATTGCCTATCTCTAGTGGAACACTCTTCCCATTTGGACCCCCCTAGTGTATTACGCTATTGCCTATCTCTAGTGGAACACTCTTCTCCTCAGGATCCCCTCTAGTGTATTACACTATTGCCGTTCTCTAGTGGAACACTCTTCTCCTCAGGATCCCCTCTGGTATATTACACTATTGTCTATCTCTAGTAGAACACTCTTTTCCTCATGATCCCCTCTGGTATATTACACTATTGTCTATCTCTAGTGCAACACTCTCTATTCGATTAGTAATTAGTTCCATGGCCTGGGATTGGTATATGGAGGTTCAATTACATGTCAACTGTCGAAGTGCTGTTTTAAAAGAATTTGGTGCTCATTACGAGTCTGGCGGTAGCTGTTCCGGTAAAACCGGCAGGCTGCCGCCGAACCCGTAGGGAATTACCGGCACCGGACTTGCTGGAATTACTGGGGCATTACAGCACCAGTGATCTGGTAATTCCGGTGCCGGCAATTCTGTTACTCCCCATTCCCATGGAGTCCTGTGGGACTCCACAGGAACGGGGACCGCGGAAACCCTGGCACCATGTGGTAATGGTGCAGGTGTTTCCGCAACAGTCTGCGGCCGGGTAGCGTTACGGCCGCAGACTTGTACTTTGCCGATCCGGAAACAACAGTGGTTGCGGGCTTAACGCCACCATTGTTTCCGTACCGGCAAAGACGTAATCAGGGCCATTGATTTGCTGTGAAGGGCCTGGAAAAGATGCCAAGTTTTCCAGTAAATTATATGTTAATGTATTTAAAAAGGGTGACATTCTATGAATAGACTAGAAGGGCAAATGGAACAAAATTATTCACCGAGCTGTGAGGCAATAACACACATGCAAATTTGGAAATGAAATGGGGCATTTGGTCTAAAATGAAAGTGTTGTGGGTGTAATGATATCATAGCCGTTCCCTCGGAATTCCAAGAAGGAATAGTGGACAAACATGTTGACCAACTGAAATTTGTCCTGGATAAGCTCACATGCTGAATTTAAACTTTACTTACCTAACTGAATTAAATAATGATTAAAAGAATATTGAACTTCAGCTAATGTGTCACTGTTAACATTGAAAAAGCATGTTAGTGGGACCTCTATTTGTATGTTAAATCTATTTCTTTATTCTGGGTTTACTTTGGAATAAACTGCTTCCTGGAACAGAGGCGATTTATTTATTCTGAGCAGTGCGGTGGCCATCTGGGTTTTAAATAACCCAATTGATCTTAATATTAAAAGTGCTGTAAGTCTACATTTATTCAAACCCAACCATTAAGGTATAAATGACAAAAACACAAAAAAGTAGTTGACTCCATTTATATCAAAATGTACTTCAATTTACCATGAGATTTAGGGAATGACTGATTCACTAAATGGTCTTCATCCGTTTAGAACCTTTACAACGTTATCCTTTTTTACATAAAGGTGAAGGCTGGGAAAGAAGATATGCGTGATTGTATCAGGTTGGTGATTAGAACAAACATCTAAGGGTGTTGAATTTTGATTGTCGCAGATGTCCTATACAATTTACGACTCTCACCTCAATCTGACCAAATCTTAATATTGGGTGGTTGGTTCTGTAGTCTTCGATGAGCACACATTTAGTAGTGCGTCCCCAGCTATCGATCACAAGACTACATTTGAGGCAAAGTGGTATTGGTCGTATGCAACATTTTGTGTGAATAGATCAGACCACATCTGTTTCAACTAATACCAGTTGATTCATCCACGTATTTGTACATATGTTTCTTCATTTTTGTATTTGTACGTGAAATGAAAATGTTGAAATGTCTAAATTATTTATTGACAGCCTTGTAAGTCATTAACTCTTTTCATGCAGACACATGCCACTATTAAAAGATTTGCAGCGGCTGCCAGTCAATTCTTACGATCGATAGATTGTGTTGTATTAGGACCATCATACTCACAATTGCATCTCTAAGGAAGCAGATGCCTTCTAGTAGCGCATTGAAGCACCCCCCCAAAAAAACGAATGGCCAGTAAGTCCAAATGGTCGGCATCTACCCTCCTCAGCTAACTTCTCCCCCGAAGCCACTTCCTTGATAGCCTCCTTCCTAGGAGATCGATCCTTTAGAGTATTAGCAGAGAATGCTAGCACCCCACCAGCACCTATTACTTGCGGTGTGCCTCAAGGATCCTGTGTGTCTCCTACTATGTATACCATATTCACGATTCCTATATTTGCTCTCCTGGACTCTATTGGTATATCTTATACAAAGATATACAAATAGAAACACTTGTGTATAGGCGCGTTACAAATGCCATATCATATAATATCATATCATAACTATGCTGATGACATGCACATTCTACTTCCCCTCTCCGGCAACTACCACAAAGACTCCACTACCCTCAACTCGGTATACATGACCATGCAAGCCTGGATGGCCACACACCGGCTACGCCTGAACGATGAGAAGACGGAGATACTTTTGGTGGGCCCACCTCGGTGGTCTGGAGGCTAGATCCTCCATACACCACCTTTTACATTGACGGTATCCTGATCTCTATCTCTCCTTTTGTGAAAACCCAGGGAGTAATCCTTGACACCACCCTATCTCTCTCACAAGTCAGCGCCATCGCCTCCTCTGCCGCTTACATGACTCAGCTCATCAACGCCTCCATACCTTTCCTATCCTCGAACAGCTGCCTTTCCGTAGGCTCGAGGCTTGACTATTGTAACACCCTATTTCAGCATACTTAGAAAATGCAGGTTATTCATAGCAAAGCACTACGTGCAGCTCTGAACATTCCCAAAGCTGAACATATCACAGCAGAAAGAAGAAAAGCCCATTGGCTACGTGTCCGTTAACGGATTCACTTCAAAACTCTGTCCATCACGCACAAATGATTGTCCAAGAATGCCCCCACCATACTCATCTAAAAAAATCCTCCTCCTCCAGACCCACCAGAGCAGCTTATGCCCACCACATTTCCCAGCCAAATTTAAACAGGCCAAAGCTGGAGGCTGTAGCTTCCCGGCCATTGCAGCCAAACACTGGTCCCTTCTCCCACCTACTCTGCGAGCAGTACATTCTTATTGGACTTTCCGGAGAGCTTTACAAGCTTTGATGTTCACCTAATATCACCTTCTACCCAAAGTACACTGCAAGGCCGAACTATCCAGGTTCTGGACCCACATTGCATGTAACATACTGCTTGGACTATCTTGAAAGTAACTGGCGATTTAACAGTGCCTTCATACCTTAGGGCTTATCGCGCTCTATAAATGTAAAAATAAATAAAACTATTACGCTCCTTCGCTCCACTCCAGTATAGTCCCTGGGCTCCCCAACCTGCACCCATCACAGTCTCGGGGCTCTCCAAAAAGCAACCCAAAGGCGCCCCCCACGCCAATAACTCCAGGGCCCCCCACATGCTCCAAAAATATATATATATAATCCCAGTCCCGTTTTGTTCCAGCGACTGAATTCAAACACCCTGGAAGCACACTCTGGAAAGGGATAGAGAGCACGCTTCCAGTGTGTCCATTTCCTTGGTCGGCTACTCCCACTGAGACTAAGGGCCTCATTACGAGTGCAGCGGTAAGGGGTTAACGGCTGCCGCTAACCCCTTACCGCCGCATTCCGAGGTCCCTTAGCGGGTCCCACTAAGGCCGGCTGGTAAAACTATTTGCGGGCCCGTTATTAGCAAGGTTGGAATGACCCGGAAAGTCCCCATTCAGAGAACCCGGCCCCGGACATGAGTTTGGAGGCAGCCATGGTGCTAATGGCACCATGGCTGCCTCCAAACTCGTAATGAACCCCTAAGTCTGGACCGTACCACTGAGCATGTGTGGCAGGGAGGGCATGGTAGGATGGGATATGCACAAACATGCATTCCTCCATTTAAAAATGTTTTGGGGGAGCACCCTTTTTTATTTATGGCTGGGCGCCCCACAGTTTGAAGACCTCTGTTCTAGACTTACCTAGTTGTGTGATATTTGTGTGAGGGCAGTCGACTTGCCGGAGGAATTCCATGTGTCAGTGTCATGTGTGGCAGAGATTACATCTCCATGCTTAACCATTGACTGGCAAAGCTTCCCAAAGGTGATGGCAAAGGTGCCTGAAGTGTTGTGTGAAGCCCACGCTCTGTAAGGATCTATACTGGTTCCCAAGCACCTTTTATTGCCCTCATGCGATTGTATACCATGAAGCTAAGATTCCTGAATCATACGTTATGTCACTTTTACCACTAACATACATGAAGCGTATGTGATGTGACGTTTACCACTAACATACCTGAATCATAAGTTATGTCACTTTTACCACTAACATACATGAAGCATATGTGATGTGACGTTTACCACTGACATATCTGAAGCATATTTATGTGACGATTACCACTAACATACCTGAAGTACATGTGATGGGACTTTAACCACCAAGCATGGCTTCCCTTCCTTTCATTTAATCCCAGAAGTTGCTGTCATTGGCTTCCCAATCTGGATAAAGCTAAAGGTTGCCTGAACATAGATATGATCTAAACAAACTACAAGAGATGAGGAAACATACAGACTAGGAGGGTAATTCATAGAATTTCGCTGAAAAGTGTCGCAAGCGGCTGGCGCAGAGTGTCTGCGTGCGATTGACTGCGCCAGGCACGTGCGCTAAAACCGATTTCCGCGCACAGCGTATTCATGGATTTCATGCTCCCAAACCAGCCGTGGCGCAGAGTATTGCAGCGACCCTGCAGCAGCGCCAGTAACGCCCCCAAGAACGCCCTTGCGCAAGGAAAAGCCATCAAAATCGCTAAATCATCGCAAAGGGCTGCGCTAACCCTGGACCAGTTTACAGGGCTGCCAAACAAGGAACGCAAAGCGGGTAACGTGCATATCAGGGGTACACGTGAAGTCATACACGCGATTAGCCAGGGTACGTGTATTACAGGGGTACGCGGGAAGTTAAACACGCGATTGGCCAGGGTACGTGTATTACAGGGGTACGCGGGAAGTTTAACACGCGATTAGCCAGGGTAAGTGTATTACAGGGGTACGCGGGAAGTTTAACACGCGATTCGCCAGGGTACGTGTATTACAGGGGTACGCGGGAAGTTTAACACGCGATTGGCCAGGGTACGTGTATTACAGGGGTACGCGGGAAGTTTAACACGCGATTAGCCAGGGTACGTGTATTACAGGGGTACGCGGGAAGTTTAACACGCGATTGGCCAGGGTACGTGTATTACAGGGGTACGTGGGAAGTTTAACACGCGATTGGCCAGGGTACGTGTATTACAGGGGTACGCGTGAAGTTATACACGCGATTAGCCAGGGTACGTGTATTACAGGGGTACACGGGAAGTTTAACACGCGAATGGCCAGGGTACGTGTATTACAGGGGTACGCGGGAAGTTTAACACGCGATTGGCCAGGGTACGTGTATTACAGGGGTACGCGTGAAGTTATACACGCGATTAGCCAGGGTACGTGTATTACAGGGGTACGCGGGAAGTTTAACACGCGATTGGCCAGGGTACGTGTATTACAGGGGTACGCGGGAAGTTTAACACGCGATTGGCCAGGGTACGTGTATTACAGGGGTACGCGTGAAGTTATACACGCGATTAGCCAGGGTACGTGTATTACAGGGGTACGCGGGAAGTTTAACACGCGATTGCCCAGGGTACGTGTATTACAGGGGTACGCGGGAAGTTTAACACGCGATTAGGCAGGGTACGTGTATTACAGGGGTACGTGGGAAGTTTAACACGCGATTAGCCAGGGTACGTGTATTACAGGGGTACGCGGGAAGTTTAACACGCGATTGGCCAGGGTACGTGTATTACAGGGGTGCGTGGGAATCATCACACGCGATTAGGCTGGGTGGGTCCTCACAGGTGTTCCCTGTACACCCTCCACGGCCCCTGCAGGCAGCCTACAAAACAGGGGACTACCCTGCACACCTGCTCATGTCCCCCTGCACCCCCACCCCCCAGCAGTGCAGGGGCAGCCTCCACCAGGCCCCCACTCATGTCTCCCACCACCCCCACCCTCCCGCCACCAGGGGCAGCCTCCACCAGGCCCCCACCCATGTCTCCCACCACCCCCACCCCCCCGCCACCAGGGGCACTCTCCACCAAGCCCCCACCCATGTCTCCCACCACCCCCACCAGTGCAGGGGCACCCTCCACCAGGCCCCCACCCATGTCTCCCAACACCCCCACCCACCAGCACTGTGGGGCACGTGGCCAGCAGGCAGTCAGGCAGCAGCAGATGGCAGGTGGGAGCGTGCTCAGGGCTCTGGGGGGCAGTAATTTGGCCTCCTGGCCAGGAGCGTGGTCTCTCGTGTGTGAACGCGTGGACAGCCTGATAGGTAGTGAAATCCCAGACGTCAGCAAAGGCCCTTAGCGCGTAAACCCGTCAACAGCATATGCGCGCCTATAGTCACCTGCACGTGCAGGAAATTGTTGCGTGACACGTCCCAGTGTCAAAGCGTGTGATTGGTGAAAATGGATGTACACGTAGAAGTGACAAAGCGTGTGATTGGTGAAAATGGATCTACACGCAGAAGTGACAAAGCGTGTGAATGGTGAAAATGGATCTACACGCAGAAGTGACAAAGCGTGTGATTGGTGAAAATGGATCTACACGCAGGAGTGACAAAGCGTGTGATTGGTGAACGTACACGCCGCGTAAGTGACGCTGTACGTGTGGGCCTGTATATAAGGTACATGTAGAACACCATTTCCTTGTACGTGCTTTTCGTGGAGAGCGAGTGGGTGAAATCTGTACTTCTTGTCGTTTCACACGCGATTTACTTCACGGCGTTTCCAGTTCGTATTCCCTGTTACCTCTGACAGCTTTTTCTCTTTTTTCTCTTTTACTGGTTTACCTGGGCCTGTTCCCTCAAACAGTGTCCCCTTCTACTGTTGTCCTGTCTTCTCAGACAGCGTACACATCTTCTTTTGGCGGGGGTTTAGCCAGCCAAACGCGCTCATTCTTCACGCTCTTTTACCTGGCAGACGGTGAGTCACGCACGTATCCAACTTCTGTGCTTGCCCCGTGTGTAGCCTACCCCTTCAGAGGTCATTCTAGGCTGCGTGTGACACGCATACGTTCATTCTTGTGTTACTTGGTGCCACAGCGTAGTGCAGGTTTTTCTTTCTGCACACGTGGTCTAGGAGGGGTTGCGTGCACGTCATCTCCCTTTTTTGGGCCTCCTGTGCGTTGCGTGACCCGTCATCTTTCCCCAGGGGTTACAATCAGCCGTGCTAGAGCACTAGGGTACAATTACCATCTGGTACCCAACCCCTTTGACCCCCAATTGCCCAGGACAATTGTCTACAGCCACTCCCATACGCATATTAATATCAGTGCCATGGCTGGGAGGCGAGGATTCCGTAAGGGTGGCAAAGGTGGAAGAGCCACAAGTGGTGGCCGTGGTGGATCCGGTAGGGGACGTGGTCGTAACTTGCAGGGTGAGCCTGTCCCCCCATGTGTGGAGGACCAGTCAAGGGCACCCATCATCCCCCCCCACCCCCTCCCCCCCTCCCGTAGAGGCTGAAGTGGCTGACACCATCCATGCTCAGCCCTTGTTGGACCAGCCCATTGTGGCACCAGACCTGGCTGA
Source organism: Ambystoma mexicanum (assembly GCF_040938575.1). Classification (NCBI taxonomy): domain Eukaryota; kingdom Metazoa; phylum Chordata; class Amphibia; order Caudata; family Ambystomatidae; genus Ambystoma; species Ambystoma mexicanum. The sequence continues at coordinate 1,472,559,229 of NC_090924.1, read as the reverse complement.
CTCCATGGCTGACTTCCAGGTCAGCAGGGCTACGACACGTGCGCTGGTGCACGTTGATGCCATCATGCCACGTGGATCTGGGGCAGCAAGGTCATCTGCTGCACCAAGGAGGCAGGGCGGAGTGGCTGCAGGGGCAGCTGCGGCTCCATCCACCCCAGCCCTCACACACCCAGCCAGGACAGTGTCGGTCCTAGTCCATGCTGCTGACATTCCCCCTGACACCATCACACTAGAGCCAATGCCTGCACCAACTCCCATGCTGAGTGTGCAATCCCACACTCCTGATACAGAGTCCACCAGGGCTCCTGCCCCTAGTGTCCAGAGCGGCGCAGGACACTCCGGATCACCACCACCTTCCAAGCGGAAGAGGAAGAGTGCTCGTCCGGCACAGGCTGATGCCCCAGACACGGCTACACAGTCCGGCCCGTCCAGGAAGCCCAGCTTCACGGATGACGAACTGAATGCACTTGTCGAGTATGTGGACATGACAACGAGATGGTCATTGTTGCAGGATCCAAGACCACACCTGCACAACGCCAGGCACACTGGCAGACCGTTGAGGACATCGTAAGTGCCCTTGGAATCGTGAGGCGCACAGCCAATGATTGCTATAAGCGCTGGAATGACCTAAAGCGCAGGGCAAAGAGTAAGCTGGCCTCAAGTCATGCCGCAACTCTAGTGACTGGAGGTGGGTCTCCAGTAGTAGACATGGAACTCACTCCACATGAGTCAGTCGCTGGGACCTACGTCACGGAGGAACAGATCCAAGGCGTGGGAGATCTGGCTGATTACGAGGCATTGTCCGGTGAGTGCACATGCATGTGTGTGTCATACATGTGCATGGTGTGTGTGTGAGGGCTTCTGTTTGGGTGCCAGGTGAGAGTGTGTGCGCCTCAGTCGTATGGTTCAGCCATGTGCTTCATGCAATACTTCCTGCGCAGCTGCATTTGGCCATAGCAGTATCCCTTCTGCCAACAGTAGACATCTAGCACAACTGCACGCCAGTTGCCCTTGAAGTGTCACCTTGACACAACATATTTGCTTATTTTTCACTGTTCATTCAGTCAGTTTGTTTGCATTCCACCACTTTCACTAGGCATGTCGCTGTCCACTAGTCACATGTCTGACATGGGTATGGTAAAGTGGAGTGACTTTGTTACCTGGATATCATTTGTACACACATGTCCCTGTGCTATTTGACCATTTCAGACTGGCAGCTCCTGGTGAAAAATCTGACCTGTTAGAATCAGAAAAGCTATTACATGCGGGAACTGGACTGAATGAATAGGTGGTGCCCTCCTCTCCATCTTCACTCAATAGCAATGGTACATGCCATCTGTGTGATGGCATGTGTGTTTCACCTGCCAATCACAGGCCAATGTGTGATGCCACTGCCAGGCAGCATGCAGAAAATTTGTTCATCTTCCATCTTGGTGTCATCAGTGTGTGCCATTTGCCTGCACTTCATACGCAGTGAGGGTGCATGCATGGGAGGGTTTTAGTCATGTGGGACATGTGTCAATCAAGTACTGGTTCTCTTGCTTCTCAGCCCTCAATTTGTGCCATGGTGCTAATGCCTGTTTCCATTACTTTGTTTTCATGTCTTTGCAGGGGAAGACGCACCTGATACTGCTGGGGTTGTGGAGATGGTGCAGACCCAGGAGGTGTCCCAGGGCCGACCAACCACCAGTGAGGGACGTGGTGTGGTGGTGGGGGAGAACCCACAAGTGCTGCAGGTCGTGCTCTCAAGGGGTGTCTCTGGCTGCACCTCCCCCGAGCTGTACTCAGGTGTTGATTCGGATGAGACCTACGTGCCGTCGCTGGTGAGTGTTCCAGGGAGGGATTCTGTTCTGTCTCACCCACCTGCACCAGGGTCAGTACCCTCCATGGGGATGTCAGTGTTGGCAGCTACGCCTTCGGTGGTTACGGATGCAGGGTCACACTCCGCGACATCTGATCCTGTTCCTGGGCCAGCAGATCAGAGGGGGAATGCAGTCCTGCAGCCTCAGGCAGTGCCGGCACAGCAAGGCGCAGTTCGCCTTGCCCCAGACAGGTGTGGTGCCCGCCGACGTGGTGGCCGTACGCCACCCGGCAATACCGCATGGGAGCAATCCATTTACGGTATGGCTACCCAACAGGCTGCATCATCCGAGATGATGGCTCAGGCCATGGATAGGGTGGCCACTTCCATTGTCCCCCCAGAAAGGCTGATGGAGCGACTAGAGCAGGCAACCGACTCCATCTGCCAGTCACACAGGGAGGACATGTTGGGGTCCAACAGGGACAGGCGGGCGGCACTGGCGACTCTGCAGGAGGCCATCTCCATTGAGTCCCAGGGCCACAGGGAAGCCCTGAGGCAGGAGCTCCTACACCTCAGGACGACTCTTGTTGAGCTTGAGGCTTCAACACACCAAAGGACAGAACAGCAGCTGGAGCGTCTCACCCGTACGCTCTCAGCTGAGATGCAGGCAACGAGGGCGGAGGTCCGGGCATCCCGTGAGTTGTTGCATGGGGACCTCCGCACACTCATCCTCCAGAACCAGACCTACCACACCCGCATGCTTGCAGCCATGGAGGAGCAGACTAGGGCCTTGCGTGGGCTGCCTCCCATAGTGCAACCACCTCCGGATGCAGCTGCACAGGGTGATAATAGCGACAGCAGTGACACTCCCACAATAGGGTAGCCGTGTGGGCCATGAGCCCATGGAGGTGTTTTATCTTCCCAGGATCCACGCAGGTGGGTTCTGGTGTGCATCCTGTCCTCGGACCTCCTGGGTGGCCTCCCCAACCCCCCCGGGCCCATCAATGGCCATTTTTGATTGTTTCTTATTTTTATTTTTATTTTGATTTCTTTTATTCCCAATTTTTTTGGGACGATCTGTTGGCTCCGATCTGTTGGCTCCGATCTGTTGGCTCCGATCTGTTGGCTCCGATCTGTTGGCTCCGATCTGTTGGCTTCCGTGGTTCCTGTGGGCATACGCTGCATTGTGGCTGGGCACATGCAGGCTTGTAATGTATTTGGTTCAGATGCTTGGGTTTGAGTCACACACACCCCTCCTGCTTCCCGTTTCCATGGGCTTGCAAAGGGTGTGCCCAAGTGACAGTGAATTACACAGTGACGTTGGACTCCCATGAGCTGTGTGGCCAGTCTGTAGTCAATACTGTGTATACATTCATAGTGCATATTGCTGTTGTGTTGTACACTGCATGTTGCATTGATGTGTAACTCTTCTTCTGTGTCTACCTCCCAATTTGCAGGTCCCTTCCTCAAGTCCACACAAGGACCTCTAGTCTGGCGATGGGGACCATGTTGGCAGCAGTGCACCTACAACTCTACATGGCGCCAACACTGCACAGTTGGTAGTGGTGGGAGTGCAGGCATTTCCAGGTGGTGAGACTACTAATATGTAACATTTTTGATGTCATGTTAATGGTACTACGTGCTCAAGTATGTTGTTGTTCCAGCATTGCTGTGAGCATTTCAGGTGTTGCAGGTTTCTAATAGTGCCACTGTACATAGTGAGAGTGATGTCATGTTGTGGGGATTACTTTGTTTACCTGCAATTAGCATGACATGGCACGGTGTGTCGTGTGGCAGTGCTGGGGTTGGGTTGGCTGACATGGCACTGTCCTCTTGTTGCATTTTGCAAGTGTGTATTCATTTTAGCTGCTTCAATGTGTAACTTCACAAAACTGCATTGGTGGTGTCTGTGTGGGTAGGGATGCACACATTGTGACACTTCCAGGTGAACAATCTCAGGCTGACATGGAATTCCCGGTTCATTCTCCACACATTCAGGATCAGTGTCAGGTTGAGTCATCATTGATTGTCAGATGGAATGTGCCAGGGCAGTGTGCACTCCACAGGGGTGTGATTTCTATGTGAAGTAATTAGCCACTAGCTGTGTACGGGCTGCCTCCCCCCGTGCCCTTTCCCCTCCCATGCGCAGCGGCTGTGCATGTGGTTGGGGATGTGGGGCCACCACCATGTCCACGGCCAGGCCCCGGCGTGTTGCAACGTTGTGCAGGACACATGCTGCCACTATGATCCTGCACACTACTGGGGGAGCGTATAACAGCTGCCCGCCAGAACGGTCAAGGGAGCGAAAGCGTGACTTCAGCACTCCGAATGTGCGCTCCACTATGCCCCTGGTTGTAATGTGGGCTGTGTTAAATCTTACCTGGGGTGGCGTGGTGGGGTTCCGAATTGGCGTCATCATGTGGGGGCTGAGAGGGTAGGCACTGTCCCCTGTGGAGGTGGGGATTGGTATCATTGGTGAGGTTGTGACCTTGCTCAGTATCCAACATGCATGCATGTGCAGTGGCATACATACTCACCAAGCAGCCATGTATCGCCATGCCGCCCAGCTTCTAGGTCCCGGCTTAGGGTGGACATTCGGTAAATGAAGCTGTCGTGGGTGGAGCCGGGATAGTTGGCATATACTGAGGTGATGATTCCCTTGGCATTACATGCTACCTGCACGTTGATGGAATGCCAGTGCTTGCGGTTCCTATAGATGTGCTCAGATGCCCTGGGGGGACTTAGAGCCACATGGGTGCAGTCGATGGCACCTAGCACTTTGGGGAATCGTGCCACTGCGTAAAAATCCAGGGCGGCAGCATGCCTTTCTGCAGGTGTTCTGGGCAGGTATATGTGCCTGCGGACTGATGGGCGTGCAGTCATGATGTTCAAGACCTGGTGTAGGCAGCGTGACTGGGTGGCCTGTGACACCCCACCCACTATGGCACTTGTCCGCTGAAATGATCCAGTGGCTAAGAAGTGCAGTACATTGAGGACCTTCTCCAGGGGGCTGAGTGCTTGGGAGCACAGGGTGGGTGATGTGAGGTCATCCTCCCACTCACTCACCAGGTCCAGTATGATGTGTGGTGGAAACCTGTACCTCCCATACACCTGGTCATCAGGCATCCCGAAAAGGCTGGTTCTGGGTGTGGATATTCTGGCCCTGACTATCCTCCTCCTCCTCCTTTGGTAGCCCACTGCCACTGCTGCTAGGAACGGTATGTTCATCCTGGCGTCTGAGCTTGTTATTGTTAAAGTCCGCAATTTATGCTTAGCGCGTGTTCTAGGCGAGCGTGTGACCCGCGCACCCCTGGAATCCTGTTCCCAGTCCAATAGCGTGTGGAAATTCACACGCACCACGGGATACAGCGTGTGACCCGCGCAGCCCTGGAATCCAGTTCCCAGTCCAATAGCGTGTGGAAATTCACACGCACCACGGGATACAGCGTGTGACCCGCGCACCCCTGGAATCCAGTTCCCAGTCCAATCGCGTGCGGAAATTCACACGCACCACGTGATACAGGTTCGCTGACGTACTTGCGTGTGTAAGTGGCCGCGCACCCATTAAATACACGTACATAGGCCAATCGCGTGTACGCGCACTTTTGTCCAATTACACGCGATGACACTCTGACGTGCAGTATCTCCACGTGTGCCCCGTCATCACGTGCTGAGTGGGGAACACCCGTGCGGGTCACGTCACAGACGCGCTTACGCGCTGAGGGACTCTGGTCCAATAGAATCGCGTATGCGTGCTGACGCGCTTACGCGCTAAGGGCCTTTCCTCGGATTTCACGCTGACGTGCAGGATTTTCACGTGCCAAATCACTCCGTATCAAGCTGGCCACGCGAAAACACACGGAAGCCCACGCTCCTGCCCAGAAGGCCGAGTTACTGCCCCCCAGTGCCCCGAGCAGCCTCCCACGTGCCATCTGCTGCTGCCTGCCTGCCTGCCTGCTGCCACCGTGCCCTGCCATTTGGTGCCTGCACATCAGCCATCTGCAGGGGTCCAGTTGCTGTGTCCACCCCTGCTGGAACTGAAGACTCCCGACTGGTATTACATCGCTCCACAGCCCAGCCCCAGGACCCAGTTGCCCACCCACACCTGCCTAAGGGGTTGCCATGTCGGGCACTTCCACATCTGGCACCAGTGGCAACCCCAGGCCAGAGGGGCAGAGGGGCACCAGCTTCACTGTCACCGAAGTTGGTGTCCTGGTGGAGCATGTTCTGGGGCAGTATGATGCCCTCTTTGGATCGTCCCGCGCCAGCAAGGAAGGACGGCAGAGGATCTGGGCCGACTGTGTGGTTGCCATCAACGCGGAGGGGGTGGCAACCCGCGACATCCTGAAGATCAAGAAGCGCTGGGAGGACTTGAGGTCCAGGACCCTTGTGAAGGCCCGGCGCCTCGTGGAGGGGGGCCGGGGCCGCATGAGTACCATCCAGATGAGGGTCCTGGAACGCGTGAACCCAGCGCTCCACGCCCAGATCCTTGAGAGGGAGGCCCGTCTGGAGTTGAGCGGTAAGTGTCCATGCATTACTGTGTGAGACAGGGCATGTTGCGGTGTGCTGGTTCTATGATACTTGCCTGTATGTGTGCCATAGGCCATGTATGCATGTATGTGTGCAGGGACATCATGGTAATGCATGTGCGACCAGTGATGTGTGATGCACATGGTTGTTGCATGTGTTGAAATGCCGCATGGGGAGCCCTAATCAGATTATGAACATGAGAGCATGCCAGTCTCTGTACCTGAACATGGGTGGGGGTGAGGGATGGGTGCTGATGCCAGGTACATATATGGTAGCCATGTCTGTGTGCCTGACCTGCGTGTCTGTGACTTGTGCATGCCATGGATGCATGACACATGTGTGTGACAATGCAGAGATTCAGTAAAGCAGCAAAATTACCCTTGTATCCGCTGTGTTTGGTGTGTTTGGGGCCAGATGGATGTGACTGAGGTGAAGTGTGTGCATGTGATGGGCATGAGGCATGATGCATGTGAGTTACATATCATTGAATGTTTCAAGAGTCCATTGGACATGCATGGAAATGTCCATGGCATGCACCATGCCTGTTACTGTGTGTGTTTTGCCTGGACTGACCCATGTGTTGTGGAGGGACATGATGGAAGTGTACTTTGACAGTGGTGCTCATCTGCTATTGCTTCCTGTCTAGGGGACCATTGTACAGTGCCCTGATGCTTGTGTTCTTTGTCTCCCTCTACGCAGCGGCTAGTGAAGAAGAGGGCGGAGACGGCGCTGTGGAGCAAGGCGGCGGGGATGCCCCCACGGCTGCAGCGGAAGGGGTGGGTGAGCCCCCACAGGGGCCTGCTACGGTGGGAGACGGTGAGGAGCCATCCAGGTTGGTGGTTTGCACAGAGGAGGAGGAGGCCGCCACTGGGGCACACATGGGGCCTGGTGGGGGCATCCCTGCTGGTGCAAGTGGTGCAGTCCAGGGCCAGGGGCAGGAGGCAGCACAGGTCACCGTGGAGGGGCCTGTGCATGTCGCTGTCCCTGACCCTGTGAGTGCACCACCATGCACCAGCAGGGATGCCCCGTCCCAGGCCTGTCTGCAGGTAGAGGGGATGTCCATGTCACCTGACTCCCCTCCACCTGCGGACGTGGGAACCCCTGGCCGTGCGGAGAAGGTCCTGATTGGGGTCGCGTTGCGCACGGCTGTGATTCGTGATGCCGTGCGTGCTTCCCGGGAGGAGCACGCACGTCATCACGAAGTGCACCGTGCCGACGTGGCCCAATTGGGATCGGCCATGTTCGGGGGTTTCCTGCATGTGTTGGCCAATGTGGCGGCCCTCTCCTCCTCTGTGCAGGCTATCCACCAGTCGTTCTCCTTGCCGTCTTCCAGCCCAGATGCCACAAGGGCCCCCTGTGGACCTGCCCCGACCAATGCAGCCAGCTCGGTGGGGATCCCATCCCTGCCACAGTCGGGAGTCAGAGATCCAGCAGGGGTGGACACCAGAGCAACTGGACCCCAGCAGATGGAGGATGTGACGGCATCATCGGGCAGGGCACGTGCACGATGGCGTCGGTGGTTTCCATCAGCCTGGATGCCGTCGTGCTGGCACAGGCAGTTGCGTCGGAGGCAGCAGCAGGCTCAACGTGGGAGGCATCATGGCTCGGGGCCATCAACATCAGGGGTGCAGGCATCGGCCGGAGGGCAGGAGAACCCTGGAATGGGAGTGGCTTCCGTGTGGGAGAGGTTGTGCCAGCGGATAGGTGCGGAGCGGCAGCGGGCAGAGGAGGAACGGCTCACGATGGTCAGGGCGGAGGACTCCATGCGGAGGGCGCTGAGGCGGCTGAGTGCCTCGAGGGTCTTCGCAGGGAGTTTGAGCTTGACACTGCGTTATCCCTGCGGGACCTCGGGGCCAGGGAACATGCCCGCCTCCAAGCCATTGACCAGGAGTTCGATGATGCCCTGGCCCATGACAACAACCAGTGAGCCGTCCGAATAGCCCGCTGCCTTTGTATATAGTTGTATAGTTAGGGTTAGGTTTCCTTTGTTTTTTTGATTTTTTTTTGGTTGCGATTGGACAATGCACCACTTTTTTGTATATAGTTCCCTTTTTAGTTAGTAGTCAGTTAGGTTTAATTTGGTAGGGCTCATGGACCCAGGATGATCTTCTTAATTGGCTTATTTTAATTTTTCATAATTATTTCTTGGACATTCATCTTGTTTTGTTTGATTTGCTTTGTGTTTTTTCTTATTTGCTGTTCAATACATATTATTTTTTTAATCTTCAATGTGTCGTATCATCTCATTGCTTTCAGGCATGTCATGTTGGGTGTTTTGTCATTCACTTGCAGCCATTGTGTGTGACAGACATGTGTTAAATTGCATTATTTACATTGGGGGTGTAACATGTAATTGCCTTTGATATGTGGGTGGGTGTGATAGTTGGTTGGGCCTTTTGGCAGGGGAGGATGGGCATTACGGACATGATTGGGGAATGTTGGGACCCAGGTGCAGGGGGGCATGGATTGGACATGGGTGGGGGCCTGCTGGCAGGTGCCCCACAGTGCTGGGGGGTGGGGGTGGTGGGAGACATGAGTTGGACATGGGTGGGGGCCTGCTGGCAGGTGCCCCACAGTGCTGGGGGGTGGGGGTGGTGGGAGACATGAGTGGGGGCCTGGTGGAGGGTGCCCCTGGTGGCTGGGGTTTGGGGGTGGTGGGAGACATGAGTTGGACATGGGTGGGGGCCTGCTGGCAGGTGCCCCACAGTGCTGGGGGGTGGGGGTGGTGGGAGACATGAGTTGGACATGGGTGGGGGCCTGCTGGCAGGTGCCCCACAGTGCTGGGGGGTGGGGGTGGTGGGAGACATGAGTGGGGCCCTGGTGGAGGGTGACCCTGGTGGCTGGGGGTGGTGGGAGACATGAGTTGGACATGGGTGGGGGCCTACTGGCAGGTGCCCCACAGTGCTGGGGGGTGGGGGTGGTGGGGGACATGAGTTGGACATGGGTGGGGGACTGCTGGCAGGTGCCCCACAGTGCTGGGGGGTGGGGGTGGTGGGAGAAATGAGTTGGACATGGGTGGGGGCCTGCTGGCAGGTGCCCCACAGTGCTGGGGGGTGGGGGTGGTGGGAGACATGAGTGGGGCCCTGGTGGAGGGTGACCCTGGTGGCTGGGGGTGGTGGGAGACATGAGTTGGACATGGGTGGGGGCCTACTGGCAGGTGCCCCACAGTGCTGGGGGGTGGGGGTGGTGGGGGACATGAGTTGGACATGGGTGGGGGACTGCTGGCAGGTGCCCCACAGTGCTGGGGGGTGGGGGTGGTGGGAGACATGAGTTGGACATGGGTGGGGGCCTGCTGGCAGGTGCCCCACAGTGCTGGGGGGTGGGGGTGGTGGGAGACATGAGTGGGGCCCTGGTGGAGGGTGACCCTGGTGGCTGGGGGGTGGGGGTGGTGGGAGACATGAGTTGGACATGGGTGGGGGCCTACTGGCAGGTGCCCCACAGTGCTGGGGGGTGGTGGGGGACATGAGTTGGACATGGGTGGGGGACTGCTGGCAGGTGCCCCACAGTGCTGGGGGGTGGGGGTGGTGGGAGACATGAGTTGGACATGGGTGGGGGCCTGCTGGCAGGTGCCCCACAGTGCTGGGGGGTGGGGGTGGTGGGAGACATGAGTGGGGCCCTGGTGGAGGGTGACCCTGGTGGCTGGGGGGTGGGGGTGGTGGGAGACATGAGTTGGACATGGGTGGGGGCCTACTGGCAGGTGCCCCACAGTGCTGGGGGGTGGGGGTGGTGGGGGACATGAGTTGGACATGGGTGGGGGACTGCTGGCATGTGCCCCACAGTGCTGGGGGGTGGGGGTGCAAGGGGACATGTGTTGGTGTTCATTAGTTCAAGGAGACATGTGCCTTTGCTGGGGGGCATGCCCATGTTGGGTGGGCTGCCTGCGGGACATGACCAGGGATGCAGGGTAGTCCCCTGTGGTGTGGGCTGCCTGCAGGGGCCGTGGAGGGTGTACAGGGTACACCTGGGAGGACCCACACTGTCAAATCACATGTGGGACTCCCCGGCACCCCTGAAATACACGTACCGTGCAGAAATCGCGTGTAAAACTTCCCGCGCACCCCTGAAATACACGCGCCCAGGCTATTCGCGTGTAAAACTTCCCGCGCACCCCTGAAATACACGCGCCCAGGCTATTCGCGTGTAAAACTTCCCGCGCACCCCTGCAATACACGCGCCCAGGCTATTCGCGTGTGGAACTTCCCGCGCACCCCTGAAATACACGCGCCCAGGCTATTCGCGTGTGGAACTTCCCGCGAACCCCTGAAATACACGCGCCCAGGCTATTCGCGTGTGGAACTTCCCGCGCACCCCTGAAATACACGCGCCCAGGCTATTCGCGTGTGGAACTTCCCGCGCACCCCTGAAATACACGCGCCCAGGCTATTCGCGTGTGGAACTTCCCGCGCACCCCTGAAATACACGCGCCCAGGCTATTCGCGTGTGGAACTTCCCGCGCACCCCTGAAATACACGCGCCCAGGCTATTCGCGTGTGGAACTTCCCGCGAACCCCTGAAATACACGCGCCCAGGCTATTCGCGTGTGGAACTTCCCGCGCACCCCTCAAATTCACGCGCCCAGGCTATTCGCGTGTGGAACTTCCCGCGAACCCCTGAAATACACGCGCCCAGGCTATTCGCGTGTGGAACTTCCCGCGCACCCCTGAAATACACGCGCCCAGGCTATTCGCGTGTGGAACTTCCCGCGCACCCCTCAAATTCACGCGCCCAGGCTATTCGCGTGTGGAACTTCCCGCGAACCCCTGTAATACACGTAGCCCGCTCCCCCAGGCCCGATCGCGTGAGGAACTTCCCGCGCACCCCTCAAATTCACGCGCCCAGGCTATTCGCGTGTGAAACTTCACGCGAACCCCTGAAATACACGTAGCACGCTCCCCCAGGCCCGATCGCGTGAGGAACTTCACGCGAACCCCTGTAATACACGTAGCCCGCTCCCCCAGGCCCGATCGCGTGAGGAAATTCACGCGAACCCCTGTAATACACGTAGCCCGCTCCCCCAGGCCCGATCGCGTGAGGAACTTCACGCGAACCCCTGTAATACACGTAGCCCGCTCCCCCAGGCCCGATCGCGTGAGGAACTTCACGCGAACCCCTGTAATACACGTAGCCCGCTCCCCCAGGCCCGATCGCGTGAATAACTTCACGCGAACCCCTGTGATGCACGTACCCTGCAAATCGCGTGTGACACTTCCCGCGCACCCCGGTATACATGCACACGTATTTTTTGTCAGCGGGTGTCCGTGTTTGTGGGTACCCCTTTGCACGTCTTTTTTCCTGGAGGGCCACAGTATGGGACATTCATCATGGCAGTATATAGGTGCTATTTGTTGGCGCACCTTTTGGCGCACATTTCTTACAGCCGCAGAGACGCTACCGCCTCCTTTCTTGTGGCGGTCGTGTTTGTGCCTGTGCGCTGGTTTGAGCGTGCGCTTTTTTCCCCTATTCTATTCCATGAATACGTGTTGTAGGCGAGCGTGTGGGCGTTCCGCGCACTTGTGCCCTGTACTTCCCCCGTGACGCCCACGTTTTGGCAAGTTGTTCCCCATTCCGAGTGTTACGCCCGTGTTCCGCCTACTTTTATTGCGTGCGCCGCGCTATGTGCGAATTTCGCTGTGGCCTGTGCGATTTTCGCTGTGACCTGGCGCACGCTGTTAGATGGCCTGTGCGCCAACGTGCGCCAACGTGCGCCGCGCACTTTTTTATCGCACATCCGCTGGTTTTCTCGCGCACGGCCTTCCATGAATCGACGTGCGCTGCTTTTCGTGCGATTTTCGCACTTGCACTGCGATTTTCGCTATTCCACAGTGATTCGCACGTTTTTGCCCACTTGCGCCGCGCTAATTATTCCATGAATCGGCCTGTAAGTCTATGGTATCCTCCCCATACACTTGCCAAGGATCACCCCATGTGCTGGGAGGGACTGGTTCTTGCCAGACGTCTTCTGCCATGTTATCACAGAACATCATGATGCATAATATACACTTGTTGGAGTAATATGTAAATAGGCAAACACATTTGACAACATCAAGTTCAAATGCTTGACAATTATTGCAACAGGGTTGATGTTTTTCTGACTGTGGAAGTCCTAGGAAGGTGAAACTTGCTCTGGTCTCCGAGAAGGCTTGGCAGGTGAAGACAAGGCCTTTGACTCTTGGCGGCGACGGGTGCAGTGCCTGAAGTAGGTGTCTGGTTTCAGGATTATGCAGTTCACCATCTTTTGAATTTTTGGTGCCACAGCACAGACCTCTGTGTGGCTTCTGGTGACCTGGGCACAACCACCGGACAGGACCACAGACCCTCAACAAGTCTGATCCCTCAGGACCCCTTTGGATTCTGGTGGCAGGAAACCCACCAATGGATGCCCCTCTGTACTCAGCTACCCTAGATTTTCTCTGTGTGAAAAGTTGGTCAGATAAGGTGGCAACAATGCCCATTGGAAAAAACTTTGATCATTTGTAACTTTCCCAGCTCTGGGTGTCAAGCAGCACTATGCCAGAGTACCCCCTCTTCTGGGCGATACGTGGCAACTTGGCTTGCAGCGGTCACACACACTCCTCCGGAACCTGGATGACACCACTTCTTCGGCCCAAGATGTCCAGGCGCTCCTCTTCAGGACTCCAGAAGACCCCTTCTCCGGATGGCAGGCAAACAGGACTCGCTTCCAGGGCACTTCTTATGAAGAGCAGCAGGTTGCACTATGATCCCTCATAGCTTAGGAAGAGGTCGCCTCTCCAGGTCCTCTCTTGATTCTGTCCTCGGGTCGGCACAGCAGTCTTTGGATTACGTGAAGAGATGCAGCCGCAGACTTCTTCCTCCAACTGGACCCATGATACTGGCTTCGGTTTGAACTTCAGCTCCAGACAATAACAAATTGGTGAGTGCAGCAACCCTAGTTATGCACATTTGTTCCTCATTCACTCAGGACAAGTCCGCTTCAGTCAGCCAATCGCACACAAAGCAATTGATGTAGGCAATCAACCAATCAGGCTCACAGGCATTGAGGCTATTCACCCAAAACCAGACACCACGATGTGGATTGGAGTAAGCACCTAGACAATTCGAGCACTACACTGCATTCATACCAATTTCACTCAGTGCAGTCCCAGGCTTTGAGTCACACAACCAAAACCAGACACCCACAACACAGAATGTGAGTCGACTCCCAACTCCATTCATACAGGTTCCATCCAAGGGTGTACCCACATCACACAGTCACTGGGAAGGCTCCAGCCAGTCTGGCATGGGGTTCTCCTCAAGTCCAAATATTGTTCTTCCACCCAACAACTACTAGGGGCAATGGACAGTCAGGCTTCCCCAGGACTTTGGGAAAACAAAGTGTAAAGGCAATTGAAATAAAGAGGCTACCGTAGCCATCTGGCCTTTCTGTAATAATCCATTGATTCCTATGGCTGTGTCTGGTATCCCAAAATGGAGGATAGCCAGTGCCACTGCCAAGTCAGCATGTAGCTGCCACCACCCATAGCCTGCTCTGTGGGCAACACACGGGTGCCCAAAAACACACAGTAGGAGTCCAAGGGTCTACCCCCAGCCATGGATGTCAGAAGGGTATCCCATGGGTTTTCACCAAAAGGAAAAATGAAGAGCTGCACTTCCAAAGGACCAGGCTGGACCTTGGTGGCAAAAAACATACCGAAAACACACCCAGAGGAGTGGTAGGACAAAGACTGGGGGCACCTGTCCCTTCATAATGCATTTCCAGCATTACACCCTCTATGTAAAGGAAGAGTGCCTTGCCTACTTGAAGGTGTTGAGGTGCCTGAAAAGTGAATCGTGTTCTATCTGAGAAATCTGTCAAAATACTGGAGCTGATAAAGATATCAAACCTGTGTGGCAGGAAGATAAGAAAGGCAAAGAGGCGGCCCCTCTAGAAAAGAGATATTGTGCGGAAGAGTGACGTGCTTACCTGAAGAGGTGGAAGTATTATAAAGTGAATCCTGTCTTTGCTAAAAACTGTTTATTGAAGTTGTAGTTGTTGAAGCAGTTGAAGTTGAAGTGTTATGAAGTTATCCTGACAAAGATGAATGTGAAGTTGATTTTCAATGTTTCTATTATTTGATGAAGTGGAATATTTTAAACCAAAGAAAGGAGATACTCTTTCTAGTAAAGGAACTGTGGTTGATGGAACTGATTACTGATACACTGAAGGAGTTAAGAATTGAACTAGGACCTTGTCGTGAACTCGGATTTCCTTGTTTCTTTTTGTTGATCTTTGAAGCTGAGTCTAACATAAAACCTGGGGAAGGGGGAATTCACCCAGGTTATCGAAAGAGACTGAGAACAATTTCTTAATACCCTTGATGTTGTTATGAAATGCCAGAACCTCTGTTGTATGTTTGATGTATAGATATATGATAGAGTATGGCAAGTGAGGTGTTTATTTTACACTTATAATTTAATAAACTTGTATTGTTTGAAAAATCATAAAATTTCTCACATTTCTAACCCCTCACAGTTTGCACTCCTCATGAGGTTGGCGGTAGCCGTGCCTGTATGGCAGGCACGGCTACCGCCAACCATTGTTAATGGCACCGCCACCCGCGAATGGGCTCTTACCGGTCCATAACGAGTTGAATGGGCTGGTAAATGCCCATTTGTGGATGGCGGTTTTACCGGGCTCCACGTCCCCATTCTGCCCCTTAGGGCAGAATGGAGATGAGGAGCATGGATGCACCGTTTATAACGGTGCCAGTGCATCCGCGGGTTTCCCTTGTGGGTGCCGTACAGCCCGCCAGGTCAGGCACCCGCGAGGAAAACTCATAATGTGGCGGTACGGTATGAACGGTGCCAGTGTCATACCGGCACCGTTCATACCGTACCGCCAGGGTCATAATGAGGCCCATTATCTTGTAGTATAATCAGGTTTTATCTGCAGCTTCTGCCTGTTCTATGATTCCTTGGACAATGGAAGCTACTCACTCTGCAGCTTTTGCCTGTTCTATGATTCCTTGGACAATGGGAGCTACTCACTCTGCAGCTTTTGTCTGTTCTATGATTCCTTGGACAATGGGAGCTACTCATTCTGCAGCATTTGCCTGTTCTATGATTCCTTGGACAATGGGAGCGACCCATTCTGCAGCTTTTGCCTGTTCTCTGATTCCTTGGACCATGGGAGCTTCCCATTCTGCAGCTTTCGCCTGTTCTATGATTCCTTGGTTGATATTATTTTCTAGCAAGACTTGTAGAGGATCAAACAGTCTTATAGGCACTTTCCTAACTTTGCTCTTGAACTGCCTTGATCCTTTGTTTAACTTGAAGTGATGTTGGAACCCTTTCATTACACCTATTCTTTTCTGAGAAAACTTCATGAAATGTAGCTATCATATTCAATTCAATTTTTAGAGCATGCCACCTTCATAAGGTGCACCTTCACCAGCAAGGGAATCAATGCGCTAAAGTCTGATTACTAAACACCGAACAGCACCAAAACAACTAAAAAGATTCAAGCAGAAAAAAGAAAGGTCTCCAGAGCTCGCCTAAAGGACAGATGATCAGAAATCTCACAAAGAGACAATGGGCCTCATTACGAGGTAGGTGGTAAGGGATTACCGGCACCAGTAAGGGCACCAGTGCCGGTAATCCCTTACCACCCTATTCCGAGGTCCCTTAATGGGTCCCTTCCTCAATGCCTGGTCTGACCAGGTGTTAAGGACGGGACCCGTTAAGGGACTTCAGAGTTAATGGTACCGCAAACTGCGGTACCGTTATTAGCTCCATCCCCATTCACATTGAGCCCTATGGGGGCTCGAATGGGAATGGGGAATGGTTCCTGGAATGGGGACTTACTGGGTCCTCCAAGGTTGGAATGACCCGGTAAATCCCTATTTTGGGAACCCTGACCCGGAATGTGGTAAGGGGGTAGACATGGTACCTCGTAATGAGGCTCAATGAAGTGGAGTTCCAAAGCGGGGCTGCAGCTACTAAAAAGGATTGCCCACCCATGCGAGAAAGTTTAAACCTAGGCACTACAGTTTGAAGAGAAATAGAAGAGCGAAGAACGCGAGATGGAATATATGGGCCCTCATTACAACACCGGCACTAAACCATGGCGCTATTAGCACCATGGTTGGTGCCGGTGTTGTAACGAGTCCGCCATGGTGAAATGGGGAAATACCTCCCCATTCCAAGGTTGGTGGGGCGGTATTTCCCCATTCCCATTTTTGCCCCATAGGGCTCAATGGGAATGGGGAAGGCGGCAATTATGTTGCCGCAAATTACGGTACCGTAATTGCCTGCGAGGTCCCTTTGCGGGTCCCTACTTTAACGGCTGATCTAGACCAGCCGTTTCATGTCAGGTCCCACAAAGGGACCTCGTAGTAAGGCGCTAAGTGGTTAACAGCGCCGCAGCCTTTTACGGCGCCGTTAACCACTTAGTGCCTGGGTCGTAATGAGGCCCAAGGTCTAAATTTGGCATGGAGGTACTCGGGCCCTGAGCCATAAAATGCCCGATGATCCACACACACTGGTCATCACGGTCTGGCGGTAAGACTAAAATGCTACAGTAATGTTATTACCGCTGCATTTAAGGGTCCGCCAGATCACGGACTTGTTGAATTTGCCGATTTTCCTCCCAACTCGTGATGAGGCCCAAAGTCTTACATTTCACTCGTTTCATCAACGGAAGCCAAGGCAGGGTGTTCAAAGCTTGATAGGAGACGACCGGTGAGCCGCACCCACGGCCAGCCTGCCGTTGAGTTCTGAACCACCTGTAAATGTTGTACAAAGAAAGAATTCAAAACACTGTTGATCTGGCGCTCCACAAGTATTTATTTGGCTTCTTAGTTGCAGGAAAATATTTGTTCTTCATGCAAATGTTCACAAAGAAAAAAGTTCATGCCCTCTACACATGTTAACCCACTTTGATTAAGTGGTTCTTCAGGAGGTTAACATATCTATTGATCTGATGTGAACAGGAAGAGGAAACAAAAAATATAAACCAATTCAATGTTGGTGCAGAATATGTAAACAAATATTGTATATTTCAACCCTTATCACAAATTCTTTCACTAATGATGCCTATCAACAAATAGACATACTTCACACAATGTAAATTATATCAATGTAAGAGCCTGTTGCTCATTCTCATAATGAGGTCATAGTTGTCTTGGGTATCAAATTGCGTTGTCTTTCTGGTATACAGTTGATTCATAACTCGTGATATGCTTTCAGTCAATTTGAAAATGAGATAACTTAAATGAACCTTACTTTTGGAAATTAATTCTTGTGCCTCTTAGTTGTTGACTCTGTTGTAGATTTTCTGTATCTATCTGTAATGGTTAATTCTATATATTCAAGAGCAGTTCATATTTGGAATTGGAAATGAGAGAAAATGGAAGGACTAAGTTTGTTGTAGAGCCAAGGGTTATCAATCAATGCATTTAGAAAAATGAACTTAATGGGAATGAGATTTAAGCCTAAAGGGTAAATTATTACCTTTATATACCTGTAGGGATTTCTCCCGCGATACGATTCCTGTGGATTGCGATCAATTCCCGGGACTGCTCGAATTTGACTAACTAAGATGACCGCTATTTAAACACGCTGAATAACGTGACGACGTCATCCGCACTGTCACGTGACATGCATGATCACGTTACCAGTGCCATATTGGAATGGTAACGCAAACCTAAGAGCCGCTAACTGTGGTTAAAGAGACCTTCGGGTAAGACATGTAGTCAACACTTACGCTGATTACGGGTAATTAATTGTGCATGGTTTGATATAACGAGTGCACTCTGGAAAATGCTTTAGTAGTATTACTGAAAACATGACGACCTTGTCTGATTATGGTGAAAAGTAAATAGCTGAAAAACAAAAACAAAAACAAAACAGCCACCAATATTCCGTGTCTGAATTAATGTATCACCAATTGTTCTAAAATATAAATAGGACCTGCCTATGGGGATGCTAAGAACCTAATCCTTTCTCTTGAATTGGGCCATCAATGAGAATTACGTGAAAAGGCAGGTGTTACTTTTGCTTAAAATAAATTGTCTAGTAAAGGCGAGCAACACTGGGTGGTTAATTTGTTGCTATGAAATTATACCGTTTGAAGAGTTTAAATAATGAAAGATATGAGAAACATGAGGAATAAGCATATTATAACAAATGGCTCAAATTTAAACGGACTCTGAAAGAAAGGACCAATGTTGGTATTCATTGTCCAAGTAGATCATTAGTAGCTGTTGCAAAATGCAAGAAAGATAAAATGGAAATGACAAAAACATACACGAAAAAAATGAATCTGTAGGAGAAAATAATGTTAAAGAAAATGATGTAGTTCATGGTCCACATTTAGACCAGTTTTGGTACTGTCCATCCAGAAAATCCAATGTGCTTCCAGTTTGCGCAATAGTTTGTCTCTATTTCCCCCTCTTTGGCCGAGGGTTGCTTGTTCAATGCCAAAAAATCTGATCCTGGTGATGTCTTCTGTTGTATGATTTTCAAAGAAATGCTTGCTCAGAGGGTAGCGTATATCCCCTTGTTTGATGGATCTTATGTACTGTAGTGGGTCAAGGCTGCATTACAGAGAGATGGACACTCTGCTGCAGCACACAGGTGCCTAGAAGCGGGAACTGAGGGGATGATTGCAACATCACACAGGAAAAAATGCTGTACTGTAGTGGGGTCAAGGCTTCATTACAGATAGATGTACACTGGGCTGCAGCACAGAAGTGCATGGCAGGTGGACTGAGTCTACTACAGGATGAATGGTGCAATGTGGATGTATGGATACTGCATTGTGGTGGGGGAAGGACAGAGCAATGTGGATGTATGGATGCTGCATTGTGGTGGGAAACCAGTTCACTGCAAAAGGATGGATTATGCAGTGTCAGTATATGGATGCTGCACTGTGGTGGGGCAGCCAGTGCACTGAAAAAAGATGGACAGTGCAATGTGGATGTGTGGATGCTGTACGGTGGTAGGGAAACCAGTTCACTGCAAAAGGACGGATGGTGCAATGTGGATGGACAGATGCTGCACTGTGGTGGGACAGCCAGTGCACTACTAAAGGAAGTATTGTGCAATGCTGGTGGCCAGATGCTATACTATGGTGGGGAAACCAGTGCACTGCAAAAGGATGTACGGTGCAATTTGGATGTCAGATGCTGCACTGTGGTGGGGCAGCCAGGGGACTTCTAAAGGATGAAAGGTGCAATGTGAGTGGACAGATGCTGCACTGTGTCTGTGGTGATGAACACAGTGCACTGCAAAAATATGGACAACGCAATGTGGATGTACAAATGCTGCACTGTGGTGGGGCAATCAGTGCACTGAAAAACGATGGACAGTGCAATGTGGATGTATGGATGCTGTACAGTGGTCGGGCAACCAGTGCACTGCAAAAGGACGAATGTTGGAATGTGGGTGGACCAATGCTGCACTGTGGTGTGGCAGCCAGTGCGCTGCAAAAGTATGGACTGTGCAATGTGGATTTACAGATGTTGCACTGTGGTGGGGAAAGCAGTGAACTACTAAAGGATGGATGGTGCACCATGGATGGACGGATGCTGCACTGCAGTGGGGGTAGCCAGTGCACTAATAAAGGACAGATGTTGCACTGTGGAAGGATGGACGGTGAACTGTCAAATAATGGATGGCCACTGTGGAAAGATAGAGGGTGCAATGTGTAAGGACAGATGCTATGCTATGGTGGGGCAACCAGTGCGTTACAAAAGGATGTACGGCATAATGTGGATGTACATATTCTGTACTGTGTTGGGGCCTCCAGGGCACTACCAAAGGACAGATGGTGCAATGTGTGTGGACAGATGCTGCACTGTGGTGGGGCAAACTGTGCATTGCCAAAGGATGGACCTGCAATGTGGATGTACAGATGCTGCACAGTGGTTGGAGAAGGCAGTGAGCTACTAAAGGATGTAAGGTGCACTATGGATGGACGGATGCTGCAATGTGGTGGGAGCAGCCAGTGCACTACTAAAGGAAAGAAATTGCACTATGGATGGATGGACTGTGAACTGTGAAATAATGGATGGCACGCTGTGGAAGGCTAGATGGTGCAATGTGTAAGGACAGACACTGTAATATAGTGGGGCACCCAGTGCACTTCAAAAATATTGATGGCACAATGTGGATGTATAGTTTCTGCACTGTGGTGGGGCAGCCAGAGCACTGCTAATGGCTTGATGGTGCAATGTGAATGTACGGATGCTGCACTGCGGTAGGGCAGCCAGTGAACTACTAAAGGAAGAATGGTGCAATGCTGGTGGACAGATGCTATACTGTGGTGGGGCACCTAGTGCACAGCAAAAGGATCAATGGTGCGATGTGGATGTATGAATGCTGCACTGTGGTGGGACAGCCAGTGCACTACTAAAGGACGGACAGTGCAATGTGTTGGGACAACCAGTGCAAAGCAAAAGGATGGACAGTGAAATGTGGATGTATGTATGCTGCACTCTGGTGGGGTAAGGCAGTGAACTACTAAAGGAAGGATGGTGCAATGCTGGTGGACAGATGTTATACTGTGGTGGGGCACCCAGTGCACTGCAAAAGGATCAACAGCGCAATGTGGATATATGAATGCTGCACTGTGGTGGGACAGCCAGTGCACTACTAAAGGATGGACGGTGCACTTTGGATGGATGGATGCTGCACTGTGGTGGGAGCAGCCAGTGCACTGCTAAAGGACAGACATTGCACTGTGGAAGGATGGACTGTGAACTGTGAAATAATGGATGGCACATTGTGGAAGGGTAAATGGTCCAATGTGTAAGAACACATACTATACTGTGGTGGGGCACCCAGTGCTCTGCAGAAGTGTGGATGGTTCAATGTTGATGCACAAATGCTGCACTGTGGTGGGGCAGCCAGTGCACTAGTAAAGGAAGGACGGTGCAATGCTGGTGAGCAGATGCTACACCATGGTTGGGGCAGTCAGCGCACTACTAAAAGATGGATGGTGCTATGTGAAAGGATGGATGCAGCACTGTGTTCAGAAATGGCATTAGAGATGTTGCGATAGCGAAAACCGTAGCATGTGTAATCCTTGGATACTTTCCCACTACCTATCGTGGTGTTTGAGATCACAAATAAAATAAAATCCCACAATGTTCATTCCCACTGGTGTGTGTGTGTGTGTGACAGGTCCATTCTCTTGGTAGTTTCCCACATTAGAAACAGTCTCTGGCCTCTGCCCGGGCATGAAGGGTGGTCGCAGGTGTTCCTGAAAACAATATTTTCCCCAGTTCAGCCAGGTCCTCTGAGTCTGCTCCCTCAGAGTTGGGGACCCTGGTGATCTGTGTGTGCGTCTGGACTGAAATATCATCTAAAAATACAGAACGTCCTGACTGACAGCGTCTGATGGGTTTATTGAGCTGGGATTGTCAAGTCCCTTCGCTGCAAGAGCAATGAGGCGAGGCGCTTGGGCACAGTTTAGGCTCAACCACGAATATTGATTTTATAATATCACTACTACTCCTTGTAGATATTACTAATAATCATAGTAAAACTAATATTAGCAATCATATTAACCAACACATATATTAGCATTATTATTATTACTACTCCTCCTCCTAGATACTACTAATAATCATAATAATACTAATATTGGCAATCATAATAGCCATCACATATATTTGTATTAGTATTATTATCATTATTATTACTTATGAGGTTTATTATTATTTGTATTAATAACAATACCAATACTATGAATAATAACCCTCACAAGTAATAATAATAATAGTAATAATAATAATAATAATAATAATAATAATAATAATAATAATAATAATAACATTCACAGGTAATAATAATAATAATAATAATACTAATAATAATAATAATAATAATAGTAATAACCTTCACAAGTAGTAATAAATACTACTACTACTAATACTAATACTAATACTAATACTAATAATAATAATAATAATAATAATAATAACAATATTAACTGAAGCCACGCCCATGAGTGCTCACACCAGAGAAAATACAACCCGCTAGGGAAGAAAGGCCTAAATCGATCTTGTGAGGATAACAAGTTTTAATCTCACACAAAAATGAGAGCAACAGCAAAGAACGTTCTGCCAAAACAGGGTACAAGCAGTGGCGTAAGAGGAGAAACAGTGTGCTCTAATACCCAACAGTGAAAACCTGCACGGCTAGTTGGTGTGCACCTATACAGGATCTGCCTAGTCCATAAGGGATGCCAGGATATTGGTTCCAGCCCAGTCCATCTATATTCCATCATCGGGGGGTCTGCAGAGATCATCTTCTTCTCACCAACAAAGGTCAACAAAAAAACAGGTGCCATGGAATTCAGGGATCTTGGGACTTAGTTAGTTATATGGGCTATAACTCGTGGTCGCCTGGGGGTTGGCCCAGTCAAGCTTTGGCCAGTGTGAGATAACATGCACACCAGGCACTGGTCTATTATCATGGCCTTGTAGGGCACATGCTCATCGAATAAAAACATATCTTTACAACACTGTTAGATCAATGAATGAGCTTTATGGCGGTTGGGGGTGTTGGTTGTCCTCATCGGAGCTCAGGCATGGCTGGCGGTTTCCCTCGTTTCACAATTAGCTCCTAGTGCATGTGATGCCGCATTCACTGTGCAGGCCTTATCTCCTAACTATGGTTACTAACATCTACACAGAATGGCGGTCCTGCTCATGCTTTGCACTACACTATGTGGGTTAATTACATTGGGCTGGTGCCCTACCACCATCCCCGCTGGCCCTAGCCCATCATAGTTTTTTTGAATGCAGCTCGCCTTACTCTAAAGCGCTTAGCGGGATTGGACAGGGTCACCTCTTTCCCAACATTCCCCCTTTCATTACGTCTACAGTAAGAAACTCCTTAATTACCCTGTGCTCCCGCTGTCTCCTCTCTGCTTCCACGTATGGTTGTGTTCCCTTTATTGGCATCCAAGCCCTGCATACTGACTGTAAACTCTCCCCCCATCCACGTATTCCTCAGTTGAGCAAGTCATATAAATGGCATCCCCATGCCCCGCCATTTCCACCTAAACCTCTGTGTTGTTCTATAGATCCGTTGGGTGGGGTAATGATAGTGTGGTATAGGCAGTCAACTTAATTTTCATACGGGATGGGGAGTATTTCATACTTAGGACCACTCTGTGGGATATCAGTCTATTTTATTATCTTTTGTCTTGCAAGGGGCTTTTGAAAACCCAAAAAATTATAAAAATAAAAATAAAATTGCGCTATGGTTAGACCGGTAAAGGAGTACCCCATTTTACCATTTAAGGGGAGCGGGGGTGTCCCCCACTACCATAAGTGGTATAATGGGTCTGGGGGTTGCAGGGGTGTCCCCCGCATCCTTTACATGGATTGCAGCTGCAAAACCACAGCCTTTTTGCCTCAATTTTTTGTTTAAACAGCCATTTTTGCCATAATTTTAACACATGTTACCGTTTAATTGTAGGGTGAATCAGTCACTCTCATGTACTCCTCCCTCCTGCTTCATACGAATACCAAGGCCATGGATAGCTGCAATGATATTGGATAATGACAAATTCTCTGCATCTTCTGAAGGCATGAATGTGCAGCAAGAATTGCCAAATGTTTCACAAACCCCATCTTCCATTGCTCTTAATATGTTCAGCAGGTAGCGGTTTTGCATCATCATAAGTCTCAATGCACTCAACTCAACCATGATCACATTGAACCCGTTCTCTTTGTCATTTTGAGCTGGACCAGCTCCCAGTGCACGATCTGCAGCCATTTGGTGTTTTCTGGGGCCTGCACTCCCGGCAAAAGTAGAGATTCGTAAAAGGATTTTGCTGAGCTGAAGAGTCGGTACTCTTAAGGTATTTCAGAAAGTAATGTGAGGAATCTTTGAATATGTAATTCAATCTTTTCTTCCTTTAGTTTTTGTAACTGTCTTTTCCCTGGCAGGATGTGGAGCTCTTCCATGGACAACAGGTTATACGGGGGGGGCTAGTTGGTTCCTCAGCAGGCAGTGCTCCCCCGTTCAGGTGTTCTGCTGGGATTACTAGTAGCACTGAGTGCAGCATGGCTAGCGGACAATAGCCCCTCCATGAGGGTGGGAGATGCAAGAGATGCAAGTAAGCTTGTTGGCCTCAGACCCAGTAGTAATCCATCACAGCTGCCGTTCCCCTCTTCATGTCTGGCATCAGGAGAGTTTTATAATAAGTTATTACAACGTTCCTTTGAGCTGACAAAGACTGTACCTGTCTTGATTCCTACCCCCGGGCATCCGGACCAGATCCATCTGTCGGGGAAGCCGGCATCCAGATACTTGGGAAAAACCCAGCAGCCCCGGCTAGGGGCTATCTGGGTACAGTCCTGGCGCATAGGCGCCAGGCTCATAGAAGGGGTCAGTCCTGGCACCATAGGCGCCAGGCTCATTTGCTTTCACTTACTTCATGCAGACCATGCTGCTCAGCATTCAAGCCAATGTGAAGTCTGAAGGGGCACTACTTTATTTGAGGGACTATTTTCTTACTCGGGTGTGGTCTTGGGAACTTTTTACCTGGGACTACTTTGAAGGCTATTTAAACCACGCCCGAAGAGCAGCTCACGCATCACGTTATTCTGCATCCTGCAACGTAACGCTCACCGTGCCTGCAAACCAGCATCTAGTCTTCTGCCATGCCCGCCTCGAGTCTGGAGCTCCTAGAGAAAGAGGAGAAAGAAGGAAAAAGGTCAGAACAAGACCAATACTTATTTCCTCACCTGATTCTGGATCCATCGTGCCTTCGAATAGGAACAAAGACATTATTTGATGTGCGTCGCATCGCCTGCTGCAGCGGCGCGCTATACTCACCAGTCTTCGCCTTCGCAGCACCTCCACGATCCACCTCTGTCTTCATCATTTCTTCACCAAACTCCGGCACCTAAGAAGAATAAAGAACAGCAGGGTGAGCCGAGAGAATAATAAGGCAATATTAGTCACCACAATAGACTTACCTGATTTTACCGCAGAGGTATTCTTCATCTCCACGGGCTGGCGCAGCCTCCATTCATCTTCGCTAAACTCTGTCATCTAAGGGGAACAAAAGGACAGCCAGGTGAGCTGAAAGAACAAACCAAGGGAATATCGTTCATCATAATAGACTTACCTGATTTTACCGCCCGAGGTATTAATCCTCAAAACACCATAATTCTCACTCAGCACCTGTTATAAGGGAGAAAGCAACAGATTACATACAGGTGTCATTTACCAGACAGTGTTGGATACTACAGACTCTTACCTGAACTTTACCAGCCGCCCGAGGCAATCTTCTCTAGGGTCAAGGTGCAAGCTGCAAGGAATCGGACAAGAGTGAAAGTCAGACATTTTTAACTCTTACGAACTATATACTTACGGCTCCTCGCCATTGTTCTGGAACTCTCCAATTCCTTCGGACCAGTGAAGTAACTGGTTATTCACACGCCCCTGCATTCTACGCAGGATGGAGAGCTCATGCTTTAAAAACCTAAGGTGAGAATATAAAAAGAGACATCAGAGGTGATTAGAGGGGAGAACAGTGGGGGGGTTATCACTCAAATCCACGGGTGGCTAATTCCCTTTCTCAACTTTCAAGAGAATACTTCTTCGGGTCAAGCAGACAAGATTATGTGCACCAGTCCAGTCTGTCATCTCTGCGCTACGCGTCACGTGGGTGGAAACCGCTGCTGTCCAGTTCCGATCGACGCCCCTGTGGGAGCCAGGTGAGCGTAACAGAACGCGAAGCCTACCCACAAATTCCCACCCGGGCGTTATGGAGACCTCAGAAACTGACCAACTGGCCCAATTACTAGGGGAAGTAAGGGCTGAAGTACATTCTGCCTGCCAAGAAACTAATGCGCTCAGGAGAGAACTGATTTTGTCAAAGGAGCGAACTGATGACCTTGCTAGGCAATTGCTGCAAAGCCAGGCTGGACAAACACACATGCCTGGGCAGGGGGAAACCCAACTCCTGTTTCATCAAGCAACCCTGTGCAAGTAATCCTACCAGGAACTATTCCTTAAGGTCTGCCCAAACGCTTTGATGGGGACCCCAAAAGGTTCGCCGTGTTGTGAATCAATGCCACCTGCACTTTTTATGCAGAGCTGGAGCCTTTTCCAAATGATCAAGCCAAAGTATCCTTCGTGCTATCATATCTCAGTGTTAGCGCAGCCGATTAGTCGATTCCTCTAGTCAACCAGGACGACCCTCTTCTTCGTGACTTTCAGGGTTTTCAATTGAGCATGGAAAGACTATTCACCCGACATTCACAGGGACAGGCCCTGGATAACAAACTTTTATCCCTGCGACAGGGTAACCAGGATCTACTAACCTATATCGCTACCTTCAATAGGTTGGTGGTGGAGACAGGATGGCCCGAGGTAAAGCGAATTACATTATTCCATCGTGGACTGCGAGGAGAACTCAAAGTTGTTTTGGCTCAAGTTGTGAACCCACCTCAGGATTGTGCTGAATATATAGACTTAGTGGTCCAGATAGATCACCGACTTCAGAATAGAAAGGCGGATCGAGCTAAGTTCGAGAATCGAGTGTTGGTTAACCCAATGTTACCCCCAAAGGAATTGATGCACCGGAACCCATGCAGATCGGGGGGTTAGGGGACCTTTAACTCAGAAGGAAAGAGAAAAGAGACGACAGTTGCACTTGTGTCTGTACTGTGGAACCTCGGGACATTTGCTACAGGATTGCTCAGTAAAACCACCCAAAAAGGTGGTAGGAGCTGCGGACAAGAGTCAAACAGAGTCTGAACCGGGAAACGACCACGCCCGACAAGCTTAGAGGTCTGCTTGCCGAGCTTAAAGAAGGACATTCAGACCTTGCACCTAATCGTGCCAATGGTCCTCATTGATCCTAGACAGCCATCACGTATGCATGCAGTAAGAGCGTACATAGATAGCGGGGCCATAGGAAACTATATGGATCAAGAACTGGCTTCAAGGATGAATCTATCTCTTTGCAAAAGAACCACTACAGATGTCATCACTACCGGCGATGGAACTGAAATTGCCTCTGGGCCAGTAACTCATTCCACTACAGAGATGACACTGTTGGGTCAAGATGAGCATTGAGAAAGCATTGTGTTTGCCTTAATCAAGGCTCCACAATTCCAAATAATTCTGGGAATGCCATGTTTGGAAACACATAATCCTTGTATAGAATGGCGAGAGAAGAGAATGACCTTCCCAGATTGTACACACACCTGTTACCAAAAAAAACCTTGAACAAGGGCCTGGCCACAGTCGCTAACCCACCTGTCCAGTTACCTCAGGAATATCAAGAATATCTGGATGTTTTTCAGAAAGAACAGGCAAACATTTTACCACCTCAAAGATCTTACGATTGTCATATCGATCTTTTACCCGGTGCACAAACCCCATGCAGCAGGATCTATGCCCTTACGGAGCCTGAAAACCTTCACCTACGACAATACCTGGATCAATACCTTGCTAATGGCTTCATTAGCCCATCCAAGTCTCCTGCATCCTCAGCTCTGTTCTTTGTAACTAAAAAGGAAGGTGACCTTAGAACATGTATAGATTACCGCGCATTAAACCAAATTACGGTAAAAAACGATACCCTTTGCCTCTGATCCCCGAATTACTGGACCAAGTTAAGGATGCTTGTATCTATACTAAGTTAGATCTCCGAGGGGCATATCATCTGGTACGCGTGACGAAAGGCGATGAATGGAAGACTGCCTTTCGCACCAAGTATGGATTATTCGAATATCAGGTGATGCCTTTCGGGTTGCGCAATGCACCGGCAGTGTTATGCACAATAGGTCAGTCACACACCCACACAACACCTTGCATAACACTCCGATACAAAGTACTGTCAAGCTCCCCGGTTCTCAGCCCAACCCTCCTCATGTCCCATCACCTAGGGTGCAGGGGAGTCGCCATCACCGATGGTTGCGGACCACACGCAGAGGACGGTGTGGTTTGTTTCCTCGTCTCCAATGGCAACTGCCATGGAGATTGCGATCGGGCTGGAACAGCCGATCGCGATTGCTTCCAGGTTTCACATCAGCTTCCCGATCACGTGCACGGAGCCCCACTCACGTGATCGGGAGGCGGCTCGCATAAAAGCCGGGAGCTTTGAATCACTCGCCGCTTCACAGCTGTTCTCTAACACTGTTCGGCGTTCTTGACTCTTGTTTTTTGGACCTCATCGGATTTCGACCTCTGGCTTACTCTCACGGATTTGATTAACTCTTGCTCCTTGGATACGGTTGCCGATACTCTGCACGGATACTGGTACTTTGGACTTTTGGTTTACGCATAACGGACTGCTTTGGATTGTTTACGACCTTCCTTCTGTTCATTCTTGGAAATCATTACGGGTTACTGGTGGTCAGCTCGTACCTACCTCCAGGTACTTGACTGTTTCAATCATCGGCGCTCCCTTGCACCAATTCTTTAGGCTCCCTTCCACTGAACATAGGTAAGAAAGTATCCTTTATTCACTCTTAACTAAAAGCACTGTCTTTGCCTGTATTAATCCCGACTTCCTTCCAACAGCCTCTGGAGTCCTCGGCGCCACCTGATTCTACAACCAACAACCACCTGTGGCCTCAAAGCTCGCACAGGGAGTGTTTATCTTTTCTCTCCCTGTGGGTGATTTGTGGACGGAGGCTCAATACTCTTCACTACGCGGCAAGTCTCGACAGGCAGCCTACCAGTATTTTATGAACAATGTTTTTCACTAACTCATTGACATCTGTGTTGTTGTTTACATAGACGACATTCTACTGTACTCCTCCTCAAGATCAGACCATGTTAAGCACGTTCGAGCAGTCCTTGAAAAATTACGCCAGCACAAGTTGTATGCAAAGTTGGAAAAATGTGTCTTGCATTCCACAGAAGTTGAATTTCTAGGATTTATCCTGACCCCAAAAGGAGTTTGAATGGACTTTCGAAAAGTGGATGCCATTCTCAAATGGCCATCACCCAGTTCAGTTAAAGGAGTTCAAAGCATAGTTGGCTTTGCTAATTTCTACCGGAGATTTATCCCTGAATTCTCTCATATTGTACATCCCATCACAGCACTTTTGAAAAAGAACAAGCGCTTCTTATGGACTGAAGAAGCTGAAAAGGCCTTCCAAGACTTAAAACTGAAATTCACATCTGCACCTGTTTTAAAGCATCCTCGCCCCGAGCATACGTAGTTGAAACGGATCCATCCAGTTTAGCCATGGGAGCTGTCCTGTCTCAGAAGGATCTGGAAACCGGCCAACTTCATCCAGTAGCATTCTGGTCAAGAAAATTTTCGGCACCCGAATTAAACTATGCGGTTACCGATAAAGAGTTATTGGCCATCAAATCTGCTTTCAAGGCTTGGCGGCATTATCTTCTCGGTGCCAGGCATACCATCACTGTAATCACCGATTACAGGAATTTGCAATATTTGAAGACAGCCAAGGCCCAATTATCACGTCAACTTAGGTGGGCATTATTCTTTGCAGAATTCGATTTTGTGATCACTTACCGAACAGGTTGTAAAAATGGCAAGGCCGATGCCCTATCCGGAATAGGAATGGGAGAAGCATACTCGAACCCGGAACCTGTACCTATAATTTCAGAAGAAAAAATCCTTGGCATAACTACTCTACAAACTCTAGAAGACATTCATTCAATAATCAAGCAATGTTTTAATCCTGCAGCCCTTCAGGACTGGGTAAAGAAAGGCCAATATTTTTCAGTTATCAATGATCTACTGTACTATGAAGGTCGTCTATTCATACCACACAAGGAGCTACAGGAATTAGTCATCTCCAACTATCATGATGCGCTGATTGTAGGACATCCAGGGGTCGCAAAAACTGAAGCTAAAATTAAGAGACAATTTTGGTGGCCCACCTGGCGAAAAGACGTTAAATCATTTGTGCTATCTTGTGGAATCTGTGCCCAAAACAAAAGCCAGAAGAAGAAACCAGCTGGTCTTTTACAACCTTTGGGTGTTCCACCTACGCCATGGCACACTTTGTCTCTTGACTTCATTACTGATCTGCCTCCATGTAGTGGATTTAACACCATTCTAGTTGTAGTAGATCTTTTTTCCAAGATGACCCACTTTATTCCTTTAAAGGGATTACTGTCCACTGCAATTTTAGCAAAGGAATTTCTTGATAATATTGTTCGACTACATGGATTTCCTTCCGTATTGGTCTCAGACCGAGGTAGTCAATTCATCTCACAATTTTGGAAAAAATGCTGCCAACTGGCGCAAATCGACGTGAGGTTATCTACCAGTCACCATCCCCAGACCGATGGTCAAACAGAGAGGACTAAACAGACTCTTGAACAATACCTACGTTGCATGCTACACCAAACCGAAGGTAATTGGAAGGATATTTTGTGGATTTCAGAATACGCATACAACAATTCTGTACACTCAGGAACTGGACAAAGCCCCTTTTTTACCATGTATGGGCATCACCCTCGAACCTCTGAACTCGATTTGCCCCAACACCTAGAAATGCCCACGGTGAATCATTTGCACTCTACCATTACACAAGCCTTCAAGGAAGCAACAGAGCATTTAAAAAGGGCAAAAGAGAAATACAAAAGAAATGCTGACCAACATAGGAGTGAAGCTCCACAATACCAGATAGGGGATCAAGTCTGGCTGGCTACTAAACACATACCCCTGAAAGGAACTCAGACTTTTAACCCTAGATATTTGGGACCTTACACCATTAAGGCCATCATCAACCCGGTGGCCGTTAAATTGGAACTACCTTCTAACATGCAAATTCACCCCGTCTTTCATGTTTCACTCTGAAACCAGTCCAACCCGGGACAAGATTAACTAATCCACCTGATCCTATCCTAATTGATGGGGAACCCGAATTTGAAGTTAAAAATATCCTGGACTCTAAGATAGTTAACTCAAGACTTTTTTATTTAATTGACTGGAAATGTTACGGACCACAAGAAAGATCCTGGGAACCTAGTGACCACGTTCATGCACCCCACTGGTGAAAAAATTCCCTCGGTACTTCCCAGGCAAACCAGGGCCAAGATGAAGAACGACCGTGGGAGGGGCCTTGGGGGGTGTGCTGTCATGATTCCTACCCCGGGGCATCCGGACCAGGTCCATCTGTCCAGGAAGCAGGCATCCAGATACTTGGGAAAAACCCAGCAGCCCCGGCTAGGGGCTATCTGGGTACAGTCCTGGCGCCGTAGGCGCAAGGCTAATAGAAGGGGTCAGTCCTGGCGCCATAGGTGCCAGGCTCATTTGCTTTCACTTACCTCATGCAGACCATGCTGCTCAGCATTCAAGCCAATGTGAAGTCTGAAGGGGGACTACTTTATTTCAGGTACTATTTTCTTACTCGGGTGTGGTCTTGGGAACTTTTTACCTGGGACTACTTTGAAGGCTATTTAAACCACGCCCAAAGAGCAGCTCACGCTTCACGTTATTCTGCATCCTGCAGCGTAACGCTCACTGTGCCTGCAAGCGAGCATCCAGTCTTCTGCCACGCCCGCCTCGAGTCTGGAGCTCCTATAGAAAACGGAGAAAGAAGGAAAAATGTCAGAACAAGAACAATACTTATTTCCTCACCTGATTCTGGATCCATCGCGTCTTCGAATAGGAAGAAAGACACATCATTTCTTCGCCAAACTCCGGCACCTAAGAGGAATAAAGAACAGCAAGGTAAGCCGAGAGAAAAATAAGGCAATATTAGTCACCACAATAGACTTACCTGATTTTACCACCGGAGGCATTCTTCATCTCCACGGGCCGGCGCAGCCTCCATTCATCTTTGCCGAACTCCGGCCTCTAAGGGGAACAAAAGGACAGCCAGGTGAGCCGAAAGAACAAACCAAGGGAATCTCGTTCATCATAATATACTTACCTGATTTTACCGCCGGAGGTGTTAATCCTCAAAACACCATAATTCTCACTCAGCACTTGTAATAAGGGAGAAAGCAACAGATTACATACAGGTGTCATTTACCGGACAGTGTTGGATACTACAGACTCTTACCTGAACTTTACCAGCCGCACGAGGCAACCTTCTCTAGGGTCAAGCTGCAAGCTGCAGGGAATCGGACAAGAGTGAAAGTCAGACATTTTGAACTCTTACGAACTATATACTTACGGCTCCTTGCCAGGAACTTCAGAGTCAATATTGTTCTGGATCTCTCCAATTCCTTCGGACCAGTGAAGTAACTGGTTATCCCCGCACCCCTGCATTCTACGCAGGATGGAGAGCTCATCCTTTAAAAACCTAAGGTGAGAATATAAAAAGAGACATCGGAGGTGATTAGAGGGGAGAACAGTGGGGGGGTTATCACTCAAATTCCCTTTCTCCACTTTCAGGAGAATACTTCTTCGGGTCAAGCAGATGAGATTAGGTGGGCCAGTCCACTCTGTCATCTCTGCACTACGCGTCTCGTGGGTGGAAACCGCAGCTGTCCAGTTCCGATCGAAGCCCCTGTGGGAGCTAGGTGAGCGTAACAGTACCCTTGCTGCGGAAACAAACTTCATATACTTCTTCCCTGTGCACTCGCACAGGCTCTTCCATTGTTGCAATCTACGTCCGCTTCGTGATGTGTTCTGTCCATATCTGCACACCGAAATTGTCCACCCGCGCTATCACATCCTTGTTTTATGCTACCAGTCTTTCTGCCAGGCAAATAAGTGTGGTGCCCTGCCATTTGTTATTAACATTTTCACACCTTTTCATCATCAAATAGGTTAGTCCCACACACTTGGGGCCCGAGTCATGGAATCGTGTGCCGAAATGGTGCAAGGGTTGTACGCCAAGAAGAACCCAGTGCGAGCCATGGCACAGATAAAAACTTGCAAAGCACACTTATTCATGGTTTCCAAGAGGCATTAGTACCCTTTGTGCAAGTAATAGCAAGTTGCGCGTGGAACATCCCCGACACGCCTCCGTGCACACCAAAAAGCAAATGAAAGGACTAATGATGCAAGCCTCCACGCCTTCCCAGGCCCAGCATCCAGCACCCCAGTGAAATCACGCGACACCTCGCAATCCCCGGCTACATCCCAGATAAAACACGTGCCCTCCCATTCAAGCCCAGGCCGTTTTGCAGCAAAATCGCATGACAACACCTCGCAGTCCCCAGCCACACCCCAGTTAAAACACATGCCCTCCCATGCAAGCCCAGGCCGTGCCCCAGCGAAATCGCGCAACAATGCCCCCAACACGTCTCCACACACACCAAAAAGCAAGTGAAAGGACTAACATGGCGCAAGCCTCCACACCATCCCAGCATCCATCATCCCAGCCAAAGCGCGCAACACCTCACAATCCCTCGCCACATCCCAGATAAAATTCATGCCTTCCCACAGAAGCCAAGGCCGTACCCCAGCAAAAGCGCACAACAAAACCTCACAATTCACGGTCCCTCCACAGATAAAACATGTTCTCTCCCACGCAAGCCCAGGCGTACCAGTGTGAAATCGCACGCCCCCTCATAAGTGTAGGCTACACCTGTTACAAAAACCTTAGTCCCCCACACCCTTGCCATCCACCCTATTCACATACCCCCACTGAACATGAACCACTGTAGTTCACACACCACCTCCAGCCCCCCTCACCTGTGACACCCCCTGCAGGCATACTACTCCAGAAGGGACACCACCCTCAGGCATCCTCCTCCAGAAGGGACACCACCCACCCTGGCCTCGTCACCTATGACACCCGCTGCAGGCAGCCCACTCCAGAAGGGATACCACACGCAGGCAGCCTTTTCCAGAAGGGACACCACCCACCAAGCCCCATCACCTGTGACACCCCCTGCAGGCATCAGAGATCCAGGGAAACTCTGCATTCTCTTGCTGTTAGACCTTTCTGCAGCATTTGACCTTGTGGATCATGATAAACGGTGTAACTCACTAGCCAATGATTTCAACTTCTCTAAAGATGTCACTATGTGGGTAAAATCCTTCCTAGCCGAACACACCTCTTGAGTCTCCATAAGTAAAGAAGCTCCAGATCCTATCCCAGTCCCCATCGGGGTACCCCAAGGGTCATGCCTCTCCCCAACTCTCTATAATGCATACACAAAGCTTCTCTTCTTGGCATTAGATGACATGGGTGTCATCTACACCAATTTTGCAGCTGACACCCACAACCTTATACCTCTTTCAGGTAACTATGATCAGGACCCATTGACCATCAATAAAAATATGACATCAACCAAAATTGGATGGCTCTGAATAGTCACTGTCTCAATGATGAGAAGACAGAACTTCTCATCGTGGGATCTCAAACTAAAATAACCACCCTCCATGCCGACTACTCGTCTATCAATATTGACGGCACACAGATCCCAGTACTCAAGCAAGTAAAAACTTTAGGCGTATACCTAGACGCCAACCTCACTTTGACCAAACACATTAGCACCCTTTCATCATCCACTTGTATACATCTAAACTTATCTCACTAATCAGACAATATCTGACATCCACCAATAGCCTATCCCTGGCTATTGGTCTGGTTTGATCCAAGTTGAATTACTGCAATGTACTGTTAGTAGGCACCTCCAACACCAATCTGAGCAAATTGCAACTTTTGCAAAATAAAGTTTCAAGAGCAGCTTTAGGAATTCAAATATTCGATCACATCTCTAAGATTACGAAGGATACTCACTGGTTACCCATCAAAGCCAAAAACACTTTGCATTACGCACAAATGTCTCGCCAAAAAAGCCCCTATCTACCTTAACAATGCCGTACAGAAAAAAGAACCTACCAGATCACTCAGATCCAATGACAATCAACTCATAGTGATCCCGCGATACAAAAACACTAGCGCTGGGGGCAGCAGCTTCCACGTCCTTGCCCCTATCCACTGGAAATCCCTCCCAATCAACATCAAAAAAGAGAAATCCCTCACAGGCTTTAAACCAACTGCTAAAAACCTGGTTTTAACCAATATTAGTATTATGTTCCTACTGCTGAAAATGTAAATATTGCTCATGAGCATAATGTATGATCGGTGCCTGTAAATAATCTATGTATTCTTTTCTATGTGCAGTGTATGACCAATGCCAAAACTGCCTGTAACCACGCCGTTATAGCCCAGGGTGTAGGCGTGTAACAAAGGTAAAAAATAAATAAATAAAAATAAAATACCACTCCAGAAGGGACACCACCTTCAGGCCCCCTCTCGTGTGACACCCCCGGCAGGCTTCCCAGTTCAGAAGGGACACCATCCCCAGGCAGCACACTCCAGAAGGGACACCCTGCAACCCCCTCACCTGTGACACCCCCTGCAGACAACCAACCCCACAAAGGACCTCTCCCCTGTGACAACCCCCCAGGGAGCCCAATTGCACAAGGGACACCACCCCCAGGTCCCATCTTCTGTGACACCCACTGTAGGCAGCCCCCCTCCAGAAGCGACACCCACCCAGGCCCCCTCACCTGTGACACCCCCTGAAGGCTTCCCACTCCAGAAGGGACACCACCCCCAGACAGCCTCTCCCAGAGTGGACACCACCCCCCAGGCACTGTCACTGATGACAAACTCTTCAGGCAGCCCACTCCAGAAGGGACACCACCCTCAGACCCCCTCACCTGTGACACCCCCTGCAGGCAGCCCATTCCAGAAAGGACACCCCCAAGGAAGCCCCCCAGAAGAGACACCACCCCCAAATCCCCTCCCCTGTGACACCCCCTGAAGGCAACCCACGCCAGAAGGGATACCACCCCTCACGCCCCGTCACCTGTGACACCCCCTGCAGGCAGCCCCCTCCAGAAGGGACACCCACCCAGGTACCCTCACCTGTGACACCCCTTTCCGGCAGCCCCCACAGAAGGGACACCACCCCTCAGGCCCCATCACCTGTGACTCCCCCTGCAGGCAGCCCCCTCCAGAAGGGACACCGCCCCCCAGTCCACATCACCTGCTACACCCCCTGCAGGCAACTCAATCCATAAGGGACAGCATCCTCAGGCATCCCCCTCAAGAAGGGACACCCTGCAACCCCCTCACCTGTGACACCCCCTGCAGTCAACCCACCCCTCAAAGGACACCCTCAGGCCCCCTCATCTGTAACACCCCCTCCAGGTAGCCCAATTGCACAAGGGACACCACCCCAGGACCCATCTTCTGTGACACCCCCTGCAGGCAACCCACTCAAGAAAGGGACACCAAACCCAGGCAGCTGCCTCCAGAAGGGACACCCCCAGGTCCCATCACCTGTGATGCCCACTACAGAAGGAACACAACCCCCAGACAGCCCCCTCCAGAAGGGATACAAAGCCCCAGACCCCCTCACCTGTGACACTCCCTTCAGGCATCCGACTCCAGAAGGGACACCACCCCCAGGCAGCCCGCTCCAGAAAGGACACCTTCCCCCAGTCTCCCTCACCTGTGACACCCCTGCAGGCAGTACCGTGACAGTGTGACACATCACCACTGCAATGATCGTCTGTAGCTCACCGGAACCTCTGTGCTGTGACTGCAGCAGGAATATCATCATGAACATGAATCCTGCAAATCAAAATAAATGCATTCACCAGAGCTACATCCATGAGTGGAACATATGCCCACACAACCTTCCTGGCCTTAAGCATCCCTCAACATACACATGTGACAAGTGATTGTTCAAATTGGTTCATGCTGGCCATGCCATCGAATCTGTGCCCATGACATAAACAAACATACCAAGAATGTGTGCCACATTCACAAAACAATAAGCAGGCGTATCACAGCCTGAGCATAAGTGAGCTGGGTGGAAACGAAACTGTTATGGAACTATAACATCACTGATCCAGGCATGGGTGAAGTATAGGGCAGTCAGAAAGTGCATGACTCAAAGAGACTGTTGAATTGTGCACCCACTGTGGAATATCAAAAATGTGCCACTACTATATTCCAGTGGTAGAGATTGACCAACACCTGAGAGAAGGCATTCTGTGATACCACATGCTGGCGAAAGTGTACGCATGACATGTGTGTTACACATCAATAACAAGTCATGTGCTATGACAGTGACCATGCAACACTGCCACAGTCAGCCCACCTCCCCCCAGCCCAACCACAGTGAAGCCAAACACAGAGTAATGCAGCACAGGTCAAAAGGAATACTATCAGACAGAACACATCCATCTGTCTACCTGACACAACACTACCTGTCAGCCACCTGTGCATCCTGCCATCACCAACCATTCCAGCAACAACAATACACAAGCATGTACGTAACCAGATACATGACTCCCAATGGAGAGAAGCATGGCTCCATAATAGAAGTAGCAAACAGGCCCACACCAAAATGAACAGCAAGAAGCCAGGAATTGAACAAACAAAAAGATATATTCCGAATAAATATTTACATCATGCATTCATAAACAAAAAATAAAGCTGGCCATGTAAATTTACCAAAAATCCAAATTCGTCATACCAAAATATCTATATACAATTTAAATTAATTAAAGGAAACCTACAACTAAATAACTATATACCGTAGAAAAGGGGCGTAATGTTCAAATAATCTGGTGAAAAATAAATAAATATGGAAACTTATACCTAAATAACTATATACACAGCAATGTTGCTCAGACTCTCCACCAGGGCATCATCCAGTGCTGCGTCCACTACCGCCAGGCAGGCCTCTGTTGTTTCCTGGAGGGCTTGCAGGGCCTCCAGCATATGTCTCTCCATCCCCTCCGCCTCTCAGGAAGTTGCCTGCAGGATGTCAGCCTGCCTCCTTGCACAACGCAGCGCAACTTCCGCCCTGGCCATCATCACCCTAGCCTCCATGAACGCTACCTCTCTGCTCCTATTTGCTGCCCATAGCGCATGAAGACGGAAGACATCCTGGGTCCGAGTTCCACTTTTGCATCCTGCCTGATGCCGTGTACCTGCCCCCTTGTGATGTTAGGCCCTAGAAGAATAGCCTCCTCATTAGAGCCACAGTGCCTAGTGCCTGCTTCATGTGTACACCCTTCAGGCTGATGACATTACCCGGGTGTGTATGGCCCGTGCCCTGCTCGTGGGTGCCTGCTGTCCCTCCATTGCCAGTGTTCTTGTCATTGCCTGGATCAGCACAGTGACCACCTCAGCCAATTTACCCTCAACTCCCAACTCAGTCAGGGATGTTGACTCCACCAGACTTGGCAATCTGGGTGGGACTGGTGCACAGTGGGCCCTGGTGGTATCTAGGACGGAAGGCGCCCTGGAAGACTACTGGTGCACAGAGGAAGAAGACGAGGAGTGGGTTGCATTACTAAACAACCCATGCAGCACAAACTGGAACAGGAATGTTGCAAGCCATATGAGGAGACGGCATACCTCATTGTGATGACTTGCAAGCAGTCTATAGGAAGCCTGCACATCATCACATATGACGATTGTACGGCTCACCACAATGGTACCACAATGTACTGAATGGCAACAGCCGATGGATTTGGGGTGTTGGTCTTTGTGTACACATCAGACACCATGGGCTAGGACCGGGTTGAGGCATGCCGGTAGATGCATACAGCTGCATCCGCTGGTCCAGGGACAGGAGTTTGCACAGGCACCGCAAGGGTGGTCTGCACAGCCTCATGCCCCAGGGACAGGACTGCAGTAGTCACACCTACCTCATCAACCCCGCCTGACCCCATGGGCTGTGTTTATACGGCCACCTCCTCCCCCTGCTCCCCAGCCAACCTGGAGGACTCTGGGGCGTCTTCTGCACTGGATTACCCCTGTGTTGCATCACCTGTTCCCCCCACTGCCGAGGGTTCCAATACCAACTTCGCCCTCTTGACTTACCCCCAGCAACATTGTCTGATGGTCCCGGCACGGCCCCAGCCACCTCGCTCCCCGATGATGTGCTGTCATGGGGGTATGACTGGGCCTTGCGCCTCTGCCTGGTGGAAGCATCCCCGCTGCCATGCTCCACAGCACTGATTCCGCCCTCTTCTTCCAACGCAACTGTGGAAAAGGAGACACAGAACATAAACATCAGTGTACTGCACCAATGTGTGCAATACAAACATTCACATGAAGTTCACTAGTCAAGGGAACAACCATCATCCTCCACCACCACACACATGGACATGCAATCCGATACACGCACATACATGCATATCTATCACTACAGACATTCACATAAGGGTACATGCCACCTCACAACCAGTCCATTGCGTATGCTACATACACATGTCATGCACACACATCAACTGAGAGTCCACAAGCAACTGTAATCCTGCAACCCGGTGCCTAAAGTGTACGGCTGAAGTACTGTGGGATTATGCTAAATGGGCTGAAGATTAATATTGATAAAACCCAACTGATGCTACTTACAAGGAAGTACATTGCTCGACCGTGGCTTTATATTCATCAAGTGGAAATTTCATATGTGGCCACTTACAGATATTTGGGGGTTGAATTTGCATTTTACCAAGTTATAGCTCCTGCATTGAGATGAGGAAAAAGAAAGCCATACAATTGACCATCTTGATGGGTCAGTTCTCGAGAAGTGGAGGGGGTTACTCATTGAAAGGTGTAAGGCAATTATATCTACCATTTCTGGTGTCTGCAATAATCTATAGGCTAGAGTCGTTGATAGAGATTGATCTGCAATGGTTGAAGGTGATCAAAGGGAAATTCTGGAGGCAAACCTTGGGCCTTCCGAACTGTATACCAATGGCCATAATTAGGACATAAATTGTCTTTCTGGAATTCTATCCAATAATTGCTAGACTCATAAAGGTTTATTTCCAGGCACACTTCAAGTGGTGAGCCATTGATTTAGCCTGTTCTTAAACACCTCAACTCAGCCTTTCACTATTATGAGGTTGATAAATGAGAACCAACACAGGTTGGGTGATATTGTATGTATAAGCGCTTAAGCGTAAGTGCTATATAATAACACATCGTTATCAATTGGCCTTGGACGTCTTCTTGCATTCACAGTAATTTGGTAATATGGTCCTATACACACTGGTATTAATGATACATATGGTGATCCATTCTTCTATGAAATGTATGTAACATTATAGTGATATCGCAACCCTATTTTTTGTAGTGTACTTTGGAACAATATGTGATGTCCCTTCCTGTTTTGTCAAGGGGTGAAAGGTTGTGTTCCATCACTTCCCGTGATGTCACTTTGAGGTGGGGGGGTCACATTACATCACTTCTTGATATGTCACCAGAGGTCAAATGTCATGTGATGTCACTTCCGCTACCACTGGTATTTTAGTGAAATGACGTCCCTGGCCAGGCATTGAAATGCACAT
Source organism: Ambystoma mexicanum (assembly GCF_040938575.1). Classification (NCBI taxonomy): domain Eukaryota; kingdom Metazoa; phylum Chordata; class Amphibia; order Caudata; family Ambystomatidae; genus Ambystoma; species Ambystoma mexicanum. The sequence goes on along the minus strand of NC_090924.1, from coordinate 1,472,518,679 downwards.
GTTGCATCGCGCCATGAGTGATGGCCAGTCACACAATCCCATGTTTGACACATACACATGAACACCATGCTTGCACATGACGTGACCAACATTACCTCAACTGTCACACCTGTCACACTGTCACATATGGTTCACTTTACGCATGGATAGCACTGTCTAGGGCATGCACACAGACAGCTGTATCAGAGGCATACTTGCTGTAAGCCTAAGGTGCTTGCTCCCAACACGTAGGAACATGCAAATGCACTGTGGAACATAGCAACACGCACAACATGCTGACCTGGGTGTACAGCGCTGAGTTTAACTTCTCCAGGACCCGCATGTTGGTGATGTTCAGCCGGCACCTGTGTCCCTCTTAGGTGGCATCAGCCTGGATGAAGCTGGGTCCTGGATTTAAGGTTCTCCCAGTGCTTGTGCACATGCTTGAAGGTCTGGGATGCCACCCACTCTGTGTTGATGGCATCCACTATCCCGTCCCAGATCAGCTAACGTCCTTCCTTGCCGCGTTGCGTCGCTGGTTGAAGAGGGCTTCATAATTCCCCAGGACCTTCTCCACAAGGATGTCAACTTTCTTGGCAGTGAAGTTGAGACATGGCAATCCTCGAGACAGGTGTGGGTAGGCAAGGTGGTCCTGGAGATGGGCTGTGGAGCAGTGGTGATGGTATGGCATGGTGTCCGGTGACTCAGCTGAGGTGGTCACAAGGCCAACGACAGGAGCACTGGCAATGGCTGGACCGCAGGCACTCAAAATGCTAGCAGGTGGGCAGCAGACACAAACTGTGGACAGTAGGAGGCAGGTTTAAAGGCTCATAGGCAGGAGCGTGAGTCCTCTGTGTCTACCGCATGGGCAGCCAGAAACAGAGTGACGGTTACTTTGCGCATTGGAAATTAGCATGGACACGTGAAATCTGAGGAAAGGCCCTCAGCGCATAACTTAGGAGAATCTTGCTGCGTGTTGGCATTCAGTACGGCAGAATCGGGATATAGAAGTACGCTTAGAAGAAAATCAGATCGTACGTGCAATTGGGAGTAGACGGACGAGTAGATTACTGTGATTTTTGGGGTGCCATGCAATTCGTTCACTTCTGGGATAGCACAAACTTCTTATTTTGGAGGGGGATTTGCCTCTGCGCATATGCATGTCTACTTTACTTTTTCCAGAGGCTAACGGTGAGTCGTGTATGCATTTTTCATGCTGTGGGTGCCCCTGTGTATCACGTACCTCCATTCTTACCATTGCGGCAGCTTTCTGGGCTTTGCATACACATTTTATGTGTTGCTGAGTGTCACAGCACATGTCATAATGCTTTTTCTTTTTACTGAAGCTATTGAGGTCTTGCATATGTATTTCTTTTGTTTTTTGGGGTGCCTGTGCGCTCAGTCATCAAGGGTACTTTTGAGCCTTGCTGGATCACAGAAGTACGTTTTCCATCACATACACTGCCCCCTGACTCGGATTGCCCAGGACAATTGCTTGGTGTGCCTTCCATTGTTAAAGTCCACTTGGACCATGAGTGGAAAGGCCCTGAGAGGGAAAGGTGGCAGAGGTGGCCAGGAATGGGGACGTGCAGTGGAAGCTGCTGCCCCCCCCTCCTGGAGTCAGGGACCTGCAGTGGAAGCTGCTGCCCCCCTGCCTGGTCAGGGACTAACACTGGAAGCTGCTGTCACCCTCTGGGTAAGGGACGTGCAGTGAAAGCTGCTGTCCCACCCCGCCGGGGTCAGGGACCTGCAGTGGCAGCTGCTGTCCCCCCTGGGTCAGAGGCCTGCAGTGGCAGCTGATTTCCCTTCCCACCAGAGTCAGGGACCTGCAGTGGAAGCTGCTGTCCCCTCCAGGGTCAGGGACCTGGAGTGGCAGATGCTGTCCCTGACCCGAATCATAAGGGACGTGCAGTGAAAGCTGCTGTCCCAGCATCAGTGGGTGATGTCATGGCCCTGACCACTAGTGGTCCAGCATCTGGTTCCCTGAGTGGTCCCAGCCACACAGGGTGTGCACCATGTGCCAAGATGCTCAACCCCATGGCATGGCACAGGACACTGACATGTTGAGGAAGAGGAGCTTTAATGATGACAAACTAAAAATCCTTGTGGACTACGTGGCCAATCACCACTGTTCCTCCTGGCTATCTGGTTCACGGTAGCTCTGTACAGCAAATTCGACCAGAGGAGGGAGGTCTGGCTTGCAGTTTGGCAAACTGGTTGTTCACACCAGCTCAAGGAGAGAAGAGTCTTTGCAGATCTTCCCTGTCGTCAAGGTTTGAAGATTTGGACCCGCATCAGGGCTTCACCAGGAGTTTCAGTCATGGTAGAGGTCCTCTTCTGTCAGCTTCTCTTCGGTTCTCTTGAGCCAGTGGTGACTCTTCCGTTCCAGCCCCAGAGACCTGCTTTTTATGCAGTTTTCCCACATTCACACAGCCTGGCTGTCAATCACACAGCAGGGTGGCTGTTCTGACAGGACAGTCACCACAGCCAATCATACCAGAGTGTAACATGGGTCTCCAAGGAGACTCTGTGCAGGGAGTCTCAAACCCCTCCCTCACATCCTGTCCCCCTCAGACATTCAGGCACCTAAGAAGGGCATCTGTGCAGAAGCCTGCCAAAGGTCGGTGAACAAAGGAATGAAACGTGGTTTGGCGCGCAGAGAAAAGCACGAGAAAGACCTTTACAAAAAGAAATTGTGAATAAACCCAGGCGGAACAATAGAAAAACGTATATGGTCCAGCGGGTTTAAGTTCAAGGCTACCAAGATAGTCTAAAACAGTACCAAGGCTATTTAAAATAACAGTGGTAGGAAACATAGAGTAGTTAACACTGCCACAAGCCAAATCTTAATGAAAAGGGAACAAAACAATGTTCCATGAGAAACAGACACAAAGGGATAACTATTAACCCTTTCCAGAACTCTATGTAAGATAGTTTGTACTGGGCCTGTGAGTTTAAAAAGACTAAAAGTCAATGGCAACTTTACATGTTCTGGCAGACAGTAGTCAGTCCCAGAAAATGGAGTCTGAGTTGGGAAGTCTGAAAAAGACAACCCTGTGTCACTGCACTGAGGTGCTGTGTAACACACAGTAAAAAGATGATGCCTATGGAGTAGGTGAAGCTCCACAGTCTATGAACACACAAATATTAAACACACAAAGCAAAACACATGTAAGAGTGGGAAAAAAGGCTCATACTCTTACCAGGTGAAACAAATAAATCCTAGAAATCCAGCAAAGCTGCTGAGGGACTCAGTAGGTAAGGGAAATTAGCAATTTTGGAGAATTCTCCCTAACACTCACCCCCCCCCCCCCAGACTAAGGGACAGGAGGATTTAATACACTCCTGGATGGATATCTTCACTCTAGTCGGTTAAAACATTTCTAGAGAGACCATCAACATTTTGGTGGTGACATCCTGCTCAGTGCTCAATGGTGAAATCAAACCCATGCAGGCAGATTGACCATCTTAGAAGTTTTGGGTTCTCCCCTTTCATTTGCCTTAACCATCTCAAGGGTTGATGGTCTGTTTGAATTACAAAAGTAGATCCATACAAGCATGGTCTAAACTTCTTTAAAGACCACACAATGGCAAAACATTCACGCTCTATGGTTGCCCACCTTGTTTCTGGTTCCTTCAGTTTCCTACTGATGAAGCAAATGGGGTGCTCCCTACCTTTCTCATCCACTTGACTAAGGACTGCACCGATACCTGTATTGGATGCATCTGTCTGCACAATAAAGGGATGGTGATACTCATGAGCTCTTAGGACTGGAGCTTGACAAAGGGCTTTCTCTAGACTCCTTCAGGAACCAAGATTCTGCTTTTGGCAAAGCAGTATTGCACTATGTGCACACATGATCACATTAAATTTGTCTCCCTCCTCCAAGTGATGTAACTGCTTTAGGAGTGTATCAAAGATAAGGAATACATGGAAGGACACAATCCATTAAAAGAAGAAGTTACTTACACATTGTAATGTTCTTTCAACTGGATGTTCCTCCCACGTATTCCTTATCGCCCCTCCCAACCTACCCCACAGTAAAACTTCTCTTGCGGTTACAGTCTACGCTCTCTCAAGAGGAGTAACCATCGAACACAAGGCATTGCGCCACTCGTAAAAATGGAACTGAGGCCAACGGGTGCTATGCATAACGCCCACTCTACAATACACTTTCATTGACAGTAAGAGTTGAGTAATTACCTCAACCTCTTGCTTTTGAATAGTACTTCGTGCATCAGTGGCCTAGTGCCCACTCTACACTCCACTCACTTTGACAGTAAGAGATGATTGTTCAACTCTACGCCTTGTTCTGAGATGTACTTAGTTCATCAATGGCATAACACCTACTCTATTCTCAAGTGATATTGGCAGCAAGAATTGAGTGTTCAACTCCATCTCTTGGTTTCCAGATGTACTTGATGCATTAATGGCATAGTGCCCACTCTACACGCCACTCACAATGTTGCTAAGGATGGAGTGCTCATCCCTATGACTTGATTCTATGGGATAACATGCACTCTACACTTCACTCACATTGCTTTAGGAGTGTATCAAAGATAAGGAATACATGGAAGGACACAATCCATTAGAATAAGAAGTTACTTACACATTGTAATGTTCTTTCAACTGGATGTTCCTCCCACGTATGTTCAGTGTTCAACTCTACCTCTTGATTCTGCGATGTACACAATGCATTGATGGTGTTGTGGAGGATCCCCAGGTATGCCAGCGGGACACTAGAAGTCTGTGGACTTGGAGGGCCCAACTCCCTCCCCCAGGACACATGGAGGACTCAGTCAATGGCAAATTCAAACTGGGGTTTATTACAGGCAAAACCAACAGGGATCAGCAGAGGAACAGAGAAAAGCCATGCAAATCTCGCTCTTCCTCAGCTCGCAGGCTGGTTTTACTACCCAATTATGTCAGAGTGACATCACAGCCTGGGCCCTTCTCCAAAATATTTATCGGACCAGATGATTGCGTATTGAGTAGTATACCACCTATAGTGGACCTTATAGATGTTATTCTACTGGCCCTCGCATGTTAGTTGGCTGGCCTGGTCCAAGTCACTAACTATAACATCGTTGCAGTATGGTGGACTTACCATTGGTTCTTGCCCATTGCTACACACCCCTAAGTTACTAAACTGAGGTTGGTTAGAGCTGACGTCCCCAGGACTGGGATCCGCAAAGGTTCTCAGCTCACTGTGTACCTCTTCAAGGTAACAAGAATGACCATGTGTCTGCATTGTAACTTGTGTGTACCACCATACCTTTTGAGATTGCTGCTCTGAATTATGAGGATTTATTTGTATTTTTCTGCAGCTGGTCCCATTGTCGTCTGGGGATTGGAATGTTATCTGTATCTCTTGACCTTGGCTGCGGGACCTTTCGCACACGTCTTGCTCTCTGTGCAGCCTCAACAGCTCAGCTTGACTCTTGCTCGGAGGCCTGAGGCCTGCTGTAATATCCTTCTCTCCTCACATCTTAGATGTCACCAAGAAGTTCCACTACCAGCTGCATCTCTTCAAAAGGACTCAGCCCTTTCTCACTTTCCCACAGAAGCTCATTGTCTCCAGAAACAAGGTTCTCTCTAGGCTGAACTACTACAGCAGCCGCTTACTCAATCTGCCTGCCTCTACTCTACGCCCGCTGCAACTAATCCAGAACAAGACTGCAAGACTTATCTTTGGCCTCAAGCCCAGGGACCAGCTTGTGTAGGAAATTCTTCCCTCCACTCACTGCTATGCCCCTTCTCTCACTCACTTCCTGCTACAGTGCCTTCTTAACCCACCGTAACAGCTGAATGACCTTCTTCACTCCACTCACTGCTATGCCCTTCACTCACTCACTCACTCACTCACTCACTCACTCACTCACTCACTCACTCACTCACTCACTCACTCACTCACTCACTCCCTTACTACATTACCTCATTCACTCAACCCAACTGCTGGATGACCTTCTTCATTGGGCATTATGTTTAGATGCCTTGTTCATGATAGTGAACTGCACATTTCTTATGCGCTGTACACCATTAAACAGGATGCACTAGCCCACCCTTTGAATGCTTTCATGGTGACGTGCGTGAGCCTAAAACTAATAAAGGCACAATATATGAGCATCACCATGGGTGCTGGTAGTCCATTTCACTGAGACAGGCATTAAATTACCGACCGTGGGGAAAGGCAAAACAACGTTTAAATTCCTGTGTGAGGGATAAAAATATAAGTACACATTGCTTCAGAAAAGCAGGGTTCAGAATTCCTGGGTGCTAAATAGCTCCTCGATTGAGTGCTTTGGCACCTGCTAAGTCCTCCCAGTAACGCTGCCAAGAGCTGTAAAAGATGCTTGCTTGAAAACCTGATTCTCTAGTAATTGCGTGCTACCACCACCAGATGGAAGCAGAGCCTAACAGGAGTTGAAACTTGTAAGGAAACGGAAAGTAGATTGACAAGATACATTTGTTTCCATGTTTGCAGTGACCACCGAATTAACACAGACCCAACTAAACTTCAAAAGATACATTAGATTTCCTCAGTTTCACAGGAACATCTGAGTTATCCATTGAAGTTTGTATGGTATCAGTTTAATTCAGTGAGTGCTGACATGTTATCTTGTGCACTGCAGCATTCCTATGGGTCTAGGCATCCAGAACCATTGTATTTAGAAGCTGCTGCATTTGAGAGCCATCATGATGGCCCTGCAGGCAAAGTGCTTCAGCTGTTGCAATGGGCACTCTGCAAGAGTGCCTCAGCGGGTGCTGGACATGCGTTTCTCTGCATTGTTTTTTAAAGCAGTGCATGTAATCGGACCAGGTCTTTGGTAACTACAGGAGATAACACAAAGGTTGTAGGAGGTGTCCATTTCCTGTAAGAATTCTCACCCCCAACTTTTTACTAATTGTGCCATTACCATAGGCAGGACCATATGCGTCTCAAATCCACCATTTGCTTCTCAATCTGTGCTTGCTCTTAAGTATAACAAATGACCAAGGAATGATAGAATTAAAACCATTGATGCAGACTGGCCAATCGCTGCTTGTTGAGCAAACACAGTAGTGGAGCCAAGGAACGGTTTGTCTGCATTACCAGCTTTAGTGGCTATACAATTATCAACGGCAACAGTTGCTTTGCATGTAGATTATTGTTCAGCAGAAGAAAAAAAACATGTACTACTACAAAGTGTGTTCATTCCATGAGGCCAGGTGCACATGTCAATCTCCAAAGATATTGGTGCAAACTGCACCCATGTTTGAATTCTAGCAGGGTCGTGTCTGCCTTGCCTTCCTAAGCAGTCAAAATGAGCATCATTTAGTTTGATAATAGCAACACCTGTTATTCGCAATGCATTGATGCTACTGGCACTTACTGTGATGCAGTGAAGATTACATTTTGCACAAATAAGGCCCTAGACTGTAGCAATGTTGCGAGAATCTGGCAATGAAATGACTGATTAGGTCTCTCCTTTTGACCTTGCATTAGGAAACCAGATTCCCATAAACAAATCAAGCCTTATTCAGTAGCTGTTTCCAACCCCAATGCTCCCCACAAACCCTATCACCCCCAATCAGACATCAGGCTCACTCCTTCCATGCTGACCCATCAGGTATTACCAATGCACTTTTCTTATGCAAAAGGGAAAATAAATACAGTCATTTACTTTTCAAATCCTACCCAAAATCTTCATCCAACAAGAGAGATTGCAGCAGTAGAGCACACGAACAAGCGTTTAGCAGAGGGAGAAGCAGTAAGAAAGAGAACTAACAGGGCAGTGAAGAGATAGCAACAGAGGTTCAGCAAGAATGAAGAAACTACCAGGACAGTGTAGAGATGGCATCAGAGGTTCAGCAAGAAAGATGGAACTACAGGGCAGTGAAGAGGTGACAACAGAGGTTCAGCAAGAAAGACAAAACTACAGGGCAGTGAATAGATCGTAACAGTGGTTCAGCAAGAAAGAAGAAACTACGAGGACAGTGAAGAGACTGCATAAGAGATTCAGCAAGAAAGAAGAAACTACCAGGGCAGTGAAGAGATAGCAACAGAGGTTCAGCAAGAATGAAGAAACTACCAGGACAGTGTAGAGATGGCATCAGAGGTTCAGCAAGAAAGATGAAACTATCGGGGAGTGTAGAGATGGCAACAGAGGATCAGCAAGAAAGAAGAAATTACCAGGACAGTGTAGAGATGGCATCAGAGGTTCAGCAAGAAAGAAGACATGACAGGGCAGTGAAGAGATGGCAACAGAGGTTCAGCAAGAAAGAGGAAACTACCAGGACATTGTAGAGATGGCAAAAGAGGTTCAGCAAGAAAGAGGAAAATACCAGGACAGTGAAGAGATTGCATAAGAGGTTCAGCGAGAAAGAAGAAACTACAGGGCAGTGTAGAAATGGCAACAGAGGTTCAGCAAGAAATAAGAAACTACTAGGACAGTGTAGAGATGGCATCGGAGGTTCAGCAAGAAACATGAAGCTACAGGGCAGTGTAGAGGTGGCATCAGATGTTCAGGAAGGAAGAGGAAACTACAGGGCAGCGTGGAGAAAGCATCAGAGGTTCAGAAAGAAAGAGCAAACTACAGGACAATGTACCTATGGCAAAAGAGGTTCAGCAAGAAGGAAGAAACTACCAGGACAGTGTAGAGATGGCAACATAGCATCCTGCTCAACCGTCTTTGTAAAAACCTGGGTATCACTGGTCAGGCTCTGGCCTGACTGACCTCTTTCCTCTCAGATCGACCCTCCCAGGTCCAACTTGGGTCCTTCCTTTCATCTATCTTCCTCTCTACCTGTGGTTTTCCCCAGGGGTCTAACCCCTCACCCTGGCTTTTCAACCAATACCTGGCAACTCTCGCCAACAGCATTGCCACTTTCTGCTCAAATTTCCAGTGCTATGCTGACAACACTCAACTAATTTTCAGGCTGCCCTCTGCCACCTCCTCTCCCTCTCTCATCTCTGACTGCCTAACTGCCATTCTAGACTGGTGTGCAGCCAATGATCTTTGTCTGAATGCCAGCAAGATGGAGATCCTCCTAATCAGCACAGCTTCACCATCCTTTGCCCTCAATCTCTGGCCGGCCTCCCTTGGCCCTCCTCCTATCCCCACCTGCGAGGCTAAGAACCTCGAGGTCATCTTTGACTCCCATTTCCTTTTCCACCCACATCTCTGAGGTCTCTAAAAAGTCAAATTTCCTATTGCACCTCCTCAGCGGTACTCTGCCTTTCCTCATCTTCCCGCAGAAGCTCATGGCATCTCAAGCTCAGGTTCCCTCTTTGTTGGACTATTGTAACAGCCTCTTTCTAAATATCCCTGCCTCTACTCTCCACCCTCTGCAACTAATCCAGAACAGGACTGCAAGACTTGTCCTTGGCCTCAAGCCCTGGGATTGTATCTCTCCAGCTCTGAAATATCTCCATTGGCTCCCAGTGGATGAAAGGATTAAATTCAAAACCCTCTGCATTGTCCACAAGGCTTTATGGGGCCTGGGTCCAAAATACCTTCAGCTATCCTTCCACAAATACCTCCCCTCTCGAGCTCTTCGCTCCTCTACCTCTAACTCCCTCAGGGTCAGTCGTTTTTCAAAGAAACGAGCTGGGGGTAGATCTCTGTCTTCGGCTGGAGCCTCCCTCTGGAAAAGCCTCCCTGCCACTCTAAAACTTGATGAGAACCATCTCTGGTTCCGGAAGCACCTCAAGACCTTCCTCTTTTCTTCTGCCTTTGCTCCCCTTCTCCCTTGCTGATCTGTTCTCTCTTGGCACCGTGCACCTGGTCACCCTCTCCCCTCCGGGCCCAGGTACCTGCTCACCCTGCCACCCTCCCTTACTGCCTCCGGGCCACTGGCTGCACTGGGGTCTGTATCTGTACCCATAGAGCCTCCCCCTTTTTCTTCCTACAGTTATCAGACCTACCCTGCCTGCTGCCTTAAACCTAGCACTTGCATATTGCTGGCTGCACTGTTTGTTGACTTTATTATTTATTGTTACTTATCTGTTTCTCCTCTGCACTTTCCACTTCTCCCCCCTTCCATGCACTTTTCACCTCCCCCCCTCCCATGCACTTGCACATTCTCAATGTCACTGGGCCTAGTAAGATCGCTGTTTTGTTCTCACCTGTACTCCTCCCTTGCCTTGTCGCGCTCTGAAACACTTGTGTACAAGCGTGATAGAATTAAAATATCAATATTTATTTCAATAACAGAGGTTCAGTAAGAAAGAAGAAACTACCAGGACAGTGTAGTGTGGTGTGAAATAGCGCTGAAAGCCATCATTAAATGCCAGAGTCAGTATGAGTGCTCCCCAAAATGAAAGGCCTGTGTTGAATTAACATGGAAATAAGGCCCTCCATTTCCACAGCGAAAAGGAGTGAACTGAAGCATCAAAACTGTAGATGCATAAAACTGTTAATCACCTTACCTAAGGGAAAGACATGAGACAACATTTGCAAAATGTCTTCGAGAGCTGAAGTCATAATGTCAGAAACAGCAGTATCCAGAATGTTAAATGAAAATGCCAAGATTGTGTGCAAGCCTACGCAGCAGAATGGAACCGTTTTACTGTGACCACAACAAATGCATGTAGAATCGTTTTTTCCCTTTCAGTTAATGATATGCTCCTCAAAATGTTAGCAAGAGTTGTAATAGATGAACTGGATCTCTGTCCATTAGGAACCCACCACAGAGGAAACCATAATTCACAGAATCTACAAGGAGGTGTGAATTGCAGCAGATTGAAGGTGTCACGGCTTAAACTTCATAAAGTGACATTGCAATTGTGCCTCTAAAATTAACATTTTAAGCATTCAGATGTACAGCTAAAGTCTCTAAATATACAATTATGTTGCCCTTTTGTAACCACTGTGTGCAGGGAACTACCTTTGCAAGGGTTACATATGAAAACTGTGTGCATTTCAAAGGGTTAGTTAAAAGTAAAATGCTTTCATCAGAGGCAGGCCCAAATCTTGGTTTCTGGTTTTGTTTCCTTGCTGTGGGTCTTAAAAATGGAAACTAGATTTCAAAGCCTGTTTTCATGGACTGAATTTCTGGTTTACCCTTCAACTATGAGGCATAAAAATACAAACCAAAGGCTGGTAGAGATATTTTTTTCAGGTGGGGGCGAGATAAAGGATTGCCCTGCTCCCCAGTTTTTATGACTCAAACTCCTTAGGCCGCAATAAAACTGGCTGTAGCTGGCAATTAGTCCTCGAAGCCCTGGGCTAATCTAAACACAGGACCCACTCTTGCATCACAGCCAGTAACAGATCCACCCCAAGGGTGGGTGCCATGGTTAAGGAGTGGTTTCACTCCCATTGTACAAAATAGGAAATATACTGTTTATGGTATAACATTGGCAATATTGATTGCACACTATTCATTTTTGAATTTCTGAAAAGCTGTCAGGGAGCCTCTTCTGGTGAACCAACAAAGATTTTGGTAACACCAACATATCAAACGTTATAAAGAAAAACTTAACGTGACCCTCTGTATGAATGTGAGAACCACAAACATTTGAGAAAATATGTAAAATGTGAACAATATACTGCCCACCGAGCACAATATTTTTCATTAATATAGTTCAGGAGTAAATGAGAAAAACTGTATCTTCGCACCAGTAGGTTGCACAGACAACTCAAAAAGTTGATGTGATTCACAGAAAAATATAGTGGTAAAAAATGCAGTTCAATGTGTTGAAATAGGAAGGGAAAGGGCATTTGTCATACAGTAGATTGCAAAAACCAGACCCAGCCCCCTGTCCAAGTTAGATGATGGATGTGTCTCCTCCCCTGGTTTTCCAAGACACTCCCACATTCTCTGGACCTATCGGCCCACAGATGGGAGGGAACCTTTGAACACTGCCCAATCCATTCTGCGAGAACGGTGATACATCACTGATGTCACTTGCCTTATAAATAAGTCACTCTGCCTCAAATCAGGTTTCTTCCTTCTAAATCCTGAGGTGTGTAGCTGACAAAATCTGGAACCCTCCTTGCAGAGTGAGGCCTAAATCTTGGAGTTGAGCCAGGAGCTGTAGTAGCTGGATTGGGACCCTTTTGGAGGACAGAGAGAATCCTTTACTGACCCCTTGATTTTCCGAGCAGTGAGGCTCTGGTGCACCTCTGATGTCCATCAAGCCACCTCCTGTAAGTATAGACATCCCCAGCCATAGATTAAATAAGCCCTATCCTCTTCAGCATTGCCATAGCCATTCCCCCATGGAGAGATCCCCTATCTTATTTGTTTGTGCAATTCAGTCATTTCCTATTGGAAAATCCTTTACTTGTCTGTGCATTGTAGTAATTAAATTTCAGTAATTTCTCATTGAAGATGTAGATCCTTAGTATATTTTTCTCAGTAAATCAATTAATTTCAACATGTATTTCACAGGATTGGGATAGTTGGAATTCGAACCTATCTCTTCCAAGTGCATTGTGATAGTTATAGTTATAAAGTCTTCCCCCAAAGAATTTATTTCATTGTGAGCTGAAAAAAAACGAATGTGTCCATGTGTTTAAATTGTGTCCTACTGTTATGCTAGGTAATGAAACAATAAATAATTTCCACCCAAAGTCAGGGAAGCTGCCAGAAATCACACACCTGTATAAGTATGGACTTCTGGGAGGTTGCAGTCTGCAGTATGGGAAGTCTTCCTGTTTTTAGAGAGTGGGAATCTACCTGAGGTCTCTTCCAGCTCCCAGCATAAAGCTTGGATACAGAAAACATCCCAGGGAAACCCCGAAGGGAAAAACCCTGAGAAGAGCTGCTGTGGTTCGAAGAATCCTTGCAGCAGTTTCTAGAGATATGGTGTGCAGGTCAGATAGTGGTTTCTGCTGATATCGAATCTTGTGTCCTGCTGATCTTAACTATATAATGAAGAAATTAGGTTAACTTTAAGTATCAAGTTCGTGGCTAAACCCCACATTCACCCTAACCTACACAATCCCTTCTTACGCCTGTACATAGGCTAAAGAAAAGGGCTGTACTGCAGGTAAGTGATGGAGCTGTCGGCTGCTGTTGAATAATAGAATAATGAAAGGGAGTGAAGGTAACCTGAAAGTTGGAGACGCTAAGCGCAAAGAATGACAGGTATTGGAGAGTTTCTACCAATGAATAGAAGGCGTCCCATGTTCCGAGGTGTTCGGGCTTACTGGCCGCACAGGTTTGAGATAAGATGTGGAGGAATAGAGATGGCTTCAATCCTACCATAAAGGAGAGAAAGGTATTAACCTGAACCACGTCGGAGGACGGGAACGATACAGTCCGGGGAGACTCTGTCAGAGTAAAGGACCTACCGCGGCATCCAAGACTGACGCACAGGAAATGAGGAAATTGATGTCCGAGACCGGGAACAGATAGTTCTCCCGATGAACACTTGATCCGAATTCTGTGCAGAAAACAGGGAAAAGGCTTAGCGATTGAAGGAAAAAGAAACAGTACAAAAGGATAGAATATATGCAGAATATTCTTGTTTCCCTGCACTAGGAGAACTCACAGAGCGTGGCAATACTCCTAAGAGAGTAGCAACACGAAGTGCACAGGATCCGCCCTCAGGATATACGATTCCGGAAGTACACGTCATTCTGCAATTTCCGTGACTTGAACCACTAGACTGCTACTCATTGTACCCCAAGCTTCCACCTTGGATTCCTTCTTTCTGGAGTCATTACTGCTTTGAATCTGGGAAAGACTGGAAATAACTGTCACAGTATGCTCCCTCTTAAGGGAACTTCCTCCCGGTTTACCTGGGTGTCTGGCATGATATTTCCTGATCAACCTCGGGGCATGTATCGCTGACTCGGGCTCCCAAGTGCGGTCCACTGGGGCGTATCCCTTCCAGTCCACAAGGTATTGCAACCGACCATGATGATATCGGGAGTCGCATAGGTCGGCTACCTCATACTTAGGACTGGAGATAGATAAGACTGGTGGAGGCCATTCTGATACTCTGGGATGATAAACACTTCGCGTATCAGGTTTCAATTGAGATACGTGGAAAACTGGATGTATTCTGGGCACGTCTTTGAAAGTCGCAGTCTGAAAGCAGCGGTCCCTATTGCTTCTAAGACTTGGAAGGGTCTCAGGAATTTAGGAGAGAGTGTAGAAGAAATCAACCACCTAGGAAGGAATTTGGATGATAACCAAACACACGAGCCTGGTTGAATGTCTGTGGCTGCAGATCAACCGCCTAGGAAGGAATTTGGATGATAACCAAACACATGAGCCTGGTTGAATGTCTGGGGCTGCAGATCGATGACGGTCTGGAAACCTCTTCCTTCTGCCTTGAGATTCGATCAAAGCGGATTTTGCAACTCTATGACATTTCTGGATCTGTTTTAGCAGATGTTCTACATCAGGGAATTTAGATGAAGAAATTTGGGTAGCAGGAAATGAGCAAGGATGGTACCCATAAGCACAGAAAAAAGGAGACATTCCTATGGTCGAATGATGAGCATTATTATATGCGAATTCCGCCAATGGTAAGTTCTTTCCAATCATCTTGGGCTGCATTCACATAGCTGCAGAGATATCCTTCAAGGGTTTGGTTAGCTCTTTCGGTCTGGCCGTTTGATTGGGGATGGTACCTTAAACTTTCGTGGTCGGTCCGTACCTCCACAGGAAATCATGCCCCAAGTAGCAGATGGCGCCATTCCTCGTAGGACCGTTTGATAGCTAACAGCTCCTTTTCTAGGACAGTATAATTCAGTTCTGCAGTGGTAAGAGTTTTTAATAGAAATGCTATCGGGCGTTCCTTCCTGTGAGTGGTCATCTAGTTGTAATAGAACTACTCCTAAGGCGTATTGGTATGCGTCAGTTTCCACAATGAACTGGCGATGTTGATCGGGGTTCATTCGGAAAAGAGGTCTTTACGTTTCTCAAATACTTCCTGTGTCTGTTGACTCCACTGGAATGAATATCCCTTCTTCAAAAGGTTGGTAAGGGATTGAGTTAATGAAGAGAAATTTGGAATGAACTTCCTGTAGAAATTTGCAAATCCAGCAAACCTTTGAATGTCTTTCCCTGACTTCAGAGTAGGCCGATTTCTTACAGCAGACACCTTCTGAGGGTCCATGGAGATTCCTTCTGCAGATAGAACATACCCTAAATAGGTAACTTGAGATTGATGTAATCAACATTTTTCCAATTTACAGAAAAAATGGATCTGTTGGAGTCTCCTGAAAACCTCACTGACATGTCTGAAATGTTCCTGTTCAGAAAAGGAAAATACCAAAATATCATCCAAATAGATGATAACCGTGTGTAAGTGTAAGTCTGCAAAAAGATGGTCCATAAAACGTTGAAATACTGCAGGAGCGTTAGAAAGACCAAAGGGCATAACCCTATACTGGTAATGCCCGAATGGTGTCCTGAAAGCAGTATCCGGTATTGTGATCCAGTTTAGGCCTCTAAAATTGATACAGGGTCGGAGTTCCGATTAATTATTTTGGGGTATGAAAAATAATGAAGCGGCTGCTGGTGATCTGGATTCAGTGATGAGTCCGTTCTTAAGATTTGTTTTTAGATATTCTCTTAAAACTTCCTTTTCAGAGTTAGAGAGGATGTACATCTGACCAAAGGGGAGAGGATGGCCTGATAGCAAGGTTATTGAGCAGTCATCTCAATGGTGTGGTGGTAGTTGTGTATACTCTGATGAGGAGAACACATCACTAAAATGTCGATACATATCCGGGAGTCTGGAAACCTGGCAGAGAGTTGTAACCCCTTTGGTTTCATCAAAAGAAGACATGTTGAGATTGATTTAATCAACATTTTTCCAATTTACAGAAAAAATTGATCTGTTGGAGTCGCCTGAAAACCTCACTGACATGTCGGAAATGTTCCTGTTCAGAAAAGTAAATTACCAAAATATCATCCAAATAGATGCTAACCGTGGGTAAGAGTAAGTCTGCAAAAAGATGGTCCATAAAACATTGAAATACTGCAGGAGCGTTAGAAAGACCAAAGGGCATAACCCCATACTGTTAATGCCCGAATGGTGTCCTGAAAACGGTATCCGGTATTGTGATCCTGTTTAGGCCTCTAAAATTGATACAGGGTCAGAGTTCCGATGAATTCTTTTGGGGTATGAAAAATAATGAAGCGGCTGCTGGTGATGTGGGTTCAGTGATGAGTCCGTTCTTAAGATTCGTTTTTAGATATTCTCTTAAAACTTCCTTTTCAGAGTTAGAGAGGATGTACATCCGACCAAAGGGGAGAGGATGGCCTGGTAGCAAGGTTATTGCGCAGTCATCTCAATGGTGTGGCGGTAGTTGTGTATACTCTGATGAGGAGAACACATCACTAAAATGTCGATACATATCCGGGAGTCTGGAAACCTGGCAGAGAGTTTTAACCCCTTTGGTTTCATCAAAAGAAGACATGATTTCCAAATGAGTTGTTGAAAGATCCCCCATACAGTGCTCAATGCAATATTCAGAGCCAAGAAAGAATGACCCCGCTGACGAATTGATAAAGGAATTATGTCTTCTCAGCCATGGAAGACCAAGAATCACCAGGTGGTGAGCTGCGCAAATTATGTCCAATGAAAGAATTTCATGATGAGAAGAGATTGTCATAGTTATTGGTTCTGTCTGTTCCTTGATAGGTCCCGAGACCAGTGGGCTGCCATCAACCCTCTCAACTGGAATAGTCTCTGATTTGAGAGAGTGAGTGATGCCATGTTCCATGGCCCAGGAATCATCAATAAAATGTTCTGATGCCCCGCTATCCACAAGAGCAGGGACATTCAGAAAAATATGTTCCTTGATGGTAAAGGACACTTTTAGAATCAGCATGTTAGATTCAGAAGGAGGTGAGCATAATGAAGTGTTTGTTCTTGAAGAGGAACCTTGTTGTGACAATGATTCCTGACCCATGGTTCCTCTCATGGTCGGGAACTGGCATTTCCCGATCGTCTCTGAGGGGCGATCAGACATTCCTGTACCAAATGAGTGCATCACAAAAAATACAAAGACCAAGAGTCCTTCTGCGGACTCTTTCCTCAGGAGATAAAGGACTTCATGCTGCGGGCTGTTCCGAGGACTGTGAACGACTCGTAGTAGAGGAGTTTGATAAAGGTCTATAGAATTCCCTTTCTGGCGAATTTGTAAGACTAAGGCGATGAACTCAGAAAGAGTGGTAGGCCTAGGTACTCTGGAGACCTCATCTTTGCATTCCTCTGACATCCCCCTACGGAAGATTGTCATTTGTGCCTCGTCAGACTAAGTGGTCTCACTAGCCATCTGTTTGAATCGCGTGATATAGGACAAGATGTCCTGATTACCTTGTTTAAGGTCTAAAAGGTGTTCCTGTGAGGCCACTCTAATTTCCTGTCTACCAAACATTGATCTAATACTGTTACAAAAGGCAGTGTGGGAGTCCAAAATTGGGTTATTCGTAGTTGCCAGTGGGGTTGCCCAGGCCAGGGCCGGTCCTGTCATCTGAGAAATCATGTATCCAACCCTGTCTCTGTGTGGAAATAGGCTCCCTTGAAAGTGTACTGTATAGCATAGGCGTCAATAAACTCTCGTTCTCATTTTAACTCAACACCAATTTTCATATTCCGAGTTCCGCATTGACTAGAGCTTGCGTGCCATTTGCAGCTGTTAGGCAGAATTCTCCAAAATTGCTAATTTCCCTTACCTACTGAGAGCTTGCGTGCCATTTGCAGCTGTTAGGCAGAATTCTCCAAAATTGCTAATTTCCCTTACCTACTGAGTCCCTCAGCAGCTTTGCTGGATTTCTAGGATTTTTATTTTTCACCTGGTAAGAGTGTGAGCCTTTTTTCCCACTCTTACATGTGTTTTGCTGTGTTTGTTTAACATGTTTGGTTCATAGACTGTGGAGCTTCTCCTACTCCATAGGCATCATCCTTTTACTGTGTGTTAGACAGCGCCTTTAGTGCAGTGACACAGGGTTGTCTTTTTCAGACTTCTCACTTTAAACTCCCTTTTCTGGGTTTGACTACTGTATCCCAGAACATTTAAAGTTATCATTGACTTATTAGTCTTTAAATTCACAGACCCAGTACAAACTATCTTACATAGAGTTCTGGAAAGGGTTAATAGTTATCCCTTTTTGTCTGTTTCTCATGGAACATTAGGAATGCAGTGAAAAGCTTGGCAAACAATCCAGACATAATTCTGTGTAAAGCAGACAAAGGAGGAGCCATTGTTATGCTTAATCGATACGCATACATAAAAGAATGTGAAAGACAATTGCTGAAGATCCGACAAGTAGACTCACACTTTTGATTTCTACAAAATTTGAAAAAGCAACTTCACAAGGATGGATATGTCATCAAGAACAAACATATCTTGTGGTTGAAAAACCTACCATACCTAAATTTTTCATCATTCCGAAGATTCACAAATCATTGGTTGAACATCCAGGCCGCCCAATAGTAACTGGGTCACTGCTTGAGCCACTTTCCAAGTTTGCTGATAAATACCTTAAACTGCTTGTATCCAATATGTATTTTTTTATACAAGATACAACTGAAGTAATTAACATGATTGAGAACATGTCTATCGAACAAGCAAGGCAACTACTGGTTAGCCTGGATATAGTTTCATTGTACACCTGTATACCACAATTTAAAACATTAAGGGGGTAATTCATAGAATTCAGCGCACAAGTGGCGCACGCGGCTGGCGCACAGTGTGCGCGTGCGAATCCCTGCGCCAGCCGCGTGCGCCAAAACCCATTTCCGCGCACAGAGTATTCATGGATTCCAGCTACCAAAACCAGCCGTGGCGCACAGTGGCGCAGCGACCCTGCAGTAGCGCCAGTTACGCCACCAAGAACGCCTCTCGTGCAGGGAAAAGCCATCAAAATCCCAATCCAGCGCAAAGGGCTGCGCTAACCCTGTACCAGCACGGCAACCGGGCTACATGTATCACTAGGGTGCGCGGGAAGTACCTCACATCATTTCAGATGGGTACGTGCATTTCAGGGGTGCGCAGGAAGTTCCACACGCGATTTCAGCAGGGTACGTGTATTTCAGGGGTGTGCGGGAAGTTCCACACGCAATTTCAGCAGGGTACGTGTATTACAGGGGTGCGCTTGAAGTTCCACACGCGATTCCATCAGGGTACGTGTACATCAGGGGTGCGCGGGAATTTTCACACGTGAAGTCAGCAGGGTACGTGTATATCAGGGGTGCGCGGGAAGTTCCACACGCGAATGTCCTGGCTACGTGTATTTCGGGATGCGCGGGAAGTTTCACACGCGATATCAGCAGGGTACATGTATTCCAGGGGTGCGCGGGAAGTTCCACACGCGAATGTCCTGGCTACGTGTATTTCGGGGTGCGCAGGAAGTTCCACACGCGAATGTCCTGGCTACGTGTATTTTGGGGTGCGCGGGAAGTTCCACACGCAAATCTCCTGGCTACGTGTATTTCGGGGTGCGCGGGAAGTTACACATGCGAATCTCCAGGCTACGTGTATCTTGGGGTGCGTGGGAAGTTTCACACGCAAAGTCAGCAGGGTACATGTATATCAGGGGTGTGCGGGAAGTTACACACGCGAATCTCCTGGCTATGTGTATTTCGGGGTGCGCGGGAAGTTTCACACGCGATTTCAGCAGGGTATGTGTATTACAGGGGTGCGCTTGAAGTGCCACACGCGATTCCATCAGGGTACGTGTACATCAGGGGTGCGCGGGAATTTTCACACGTGAATTCAGCAGGGTACGTGTATATCAGGGGTGCGCGGGAAGTTCCACACGCGAATGTCCTGGCTACGTGTATTTCGGGGTGCGCGGGAAGTTTCACACGCGATATCAGCAGGGTACGTGCATATCAGGGGTGCGCGGAAAGTATCACACGTGATTCCATCAGGGTACGTGTATTACAGGGGTGCGCGGGGAGCACCACACGTGAATTGCACGTGTGGGTCCTCCCAGGTGTTCCCTCTATACCCTCCACGGTCCCTGCAGGTGGCTCACACCACAGGGACCTACCCTGCACATGTCCTGCAGGCACCCCATCCACCATGGCCATGCCCCCCAGCCAACCCACATGTCAACTTGCACTACTGCCCACCAACGCATGTCCCCCTGCACCCCCAGCCACCAGGGGCAGCCTCCACCATGCCCCCACCCATGTCTCCCACCACCCCCACCCCCCAGTAGTGCAGGGGCACCCTCCACCAGGCCCCCACCCATGTCTCCCACCACCCCCACCCCCCAGCAGTGCAGGGGCACCCTCCAACAGGCCCCCACCCATGTCCAACTCATGTCTCCCACCACCCTCACCCCCCAGCAGTGCAGGGGCACCCTCCACCAGGGCCCCACCCATGTCTCCCACCACCCCCACCCCCCAGCAGTGCAGGGGCACCCTCCAACAGGCCCCCGCCAATGTCCAACTCATGTCTCCCACCACCCCCACCGCCCAGCAGTGCAGGGGCACCGTCCACCAGGCCCCCACCCATGTCTCCCACCACCCCCACCCCCCAGCAGTGCAGGGGCAGCCTCCACCAGGCCCCCACCCATGTCCAACTCATGTTCCCCACCACCCCCACCCCCCAGCACTGTGGGGCACCTGCCAGCAGGCCCCCACCCATGTCCAATTCATGTTCCCCACCCCCCCCACCCCCCAGCAGTGCAGGGGCACCCTTCACCAGGCCCCCACCCATGTCTCCCACCACCCCCACCTGCCAGCAGTGCAGGGACACCCTCCACCAGGCCCCCACCCAGGTCTCCCACCACCCCCACCCCCCAGCAGTGCAGGGGCACCCTCCACCAGGCCCCCACCCATGTCTCCCACCACCCCCACCCCCCAGCAGTGCAGGGGCACCCTCCACCAGGCCTCCACCCATGTCTCCCACCACCCCCACCCCAGCAGTTCAGGGGCAGCCTCTACCAGGCCCCCACCCATGTCTCCCACCACCCCCACCCCCCAGCAGTGCAGGGGCACCCTCCACCAGGCCCCCACCCATGTCCAACTCATGTTCCCCAGCCAACATGTCATCACAAGCTAGATCCCTGGTCCCTATGGTCAGCCTCCAAATGCAAAACACCCACCCGAGTATTGCATCCACCCACTCATAATTGGCAATTACATGACAGAACACCAATTGCAAGTTCCGAAAACAAACACATTTCCCTCACATACACCCAATGGGTGTCAGTGAATCTCAAAACCCATATCATGATATGCATAAAACCAATGAGATACTACACATTGAAGTTAAAAAAAAAATATGTATTAAAGGAAACATAAATAGAATCAAAAATAAAGAAACAGAAATGGGAATGTACAAAAATGAAAAGAAGCATGTCCGTGAAAAAAAGCAAAACCAAACATCATAATCCAAAGTAATGGTGTCCAAAGTCACTGTCCACAAAAGAAAATCCAATGGGAAATAATAATTGAAAGCCATTGCTCCATGGTCAAATTGTGAAAGAAAAATACAATCCAACAGTGAACTATGTACATACGAACAAGCCAGGGTCCATTATCCCAACCAAAGAAATGAAACCTATCTAACTACACTAACTAATAAAATAAACTATATACAAAAATGTGGCCAATGTCCAAAAGGTCCAAAATAAATCCAAAAAAAAGGAAACCTAACACTACCTACATAACTATGTACAAGGGCAGCGGGCTAGTTTGACGGCTCACTTTTGGATGTCCCGGGCCAGGGCATCATCGAACTCCTGCTCAATGTCCCGGAGGCGGTCCTCCTCCATGGCCCCGAGGGTCCGCAGGGCCGTCGACGGGTCCACCTCCAAACCCCTGCGGATTGCCTCGAGGCACTCGGCCCGCCTCAGGGCCCTCCGCATGGAGTTCTCCGCCGTGACCATTGTGAGCCGTGCCTCTTCCGCCCGCTCCGCATCTATGGCGTGGCCCAACCGCTGCCACGCGGGTCCTCCTGCCTTCCGGCCGATGCCTGCCCCTCCGATGTTGAAGGCCCCGAGCCTTCATGGCTCCCACCACGTTGCTGCTGCTGCTGTGCCTCTTCCCGTGCACTGCCTCCTGCTGCCTGCACATCCTCTGCCGACTGGGGTGCAGTCGTTGATGTGGCAACCCCTGCTGGACGTCCGACTCCCAACTGTGGCAGGGATGCCTCCTCCACTAGCCTGGCCGCACCGTCAGAGGCAGCTCCACAGGGCACCCAGGTGACTGATGGGTGGGAAGATGGCACGGAGGACGACTGGCGCGTAGGGGGTTCAGTTGAGGAGGGGGTCGTAGCGAGCACCAGCAAACTGTGGAATCCGGCCTGGGTGACCTGTCCCAGCAGGCTGACGTGGTCAACGAGCCATTCGAGATGACGTGCAGTCTCCTCATGAAAAGACTGCAGGTCACCTCGCATGGCCCATTGACGCAACGCCACACCAGTCAAGACAGGCTCAACCCGGACCCGGATAGCCACGTCCGCAGGTAGATGAAGGCCAGTTATCGTTTGCTCATCCCCTGCCTGAAAACGGGTCTGGACGTAGGCATACCTGCTGATGCAAGATGATGCAGGGACAGGATCAGGGACAGGATTGCGCACAGGCACCTCCGCAGCAGCCTGTGCTACCTCCTGTCCCTGGTCCTGCACTGCACCACTAGCACCAGTGGGATCCCCACCTCCAGACCCCGTCTCTGTTGCTTGCACGGCCTCCTCCTCCACCAAACCCCCCACCGACCTGGATGACTCCGTGCCATCTTCCCCCGTTGGGCCCTGTGGGGTCCCAGCTGCCCCTTCTGTTGCCGAGGAGTCCAACTCCAACCTCTGCCTCTTCGACCTCCCCCTGGCAGCTGCGGCCTGGGACGCGGCACCGGACTCCTCACTCCCCGACGAGATGACAACACGGGAGGGGAGCCGGGCCTTGCGTCTCCGGCTGGCAGTCGGATCCCCGCCACTGTGCTCCACAGCACCTTCTCCGCCCTCTTCATCAGTTGACGCTGCAGACAGGGAGAAATAAAACACAGGCCTCAGGGCACTGTACAATGGACACATACACACATGACAGTTGTACATGAGTGGCATTGGCAAACCTCAGACATGCCATCACAATCCCCAACATACATGTCATTTCAACTCGCACACATGAGCCATGCCACAGCCATATCTCAACTGCCAGCACCATCCATACCCATACAACAGCATGAGCAGGCAAAGCTGAGCCAGACCTCACATGAAACACAGGAAGTGCACCACACATGTATACACACCACCACACTTGCATGCATGTGTACACCTCTGGCAAGTGTCGCAGTGTTCAGATGGGCATCCATGTCACATCTGCCAATCAGGCTTCCACATCCGGCAGTCACATGCATCCATGTTGCATCACTGTTGCACCCTTGTCAAATACACACAAATGCACATGTACACAGTGCTGATACATGCAGCTGAAAACAACATACATGCGTGACATCATGGACATGTCTACTTACATACACATTCATCCAAACATGTGTGCCCACACAACTGCATTTGGCATGCAAGCCTACACACACAAGCACCATCCATGTCTCACACATTACAGCCCTTGCATGTGTTAGCCCCACGGCCCTGTACACCCCACCCATACTCGACCCCATACAAACAGATGTGCAACCTGCACACTACTGAAACATCACCACACGCACTGCTCACAATCAGGATGCATGTACACTTACCGCTCGACTCCAGACGGTTCTGCCTCTCAAGGACCTGGACGTGGAGCACTGGGGATATGCGTTCCAGGACCCTCATCTGATCTTCCGACAAGTGGCCCCGGCGCCCCTTGGCATCCGCTGCCTTCAAGAGGTGCCGGGCCTTGTTCAGGGTCCTGGACCTGAAGTCCCCCCAGCGCTTCTTGACATGTTGGAAGTCGCGGACTGCCACCCCCTCCGCGTTGATGGCAGTCACAATATCAGTCCAGATCCGAGTCCGTCCTTCCTTGTCGACGCGGGAACTTCCGAAGAGGGCATCATACTGCCCCAGGACTTGCTCCACCAGGACACCAACTTCGGTGGCACTGAAGCTGGTGCCCCTCTGCCTTTCTGGCCGGGGGTTGTCAGTGGTCTCAGATGGTGTTTGCCCCGACATGACAACCCCAGAGGCAGGAGTGGGTGGGCAACTGGGTCCTGGGGCTGGGCTGTGGAGCGATGGAATCCCAGTCGGGAGTCTTCGGTTCCAGCAGGGGTGGTCACAGCAACAGAACCCCTGGCTGATGTGCAGGCGGCAAATGACAGAGCACGTGGGCAGCAGGCAGTCAGGCAGCAGCAGATGGCAGGTGGGAGCGTGCTCGGGGCTCTGGGGGGCAGTAATTTGGCCTTCTGGGCAGGCGCATGGTCTTCCGTGTGCTTACGCGTGGCCAGCTTGATACTGAGTGAATTGGCACGTGAAAATCCTGCACGTCTGCGTGTAATTCGAGGAAAGGCCATTAGCGCGTATGCACGTCAGCACGCAAATGCGATTTCATTGGACCAAAGGCGCTTAGCGCGTGAGCGCGTCTGTGACGCACGCGGGTGTTTCCCTCATTACATGTGATGACAGAGCACACGTGGTAAAACTGCACGTCCGAGTGTCATCGCGTGTGATCGGAGGGAAGTGAGCGTACACGCGATTGGCCTGGGTACGTGTGTTTCGGGGTGCGCGGGAACTTTCACACATGGCCTTTCCTCGAATTACACGCAGACGTGCAGGATTTTCACGTGCCAATTCACTCCGTATCAAGCTGGCCTCGCGTAAGCACACAGAAGACCACGCTCCTGCCCAAAAGGCCGAATTACTGCCCCCCAGAGCCCCGAGCAGCCTCCCACAAGCCATCTGCCGCTGCCTGCCTGCCTGCCTGCCTGCTGCCACCGTGCCCTGCCATTTGGTGGCTGCACATCAGCCATCTGCAGGGGTCCATTTGCTGTGTTCACCCCTGCTAGAACAGAACACTCCCGACTGGGATACCATCGCTCCACAGCCCAGCCCCAGGACCCAGTTTCCCACCCACTCCTGCCTCTGGGGTTGCCATGTCAGGCACTGAAACATCTGGCACCACTGGCAACCCCCGGCCAGAGAGGCAGAGGGGCACCAGCTTCACTGCCACCGAAGTTGGTGTCCTAGTGGAGCAAGTCCTGGGGCAGTATGATGCCCTCTTCGGAAGTAAGCGCGCCAACAAGGAAGTACGGACTCGGATCTGGATGGACATCGTGACTGCCATCAATGGGGAGGGGGTGGCAGTCCGCGACTACCAACATGTCAAGAAGCGCTGGGATGACTGCAGGTCCAGGACCCTCTTGAAGGCCCGGTGCCTCGTGGAGGGGGGCTGGGGCCGCATGAGTCCCATCCAGATGAGGGTCCTGGAACGCGTAGGCCCAGTGCTCCACGCCAAGATCCTTGAGAGGCAGACCCGTCTGGAGTTGAGTGGTAAGTGGCCAAGCATTGCTGTGTGAGACAGGGCATGTCGCAGTGTGCTGGTTGTCTGATACTTGCCTGTATGTGTGACATAGGCCATGTATGCATGTGTGTGTGCAGGGATGTCATGCATGTGAGACCAGTAATGTGTGAACCACACGGTTGGTGCATGTGTTCAAATGCAACATGGGTTGCCCTATGCGGAATGGGCACATTAAAGCATGCCAGTCTCTGTTCCTGGACATGGGTGGGGGTGAGAGATGGGTGCTGATGCCATGTACATGTATGTGTGAATGCCAGGGATGCATGACACATGTCAGTCGCAATTTCAGGTTCACTGATGCAGCCTAGTCATCCTTGTATCCACTGTGTCTGTGGTGTACGAGGCCAGATGGATGAAACTAGGGTGAAGTGTGTGCATGTGATAGGCATGGCCCATGATGCATGTGAGTTCCAAAACAACATTGTATGTTCCAAGAATCCCTTGGACATGTATGCTAATGTCCATAGCATGCGCCATGCCTGTTACCACGTGTTTTACCTGCACTGAGCCATGTGTTGTGGAGGGACATGATGGAAGTGATCTTTGATAGTGCCACTCATCTGCTATTGCTTCCTGTCTAGGGGACCATTGTACAGTACCCTGATGCTTGTGTTCTATGTCTCCCTCTACACAGCGCCACGTGAAGAAGAGGGCGGAGATGGCTCTGTGGAGCAAAGCGGCGGGGATGTCCCCACGGCTGCAGCGGAAGGGGTGGGTGAGCCCCCACAGGGGCTTGCAACGGCGGAAGACGGGGTGGAGCCATCCAGGTTGGTGGTTTCCACAGAGGAGGAGGAGGTCGCTACTGAGGCGCACATGGGGCCTGGTGGGGGCATCCCTGCTGGTGCAAGTGTTGCAGTCCAGGGACAGGGGCAGGATGCAGCACAGGTCGCCGTGGAGGGGCCTGTGCATGTCACTGTCCCTGACACTGTGACTGCACCACTATGCACCAGCAGGGATGCCCCATCCCAGGCCCGTCCGCAGGATGTCCATGTCATCTGACTCCCCTCCACCTGCGGACATGGGGACCCCTGGCCGTATGGAGAAGGTCCTGATTGGTGTCGCGTTGCGCACAGGTGCAATTCGTGATGAGGTGCATGCTTCCCGGGAGGAGCATGCACGTCATCACGGAGAGCACCGTGCCGACGTGGCCCAGTTGTGATCGGCCATGGTCGGGGTTTCCTACATGTGTCGGCCAATCTGGCGACCCTCTCCTCCTCTGCGGAGACTATGCACCAGTCGTTCTCCATGCCGTCTTCCGGCCCAGATGCCACCAGGGCCCCCTCTGGACCTGCCCCGACCAATGCAGCTGGCTCGGTGGGGATCCCATCCCTGCCACAGTCGGGAGTCAGAGGTCCAGCAGGGGTGGACACACCAGCAACAGGACCCCAGCAGATGGAGGATGTGACGGCATCATCGGGCAGGGCACGTGCACGACGGCGTCGGTGGATTCCATCAGCCTGGATGCCGTTGTGCTGGCACAGGCAGTTGCATCGGAGGCAGTGGCAGGCTCGACGTGGGAGGCATCATGGCTCGGGGCATCAACATCAGGGGTGCAGGCATTGGCCGGAGGGCAGGAGAACCCTGGAATGGGAGTGGCTTCCGTGTGGAAGCGGTTGGGCCAGCAGATAGGTGCGGAGCGGCAGCGGGCAGAGGAGGAACGGCTCACAATGGTCAGGGCGGAGAACTCCATGCGGAGGGCGCTGAGGCGGGCTGAGTGCCTCGATGGTCTTCGCAGGGAGTTGGAGCTGGACACTGCTTTATCCCTGCGAGACCTCGGGGCCAGGGAACATGCCCGCCTCCAAGCCATTGAACAGGAGTTCGATGATGCCCTGGCCCATGACAACATCCAGTGAGCCGTTGGACTAGCCCGCTGCCCATGTAAATAGTTATGTAGTTAGTGTTAGGTTTCCTTTGTTTTTTGATTTTTTTTGGACCTTTTGGACATTGGCCACATTTTTGTATATAGTTTATTTTATTAGTTAGTGTAGTTAGATAGGTTTCATTTCTTTGGTTGGGATAATGGACCCTGGCTTGTTCGTATGTACATAGTTCACTGTTGGATTGTATTTTTCTTTCACAATTTGACCATGGAGCAATGGCTTTCAATTATTATTTCCCATTGGATTTTCTTTTGTGGACAGTGACTTTGGACACCATTACTTTGGATTATGATGTTTGGTTTTGCTTTTTTTCACGGACATGCTTCTTTTCATTTTTGTACATTCCCATTTCTGTTTCTTTATTTTTGATTCTATTTATGTTTCCTTTAATACATATTTTTTTATCAAACTTCAATGTGTAGTATCATCCCATTGGTTTCATGCATATCATGATATGGGTTTTGAGATTCACTGACACCCATTGGGTGTATGTGAGGGACATGTGTTTGTTTCGAAACGTGCAATTGGTGTTCTGTCATGTAATTGCCATTTCAGAGTGGGTGGATGCAATACTCAGGTGGCTGTTTTGCATTTGGAGGCTGACCACAGGGACCAGGGATCTAGATTGTGATGACATGTTGGCTGGGGAACATGTGTTGGGGCCTGCTGGCAGGTGCCCCACAGTGCTGGGGGGTGTGGGTGGTGGGGAACATGAGTTGGACATGGGTGGGGGCCTGCTGGCAGGAGCCCCACAGTGCCTGGTGGTGGGGGTGGTGGGAGACATGGGTGGGGGCCTGCTGGCAGGTGCCCCACAGTGCTGGGGGGTGGGGGTGGTGGGGACATGAGTTGGACATGGGTGGGGGCCTGGTGGAGGGTGCCCCTGCACTTCTGGGGGGTGGGGGTGGTGGGAGACATGGGTGGGGCCTGGTGGAGGGTGCCCCACAGTGCTGGGGGGTGGGGGTGGTGGGAGACATGGGTGGGGGCCTGCTGGCAGGTGCCCCACAGTGCTGGGGGGTGGGGGTGGTGGGAGACATGGGTGGTGTCCTGGTGGAGGGTGCCCCTGCACTGCTGGGGGGTGGGGGTGGTTGGAGACATGGGTGGGGGCCTGGTGGAGGGTGCCCCTGCACTGCTGGGGGGTGGGGGTCGTGGGAGACATGGGTGGGGGCCTGGTGGAGGGTGCCCCTGCACTGCTGTGGGGTGGGGGTGGTGGTAGACATGAGTTGGACATGGGTGGGGGCCTGCTGGCAGGTGCCCCACAGTGCTGGGGGGTGGGGGTGGTGGGGAACATGAGTTGGACATGGGTGGGGGCCTGCTGGCAGGTGCCCCACAGTGCTGGGGGGTGGGGGTGGTGGGGAACATGAGTTGGACATGGGTGGGGGCCTGCTGGCAGGTGCACCACAGTGCTGGGGGGTGGGGGTGGTGGGGACATGAGTTGGACATGGTTGGGGGCCTGGTGGAGGGTGCCCCTGCACTGCTGGGGGGTGGGGGTGGTGGTCGACATGGGTGGGGGCCTGTTGGAGGGTGCCCCACAGTGGTGGGGGTGGTGGGAGACATGGGTGGGGGCCTGCTGGCAGGTGCCTCACAGTGCTGGGGGGTGGTGGGAGACATGGGTGGTGTCCTGGTGGAGGGTGCCCCTGCACTGCTGGGGGGTGGGGGTGGTTGGAGACATGGGTGGGGGCCTGGTGGAGGGTGCCCCTGCACTGCTGGGGGGTGGGGGTGGTGGGAGACATGGGTGGGGGCCTGCTGGCAGGTGCCCCACAGTGCTGGGGGGTGGGGTGGTGGGAGACATGGGTGGGGGCCTGGTGGAGGGTGCCCCTGCACTGCTGTTGGGTGGGGGTGGTGGTAGACATGAGTTGGACATGGGTGGGGGCCTGCTGGCAGGTGCCCCACAGTGCTGGGGGGTGGGGGTGGTGGGGAACATGAGTTGGACATGGGTGGGGGCCTGCTGGCAGGTGCCCCACAGTGCTGGGGGGTGGGGGTGGTGGGGAACATGAGTTGGACATGGGTGGGGGCCTGCTGGCAGGTGCCCCACAGTGCTGGGGGGTGGGGGTGGTGGGGACATGAGTTGGACATGGGTGGGGGCCTGGTGGAGGGTGCCCCTGCACTGCTGGGGGGTGGGGGTGGTGGTCGACATGGGTGGCGGCCTGGTGGAGGGTGCCCCACAGTGCCTGGTGGTGGGGGTGGTGGGAGACATGGGTAGGGGCCTGGTGGCAGGTGCCCCACAGTGCTGGGGGGTGGGGGTGGTGGGGACATGAGTTGGACATGGGTGGGGGCCTGGTGGAGGGTGCCCCTGCACTGCTGGGGGGTGGTGGGAGACATGGGTGGGGGCCTGGTGGAGTGTGCCCCACAGTGCTGGGGGGTGGGGTTGGTGGGAGACATGGGTGGGGGCCTGGTGGAGGGTGCCCCTGGTGGCTGGGGGTGCAGGGGGACATGCGTTGGTGGACAGTAGTGCAAGTTTACATGTGGGTTGGCTGGGGGGCATGGCCATGGTGGATGGGGTGCCTGCAGGACATGTGCAGGGTAGGCCCCTGTGGTGTGAGCCACCTGCAGGGGCCATGGAGGGTGTAGAGGGAACACCTGGGAGGACCCACACGTGCAATTCACGTGTGGTGCTCCCCGCGCCCCCCTGTAATACACGTACCCTGATGGAATCGCGTGTGAAACTTCCCGCGCACCCCAAATACACGTAGCCTGGACATTCGTGTGTGGAACTTCCCGCGCATCCCTGTAATACATGTACCCTGATGGAATCGCGTGTGATACTTTCTGCGCACCCCTGATATGCACGTACCCCGCTCAATCACGTGTGTAACTTCCCGCGCAACCCCGAAATACACGTACCCCGCTCAATCGTGTGTGTGACTTCCCGCGCAACCCTGAAATACACGTACCCCACTCAATCGCGTGTGTAACTTCCCGTGCACCCCCGAAATACACATACCCTGCTCAATCGCGTGCGTAACTCCCCGCGCAACCCCAAAATACACGTACCCCGCTCAATCACGTGTGTAACTTCCCGCGCACCCCGAAATACACGTACCCCGCTCAATCGTGTGTGTGACTTCCCGCGCAACCCTGAAATACACGTACCCTGCTCAATTGCGTGTGTGACTTCCTGCGCACCCCCGAAATACACATACCCTGCTCAATCGCGTGCGTAACTCCCCGCGCAACCCCGAAATACACGTACCCCGCTCAATCGCGTGTGTAACTTCCCGTGCACCCCGAAATACACGTAGCCTGGACATTCGCGTGTGGAACTTCCCGCGCACCCCTGTAATACACGTACCCTGATGGAATTGCGTGTGATACTTTCCGCGCACCCCTGATATGCACGTACACCGCTCAATCGCGTGTGTAACTTCCCGCGCAACCCCGAAATACACGTACCCCGCTCAATCGCGTGTGTAACTTCCCACGCACCCCCGAAATACACGTACCCCACTCAATCGCATGTGTAACTTCCCGCGCACCCCCGAAATACACATACCCTGCTAAATCACGTGTGTAACTTCCCGCGCACCCCCGAAATACACGTACCCCACTCAACCGCGTGTGTAACTTCCCGCGCAACCCCGAAATACACGTACCCCGCTCAATCGCGTGTGTAACTTCCCGCGCCCCCCCGAAATACACGTGCCCCGCTCGCACAGGCCCAAGTGCTGTATGTTGCCACTTTTGTAATGCGCAGGGACGCTACCTCCTGCCTTCGTGCGGCGGACGTGTTTCGGCTTGTGCGTGTCTTTGGCTGTGCGTGGCTTTGCCCTATTCGATTCCATGAATACGTGTGGTTCGAGTGCGTGTGGGCGTTCCGTCTGCTTCCCTGCAGTACATCCCCAGTTACGCCCTTATTTTCACGCGTTGTTCCCAATTCCGCGCATTACGCCCCGTGTTACGCCCACTTTCTGGTGTATGCGCCGAGGTTGTGCGCTTTCACTGTGCGCGTCGCACACGCCTTTCGGGATGTTGCAGTGACGTGTGCGCCATGCACGGGCTTGGCGCACATCCCGAGGAAAACACGCGCAGGGACTTCCATTTTTTTTGCGCTTGCGCCTGCTTGCGCCTGCTTGCGCAAAGATTTTCGGCGCATGTTTGTTCCATGAATCGGCCCCTAAATGGTCTAGAAGAATTATTACTTTCTATTAGGAGAAAAGGAACAACACCGAATAGTTTCATTTTGTGGTGTGCTGAGATAGCATTAACTGAAAATTGTTTCAGTTTTAATAACCAGTTATACCAACAGATCCATGGCATAGCTATGGACTCATCAGTAGCCCCATCAGCGGCCAATCTTTATGTCGAATCGTTCGAACTACAGAAAATCTATAGCGCGTGAAAACCCTTCTTTTCCAAGTTGGGTTTTGGGCAACGCTATATTGATGATATCCTTATAATATGGGATGGCACAGAAGGCGAGTTACAAGAGTTTATGTTATGGATCAACAGTCAGAATCAATTTCTGAAATGTACACACACTCAGAGTAATGCAGAAATTAATTTTCTGGGCATCTCTATATGGGTTGACACTGAACGGAATATCCTCCAAGTGATGTGAAAACAGAAAAATAATATGAGGCCGGGAAGCCCAAAAGGAAACACACCAACACAGGTTACAAAGAAACATACAAGTACTTTATTTCAAGCTACAACAGTTACCAAGTCAACTGACAAATGGATAGCTATTCGGCTCTCAGTATAACATAACGAACTTCAACGAGGGTTCGATGTGTTCAGTGAGAGACCGCACATTGGAATAACCGTGCCATTTATACAATTTGTCCAGCCCTTGGCCAACCCTCTTGCGGCTTAACCATTCTGTGAAATACAATACTGGTTTAGGGTTCCTTGCCAGGTCAACCTTTAATATATGCATTTTGATTAGTTTTGCTGATATAAGTAGTACATTTACATATAGGTCAACAGTAGGACAAGGTCTCAGTTCACGACCCCGACAAGTAGCCCGCAGGCATATTAATCATTCAGCTGTACGGAGGTCACAACGGCCAGAATCTATTTGAAATGTCATTTGGCCTCCATTTTGATGTTCAGGGTGACTTCTACATAACGAGAGAACCTAAAATGGCGGCTTGATTCAAGATGGCGGCTTACATTGATTTCTCTGAGGTCAAGTATATCCGTGGTCCGGTTGATGGTTCTCTCCAGTACTCTTGCTAGCCCCCTAATATTTTCGGAATTTGCTATTTGTCCCCAAAATGGCACAACTGATTTTGCTATATCTCCCAATATTTGCCCAGAGGTATCTCCACCCTCGTCCCGCCGTGGACGAGCCTTAGAAACTTCCAATGTACTAGCTATAAAGGTAACAGGATCCCTAAATAACATGTTCCCTGCCAATCCTTGGGCAACCAGGGAAATGCTGTACTACCGCAAACGAAATAAACAGGCCCCCCCTACATACAAAGGCCTGTTCTCCCCGGTCAAATTTACAACATTCGTACAACGTTCAAATTCTCCCATTGACTGGGTGCCATTTCTTTGTACACAGAAGGGAACTGAATCGGGGCTATGGTTAATAGAGTAGGAAGGAGGCACGGCATCCTTATTGCCTATCAGAGCCATTTTAAAGGAAATTAGAGTTTGGAAAGGAAGAGACAGTTTATCAGATGGCCTAATAGAAGCAACATTAGGCTTACTTCTATTTGCAAAAAGCGAGCATCCCAGGGGAGTCAATACACGTTTCTCAAAATCATTTAAATTACTTCCATCAAAGTTCCCTGAGATGCTATCATTCCACCGGCCAAAGAATAGTGCTCTAAGAAAGGCATAACAAGCAGTCGTTAAAGGTAAAGGGTGAATATACCATCCTAGCCCCTTGTTCCCATGTTGTGGTAAATGGGTGCAGATCCAGCAGTTGCTCTTATTAAAAATGCGTCAAGTTCATTATTATCATTAAAGTGTTATTGTGATACTTTCGTCTATGCTGAGAGTCCGTAGGTGACAGAGTATGAAGGTGTACAGAGGGAGTCAGAGCAGTAGGTACAATTTCAATTGGTAAAAGAGGCTCTAGAGGATACATTTCTTCAAAGTACCAGTGTCCCATGGCAGTGACTATACAAATCCCAATTATTATCATCACAACACAGCAATACGTTTTCGGGGTCCAGGCACATTGTTCATTGTCCGAGTTGGTCACCCCCTTATTTACAAGTCCAATACGAGCAGTAGCGGTGGAGGTGGCAGACATCGTAGTTTTTCAATCGACGACCCCAATGTTCGTTGCTGGCGACACTACGGTCGCGCCACTTCTTAGTCTTTCCCCAACCCTAGCCAGCAGAATCCCCTTTTTTTTTCCAAAATTTTCCTTTGTACGGACAAAACTCTCAATGACTCTTTTCTTTTCCAGATGCACAGGCAAAACCCGTGCTGCAGGTCTATTTTCTTCGTCGAAGGTCGTACCTGGTGGCTCCCGGTACTGCTTGATCCGGAAATAAGGTAACGTCACTTCCTGAGGGAAGCAACGTATCAGAGGCGACAGAAGTCGCAGGACTTGAAACAACGTTTTCCAGAAGTGACTTTTCCGAAGAGTGTGGAGACAAAATGGACGGTTCCCCAAGCTCCACGGGTTCAGTGGGATTCTCCGACACACTCACAGTGCTATTTGCTACTCCAGGATCAGAGATTGTAGCATCAGCAAGGGGTTCTGCTTCTTCTGTAACGTGTGGCATCGGGTGTCGGGTGAGGAAGTTTCTTGACATGCGTCGCGTGGATCCAATGCTTCTTTCCAGCCACCCGCACTGCTGTCTGGGTGACCAACAGCACCTGGTATGGTCCCCGCCAGCGAGGCACGAGGCAGGAGGACCTTTCGTAGGCCTTCACCAGGACCCAACTTCCAGGCTGAATATTGTGTCCTGGGCCCGTAAACCGTACAGGTAAAGCTGATCGAACCTGATGATAAATGAAATACAGATTTTTAGTCAACTGGTTACAGTAGTCTGCAAGCGATACATTTTCAACATCTCTCAGCGCTTTAGGCTTTGGAAGACCCCAAATATTAGCAGGCCTCCCCATCACCAACTCGAATGGAGAGAGACCAGTCTTAGTTTGAGGTGTGGTATGCATGGCTAACAACACAATAGGTAAGGCGTCCGGCCATTTCAGTTTGGTGGTGGCACACGTTTTAGCGAGCTTATTCTTTAGGATACTGTTATGTCTCTCTACCAACCCAGCACTTTGAGGATGTCTAGCTGAATGAAATTGTTTGTCGATGTGTAATGCTGTGCATATCTGCAAGATTACTGCTGCAACAAAATGTGGACCGTTGTCCGACCAAATGACTCTTGGCAACCCAAATCGTGGGAAGAACTCCTTTACCATAGTCTTCGCAGTGGTCATGGCAGTTCATCCTTAACGGGGAAAGCCTCAACCCATTTACTAAAGGCACAAATGATCACAAGGACGTATTTTAGATTGTTACACCGTTCCATCTCAATAAAATCAAAGTGGATGACCTCGAAGGAGGCCCAAAACTACCCCTTGGAGTTGCTGTCCCCTTCCCCACATTGTGCGGCAAGCAATTCATGCAACTTTGGACATACTGCTGGGCGATTTTCAAGATTTTATCATTTACCCAGACTTTTTCTAACATTTTCGTGATCTGCTGAGCACACACATGCGTAGGACCGTGTGCCATCGTAACCATCGCCAGCACATATGAATTAGGGAGCAACCATTTCCCTTCAGATGTGTCCACCCAACACCCATCTTCATCTAGTTTCCCCATCCTTTCGGCCCACTTTTTAGACTCTTCTATTGTGGCATCAGCTTGGATATCTCATACAGACCCAATACCCTCATCCATTACATAGGCATCTCTTGTTTCTCTTAGAGCACACATGTCTGTACTAAGGTCTGTGGCCGTTTGCCTGGCTATCTGGTCAGCAAAAGCGTTCCCTTCCCCCACATCATCTATGACCTTGCGATGCGCTGCACACTTTATGATCACTAACTGACTAGGGAGCGCGAGTGCCGAGAGCAATTGCACTATCAGGGGGCCATGTGAATCTTGGTCCCATGTGAGGTTAGGAAACCTCTTTCCGACCAGCGCCTCCCAAAGTTGTGAGCCACCCCAAAGGCATACTGGTTATCAGTATATATATTTACTGTACGCCCTTCGGAGATTTCACAAGCTCGGGTCAACGCTATAATCTCTGCGACCTGCGCGGAGTTATGCGGAATTCTCTTAGTTTCAACAACTGTACTCAATGTAGTGACTGCATAAGCAGCTGTAGATGTACCATCCGGAAGTTTGAAGCAGAAGCCATCACAAAACAGCTCCCTTCCGCATTATCCAAAGGAGTATCTATAAGGTCTATCCTGCCCTTCGTTTCCTGTTCAGTAGTATACAGGCAGTCATGTGATTCTTCGGCGCCGCAAACAGTATTTTGCGGGAAAGGTAGGAGTTCAGCCGGATTAAGCACACAACACTTCCTAATTTGAATGTGAGGGGCAAACCAAGTCAATTCATACCTTGTCAGCCGTGCAAAGGTGAGGTGCTGTGTTTGGGTTTTATTCAATAGGACATCTACAGTGTGAGGTACCATTAGGGTTAAATCATGGCCTAGGACCATTCCCTCACTCTGTTTTACAGACGCGGCAGCAGCAGCGACAGCTCTCAAACATCTTGGCAAAGCGCATGCGACAGGATCAAGGGCGGAAGAGTAATAGCCGCACTGTCTATTCTTCCCTCCGTGTTCCAGTGTTAACACAGCCAAAGCACATCCATCACATTCATGCACAAACAACACAAAGACCTTATTGTAATTTGGAGTACCCAGAACCGGTGCAGAGCATAACACGGTTTTGAGAAGCTCAAATGATCGTTGATGTGCCGACTTCCATGGCAGCGGTGAAGAAATGCCTTTCTTCGTCAAGGCCAACATCGGTTTTATCACTAGTGAGAAGTTCGGGATCCACAGCCTACAGTAAGAAGCCATACCTATTAAGGCTCTGACTGCCTTCTGTGTATTTGGGACAGACATGCCAGAAATGTGTTTTATTCTTTCAGGTGTCAATCTTCTCCCCTCCTTTGACAGGAGATAGCCTAAATAGGGGACCTCCTGACAACAATATTGAAATTTCTTTAGCAAAGCTTTATGACCATGTTCAGCCAAATGAATAAGCAACAATACCGTGCCTTCTTTACAAGCACTTTCAGAATCTGCAGCTAAAAGCAAGTCATCGACATACTGAAGCAGTGTACAAGTAGATGGCAGTTCCAGGGTGTCAAGCTGCTCTTTCAAAGCCCTACTATAAATGCTTGGACTTTCAGTATAACCTTGAGGTGCACGAGTAAATGTGAACGAACGTCCACCCAAGGTGAACGCGAACAAATATCTACTATCCTTGTGTATAGAAATACTGAGGAAAGCATTCTTCAGATCCACAACACTAAAGTGAGTAGCTGTAGCAGGGATCATCGTTAATATTGTTGTCACATCAGGCACAATTGGAAATTGTGGGGCGACACAGATCGCGTAGCGCGTAGATCAATTATGAAACGGAATGGGATTGCATTGTCGCCTTTCTTGTACACGTGTAAGATCGGACTGTTACATAAACTACCTGCAATCTCTTCAATCACCCCTCGATGCACAAAATCGGAAACAATGCACTTCAAAGCACGCTCGCCCTCAACTGAGATTTTATATTGCGGAATGCGTGGTAGTTTAACTCCATGTTTCAAAACTATTTTAACGGGTTCAACATGTAATACCCCGACATCATTGTCGTCAACCGCCCACAAACATTCCAGGACAACGCTAAATTCAGGAGGCAATGGTCGAGTCAGAAACTGAGAACTGGGAAGTTGCTGTGGTGAAATCGTCAGTCGCCCTCCGTCAGAGGAACAATGAATCACTGAATTTAATTTCTTCAACAGATTTAACCCCACAAATTCTCTCCACAGTTTGAAGTCAAGAGGAATGGACAGTGGTCCATAAAGGGACCCAAAGAAACAGGCACCGGTGAAGAAACCGGACAAACAACTGGTATGCCAGAAAACCCTACAGAAACATTAGTTTGAAATGAAAGTGGAATGTTTGGAACCCGAGAATGATCAATGGAGCACTTCTGTGCTCCAGTGTCTATCAAGAACTGATGTTTCCTATTCCCCACTAACAGTTCAACGTAGGGACCTTTTTGACTAACGGGAATAGGTGAAGGTTCCAAACCCTGCTTCGGGCAATCCGAACTAAACAACATGTCGTTGAACGGAAGCTCTTCAGAAAGGTAGGCAGCAGAAGGGTGATCAAATATGTTTCTTGTGTCCACACTCAAAGTCTGATTATCCCGTGAAAAAGGTTTCTGAGGATCTTGTGAGAACTGACCTCTATCGGGCCCCCCACTCCAAGGCGACCTCTAGGTCGTCTACCCATACTCCCAAATCTGTTGTTTGACCTCTGTCGAAGGACGAGGCACTGTGCATGCTCCCCAGGAGGATAGCTCAGCGGCAGCGTGCGCGTCTTGGAAGCAAGACGACACGAAGCAACAACAGGTTCGATCCCCGGGTCCGCGCTTAGAAACCTCTGGGTGTTTAAGCGCGTTATAAATACGTAACTAAGACAAAAAAAATACGCAGCTAAGAAAAACAAACAATTCCTGTAACAGCGCCTCGATGCCTACGGGCTGTGTGAGCGCTTTATAAATGTAAAAATAAAAATAAAAAAAAATGACCTTCCTGGCGACTATAGGCACATTGATTAATATTCACAGGACCCAAGGGGACATTCCCTTGAGGAACATACTGACCTCTGGTCTGTGAATTACCTGCTCTGGGATTTCTAACAATTTGCTGTAACAATACTTTAGTCTTCACATCTCCTTTCCTCTTCCCGACTCTATCTTTTTCATTATTGACACGGTTCTCGTAATACTGAGCCATGTGCAAAACTTCAGATTGGGATTTCACCTGCCAAGCGCTCTCGGAGGACATAATCTGTGACTGGATGTCAGGCAGCAATCCACGCACAAATTTGTCCACAAACAACCTTTTCCCAGACTTTGTGCCCAAGTCCTGTCCACTGAAGTCAGAGAATACCTGTTCGAATCGATTAAAGAATTCGGTGGCACCCTCAGATTTTCTTTGAACACAGGCTGTAAACTTGTCCCAAATAATTCTTATCTCAGGAATTATGGTTTTCAATTTTGCAACAATTCTATTGGGCAAAGTGAGTATTACCTGAGGTGGTTTCTCACCAGCTGGTCTTTCCCCATCAAGCCTAGTTATGTTAGCAAAAGTAAACACACCCACGTATCACCCAACCCAAGCACATCGTCTATTGTTCGAACCTGCTTCCATTAATCTACGGGCAGGAGTACAGAGAATAACAAGTCAACATCACTTAAGGTAAACACAGAGGACTGCAAAACAGACTCTATCTCTTTGTAGAATACTGTCAGATTTTTCCTAATATCAGGAATTGATTGTCTAATAGTGTTCACTTCCTGTCGCGAAAACGGGACGTGCACAAATTGTGATACATAATGTGCGGGAATGTCCACAGAGGGTGCACCTGT
This sequence comes from Ambystoma mexicanum, assembly GCF_040938575.1. Taxonomy (NCBI): domain Eukaryota; kingdom Metazoa; phylum Chordata; class Amphibia; order Caudata; family Ambystomatidae; genus Ambystoma; species Ambystoma mexicanum. The sequence goes on along the minus strand of NC_090924.1, from coordinate 1,472,479,919 downwards.
CCCAACGTTAGCAGGAATCTCAACCTTTGGGACAAATGTCGGAGGAACCTCTCTCATAGGCAACTGAGATATAGGTAACTCCGACCGCTTACTAAGCAACAGAGCCAGGTCGAGCGCTAAGGCAGTCGAAGAAGTGTTGAGCGAGAAAGCCCTCTTACAAATACCCAATAACTCTGTGGGACAACTAACCTTCTTCCTTACACATTCATCCTGCAGGTACTCCACCATTACCTGAATCACCTTCCTCTGCATTACTACTGTATACTGACTATACATGTCATACACTTCATCCGGCGGTATCGACGAATCCGAGATCCATCGAATCGCATCTTTTATGCACATTCGTACTTCTTCAGATGCTGATTTACGACACGGAAGGAATCGTTTCTGTGCATACATACTGTCGTCTTCATCATCCTCATCCCGCAATTTTCCTAAGTCCCTCCTATACTCAAATAACCTCTCGACATGATCATGTACTTTCTCCTCCGTGTCCCTTGAAAGCGCTAGAGTATTCAGATCCCTCAACCCTTGTGGGAGATCTGCGTTATGTAATCTACCCCACATTACACATAAATGAGTCCCCAAACATTCAATAAAAACATTTTCTCAGGAAAATTGTCCATATTTGATAATGTGGAAAAAACATTAGCTCGATCATCTCTCGCCATACAATGCTAAGCCCATGCAAACAATTCCCGTTTCTTTTCTGCAGAGACAGTATTTCGAGTGACAATCTTCGACCCCGCACCCTGATCAACTACAGTCGGTACAGAACCACTCGGGAGCAGAGGTGCGGGCAAATTCAATGGAGGTGTGACTATCGGCGCCAGGGGAAGAGGTGGTAGAGTAGGTGGAGGAACAACAACTGGAGGAATAGGAACAATAGGTTGTACAGGGGGAACAAGAATAACAACAGAAATAGGCAGAGCACCAGGGAGAGGATCATACGGAGGTGGCGCAGAGGCACCAGGCCTTCGTTCGTTTAACAATTTGTCAATAAATTCTTCGGAAACATGAAAATCTTTAGAGGGATACATTTTCTGGATACCGAGTGAGAAAGCCCTATCCATATTCTTGACTGACTCTGAATGTTTTTCCTTATCATATAACAACGCCTTTTCGGCATTCGTTTTATGATGGAGTGCATGTTTATCCCTACTTTTAAGCTGCTGCAACACTTCTTTTTTCCAATTCTGCAAGACATCAAATGCTGCAGGTCTGGCCTTCTTCTTTAACAAGATCGATTCTAGGTATTCAATACGGGGGATCTCAAAACTACTATTGATTGGCCACTGAAATTCGGAGGCATGTCTGGTTTGTCTTTGCCAAATATCATTAAATACTATACTTCCAATACATAGTACATGCCGGCGACCCCTCCTGTGGTGCCGGGCGGCTAAATTCCAAAGATTGTCGATCGCTGCGGAACAGTGCCCTAAAGCAGCTAGACAATTTCCCAGGCATTTCACAAAAAATTGGTGTTACCTCATCAATAATTGTGTCTGCAGACACAATACGCCAAAATCAAATTGTCAGGTTTGAATTAAGAGTCGAGTCACGACTACACCTGACCAAACCTAAGGAGGACCGTACGGTTTACCAAAGAACTTACCTAATGAATTTTACCTTGTGTTTGGTGGTTTCGACAAATCTGCCCGCCTCAAAAATGGACCCTCGTCAAGATGCCGTTTCAGACCACACGACTATCGTCCAAGGATCGGATCGTGCAGCGCTGCCGAGGTATCGCGTCTCGTTCGGTCGGGCCCGCAGTAACACACCGTCCGATCCCGGTTCGATAGCCTGCGTCAACCTTCAATGATCCGGCATCAATCTTGAGGGTCCCTATTCGGGCGCCAACTGTGAAAACAGAAAAATAATATGAGGCCGGGAAGCCCAAAAGGAAACACACCAACACAGGTTACAAAGAAACATACAAGTACTTTATTTCAAGCTACAACAGTTACCAAGTCAACTGACAAACAGATAGCTATTCGGCTCTCAGTATAACATAACGAACTTCAACGAGGGTTCGATGTGTTCAGTGAGAGACCGCACATTGGAATACCTGGGCCATTTTTACAATTTGTCCAGCCCTTGGCCAACCCTCTTGCGGGTTAACCATTCTGTGAAATACAATACTGGTCTAGGGTTCTTTGCCAGGTCAACCTTTAATATATCCATTTTGATTAGTTTCGCTGATATAAGTAGTACATTTACATATAGGTCAACAGTAGGACAAGGTCTCAGTTCACGACCCCGACAAGTAGCCTGCAGGCATATTAATCATTCAGCTGTACGGAGGTCACAACGGCCAGAATCTATTTGAAATGTCATTTGGCCTCCATTTTGATGTTCAGGGTGACTTCTACATAACAAGAGAGCATAAAATGGCGGCTTGATTCAAGATGGCGGCTTACATTGATTTCTCTGATGTCAAGACCTTGCCGTGGAGTTTGTTCGCGCATGATGTTTAGACAACTTGGCGTAGGCCAATACACATATAACTATTACAGTAGGAGGCATAATATTATTTCTATTCCAACAGTGAGACCGTTCCATAAGGCTAGTGATTGTAATTCTCTTTGACCTTTGAAAGTTGCCATCCTCGCCATACAAGAGAAAACCTTCCGATAGGGCAATTTTTGCGCTTGAAGCGAAACAGCTCTACCAAAACGATGTTCCTTACAGAAGCATGTAAATTGAGTTCCAAACTGGAAGCAAGGACCTATCCTAGTAAGTTAGTGAAAAAAGCTCTTAAAAAAGTGATGCACAACAACCGTGAATCATTATTGGAATACCAGGACAAGTCACAAGATAAGAAGGGGATTGTCTTTGTTAGCACCTTCACTCTGATGTTGAATCAGATTAACAAGATGATTAAGAAACACTGGGACATTTTAAAGAATGGAGAATGCCCGTTAGAACCACCATTATGTGCATTCAAAAGAGACGCCAATTTAAAGGATTTGTTAACTAAAAATGATATTACTAAAGCGCCCCAAAATGTGAAAAGTGTAAGTGAACGATGGGGTTTGCAGAGAGTGACAGGGCATTCACCATTTGGTCACTGTGTTAACTGTGGACTTACAAGAAGAGTACTAGCACGTCCTTGGGTTCAACGTAATTTTACAAACTGCAATACAAGCAATGTAGTTTATGCCATAGGGTGACCATGTCAGAAAATGTATATAGGGATGACCACACGTAAAATTAAGATTAGAATTTCACAACACAGAAGTTGCATTAAGAAGAAAGTGTTACTAGCTCCACTAGTTAATCATTTTATGATGGCAGACCATACGAGTAAAGATCTAAAATGGACAGTGTTAATGCATATTTCACCAGTTTCACAAAGAGAATCTACAAGAAAAACCTTATATGCGAAAGAACAATGTTATGTTATGTTATGTTATTTTGCACTTATATAGCGCCTTGTATACCATTGGTATGGTCTGAAGGTGCTGGTAGGTTGAACGCCATTGGGAACCGATGTTCAGATCAGTAGAGAGAGTAGGGAGAGTCAAAAGGTGTGTGTGAGCACCGGGTATGTGTGCAGCTCGTGCAGTATTCGTGTAATAGCTGCTTCTTAGCGGTAGGTGTGGTGGTTGAGAGATCAGGAGAATGTGTTAGTTCTGGCAGGATTTATCCAGAACGGATGTGGCTGTGTTAGGCCTGAGGAGAACGCCTGGCTGGGGGTGTGAAATCAGCAGTGTTTACATAGAATGATGTGGAGTGAGCAGCGGATGTTGGTATGAGAACAGTTATACCGATGGTGTCATAGTATTTTTGTGTTCTAGTTGAGTGGTGATGTAAAGGAGAGAGCAAGCGTGGTGGTGTGATATGATGGGTTATATGCTCTTTCAAACGTTCTCTGTATTCTAAACCGGACTATATACGTCATGCAATTCTATGCGCTCCAGGCACTCGTTCGCTCCAGGTACTCGTCTGCTTTATGCCCACATGCGTACTATGCATTCATCTGTTTTACGCACTCACCCCCTCTATGCACTCACACCCTCTATGCACTCACACCCACTGTGCACTCACACCCTCTGCGCACTCACCTCCTCTGCAAACTCACCCCCTCTGCAAACTCACCCCCTCTGCAAACTCACCCCCTCTGCGCACTCACCACCTCTGCGCACTCACCACCTCTGCGCACTCACTCCATCTTCGCACTCGTTCCCCACGCACTCGTCCCCTCTACATGCTCATCCCCTCTACACGCTCATCCCCTCTATGCACTCATCCCCTCTACGCACTCATCTCCTCTATGCACTCATCCCCCTCTACGCACTCATCCTCCTCAACGCACTCATCCCCCTCAACACACTCATCTCCCTCTACGTACTCGTCACCCTCTACGCGCTCATTCCTCTACGCGCTCATCCCTCTATGCACTCAACCCCTCTACGCACTCATCCCTTCTACGCACTCATCCGCACCACTCACTCATCCGCTCCACGCACTCATCCGCTCCACACACTCAACCACTCCACACACTCATCCGCTTTAAGCACTCATCGGCTTTAAGCACTCGTGCATTCACGCAATCAACAGCAATATCGTGTTCTATATATTCATCTCTACGCTCATCTGTTCTATACCTTCATCTGTTCTGTACATTCATTATCTTCATATACTCAAGCGCTCCATACACTCATCTGCTCCATACACCCATCTGCTCCATACACTCACTCGCTCCATACACTCAGCCGCTCCATACACTCATCCGCTTCATACATTCATCCGCTCTATACACTCATCCGCTCTATACATTCGCCAGGTCTGTACAATCATCTGCTCCGACGATCTACACATTCACCACACTTCCGTATTCATTTGCTAGCCACGCTCATGCGCTCTACATACTCATCCACTCCACATACTAGTCTGTTCTACACACTCATCCAGTTTATGCTCATCCTTTCTGCACATTCATCTGGTTTCCGCAGTCCTGTGTTCTACTCGCTTCTCCGTATTTATGCACTCATTCGCACTACACGCTCATATGCTCTATACACATGCCGCTCTACACACTCATCCGCTTAACATGTTCGTCCATTCTATACACTCGTCCGATCTAGATATTCATTCGATTTCCACACTCATTTGAACTATATAGTTATCTGTTCTTCCACTCATTCATTCTTCCACTCAGCGCATTCATCTGTTCCATCTGCTTCATTCATTCTAACTATTTGGACCACGCCCTCTACTCACTCACCCCCTCTGCGCACTCACCCGCTCTGGGCACTCACCGCCTCTGAGCACTCACCCCGTCTACGCACTCATCCCCTCTATGCGATCATCCCCTCTACGCACTCATCCCCTCTACGCACTCATCCCCTCTACACACTCACCCCCCCTGCACACTCATCGTCCTCTACGCACTCATCCCCCTCTACCCACTCATTCCCCTCTACGTACTCGTCTCCCTCTATGTGCTCATCCCGTCCACGCACTCATCCGCTCCACGCACTCAACCGCTCCACGCACTCATCCCCTATTTGCACTCATCCCCTCTTCGCACTCATCCCCTCTTCACACTCATCCGCTTTAAGCGCTTGTGCGTTCACGCAATCAACAGCAATATCGTGTTCTATATATTCGTCTCTACGCTCATCTGTTCTATACCTTCATCTGTTCTGTACATTCATTATCTCCATATACTCAAACGCTCCATACATTCATCTGCTCCATACATTCATCCGCTCCATACACTCACCCGCTCCATACACTCACCCGCTCCATACACTCACCCGCTCTATACACTCACCCACTCCATATATTCACCTGCTCCATACATTCATCCGCTCCATAAACTTACCCACTCGATACACTCACCCGCTCCATGCACTCATCCGCTTCATACATTCATCCGCTCTATACACTCATCCGCTCTATACACACATCCGCTCTATACATTCACCAGGTCTGTACATTCATCTGCACCGGCGATCTGCACATTCACCGCACTTCCGTATTCATTCGCTAGCCACACTCATGCGCTCTACATACTCATCCTCTCCACATAATAGTCTGTTCTACACACTCATCTGGTTTACGCTCATCCGTTCTGCACTATCATTTGGTTTATACAGTCCTGTATTCTACTCGCTTCTCCATATTTATGCACTCATTCGCGCTACATGCCTGTCCGCTCTATACACCGGCAGCTCTACACACTCATCCGCTTGACATGTTCGTCCATTCTATACACTCATCCGATCTAGATATTCATTCGATTTCCACACTCATTCGAACTATATAGTTATCTGTTCTTCCACTCATTAATTCTTTCACTCAGCACAATTATCTGTTCCATCTGCTTCATTAATTCTAAATATTTGGTCCACGCCATTCACTTTGTTCATTCCTCATGCGTTCTGTCCATTTCAGGAGTTTAAATCTCGTTACTGTTTCCGTATGGTATACTTCTCATTAACCATTTTTATTGCTTTGATCTAGTTTGTTTGTTTAATTCTGTTTGCCCTTGTAGTTTATATTAGGGGTTATTAGCTGACAATTTCTTGCATCAGGTAGTTTGTTGGATTGGTGTCGTTGAGTTGCTAATAGTCTGTTTGGGTTAGTTTGGGACGGCTAGGTTTTAGGGGAAGAGCCAGGTTTTCAGCAGTTTGCGGAAAGACGTTAAGTCTTCAGTTAGGTGGATTTGGGGTGGGAGTGAGTTCCACAGCGTCGGGGCCAAGGCGGAGAATGATGATCCGCCTAACCTGACTATGTTTGTCTTCGGTATGACTAGGAGGCCGGCTGAGCTTGATCTTAGGGTGCGTGGGGGTGATAGGGTTTTAACTTGTCTTGAAGATATTGAGGTCCAGTTTTATACAGTGCTCGATGTGAGGTGCATAAGGTTTTGAAGGTCACCCTTCGGGCTACTTGAAGCCAGTGCAGCGTCTTAAGGGCCGGGGAGATGTGGTCTCTTGGGCCGAGCGCAAGTAGTAATTTGGCTGCCGCATTTTGTGCCCTTTGGAGTTTATTCAGTTGGTACGCATGGATTCCGAGGTATAGGGGGTTTGCGTAGTCGAGTCTTGATATAACAATTGATTGGACTGCAGAGAGTCTGTTGGGAAAGGAGAGATATGGAAAGATGCGCCTAAGGGTTTTAAGGTGGTAGTGACAGGACTTTGAGATGTTGTTGACTTGGCGCGAGAGTGTTAGGTCAGAGTCAAGGGTGCATCCAAGATTCTTCACTGAGTTGGAGGGGGTCGGCCAGTTGCCCATGGCGGATGGCCAGGGAAGCGGGTGCGGAAGAAGTTCTGAGTTGCCACATATGATTTCCGTTTTGGAGGGGTTTAACAAGAGGTGGCTTTAGACATCCAGAGTTCAATGTCAAGGAGGCAAGATGCCAGGTCAGGTCGGAGTTGGGTTTTGAGTTCAGGAGTTTTAGAATTAGTTGAGTGTCGTCGCGTAGTTGTAGCACAGGATGCTGTGTGAACGAATTATTGGTGGGAAGGTGATCAAATAGAGATTGAATAGGAGGGCAGATACGCATGCTCCTTGTGGGACTCCCATGTCAACTGGTCGGGCTTGGGAGGAATAGGTGGGGAGTATCGTTATTTGGTACCTATCTTTGAGGAATGAGGCTATCCATTTGAGAGAGGTTCCACGAATTCCTAGGGAGTGGAGGCGGTCTAGGAGGATTGAGTGATTGATTGTGTCAAAGGCGGCGGATAGGTCAAGAAGGATTAGAGCGGCACATCCCGCGGAGTCTGCTGTCATTTTAAGGTCATCCCAGATTGAGGTTAGGGTGGTTTCAGTTCCGTGACATGCTCTGAAACCTGATTGTGCATGATCAAGGCGGTTGTTGGCTTCGACAAAGGCATTTAGTTGGGAGTAGGCGGTTCAGTCAATGAGTTTGGCAAGGAATCTGGTGTTTGATATAGGGCAGTAGTTATTGGGCTCAAGAGGGTCGAGCAAAGGTTTTTTAATTAGAGGTTTGACGTGAACCATTTTGAATGCGTTGGGAAAGATACCAGAGGATAGGGAGGCATTTATGATGAATCTTGCGTGTTCTCCTGCGCAGGTGGAGGCGAAAATGTCTTTGAGGGTTGTGGCTGGGCAAGGGTCTAGCAGAGAGTCAGATGGTTTGCGGGCAGATAGAAGTTTGAGAAATTGCACTGGAGATATTGGACTAAAGGATTCGAACTTTGGTTGTGTATTGGTCGCAGCAGATGGACTGGACGGTGAGGGGGGAGTATTGTCTGGTGGATGTAAGAGAACTAGTTTGGTGGCTAGAGTATTTGTTCTTTCGAGAGCCGTGGTGTCAAAGTGGAGGGAGAGTGAGTCACACAGGGATTGTGAGGGGGTCGGGATGGTCATGGTGCAAGCCGGTTTGGTGAATTCGGCAATGATTTTGTGGAGTTCTTTGCTTGGATTTTTGCAGTTTAGGATTCGGGCGTTGTAGTGGGCTTTTTTTGCTTTCTGGATTTCGGCTTTGTATTGAAAGAGGTGTCGGGCCAAGGTGGCCCTGCTCTCCTCGGTTTTCTCTTTCTGCCATTTGCATTCAAGGTATTTATATAGTTGTTTAGTGGTCTTCAACTTTGGAGTGAACCATCTGGGGAAAGGGCCACAGCGGGTTGATGGTTTGCAAGGGGGGGTGAGCCGCATCAGAGATGCGTTGAGCCACGAGACAAAGGTTGATTTTTCTCTGTGACACAGCTAATACGGGACTCAACAAGCAGGTTGAGTGGCACAATCTTGTATAAAGATGAATAAGGTATTTGAGGAGAATAGCGAAGTTTTAACACATCTGAATACAGCACTTTATGAATTGTAAAAACAAAAAAGGTAAGCTGTTGTACAGTAAATACTACCATCAGACCTGGTTTCGTAATGTGAGTTAGCAACATGAGAAATGAATTGAACCCAAGCCCGGTTATCTTTTATTTTATTTTCTGTCCTGTAACTTAAGACTAGTAAAACACCACATTTTGTTAACTAGCTAATAAGAGATATTTGATTGTTAACTAAACTGGACTTACAGTAAACATCAGTTTTTCTCCTCACATGACGTGAATTATAGCGAAACCGCAGCTGTGACACGGGCACTAATTGTTACAAAAAAAACGATAGTCAGAATGGTCACATAATCCAAAGGAAAGTTCACGCTGCCTTCATGTTTAACCAATAGCAAGGATTCTGCCGCTGTTTAACCAGAGTCAGCACAAGTCATTTTGAGCCTAACAGCTACTGCCGACTCGAATGCCAGATGTCCGTAGAAGTGAGAAGAACACTTACTGGAGGTAAGGTACGAGTGACTAAATGTAACACTAGTGTGTATCTGCACTTATAAGAAGTATTACCACTCGAGACAACCAGTCTCTTTGTAGGGATGGTCACTATTTGTGATACAGTGTTAAATGACGTGAAAAATCAGTTCAAATTTAAGGGCTATTTTTCAATAAACTGCGTGTTGGCAACTCTTAGAGTACGACGGTAACCAACGTGGGTTGGAATCCGAATGTCTCCTAGTTTATGACAATGGTTTTACCATCTGGTGGAACTATTGATATGCCTTTGCCGCAGTTGTTTCGCGTTATGAATTGGTCACGCTGAGAATCTCACACTGTACCGAATGACAATAATGAGCTTAACAGCAGGGGCAAGCCTTAAGAAAAATTGGTATACAACCTGGTTCTTGTATCGCCCCTTATTTTTTTTTTTTTAGAGTGCCAACAAGATTTGGAGAAGGCTAGAGCATCACAAAATGGCTACATAATCCCACACCGATGCAGACGTACTTTGACTTTGGCAGTATTTAAAGAACCTAATGGAGCACGAGTGCAGTTGTCTCAACGTCAATCAAGTAAGTTACTGGTAACTTATGCAAATTAGAACTGTTCACAGTAGTTAGTAGTCACATATTGAATAGTAGCAAGCCACCACCAAGGTAATCAATGTTTTGGTTACGCAGCAATTTTTTGGTTACGCAGCCAGCTTACTTTATACTAAGGTTTTTCAGAATAAGAACGTAGCTATTGATGAGATGCATTACTGACAAGTAATTAAGTGAATCTACTAGTGTTAAATCTTGCTCCCAAGAGGCTAGGGTAAGCAAAGGGCTAGTGAGGGTACGTTGAAGACAGTTTGAGGGATAATCAGGAGATAAAATACAATAAATACAAACCTCCAAACGGTGAGGACTACGAGTGGTTGATGATGTGTGTAATTTGTTTTGACAGATGGATGTCTATTTAAAAGACACTTCTACCTAACCGAAGGATGATGGATTAAGCCACATTCTGACGGTAAGCCATTTTGAAGACTTAAAATTCATGACTTAGGCCACAGTATAGACAGCTTTACTAATCGAAGTTGAGAAGACCTTGAAGCCGTGGAACCTTTCAAGAATAATAAGCTTGGGGCCACACTTTTTATCTGCTGTTTCCCCTGAAAAAGTTCTCGCTAATAACCAAATTATGATGACAGAACAAAACATGTCGGGCATTAGAACAGTGTTGTGATTTGTTGCAAAATAGCTTCTCTAGAACCTAATGGTAACTCCAATAGAATTCAAAGAATAAGTCTATTCAGTAATGTTGGCGATTTATCCTTGAAACAAGGGATTTGCTTAGTTATACCTGACTGCAGAAGTGAAGTTGTTGTTTTTATGATCACAAAACCACAATTTTGAGTTTTTTTAAACATTATTGAATGTTTCACACGTATGATTGTGGTTGTTATATTAGGAAATAATGTCAAGAATGTAGGGATTACATTTCTATCTGATGTAGATCTGTTTTAAAGAATTGGTTAATGTATTTAGTATAATATTGTCTATATGACTTAATAAATGTGAATAATTGTTTCGAAAAACTGTTTTTGGCATAATGAATGTGTTTGAGTAGTCATAAAATTGCTGTGAGTTAGTAGCTTGTAAGGTCACTGACTTCAAGGGAATACAACACATAGGCGCTTGATATTCCTGTTGTTGAGAAACATATGTGAGCCACTTAATGGGGATGAATCTCAGAGCTGGTAAACTTACCCCAGAGTCTTTTTTTGTGTTTTGGATTGTCCCGCCAGGACAGCCACCATGCTGTGTGATTGACAGCCAGGCTGTGTGAATGGGGGAATACTGCATAAAAAGCAGGTGTTTGGGGCTTGGATGGCAAAGTCGCCACTGGATTGAGAGACCCGAACAGAAGCTGGAAACAGGTCCAATAACACGACTGAACCTCCCGGTGAAGTCCTGCTGCGGTTCTAAATCTTCAAACTTCGATGACAGAGAAGATCTGCAAGGAATCTTCTTCTCTTGAGCTGGTGGGACCAACCAGTTTGCCAAACACCAAGCAAGGCCTCCCAACCCTGGTCGAATTTGCTGTGCACAGCTGCAGTGAACCAGATAGCCAGGAGGACCGGACCCTGTTTGGGTTTTAAGGAGCGCACCTTTTTTATTTGTTGCTTTGCTCTGCTGTTGGTTTCTTCCCTGGGCAGTGCAGGACCCTCCAGTCTTCCTACTTCGTGTCAGTCCAACAGTCGCTTCAGGAACTGTGAGCCTGCAGGACCTGCCAGGAACTTCTGCCTCAGCTACCGCCTTCTTTTTCATTTAAGGTACTGTTCTAACCCAGTTGTTCATTCCGTCCAACAGCAGTGAAAGTGTTTGAAATCTTTCGTCAATCCGAGGGCTTGTCCTTCTCTATTCTTTAAAGTAACCTTTCTTTCGACCAACTTTGTTCCGAACTCTTGGAAAAGACTTAACCGCCAACTACTCTGAACTGTGTGATCCTCTGCAAAGACTCTGTTCTATTGACTTTGGCTCAGGCCTCTTGATTTGATTTCTTCACCTTAGTAGCCTTTTGTAGATTGCCCTGCTTACTTACTTGTTGGTGCTGCTTAATTTGTGTCCAACCTTGTCTTTCCCTCCCTTTTTAAATTGCTGGAGTGGCATTTTGCTTATACTTAATTTTGAGCTTAACTTGTCCAGAATCTATTGGGTAGTGTGTAGTATATTAAGAGTGTGATTTTCTACTGCTTTAGTGAATTGTTTCACAACTGATGTGTAAATAAATGTATATTCTTTTACTCAGAAACCTTGAGTCTGTGTTTGTTTGTTCCATAGTAGTTGTTGTCCTTTGTGTAGCTTGTTCTACTGCTCACTTTACTTTTGAGATAAGTCTGGCTGCTCAGCCATCGCTAATACTTTACTGTGTAGAACAGGCTTGTACCAAAGGTGAATTTGTATGTCAATTGCAGTCTTAATTGTGTGTGGTGTTCCCAAAGGGTACTGCATATGATTCTGCCTAACATCAGCCTCAGTAAAAACAAATTCCATTTACATTTTCTTTTCCATTGAAGTTGAATGTAACCTTTTAAAAACTGTTTTTCCTCGTCTGTTCCTCTTCCCCTATGGTGTTGTGAAAACGAATTTCCAATTGCATTCCCTTTTCATTTGCCCATTTGTTGCATATTCTAAAATCAATGTTCTTCTTGTGTGCTGGCCGGGTATTTTCTAAAGCCCTATATGTCTTCTAAGTATAAATAGCACAAAGTACCTTCTGTGCTGTCCCATAGCAGTTGTCCTAACTAGTTAAAAAACTATTTTTCCTGGTGCATATTGTTTCTGTAAGGCCTACTCAAAATCTGATTTTAACCTTGTGTTCCCATTCCTTGCTGCTGCCTTCCATTCAAAGCTGACAAGCCTAGTGGCGGTCAAGGGGGAGGGGAGGTTGGGATTTTGCTGGGACTCAAGAATCATTTATATGCCCATGCACTTTCCTGTGGGTTGCATTCATTGTCATGGTGTTTTGAAGGTAGTGGTGAGAGAAGTAAAAAGTAAATCCTTGTGCTGTGCATGTTTGAGTTGTCTCAGTGTGCCGCTTGACCAAAAAAGGACTCTGAAATGTGTGTTGCCACATCTTTGTGGCTGTTGTAATTGTTTATTCTATTTTCCCAGTGAATCATAAATAAATAAAATATTCATTGATAACACACCGGCCTGGTTCCTAGTCTAATGTGACAAAGGGTGCTTATGGAGGGTGGTTGCGAGACGAGTTGGAGACCTCCTTAAAAAAAGAATCTAGATTGTAAAAATAAAAAGCTATTTTATTGTGTGCCACATTCATTGTAGGGGAAAGAGATCCCTGACTTGCTTGCGCTGTATAATATATTGTGACAAACTTGGGGCTTGTAGTCTGGGATTAAGGAAGTGTTTTCACCCGTGACAGTGTAGCACAGCAGACTAGCTCATTGAAGGTGTTGTTACATTTTTGTGGATAGTAAGCTGGGATACATTGTGAAGGCGCCAGGCAAACTTGTACCCTGGATGTCAGGGTTGTGTGTCTAAATACAATATTGTGAGTACAAAATAGGCAGAAGAAGGGTGGAGATTTTGCCTTCGCATAGACAATCTGTCAGGTGCAGAACACATTTTACAATGAGTATAATAGAAATTAACATGACTAGGAAAAACCTTCTATACAAATTGTTCATTAAAGGGGAATGGGCAGAACAGGAACATGAAGCCTGGCAATCTAGAATGATGTAACAGATAACCTCTGTAAATAGGTATGTCTGGCAGGATAGTGGCCTGTTACATCAAGCTCTAACATATTTTTACATGACACAGACCACCAGAGATGAGAACTAAAATGGTCCAGCTCACTACCTATATGTACTTCCCCATGATGATCATGGAAGAAAGGTACCAGGAGAGTGTAGCCTCTGTGAAAAGTCAATCTGAGCTTTTGCATTAAGCACAGAGAAAGTTAAGGCACGTAGAGGAGAAAATGCTACAGAGCCAATATTCGAGTTAGAATTAGGAGACGTCATTCAGCACCTAAAGGATGAGTTGGCAGCACAACAGCAAGTAAGTTCAGAGCGAGAGTCCCAATTATCTGCACTGAAATAGGAGTGCCAAGAAGGGTTTGAGAACCTGAAAGAGAGTCAACTAAACTTGTAAAATATAGCCTGCTTAGAGGACATGTGTGCTTTTCAGAATCAGATTAAGCAATTGAAAGAGGAGAATAAACAGTTGATTATTAAGGAGGTCCATTCCCAAGCAGAACTTGACCAGGAGCGCCAGATGTTGAGCGCTATGAAACAGCAGATAGATCACCTCAGTGAACAGAATAGCACACTGTGTCAAGATAAAAACACCCTGTGCCAGGAGGTGTGTCAGTCAAAGATCGACCTGGAGAAAGGCGAGTCATGTTTTCAGGAACTGACTGACATAAAAGTAGAAAATTAAAAATTAATGGGACATATGAGATTAATAGAATTTTACCTAGATCAGACAACACGGACCACAAATGCACAGAGTGAGGAGATTAGTCTCCTGCAAAGGAAGAGGTCTGAGTATTCCCAGATAATACAAGAGTCACAGAAAGAAAATGAGGCCCTTTGTGAGGAGAACAATCGACTCCATGGCCAAGTAGTGGCACAAGGTAAGGTCATAGAAGCTACTAAAGCTCTGGTAGCAGAGCTCAACGCTCAGGCCTCTATCTACCACCAAGAGATAGGGGCTGAGAAAGATAAAGCAGAGAGATTAGAGAAGGAACAAGCTAGATTTAATCAGGCCTTGAGGAAACCTGAACAGTTAGGGAATGGAAGGGCAACCCCTGATCACGGGGTGAAGTCCTCTGTGCCAGGGGCCTCAAGCCAACTCACCAGCTTATATGCATAAGGCACTGCTAACTTCATTCATATTAGTTGACAACAACACAGAAATATGAGGCAGCTGGACTCAATTAGGCTGAGCATGACTGAGTCGGAAGGCCAGCTCCCATCAGATATTGATGGACATACCTTGTTGCTTAGGTTTAAACATATTTTGGCAAACACCTCTGGCCAGGAGGACTCATATGATGAGAAGATCAGGGAGTTAGACTGGCAGAGACACAGGTTACAAATGGACCATCTGGTCCACTTTGCAGATAAAGAAGTATCAGAGTTCAGGCCCCAAAAGAGCACCATGAAAAACTCCATTCACAGAGGTGGGGGGAGTTCACCACCCCGGGATGAAGGGAGGAGTCAGATGAGTACTCCCCTGTGTGAAAAAGGGAGCCAAACGGTAGTGACCCATAGAGCCCACAATACAGCAAGGTAGAAGAGACTACACCCTGTTATTCTGGGAGAGACTCCCAGTCTCAATGAATCAGGGAGCGCCTTGAGGACAGGAACTGGACCACAAATAGTAGCAGTTCTGAGTCGGAGGGTGAATGGATTCACGTGCAGCGGAAAAAGAATGCTGCCAAACAAAAGAGAACTCTTGTAAATGACCCCATTAGACAAATAAAAGCCATCAGAAGCTTCATGACGCCTTACCACAAAAATGCCAAGTACTCAGTCTGGGAGCATCTGGAGCTGTATGACCAGATGATGAAGTTATTTGGCATCAGAAATGACCATAATACCATGGAGCTTGTCAAGTGGACATTCTCCCCAGAATACTCCAGCTTCTTTAATGGGCTGGAGGATCAAAATCATTCAAGATGATCTATCTACAAGGCAGCCATCTTGAAACACTTCTCTGTGCACAGAAACCCCCAGAAGGCTTGCAAGGCGGCCAACAACCTGCAGTGTGGAAAGGATCAGGCACAGAGAGTGTTTGTGCAAGAATTGAAGCAGGCACTTTCCCAGACCTCTAGACGGGTGCGCACAAATAGTCGGGAGTTTATCAATACTTATTTTCATGCCCTCCCCAAGAACATCATGACACAAGTGGTTAGGGAGTTCCACGATGAAAGGACCCTGGATTGGGTAATAGAAAAGGCTACCGAGATTTATGAAGTACATAAGTCAGTGGGAAAAAAAAATCTCCCAAAAATCCCAAACCATCCAACACCCCTGCTGCTGCCAAGAAGCATACCCCCATTTTGGACCGAGAAATGGGGGGGCTAACAATACCCTCCCTCTAATAAACCAAATGAGAGGCAGAGGAGACCATCTGATCAGTCCCAAGCAGGTGGTAGCCAGGCAGGGTTTCCCACAAATGTGTCACCTGACTCTGCCAAATGTGTCTCCTGACTCAGGGGTAACAGACCGATCTTGTATGGACTCCCCAGGCACAAGGGGGCGTCTTATTTGGTAAGTATGGCCCCAGGAAACTAATGTCCAAATTTCCCTCCAAACTCCCCACAAAAAGTTACACAGAACTTCCCTCAGGAAGAAAGAAATATTCCTTTCTCCAACTTAAGTTTGTTCCCTAGGTACCCTGGAAACCGCAAGAATAATCCTCTCCTCTCTTCCTGCTTTCAGGAGTATAGACCCCCCAATCATGGAGAAGGGAGAGCAAGGATGGAGGGCTACCAGGGAAACCCTCAATACCTGAGCTACTCTGGAAGAAGGGAAAGCTACCCTTCCAGAGAGCAGCAAAGGTATGACGCTAGACCTCCCTACCAACCAGAGAAAATGTCGAAACTGGAGCGCCAGGTCCAAAGTCTGACCCAAGACCTGAGTGGCATGTTGAGGGCACAGCTTGTTTCCTAGGGAATCACCAACTCCGGAGGTTGTCACCCTTGATAGACTATGTGAACAAGGTCCTCTAGACGCCGACTAACCGGCCAATAAAACTAAAACAGAGCACAAACTATGTGAGTCTAAATAGCACATGCCAGATGGTTGAGCAGCGGGCTGACCAAATTGAGTTCCACTTTCGGAACAATCAAGACCCCGACATCACTGTAATCTCTGTAGGTAGAACAAATTGGAGATGAAAACCCTTCTCCTTTTTTGAAAATCAACCTTCCTCCCAGTTTCAAATGGCATTCCACACTGGAAGGAATACCCAGAAATGTTATACCGATCTCCAATTTGAAGAAAACACAAATGCCATTATAAAAGGTGATGAAAACCAGCTCAAGTTTTGGCTGATGTTCAGAAAAAGGGTGACCAGCTGTTCCACCCCATTCAGGTAAATTAGGGGGGGGGGCCTGTTCTCGCCAGAGTATGCCTGAATAATGAAACAAGCTTCATCAGCGAAGCGTTATTCAGGAAACTCCCAAAAGATCAAACCGTTCCCACATTTAAGCTGACTGATAAGTGGGAAATGGGCCTGGAAACTCCCAATTCCAAACATGTCCTGCCTAGCAGGTGTATGCTAAAAATGTCCATTGGTGACAAAAGGATTGATCATAATTGTTGGGTTGTGAGAGATGTCCTCTCTGCCTTCTACTTAGGCAGTGACATTCTCAATCGATTCACAATTTGGACCTAATTAATTACAACGTCTGGTCCTGACTGGGGGTTAACCCCATGGGCTTTGACAATCCTGAAAAGGCATTTTGGCCAGCTCAACTGTTGCCGTATGCAGTTGAAATTCACACTGGAGAAGAGGTCACCATACCCGGAACTGGTCCGACAATTCACCATTTCCCTAAAAGTTAAGCAAGGACAGAATCTACAAAACCCCGACGCTTATATCAATTTAAATTATCACCTCCAATAGCAAGGACTATAGTTGGACCCAACACCACTAGTTAACCTTGAACACAACACTGTTTGAATATTGGTAGATAACAGGAGTATTACTGTGGGCACAGACACCTTCATTGGAATGGCGGTTGATGCCCAACATTTCTCCATTGACTTAGCGAATGAGATCATGGGACAGATTCCCAATGACAGCTACGATTTTGACGATGAATTGCAGGCAGAAAAGATTTTCACCCGGCAAGGGGGGGATTTCTTGGTTAACTCTTCCTGCTCTTATGGGGGGGAAGAGGTGACCTGCGACTTCAGGAAGGATGAGGTGGTATTTCAGGTGAACAGTGACTGCCTCTCCTACTTGAAACCACCTGTCCAGGCTGCTGTAAAGACTGGAGGGGGGTATCTCTACTCCTGCTCTTTAAATGGTAGAGTCGAAGCTCAGAGCACCACAGCCAAAATTCTCTAATTGGTAAAACATGGCGAGCAATCAAGGCCTAAGCTCTCAGGAGGTGATGCGGGCTGGTTCGTAAGTACAGTGTTTTCCCCAAGCACCCACAAAGGAATGTCCACACCCTATGTTAGTGTAAACACAGTCTTTATATAAATAAGGTTCACGTCATATACACAATCACAATAACACACTTTGTACCCTGGCAATAGTATAATAGCAAATATATACTAGTCTATGTGGTACCACTCTTACTATCGATTCCTTCAAAATGCGTCCATAGCTAACAGCCCACCTAGCATACGGATCAGATGTAGGATGAATCAACAATAGACCACAGAAAGAAAACAAAGTCAATCAATAAATGGCAGAAGAGTCTACCTAGAGACAGTTCTGTGTGAGGATCCCCCACCTGGGCAACCTGTAGATAAAGCGTATTTGACAAGCCCAATCCAATTATGCTCAATACAGTATTGATTTCTTCTAAAAGGTTCCACGACCCCAAAGTACCTGATTTCGTAGAGTTCTTTGACGAGTCGTCGACTGGCCCTTCTTGAGTGCACTCCCTTTAAGGCAAGAGCCACGGGTCATCAAGAATTGGTGAAGAAAAAGGTGAACACTGTCCCTGAGGCAGCAGTTTCGGTTCTTGCAGCGCTCGTTGATGATCAGTAAAAAACGTCCGGCAAGCTGAGGCGTGCGGTGCACCTTGAAGGCGATAGCTTGTTGCCGCAAAGAGTTAATGAAGAACTTTGGCCCAACAAGGGCATTGGGTCGTCGGTGCCTCTGTGGTCTTCGGGTGGCGGGAAACACACCGGTGGATTCTCCTAGGTCGTCGGCGGCTTTGATCCCAGCCGGACAAAGTTGAAACAATGATGAACAAGGAAATCCTTGAATCAAATGTCTTAGGCAAAGGTGGAGCATAGCAGCAACGGTCATTGCGCAGCACAACATCAAGTTGTCCCCTCCTCAGGGCAACACACTTCGATGGGCTTCCAGCGGTTATACCTTCGAACCCTGGTCAACGGCGATGGATGGATGTCTGGATGCTTCACTTTGGATTCTGTGGCATCCCCTTCTCTGGTCGACAGCCTTTCGAGTGTCTGACTTCCAGGGTGCTTTGGCAAAGATAAGCTGGTGCACATTGGTCCCTCATATCTCGGGACGATGCCTCCTAGCCAGGTCCTCTCTTGGATCAGTTTCTTGATGGCACAGCAGCTTTCAGATTACGTCAAAGGGAACAGTGGTTCACCTTCTTCTTCAGGCTTGGCTTCGAGAGTAAGCATCAAGTATCGACTTCAGCTTCTGAACGATTTCCATCAGTTAGAGGTACCCAGATTTACTGTTTGGTCCTCACACTCTGGCAACCAATCATTCAGAAGGGCATTCAGGCAGGCAAGCAATCAGGTTCCCAGTGCATTCAGACCATTCTTTTCCATCCAGACACTCACAACACGGAATGTGGATTCGGACAAGCACTCAGCCATTCAGCACTCAACACTGCATTCATACCAGTTTCGGGCAGGGCCATCTCAGTCATTGTGTCAACACCAGATATTAGACACCCATAACATGAAATGCGTATTCGTCACACACTCCATTGACCCAGGCCCCACTCCACGGGCGTACCACAACATACAGTCATTGGGAAGGCTCCAGCCAGTCTGGCCTGGACTTCCCCATAATACCACATATGGAACTTCCACCCAACATCCAGTCAGTGGGAAGGGACAGCGTCAGGGCTTCCGAGGATTCTGGGAAAACAAGGTAACAGGCAATAGAAAGCAAGAGGCCACAGGGACCATTTTGTCTCCTATCAGGAATCTACTGATCAAATGGCAGGGCCTGGGTATACCAAATTGGAGGACACTCAGAGCACCTGCCCAAAAACATACACTAGGGGTACAGGGTTGTACTCCCACCCATGGGTGCCATAAGGGTATCCCAAGGGTCTGTACACCAAACCAAAAAGAGGAGGATCTGCACTGCCAGGAGTCCCTCATGGACTCCTCGGCAGAAAATAATACAGAACACACATGAAAAAGGTCTACAGAACATTTCCAGCATCACACAGGCCAACACCATAACAAGAGATCTCTCCAAGCAACTGGAGGATACCACGGAAATGGCAAAAAAGTATTTCTAGGCTTATTAAAGGTACTGTGGACTGGACCAAATATCCCATGGTATTCAAAGTTCTTTATGATCTCTGTGAGTGACTCCATAGAAGCAAGAGGCAACCAATATTGCTTCACGAATATGGTAGCCTTACCAGGGACTGTGGGTATGGATGTACAATGTAACTCAGTGTGACCAGAGTCCTAGGAGTCCACGGCAAAGATTTCTTGAAAATCCAGGAATTGGTCCTGGAGCGCCATGTGCTGTTGATGTCCTTACAAAGATGGTGTGTGATCATACTAAAGTCCCCACATGGTTGGTGAGTAATGATGATGCTGATGTCCCCACAAGGGCAGTGTGCTAAAATACTGAGCTCCACAAAAGGATACAATGTAGTGTTGGTTTCCTTGTCCACTCAGGGATTGTGTATACAGTTATTCAAGCTCAAACAGGCATTTAATATTTGTTAATATTGATGGCTCTACAGGAATGGTGTGCAAGCATATTGACGTCCCTACTGTGACAGTGTGTGAAGTAATTTTGAAGTTCCCACAAGTATGGTCTGTGTTAATGCAACAGTCCACATTAGGAGGATGTGTAATAATGCTGCAGTCATCACATTGATTGTGTTTAATGATTATGATGTCCTATGACACAGTGGGTGTTGACATTGATATATTTAAATAATATTGTGTTATGCTATTAGATGTGTGATGATCACATCTCTGTAAGCATGGTGTTTGATAATACTTATGCATTTATTTATTTATGTATTGGTATTTATAATGCACCTATACAGAAAATGGTGTTTCCAGGCACCACTAGACAAAAGGGGGATGGGGGCAGGAAGGAAGAATAACAGAAAACGGTCCTACTAGGCATAGTGTCATCCGGGTCGTGCAAGTGCAGAAACAAGAAGTACGAGGGTGTGGCTGTATTATGCACAGTTGTGGTGTAGGCCCTGCCAGGCTAGTACAGGGGAAGGGAGCCCGGGAGGGCTAGAGGGGCAAGGTAGATGTTGAAGAGCCAACGCAAGAGGATATAGTGTTGAGGGACACCACAGGTGGAGAGTGAGATGGAGAGGATGATGATAGATGATATTGAAGTCTAGACATGTATAGTATTTAATCATACTAAATTCCCTTAAAACGATATGCAAAGGTGTCAGATTGCCCCAGAAGTGTTTAATGTATTAATATCCTATCAGTGCTTATGTGGGGTGATACTAAGGTTGACGTTTGTTGATATTAAAGCTGTCATTGAGGTGACATTTAAATATCTACCGAAGTAGTGTGGGATGAAAAGGGAGATGTGTATGATAACGATGTCTCTACAGGGATTGTGAGCCAGGATTTGACATCCACAGAGGGATACATTGTGCTCTTCTTTTGCTACACACAACTTTAGCGGGAAAACGGAGTGTGGCCATAAGATCCATATTATGTGATTATATTGAAGTTAACACCAATTGTTTTTGAGTTTATGTCTCAAAAGGAGGTTCATGGATGAACTGAATTCCCTAAATAATGGTATGTGATGATATACTCTTGATAATATGGGACTGTAATGAAACCCCCACAGGGGGGTATCAGGTAATAAAATCACTGCAAACATGTCGCCAGTAAAAGAAATTACTGTGGTTTGACCCGATAAAGGTGTACTCCATTATACCATTTAATGAGAGCGGGGGATGCAGAGGTGTCTTCCCCTCCCCTTAAATGCTATAATGGGTCCGGGGGTTGTGGGGGTGTCCCCCGCATCCTTTACATGATTGTGGCAGCAAAACCACAGCATTTTTGCCATGATATATTGTATTCATGGCCATGTTTGCCACAATTTTAAGACATGGAACCCACAAGGATTGTGTGGGAGGATTGTAAAAATGACCAAGGTCCATTGATACTGATACTCCTCCAGGAATGTTCTGTGATGTCCCGGACCCTCTCATCTAGAGATGGCAAGTCAGTCCCTAACCCGGGCTACCCGTACTTCCCAGATTAATGCCTATCGGCCCGTGAACACTACTGTCTTCGTTCTGCCCCTCTCAAGGTGACGGTCTAAAGGCAAATTCATGTTCTACTAAGCTTCCTTAGAGCCTTTCTATGTGTTGCCTACACTACTTCCTAGGTTACTTATAAGGATTGTGGGGGTGCTGTAGGCACCAACCTCTGAACATGTGTCCCAATAATTACACACCCTGTCAGGGAATAAGACCAAGAGATAGTTTGTAAGGATAACACAGTTTATATAATGTAAACATGCCAGCAAAGAACTCTGCTGCCAGAGAGCACTCTGCCAAAAATTACAGTGACAACATTACAACATTACATAGGGTTGAAAATCACTTCGCTGGTTGGTGTGGACGTAATTGGCTGCTGTTTCTCAGTCGATCCTGGTGCACGTGGGTCAGCTGGGCTCATCCTTGCGGTGACGGTCAGAATACATATTAGACACATTTCTATCTAATCTAAACTAAACAACAGGAACCAATCACTCATGAGGCATAGCAGGCACCTGAATAGCATATGAAAGGGGTGCCCAAGAGAAGCACCAGCGGCCTACCGGCAACCTCATGATGAGGACCAATCTCTCCAATATCCTTTGTGTAAATGTCTTTAGCAAAGCATAAACCTCCTTAATGTTCAGCACTAAATTAGACATTTTTGCCATCAGCCCAGAAAATGTGGTTATACAATTCAGACACATAAGAGACGTTGGAAAAGTCTAATCTTTTGTCTATGCTGGGCCCACCACATGCTTGCCATTGATGTCTAGTGATGGATACCATATTGTGACTGTTCCTGATTGGTAATAGCTGCTTGTGCATCAGGGTGATGAGGAGTAGCCAAACATTTATTGGCATTACCACTTGCCACTGGAGATGGTCCAATAGTATTACATTAATTTTCAGACAGAAAGAAAGCAGAGTAGAAGCCTTTGTAGTGACACAACTGTCAATGGCACTTTTTCATGTTCTTCTTCACCTCTATACTTCCAGAAGCATCTTTCAGGGAACCTTTCTGAGGTTTCAGAGTAGGTGCTGTATTTATTTATTTGTTTATTTATTGATTTGATATGTGTAAGTCGCCTACTCAACAAAGGGTGCTTCAAGGCACCACAAGACAAAAAGGGGGGTTTGCAAGGGGGAATGATAACAATAATGGTCCTACCAGGCCTTGTCACATTTATATTGTGCAAGTGCAGTACCAGAAGTGTGAGCGAGAGTGGGGGGAGTGCCGGTCTGCGCAAAATGTGAAGTTCTAGGGTGGGAAGTGAAGTGCAGGGTAAAGATCAGAGAGTGCAAGTGAAAAAACGGGGGGGAGGGTCACAGGGGCTAGGCGAGTGCTAAGGGTAGCCAGGAGGGCAAGTAACAGGGATCGCATGAGGTCCAGGGGGTGAGGGTCCACATGCACATGCTAAGTGCAAGGAGGGGGTGGACTGGGCATGGTGGCCCGGTGCCCTGTAGAACTCACAGGGAACCAGGTAGCCAGTCACTGCAGCAGGCAGGGGTGTTAGCAGGGGAGGGGGAGAGGAAAGGAAGAAAGGAAGAGGAGGGTCTTAAGAGGCTTACATAATTTAAGGAGATGGGCAGGTGGGCCAGAGTGGCAAGGTAGATATTGAAGAGCCACAGCGAGGGAAGAGAGCCTTGAGGGATGCTGCAGGTGGAGAGTGTGATAGGGGAGAAAAAATGGCCCTGTTGGACCTTGGAAGGTTGGTCCGAGAGGAACGAGATCAACCACTCCATTTGTAGGCCCGTAATGCCAAGGGAGTCACAGACTCGATTTGTCAGGGTGTCAAGAATGACTGTGTCGAAGGCAGAGGAAAGATACAGAAGGATAAGAATGGACAGAGAGTTGGAATGGAGATTTGAGAGCAAGTCTGCAAAGGTGTTCACTAGAGCAGTTTCCGTGTATCTGGCTGCCATGAAGCCAGACTGGTGGTCGTGGAGACAACCAACAGATTCAGCTTTTCCACGAGTTTGCCCAGGAAGTGGATAATGGAGATAGGGCAGTAGGTAGCTGGGCAGGAGAGGTCGTCAGAGGGCTTTTTAAGGAGAGTATGCACAAGGGAGTGCTTGAGGGCTAGCGAGAAGAAGCCAGTGTCAAAGGAGTGATTACAGAAATCGGCGAAGGCTGAGCAAGGGAGGCAGTGATGTCCTTGATGGTTGTGGAAGAAGCAGGGAAGAGACTTTCAAAGAGAGGACTTGTCTAGAGACCTCATCCCGTCCTATGGGTGAGAAAGTGGAGAGTAGGAGGAGAGAGGAGACAGGGGCCAAGGGGTGAGGGAGGGAGGAGGGGCGTAGGGGAGAGTGAGGAAAGGATGTCCTGAGTTTTGTTTAAAAAGTGGGAAGCCAGTGAAGTACAGGGGTCAGGGATGGCAGGGGAGAAGTAGAGACTGCAGTTGGATGGTGAGTTCCTTGCAGATTTGAAACAATTTGCCCCTGTTGTTAGTGGCCACTGAGATACAGGGTTGGATATGGGCCCTCTTCTTTAAGCAAATGGAGAGTCTATATTGCCTTTGGAGCAGTCGACAAGCCAGTCTGTCAGAGTATGTGAATGATGCCTGCCACTTACACTCAGCAACTGTGCACCTGCGTTTCAGAGAGGCTAGGTCAAAGTCATACCAGGTGTTGCACTTGGCAGCAGGCTTCATGCGGATCCTCTTGACAGGGGCAAGGATGTCCAGGGTGTTGGTGATATAGAGTTGAAGATTAGCAAGGGCAGAGTCAGTGTAGGAGTCCATGGCAGGAGTGGGGGGGAATGAAAGTGGAAGCAAAAGCAGCAACTGACACTCACTTCATTGGTCTAATGACCGAGAACGTGACAGGCAGTGCAGGCATAGGCTTACCCAGGGGACCTAAGAGATCGAGGTGAGAGGACAGGAGAGCATGGTCAGACCAGGTGAGAGGCGTGGTGAGAGGGTTGTAGATGGAGATGTCTGCTGAGATGAGAGCATCCAAAGTATGTCCGGCTGAGTGCGTTGGTCCGGAACGATTAATCATAAGGGAAAGAAAGTCACAGAGGCTGCGGAAGAGGTCAGTGGATGAATCAGGAGAGTAAGATTTCCTCTGTTTTCTGCCCAGCAAGCTATTTGGGGACTTGTGTGCCTTTATGTTCCAGGTGGTTTAGCAGTAAAAATCAGTTTTTATGAAATGGAGGACTTGCAAAGAAGCCAGAACAAATAGCTGAGCTAAGGCTAAACTTGTGTCATCGGCACACCTGCACCCTCCTTTCCTTTTACTCTTTGGCCGGCCTCCCTTGGCCCTCTTCCTGCTCCAACCTGTGAGGCTAAAAACCTCGGGGTCATCTTCCACTCCACACTCT
Organism: Ambystoma mexicanum; assembly: GCF_040938575.1. Classification (NCBI taxonomy): domain Eukaryota; kingdom Metazoa; phylum Chordata; class Amphibia; order Caudata; family Ambystomatidae; genus Ambystoma; species Ambystoma mexicanum. The sequence continues at coordinate 1,472,454,641 of NC_090924.1, read as the reverse complement.
CCTTTTCTCCTTCCCCGAGAAGCTCACTGTCTCTAGGGCTCCCCTTTCCCCTGTCACTTTTGCCCTCCCACCTCCCCTGCACTTGCGCAATCTCAATGTCACTTGGCCCAGTAAGATCATTGTCTATGTTCTCACTCTGTTCCCCCTTCCTTGCCTCATTGTGCCTTGAAACACTTGTGTATAGGCTCATTACAAATGCCATGTCATATCATATCATATAGGAGTGGCTCAAAGGCAGCAGCCCACAGCCACCAGCCCCAGTTGTACAGACATCCAAAAGAAATAGGCTGGCCTAGCAATACAGAAACCCCCCAGAAAGAGGATTACAGCTCAAAGGCAAAGAAACCACATCTACCCTTATTTCCAGTTTACAATAAAAATATTAAATCTGATAAAAAAAAGAAATCCTTATAACACCTAAAAAAAGGAAATATCCAGGTTCACAACAGTACAGGCACTGCAGACATTATAAAAGCAAGGTTGCCATGAAAGATTATTCACAAGTCAAGACAGCTTCCAGTAGTATCTGGTACCAGTGAAATTCCTGGTAAAATGATGAGACAGCAAGATCTGAGGAAGAGCTGCAAATCATAGTCTCGCTGATGGTGAGTCCTGCACAATCCTCGATAATGGCTCCACTCAGCACTGATCAACATCATCGTCAATCATATATAACATTTATACATGAAAAGGAGGAAGGAGAGCTGGTGCCAGGAACAGCAGAAACATCCCGCTCGAGCCTCCACTCCGCTAGCATGAGCAGTGGGGATGAAATAGGTGTCCTTGCTGTATGTAACATTATGTGTTCCCATCTGCTGAGTGGTGTGCGTGGACTCAGTGAGGGTAGAGTTCACAGACAGTAGAAACAGCCTGCTCCAGCCCATACTCCGTCCTGGATGTAGCCATAATCAGGTTTGGCTCATTCATAAAGGACACCGGGGCATCAAAACACCCATTGTGAATGGACTACTACTAAGCACTCCTTGAGCTGCTTTTTGCATCTGAGGGATGCTTCCTAGACTGGCTTGAACTGTTGAAGGTAAAAACCCTTTCCCTTTGACAGTTCATATTCCTACACGCATGCCACATGAGCTATGCAAGGCCAGAGGCATTTTGCTTCCCCAGCCTTGCATGCCACACTGGGGAAGATGGCTGGGTAGTGCAGCTATGCATGTGATCCTTTGCATCCCCGCACATGAAAATGGAAAATTGAACTTAGAAATGTAGCCCAGTAGACGCTCTGTGAAAATTTGCATTTAGAAGTGTACCCAATAGCCTCCGCGAGTGTTACACTTAGAAGTGTGCCTAGTAGCCTCGCTGATAAACTGAATTTAGAAACGTTCCCAATAGCCTCTGTATGGAAAATTATACTTAGAAGTTCGCCCGGTAGCCTCTCTGTGAAAGTGATTTTAGAAGTTTGCACATTGAAAGAGCATATAACCATTCTTACCACACCCCACGCTCACTCTCTCCATTACATCACCACTCAACTAGAACACAGAGATACTATGACACCATTCGGTATAACTGTTCCCATACGAACATCCACCGCTTACTCCACATCATTCTATGTAAACACTGCTGGTCTCACACCCCCAGCCAGGCGTTCTCCTCAGGCCTAACGCAGCCACATCCGTTCCGGATAAATCCTGCCAGAACGAACACATTCTCCTGATCTCTCAACCACCACACCTACCAATAAGAATCAGCTATTACTTTGTGTACCGCACGAGCTGCACACATATCCGGTGCACACACGCACCTTTTGACTCTCCCTACTCTCTCTACTGATCTGAACTTCGGTTCCCAAGGGCGTTCAACCTACCAGCGCCTTCAGACCATACCAATGGTATATAAGGCGCTATATAAGTGCAAAATAACAATAACAATAACAATAACATGCAGAAATGTCATGGCATCCTTCGAGGGGCGCTCAGACCTCTGTGCATAAACAAGGAACCGGGAAGCACTTCCCACTTCCTAGTTCCTGTTCATGCTCCACTGGAGCCAAAGTGTGTTGTGGGGCCTGGCAGAGCGGATTGAGGACCAGGGTAGAGGAGGTAAGAAAAAGAAATGTGTGTGTGAATTAATGAGTCTATGTTTTGTGGGTGCGCATGTGGATGCGAGAGTGAATGTGAATGCGTGCATGTATGCATGTGTATGTGCATGAACAACGTACCACTTTGGGTAAGGAATGGAGCTGGATCAGTGCGGGCCTCTGCTCCATCCAATCCGCAAATCAAATTACTGCTCACCAGAATGGTGAGCTTGCTCATTGTGTTTGTGAGCTTGCCTTTCATTTCATGATGAACCAGAGAGGCCTACTCACCAGCACAGTGACTGCTCTCACTGTGCTGGTGATTGAGCTTTTGATTTTGTGATGAATCAGAGAGACCCGCTCACAAGCATGGTGAGCATGTTAACTCTGATGATGAGTGGGTCTCTGCTCCATTCATTCCCCAATTCAAAGGCCTGCTCATCACCCCCTTCCACACGCACCTAAATCAGAAGCCCACTCAGTGCAGGCCTTTGATTTGAGGATGCGGGGAGAGGGGTGCATTTTTTAACTGGGCGTCAATGTTAAAGTAAACATGAAGTTCGCTTAAACATTGATGCTCAGTAAAAATGGCGGACCGGCTGCAGCAATGCAGTACAGTCTAGCCATGTAGCAACAATTAGAATTCACGACAAGTGATGATTTTCTTCCTATGATGAGTAATTCTGTTCATTTCGTGCCATCCAGGATTGGATGATGAGGTATATTTTATTAAAGGTGTTTGAAACAGTCTCGTGGGAGGCTGTGATAGCTAGTAGTATTTGGGTGTCGTCCGCATAGTTTGTATACGTGATACGCAATTTGTCTAGTTTGTCAAAGAGATCTTTGGTAAAGGCATTATATAGTGTAGGCGACAAACAAGAACCTTGTGGGACGGCAAAGAGATTAGGCTTGGGTGGCTGCTGAAGAGGCAGAACACAACCTCGTAGTGCGAATAGAGAGAAACATTTCAATCCACTTTATGGCTCAAGGGAGAATTGAGCAGCCATTGCAAGATGGTGGCAAAGGATTGCATGGTTGATCAAATCAAATGCCATGGACAGGTCAAGCAGGAGGAGGATACAGAGGTTTTCCTTGTCCTTAAACTGATCCATTTGTGTTTTTAGATCCAAGAGTGCTATTTCTGTTCCATGGCCTGGACTGAAGCCGGGCTGTCTGAGGCTTAAGATATTGTCTGATTCAAGAAACCTTTGAATCTGTAAATAGGCTACACGGTCTAGGGTTTTTAATAGCTAGGGCACCATGGTGATGGGTCTGAAGTTATTTGGGATGTTAGGATACAACATTGTTTTGTTAGTAATGGTAGCACCCATGCTTCTTTTAGGTCGTCAGGTACTTTGCAAGAGGCAAAGGAGCTTCTGATAAGTGAGGTGATGAAAGGAGCCAATTCATTGGTGCAGTCTTTAATGAAGGTGGCAGGGCAGGTGTCACCTTTGCATCTTGAGGGTTTAAGGCCTTTGATATTTTTGATAGTTTCTGAATAGTCAGAGGAGTGAAAGCGAATTTGTTTGTAGTTTGCTTCCTTATGGTGGTGACATCTTCAGGGGTTAAGTCATGGTTAAGTATTGTTTTCTTGGCTTCAATTTTATTTTGAAGGAGCGTAATTTTGTCAGCCAGAGCATTCTGGACATTAGAGCACCATTGCTGGTCCTTGATGCCGTGGTCCGGGGTACGGGCAGGCGATTCTAATTCGCGAAGTATATCAAAGAGTTCTCTGGAACTAGATTGGGTGTTCTCAACTCTCTGATTATAGGAGTCTCCTTTGGCTTTAATGATTGCTGCCTTGTATTCATTTGCTAGGGCATGAACATGGGTCTTATTTGCAGTGGACAGTGTTTTTTTCCAGTTGCATTCGGCTGACCTTTTGTCTGCCCGTAAGGTTTGAAGGTCTGCTGTAAACCAGGAGTTGGCATGTGCTTCACTTAACTGATACTTAGCGGAGCTACTTTGTCAATAGCTGCTAGGATGGTTTTGTTGTAGAATGTAACTAGAGATGTGGGATCAGAATGGGGGTGGGTGTGTTAGTTAATGGGAGGAGGAGGGGTAGCATATTGTCTCGGTTTATGTTTTTCTGGTTTCTTGATGGCAGAGATAATGTGAGGAGGGTGGGTTTTGCTAGTTTGGTGGTTATAGCAGTGGAGAAGAGGATGGTATTGTGGGCTGACTGTCGACAGGGGGTGTTAGCTAGAATGTCTGTAACACAATTGATGTCAGCGAGCCAATGTAGAGTGCGTCCTTTTTCATGGTTCGGGAGAGATATGTGATGTGTGAAGCCTTGGGCTACCATTGAGTTGGCAAGGAAGTGTGCTTGTGAGTTAAGGGTGTCATCAGTACTAGATTAAAGTCACCTAGAATTATTATTTTCGATAGGGGTTTTGTGTTAGAGGCTAGAAGTGAGGTGATGTCATCTTCAAAGGAGGATGTTGGGCCTGGGGGTCTGTAAACAATGTGGAGAGTTAGGGTGCAATTGTGGGTGAGGGCCATTTTCAGAGTAATTGCTTCAGCTGATGGGAAGATGTGTTCTGCTGATATCCTAAGGTTTGTTTTGCGAGGAGAGCTACTCCTCCTCCTTTAGCTGTGCTTCTTTCTTTCCTATACATAGTCTAACCTTCTGGGATGGCTAGGGAGATGGCCAGTCCTGAAGCTGCACGAAGCCCCATTTCCGTGATAGCAAGGATGTCTAGATTGTTAGTTGTTATGAGGTCTGCAATGTCTGGGGCGTGGGCTGGGAGCGATCTAGCGTTGATAAGAGCTCCTTTCAAGTGTATCAGAGTATCAATGCCGTCAGTATCTTTGATGTTAGATGGGGAGTTTTCAAGTCTTTTTGTTTGTCTTTTAGGTGTGAGGGTTGGCCTAATGGAATTTTAGCGATCTCAGAAGTATTGCCGAGAATAACTTGTTGGTGGTGTGAGGCAGGGGGTGTCTGGTCTCTAAGTGAGGGTGAATGCTTACTATCTCTACTAGGCAAGTTACGTGGTGGAGCCATTGTGAAGTACGGGAGAATTTGAGATGTTAGTCATTTGTTCCTCAGAGAGGTGCTGCAAGGGGCTGTGTAGGGCATAGGAGATTTGCAGTGATGTTCAAAGAGGTCTAGGGATGTCCCTTCTAGGGAACGCAATCGCAAGAAGGGGGTTGTCATTGGTAAGAAGTAAGTGGAGGAATATTGTAAGGATTGGGGAGTGCAGTGGCCATTTGCAACTTATATTGACTGTGATGGAGGGCAAGGCTACTTAACTGAGTTATGCTCATCTTCTTCGATAGGGCCTAGGACACCTATACTGTATGTGGTGTCTTACACCTTGATTTGCTAATATTCTTTATTAGCAAATGTTTGCTAATGTTCTTTAACCATGCTCATTGTTTAGGTATGGGCACAATATATGGGCCGGGTGCGCATATCCGGTAGGGGCACAATATCTAGGTACATAAAAGAGGCAAGGTGCAATAACTAAGTGCATAAATCAGGCAAGGCAGACAATCTAGGTGCAAACATCAGGCAAAGGTGCAAAGGTGCAATAACTAGGTGCATAGATCTGGCAAGGCACAATATCTAGGTGCATAGATCAGGCATGGCACAATAACAAGGTGCATAAACCAGGCAAGGTGCAATAACTAGGTGCATACATCAGGCCATGCACAATAACTAGGTGCATGTATCAGGCAATGCACAATATATAGGTGCATAAATCATGCAAGGTGCAATAACTAGGTGCATACATACATCAGACCATGCACAATAACTAGGTGCATGTATCAGGCAGGGTGTAGTAACTAGGTGCATAGGTTAGGCAGAAACACAGTATCTAGGTGCAAAAAACAAGCAGGACAAAATGGTTAGGTGCATAGATCATGCAAAAAACGCAGTATCTGAACGTGGAGCACACATGTTGAGCTTAGGCAAAATAGCCACCGGAGGCGAGACATGGTGCCTTCAGTATGTGGTTCACACAGTGTGATACAGTAAGGAGTACTTAACAGGTGGTATGGGCATTATGCGAAATGAGGCGTAGTGATGCCGCATTTTATTAGCAGACAGTGAAACATCTTTTGATGGAATGTGAGGGCACTTGGTCCTTTAGAGCAGCCCTATTCCAAAGATTTGTGGACAAACTGGAGGGTTTTGGGCGAGGCTGATGTCAGGACAAGAAACTAATTTGATGATAAAGGTGATACAAGTATTGGAGAAGATCAAGATTTTCATCTAGAGTCTAACTATTTTCCCTTTCTGGTTATTTGGGATTTGTTATCCTTCTTCTTTTGTTCTTTATCTTGTATTTAGGTTGCCGGTCAGATAAGTAAATAACTGTAACTAAAGTTGGTGTAAAAATGGTATGCTCAGTTGGTGTGAAATTGTATGTTCTGTTTTTTAATTGTGGTTATAGGTAGATTGATTTTAGAAGTAATGAATTTTGAACTATAATGGAAATAATTTTCTTTTATTCTTTCATGTTCTTTTTTTACTGTTTGTAAAGGTTCTTTGTAACCATATACAAATAATGTTTTAAAAAATAATGTAGTTATTAGGGCACAGAAGAGGCGCAGTAGAACGGTATAGGTGTTAGGAGGCAAGTGCCGTTCTATTGAGGACGATTCACATAGCAGTCAGACGAAACTAATAGTGAAGTACATTATAGCACGTGTTGGAGTTTATGGAGGGATGGTCAACAGTCGGTTTATCCGCGGGCATAAGGTGCAGTTAATAAGTTAAGTCAGCTTCAGAGCGCAAAGGTCCTGATATAGGGGAGTGCTCAAGTGTTGAGTCCAGGTAGGGGGGCATGCCTCTGTCAATGGCCGGTATAACAAGTGAGCTTGAGTGGTGCCCGATGAAACAGTGAAGAGTCTGGTCACCATGTTAGGAAGGTAGTCCCACAACAACCTGTTTATGGGTTTGTGTACTTACAAATGGTGTTTCAGAACGGTAAATGATGGAAGCGAAAGGGCAAGCACAGTGCATGATGAAGGGCACGGAGTGTAACTTACTTGCGTTTCAGGTCGGGGTCATGATGTTTCACGATGATCCAGTGAACACGGACAGGCCCAGACAGGGGCCCTGAGGATTGGCCTGCTTAAAGCAGGAGGCAGGCCAATTACTGCAGCAACAGGCTGCACCTAGGAAACACTTCAGTGTCAGCAAAGGCGGCGGCAATTTTAAAAATGGATTTACCTTATGAATTGAGAAAATAGTAATCCACAAAACACAATGGGCCTCATTACGACCCTGGCGCTAAGTGAAAAACGATGGCAGTAAATGGTTACCGCCATCGTTTTCCGCCAGGTCCGATCATGACCCGTGACCGTTAACTACGATGCCATTAGCGGCATCGTAGTTAACGCTGCCGCTAACTGCGCTAAGGGTGCGCGCACGCGACCGCCCACACCGTACTTAGCGCCATGGCGGAAAGGTACGCAAATGCCGACCCAAGCGGACATGCACCTAACGCCATCACCCAGCCCGTTAAGTACCTTACCGCCATGGTGCAAATAACGCCATCGCGAACCAACCGTAAAGGGCCATGTTAAGTGAATGCAGCTGCCACAGGTGCACAGAAACAGCACAGGTGAAGGCAATACAGACTCAGGGAAGTACAAAAAGAGCACACCCCACCCCTTCCCACACCCAGTCACACTCCACAATGATGGCAATACGACTAGCAATGTTGGGGCTGGAGGACCTGATAGCAATGCATGTGCTACAACAGCAACAACAACAACAGGCAGCACAGAGGAGACGCAGGAGGAGAAGGAGGGCAAGGCAGGCCCAGCAAGCCCCACCAGCACAGCCAGTGCCACCACGCAGGCAGCCCCCAATCCCACGCATCAGAGCCAATCCATTCAACCTCACTGCTGAGCAGATCCACACCCTGTACCGTTTGGACCGGGACACCATCACCGCCATCGTAGACATGACACACAACGACATCGTCAGCATGATAGAAAGTCCAACCGCCATCCCCCCCTACTGAAGGTAGTGTCTGTACTCCACTTCCTGGCCACAGGCACCTACCAGCACACAGTGGGGCACCTGCATGGCATTTCACAACCATTATTCTCACGAACACTCATCCAAGTGCTCGATGCCCTCCTCAAGCACACAGACGACCACATCTCATTACCACGGACTGCCCAGGAGATTGCAAACACCAAAGTGGGTTTCCATGCACTAGCCGGCATACCCGGTTGCATTGGTGCCATCGACTGCACCCATGTGGAATTGGTGGTTCCACGTGCCATGGTGGTACCGTACCGCAACCGGAAACAGTTCCACTCAATCAACGTGCAAATGGTCTGTGACTCCAACAAGATCATCACACATTGTTGTGCCCGATTCCCCGGATCAACCCATGATTCTATGGTCCTGAGGAACTCCACAATACCACGCTACATGGAGCGACATGCAGGCCCAAGATCCTGGCTACTCGGTGAGTCCAATGTCATGGAAGTGGGCAGGTGAATGACGTACCGATGCATACTCCACCTGGCAGAAAGGGGGGGGATGATGCATACTCCACCTGGCAGAAAGGGGGGGGGATGATGCATACTCCACCTGGCAGAAAGGGGGGGGGTGATGCATACTCCACCTGGCTGAAAGGGGGGGGTGATGCATACTCCACCTGGCTGCGAGTAACACAGAGAACGGAGACAGAGGATGGGCACTCACAATGCACACAACCCCTCTGCATACATTGGGTGATGGCATGCAAAACAGGCCATGGGAGCCATGAGCATATACTGGTTGCATTGTGTGAATCAATCAGTGCATGTAGAAGTGAGCCAAAGTAACAGTTGGATGCGAGCCATGGTGGAACATCATGTTCCTGATCAGACAACATGACTGACACATACATTCTCGCCTACATACAGGTGATGCAGGCTATCCCCTGAAGAGGTGGCTCCTTACACCAGTCCGGAACCCGCAGAACCAGCACGAGGAGGACTTCAACCGTGCACATACACGTACTCGTGTGGTCATAGAGCAGACATTCGGCCTATTGAAGGCACGGTTCCGAAGCCTCAGCAGGTCTGGTGGGGCACTCCTGTATGGCCATGAGAAGGTGGCAAAGATCGTCATGGCATGTGTCATGCTACACAATATGTGCGTCAGACGGAATGTGCCCCTGCCCCCTGACGCAGAACTGCAACCACCTGACGATGAGGATGAGGAGGGTGCAGATGGGGCGGCACCCCATGGAGGAGGCGATGCACAGGAGGGGCGTGCAATGCGCCAAAGTATCATCGACCACTGCTTCTAGCACACACGGCTGGTGTTTATCACATGGAGACTGCACTTGGGGAACTGTGTGTCTCTGGGACATGCACACTGTGGACTGTACACCAATAAAGCACACATACGCAATGAAAATGTCCACACATTACTTTTTTTGAAAGAAAAAAGTGTATTGAAACTATGAAATGTCGTGTCACACCCACTCCCACCTCCCCCCTGCACACCCCAACACACCCCCTCCCACCTTCCCCCTGCACACCCCAACACACCCCCTCCCACCTCCCCCCTGCACACCCCAACACACCCCCTCCCACCTCCCCCTGCACACTCCAACACACCCCCTCCCACCTCCCCCCTGCACACCCCAACACACCCCCTCCCACCTCCCCCCTGCACACCCCAACACACACCCTCTAGGTGTCAACAGATGCCTGTGACAGTGGCCACAGGCTGTTACAAGCCCCCTCTCCCGGCCCCCGGGGCACCCCTGGCTGTGGAGCGCAGGTTACGTCCGGAACGTCGCACGGGGCTGCTCTGTGCAGAACTGGCAGTGGAGGATGTCCCTGGCTGCCCCTGTGCATGCACGTCCTGTAGGGTGTGGGTGTGCTCAGTGAGCGCACAACGCAAGGCGGCAAGTTCCGCACAGATGTCCCTGGACATGGCCTGCATGGCATCCCTCAGGGTGGCAGTGCTCTGTGCTACTTCGGCCCTTAGGGTCTCCGTGGCCTGTTCAATGGTAGACCTAGCCCCCACACATTCCGCGGCATGCTCATTCAGCATCGTGGACAGTTGATGCTGCCGTTCAGTGATGTCCTCGAGGGACTGCTGGCCGTGATGGCCCATGGCCAGTGATGGTGGAGTGATGGAGGGGCTGCTCCCCTCCTGTGGAGTGTGGACAGGGCATGGGGTGGAAGGCCACTCCTCTACCTCTGTGTGCCCCTGTGTGTGATCCTCATGGGGGCTGGCGTCTGAGAAACAGGGGGAATGTAGTAGGTCAGTGGGGCTTCTGACCTCGTGCTCCATGTCTGAGTCTGAACATGCAGCTGTTGCAGCTGTCTCACCGATGTTGCTGCTGGCCGCTGACCCCGTGCCTTCTGTGGCAGGCAATGTCGGTGGAGGTGGAGCAGCTGCTGCTGGCCTGCTGCCTACAGGGGTGCTTGCCGGTGGGACATCCGGTATGCTTGCAGTGGGACCTGCTTGTAGTGGGGTCTGCCTCACTGCAGCTGAGGTTGAGGGTGCAGGGACGTTATTGATGGCCTTCTTGGCTCTCTTCGGCGCAGGGGTGTCCTGGTCCTCTGGGTGTGAATCTGTGCCTGTGGTGGAGCAAAGGAGGGAGGGTGTTATTGATGTGTCTGCGGACTTTGGAATGACAATGATTGACATTATTCTGGTCAGTAGATGAGGCAGATTTCAGGCAGTGCCATGCAGGTTGTCTCCTTTTATTGTGGAATGTGGATGCAGGTATGCGGGTGTCAGCAGTGTATACAGGGTGGTGCTTGCATGTGGCTATGGGCAGTGTTGATATGTGTTGCATTTACACTCTAGGGCAACCTTGTGCTACACATGATTGGACTGCAGTGACTATGGCATGTCTTGTTTGAGGCACCTACCTTCATCGCCTGATGTCGGAGCTCCCCTTTCCATCCCTCCGACGCCTTCAATGGATTCCATGCCAATCGTGGTTGCACAGATCTCCTCCCACGGTTGGAGTTTTAGGGGAGATTCCGACCCTCCACCGGTACCCAGGGCAAGGTTGCGGTTTGCAGAGATGACGGCTCTGACCCGTATGCGTAGGTCATCCCAGCGCTTCCTGCACTGCTGTGGGGTGCGGGGTACGGTCCCCACCGCGCTGACGCGCTCAGCCACCAGGGCCCAGATGGCCTTCTTCTTCCCTATCGCTGTCCTGGTCATTTCCGGGGAGAAAACGACACCTGCGTTGTCTTGCAGGGTCTCCGTAAGCATGCAGAGTTCCTCCCGGCTGAATCTCTCCTGGCGCTGGCGGTCACATGCCTTTTTCACAGCTTTAGGCATTTTCGGGTACTTGGATGGGTGGGTGATAGGTTGGGACAGGTGTCAGGGTTGGGTCTGGTGTTGTTCGGTAGGATGGCAATGGATTGTGTTTTTAAAGATGGCCGATGGGCTGTTTCCCGTTCCGGCGCGATGACGCTATTTCCGGTTCTACTTTTTACGGCCGCCGCAAATTACGGTGGCCGCTACTTACGGTGGGCACTACTTACGGTGGCCGCTACTTACGGTGGCCGCTACTTACGGTGGCGGAAGTGCACCTTGCTCGCTTTACGATGCCGGTAGGGGCCTTTTCCGCCATGGCGTTAATTGCATTACCGCCATGGCGTAATGCTCGTGCGCGCTGGATCGTAATGTGGCGCTCTTTACGCCATCGGCCCACGGCGTAAACGCTCATTACGCCATGGCGGTAATGACGGACGATTACCGCCTGGGTCGTAATGAGGCCCAATGCAATTAAAAAATATATATATATATATGGTGCCTCAATTTGCAGATGTTACCATCAGCGGATACATTTGTATTCAAGATATATTAGCTAGCATATTAGTCCAGGGTGGGCTTACTGTGCTCAAGGGTTCTGCCGTTAACACTGGCTCTTGCCATGTGTTTTCTGAGAGCAGCGGAGGAGCAGCTGCCACCATGATGCAGGAATCCTTGGACAATGGGTGCTAGTCGTCGGGGCCAGAGCATGGGATTTTGGTGGGGGCCAGCGTTCGCCTGCCGGCACCTGGATTAGCAAGCTAAATGCAGAAGGCAGGCCAATCACTGCATCAACGGGCTGCACATAGGAAACACTTCAGTGTCGGCCATCATGCTACCTGAGTAATCCACAAGACACGATGCAATTCAAATATATATATTGTGCCTCAATTTGCAGATGTTACGATCAGCAGTGAAATTTGTATTCAAGATATATTAGGTAGCATATTAGCCCAGGGGTGCTGCGGTTAACACTGGCTCCTGCCATGTGTTCTGAGAGAAGCGGAGGAGCAGCTGCCACCATGAAGATGAAATCCTTATTCTCAATCAGTTCATCATCCGTCACCTCCTTTACCTGCACCTCCTTTAGCAGCACCTCCTTTAGCTCCTTTAGTTCACCTCTGTTAGGTGTCCTGTTGGATATACACAGAACACTGTGTGCCACTGACACCTGTCCTTATCCAGACCCAATAGGACAACCATTTTGTCCGAAACCAACAACCCCTGTAGGTCTAGCGATAATATTGTTCCGGCCACCACCTTCGTGAGATTTAGCTTCGTGAAAAATAAAATCGGTTGGTACTCGCCAGCATTTCTTGGCAATCTGGGGCACTGCCTTCACAAGCACCGGGTCTAAGGCAATGCCGCAAAAAACCACCTGCCTTGTCATTGTGTGTATTATCAACATCGCCCTCACAGCACAGATCCCAGGCTTGGAAAGGACTACTCCATGATCTGTAAAGGACATAGTCATGTTCAATGTACTGAGGAGGTCCCTACCCAGTAGATTGACAGGAGAACCTCCGGAATATAGTAAGGGTGCCGGTACTACCTTCTCTCCCACCTTTACTTTCAATTCCACAGTGTATGGAACCTTGGAAATAGCCCCAGAGGATCCCTGCATGTCAAGATATTTTCCTGATAGTGGAAAATGTCCTTCCATGATACATGATTTAGTTTCACCAGAGTCCACATGTACATGCATTGATTATTTCCTATCTCTGCCCCTACCAATGGTTGCTCTTCGGGGTGGATGATCATCAACAAGACCGGACAGGTGAGTGCTCTCTGTGAGCTGATCTAATTTGTATATATGTTTGTCCCAGAGAACTGGAAGGGGCTACCTCCTACCACTGCTGTGCCCCCAAAGGGATCAGCAGTCCCACCTGGCACCCTAATTACCGGGGCTGCACCGCCCTGCTGTTGGTGCAGTGGGTGCGCGCTTGTGTATGCTGTGCTTGGGGCTGCCGATTGTAGGTTTGGTGTTGCCCCTGTGAATACATTTGATTCTGGTACCCTTGACCCTGTTGCGGGTACCCTAGTCCTTGGGGTCCTTGCGGCCCTTGGCCCTATTGCTGCAGCCCATAATTATACCCCACTGTAGAACTGCTCCTGCATTCCCATTTTGAAATGCCCCCACCTTAGACAATTCCAACAATGAGATTGTCTGAACACACCTCCTTTTGCTCCTTGAAATCCCCTCTTCCTCACTGTGGCCCCTCTTGCTGCCACTGTGGCCAGGGGTACTGTTGCCCCCACCCCACTGTGCTTGTCCTCCTTTGGCACAGAGCACCACAATAGTGGCACTCACAAATTGCTGGGTGCTCTTTGTTCCTTCCACCTGTACTGGCATCGGCACACTGATCTGAACTGCTACCTTTGCCAATTTCTTCCCCACCAATTTCGCTTCATCCCTCTGACGCCCTTTGCGCTGTTTCCCTCGCCCGCCTCTTAATCCTCTTACAATGATGCACTATTATACTCTGTAATTACGGCCATCTCTTCGCCTCAATGCCCACAATCTTATCCAGTGGTTTCTGCACCTCCTTCGGCAAACCCTTCTGGATGATGAAATAAAAGAATGGTATTGATTGATCCCACGACCCTCCCGTCTCATCTCTCCATTTCTCTTGCATTTTAAGAATAAATCTAACTGGGCCTTCATCATACACATGGTATACTGTATTAAATACTGCAAATCAGGAGTACCCGGGGAGGCCCTCTGCAGTGCATCCCATTCCATTGTCCTAGCTCCATTAAATGATGCTCCATCATGTGTGTCACACCCAAGGGTTACTCCCGGGTATCCAGCCTTAACCCACACATCCCCAGCTTGATCCCCAATTATGGCGAGTAGCATGCTCTTAAGATCCTCTGTTGCCAGGTGCACCCCTGCTGTTTGTTTCTCAAATCTGCTGTGAGCTGTGGGAGAGCCTAAATTAATTATTCTTATCCATTTGGTGCCAGGGAACACACTGTCTCCTCCCTTCCTCCTTATGTGTGTGGGTTATCTGTATGTTTGATCTACTTCCCACACCCTTCTTCACAACTCCTCTTCTCTTTACTAATACTATCCAGCCAATCCTGTCACTAAACATGCCCCCTGCCCATAGATCTTCTTCTGGGGGGTATTTTCAGCCACCTCTTCACCGCTCCCTACTCCTCCACTCTGATCCTTAGTAAACTTACCAGCATCTCCTTCCTCCACATTCTCTCCCAGGATAATCCACCCACCCGGGCTCCTTTCTTTCTCGACACCTACACGTCTTATATTTTTAGTATCCATTTTAAGCAGCACTTCCCCTGACTTCCACTCTCCTGACCCTTCTCTCAATGTGTTTATATCCCCCACTGTTCCTGGGGATGTCTGTATGCTTTTCAGTTCTGCTAGTAATCCTGTCAACCTATCCTCAAACTCCCTAGATACCCCGCAAATGCTGGTACTTCAGGCGGATGGGCATACGGAGGTGGGGAGCCATAGCATGTGATGTCACTGATACTGCGGGAGACTCTACCACAGAGGATCCGTGTTGTTCCACCGGTTTCCCGTCTTCTCCTTCTCCCTTCCTGCACTTCCAATCTTTCTATCTCTCCGCCTCCGCTCTATTCCCTTGATCCTCTGCATCTTCAAACATGCGGCAAAGATCTAGAATCTCTTTTCTCTCATGTAGCTTGTTCCCTTTACATTTTGCTATAGAAATGTGGACATGTGTTGCACGATGCTCTTGTTGTGTGACCCCTTCCCTGGCCATGGACAGGGCTTCCCCCTTCCCCTATCTCCCTGATCCACTGCCTATGATATTTCTCCACCCTGTCACGATACAGTGGCAGGATCGTGTACATGTGCTCTATTGGTGTTCCTCCACCCATGCTAGTGACCCATATCTCTTTCTGACCCTGCAAAGCCCTGCAAACGTGGCACACATGCTGCTGTTTGGTTGTAACAAAAACAAGATATTCAACCCCCACCCTTCTCTCTCACCCTTCCATACCCACACATGCCACTCCAGAAAATCGGGAAGCACCACACCGCAACACAAATAATTATTGCCCCTTCTAGGGCCTTTTTTCACACAAGGAACACACCACCATAAATTGAACCTACATACTAAACTGACAACCATAGGCCAACTACCTATACGACACCACTACTTCCTTTTTCCATATAACCCCTTTAAATATTATACTGCCTGGTGGTACCTTTGCATTACCTTATAATGCCATACCTTATAATACCATACCAAACCACTCAATCACAAATTTACCAACAAATAACCCTTACCACGTCGCATCTATGATATCACTCTCCACACACACCTTTCGCACTTCCCCATGCATCTGTCCCCTACTTGTTATCACTTACAAGAGTCTACTCCCATGTGTGTACTCACCTGAATTCCTCCATCACATGGTTCCTACACTGGCCTGCACTCTCCTCGTAGCCAGGACCCTCTTCATAGAGCAGAGAGGACTTTACCTAAAATGCTAAACCACGGAAGCTGTATATGGACACGGCTCCTTCTGGAGAAGTGGCCTGTAAGCCTCTGCAGGTACAGGGGGGCGCTGGGATCACATCGGGGTCACCAATTGAAGGCAAGTCCCTGAATGCGCACACCAGAGAGAATAAAACCCGCTAGGGAAGAAAGGCCCAAGTCGATCTTGTAAGGTTAACAAGTTTAATCTCATGCGCAGATGAGAACAACAGCAAATAACTCTGCTGCTACGAACATTCTGCCGAAAAGAGGTACAAGCAGAAACCTTTTAAAGATACACAGTGTCATAATGATGCAACAACATATAGTAAATACCAGTGCGACTGATTCTGTGGACCCTGTACAGGCACTGCCTTTATCCATATGGGATGGCAGTTTATTGGTCCCAGCCCAGTCCGTCCATCTTCCATTATGTGGGTGCTGCGGTGCTCATCTTCTTCTCACATTGAAGGTCAGAAAAAATGATATTCCTACTATACTACTTGTTTATCACTCATACTGTGAACTTAGCAGGCCTTAGGATGGACACACAAGAGGTTCTGGGGCACTCTAACCTACACAATCTTATTCCACTCACTCCCTTCATACCATCCGATGTCAAGGTCTCCAACCTCATTTTGAACTATATTGTATCCCCCCAGCACCTCACAATACAAATCATACAATTGTCAATTCAAGGATATGCCCTGTCCATCCTCTTTGAACATTTTAGGACTTGTTACTTTGGGGATGGTGGTCATAGGGCTCCTGGTGCCATGGAATTCAGAATTCTTATGGTTCAGTCAGTTATATGGGTTATAACTCGTGGTTGCCTGGGGATGGGTCGGGTCATGCATTGGCCAGTGTGAGATAACATGCACACCAGGTGCCAGTCTCTGATCGCTGCCTTGTAGGGCACATTCCTCTTGTGTGACAAAACATCTTTGCAACAATTTCAAGAATAATGAATAGATATTGTGGCAGGTGGGGGCGTGAACTGTCCTCATGGGATCCCGGGCATGACTAGAGATTTCTGTAGCCTTGTAGATTTCGGCCTAGTGCATGTAATGCTGCATTTACCGGCCAAGCCTTCTCTTCTACCTATGATTATTAATATATATGCAAAATAGTGATGACGTCCACGCCTTGGGCCACACCATATTGTTAAACAATAATTGGTTATATTAGCATGGGTTCCTGCTGGATGGGAAAGTGTCCCTCTCACTGTCTCCCCTCCCCCTGGCTCATCACAGTGCCTCAAATGCATTCAGCATTACTTTAAAGCGCCTGGGGGAATTTGGCAGCCCCCCTCCCAACAATAGGAATAGACTATGATGGGTGTGAATGGCACACATTGCTCTGTTTAGATCCAACAGTACAGTTAAAGGAAGTGATGGATAACGAGCTGTTTGAGAACAATGACAAAAATGGGTGGATAATATTGAAGATGTGTATCCCCTGCGACATAATGGTACTGTACAGAAGGGTGCAATGCCCCTGATGGCAGTACTAATGCCACCTCTATTTCTTCACCAAGACTTACAACACATGCCTCCTCATTTGTGGACTACAAATCCACACAATGCGGGACTATTGAAATCCATGACCCCTGTGTATATGAAACTGAAGTCAGGTGCAGTGGTACCCAGGGTAAAACAATATTCTTTATCAAGGGAGGCGCAAGTGGATATCAGGAATGAAATACAGCCCTACTAGACAAGGGGATCTTTGTGCCCTCCATGTCTTTGTGTAACAGGGCGATATACCCTGTAAAGAAATCAATAGGGGGCAATTGCCGAATGATTCAGGATGTAAGCCACCTGACTGATGTGGTACAGAAAGAATTGCCGGCTGTTCCTAATCCTGTGACAATTCTGCATTCTTCTTGATTCCACTCCACCCTGATTCAAGTTACCTCACAGCATTTACACAGGGTCAAATGCGTTTTGAACACACTAGGTTACCTCAGGGATACTGTGAGAGCCAGAGCATCTTTAACAGAATATTGCACGCTGATTTAGGGACTATTTAGGTACCCAGCACAATTATCCAGTATGTGGACGATCTGGTAGTGTGTAATGATAATGAGCAGCACTGCCAAAAAGATTCCATAATATTCTTACAATTGCCGGCCCATAAGGGGTACAAGTTCGACAAAGCTAAATTGCAATACTGCCAACAGGAGGTTCTCTATCTGGGGCAGCTCATGTCAACAAAAGGTAAGAGAGTACTACCAGATAGGGAAGTATCAGTATGTACCAACCCCAGACCCACCTCAGTTAAAGAAATGCAAACATTTTTGGGACTGTGCAACTACTGTAGGGCATGGATCTTAGATAACGTGGCATACTCGACCACCTCTGCAGGCCCTTAAGGAAGCACAAACAACAAAGGATCATAAGCTACAGTGGATTGCATATATGATCAAACAGTTTGAGGATCTAAAATAAGTTATTAGTTAGGCACCTGTACTGGACACCCCAAACTACACACAGGAATTATACTTGTTCTCCCATTCAGATGGCCAGCTCATGAGCACAGTTTTGACAAAGACGAGCACTATGGGCCATAGGCCATTGGCCTATTACTGTGGCACACTGCATTAATTGATGCAAGGGCAGGTTGCATGCAAACAAGCACTAGCAGCTGCGACATTTGCAATAGAAAAAAATGTGTACTATTGTGATTGGGTGTTTAGTTACATTGTCTTTTGAACACTCTCTATTTGCCATCCTCGAAAGGTCAAAATCCACCCTGACTACACAGAGATCATCTCCGTACAAGATTATTATTTTGAAGCCAAATATTAATGTGGTTAGATGTAAAACAGTGAATCCTGACACCTTTCTAACAGATATGCCCACTGCTGATGATCTAATGCACATGACTGTGTCACGTACGAGGGAGATTGCACATTGGCGGAGGGCGAGGTACTGTTTGTTGAGGGGTCATCCACAATTGACCAAGAGGCTGGACAGAGACATGCAGAGGCAGTTGTGGCACGACTTGAAGCGGAGTACGAGATGGTGGTTGTGAAAAGATTGGCCATGCATTAATTTGCACAGGCGGCAGAACTCATAGCACTCATTGAAGCATTGGAAGCCTTCCAAGGGTTCCATGTCACAATATGTCCCAACAACTGTGCATGCCGGTCTATCCCATTGGAAGCGGAGGGGGTTTCGGAGGGCGAATGGATCCACAGTACAGCATGCAGCACTGCTGGAAACACTGATAGAAGCAATATCTCAACCATCTGTTGTGGCGATCATCAAGTGCGCCACACCCGCTAATAGGACAGATGAAATATCAATGGGGAACGCCACTGCCGAGGCAGAAGCAAAACTGGCAGCATATCTGTGAATAAGAGGCCAGTTGAGAACATTGTAACCGACCCACCAGCGAGCGGACACCCAGTACCTTACACAACATTGCCTATCTCCCAGATAATTGAATTAGAAGGAATGGCTCCAGAAAGATAGAAATAATTGTGGCTATAAAGGGGATGCTAGCAATCTCAAACAGATCTATTGTGGAGACAGGGAGCCCCGGGAAGACAGTAATGCCCCAGGAGCTGCTAGCAGTAGTATTTGAACAGTTACACTACACATCCCACAGTTTGAAGCAACACATTGCAGCAGACATACAGGGCGACTGGTTCATACCAAACATTCAGGAGAATATCACAGAAATGGTTATACATAGCACCACATGTCAAAGTTTCAGTACAGAGATGACACTACGGATGTTACGGGGCACATTGCCCTGCCCTACTGGGCCGTTCTGGGAATTACACATAGATTATGCTGATATGGGTGAGTATTGCAATTTCACCTGGTACCTCATAGTAGTGGTTTGCCCTTTCTCAAGGTGGGTGGAAGCAGGGCCTTGTGCACATCTGGATGCCAAATGTGCTGCTAGATTCTTGGCACCAGAGGTTTTACCTCGATGGGCATGTACAAGGTTTTAAGGTGAGACAATGGCACACATTTTTTCAATGCACTTTTTCAGCACATCACTGCATTATTTGGAACTAGGCGCCGGATGTGTTCAATTTACCACCCAAAGGCCAACAGCGATGTGCAGAGGATCAACTGGCACATTGTCCAAACTGTGTAAGACGATGAAGAAAAATGGGGTACACTGCTTGCCCATGGCCCTCTTCAGTTTACGCACACAGCCCAGAAAAGACCACCATTTGTCACCTTATGAGCTGGCCACTGGTCGACGTATGCACAAGAAGAACTTCAGATGCACAGAGACCAGTAGCAATGTTAGGTGACAAGTCCAAAGAGCATTGGACAACACTAACACAGGCAATCAAATGTGTCTCCTGGCAGATTGCACCTGCACCTCCCAGAGTTGAGACAGCAGACACACAGTACTTAGCAACTACAACGCCGACATATCCCGAGTATGTGACCACACAACCACTGCTGCCTGGTGACTTTGTGTACATTAACAAATTCGTACATAGATGCAACAGCCCTTGGTTCCAAGGTCCCTACGAGGTGGTGATTTGCACTCACCTCACTGTGAAGGCAAAGGGCTGGAGATATTGGGTCCACCTCTCCAACATCCGCAAGGCACCTCACGTCGGCAGTTTAGTTATCTTTAAGGAGTGGCAGTAGTACCTGAGCCCTATCTACTTCACCGGCCTGTGCAGGCACAGTGAGTGTGCAGTGTCACACTCCTCCTAGGGGCCAATGCTCAGCTGTTAGTTCCACAGCTCTCTCTCTATTTCTCTCTCTCTCTTTTAAAGGTATGGCTTGCACATCTCTCTTTGTGTAGTTCCATGCATTCTGTTTACAGTTCATGAGAGAAGATGATAAACCTCACCAATGTAAATAACTGTTCGTTAAGTAGGGATCCGAAGTGTAGATGCACAAATGATAATATGTGGACCTAAACCTATTTCTGTGGAATGACTGTTTTTGCAGTTGTATGTATGATATTGATGGTATTCTTGGGTCTTACTTTTCGATAGCAATGTTAAGGCTAGCACCCCTGAGAGCATACATAGAAGAATACATAGGGAAGTACGAAAGAAGTATGATATGTCTCAAGGGCTGGGTTTGGATGTGATTGAGGATATACGCCAGCCTGAGTTTACCAACTGTTGGTATACTGACATGAGTAGCGTGGAAAGAAATGTTGTGAATGGAAGTTGTTATGTGTGTTCACTCATTCCACACAGCTCAGGGGCTCCCAATGTGTTAGTAATGCAAGCAGTCCCAATTTTAGAGGTACAGTGCCTAGATCATCTTGCGCAATGCAGAATAAAAGGAACATTCCAGGCACACAGTGTGCAACTGCAAAGTGTGGGTCCAGATCTTGTGAAGTGCAACAATGATCCAAAAAACATCAAGTGTGTGGAACTACCGTATTTGATGGTGAAAGGGTGTAAATATGTTAATAACAAATGGCAGGGCACCAAACTAACTTGCCTGGCACGAGGACTGGTAGTATATGACAAGGAAGTGATATGCGTGTGGACAATTTCTGTGCACAGATATGGACTGAACACATCACTAAGTTGACATGGATTGCAACAAGCCGGTGCAAGTGCACAGGGAAGAAGTATGAGAAATGTGTTTGCGCAGAAAGGGTGTAGTCTTTGTCGGCTCAAAGGAAAGGTGTAAAAATGTATTATAAGACTCTCCTGATACCAGACATGCAGAGGGGAACTGTAGCTGTGATGGATTACTACTGGGTCTGTGGCCAACTAACTTACTTGCATTTCCCACCATCATGGAGGGCTAGTGTTCGCTAGCCATGCTGAACTCAGAGCTAATAGTAAACCCAGAAGAGCACCTCAGGGGGGATTACTGCCTGCAGAGGAACCAACTAGTTCCCCTGTATTCAAAAAAGTAGAAAATAACCTCTTGTCCATGGAAGAGATCCACATCCTGCCAGGGAAAAGAGAGTTCCAACAACTAAAGAAGAAGAAAAGACTAAATTACATATCCAAAGATTCCTCCTCATTGCTTGCTGAAATACCACAGTAGAACCAACTATTCATCTCTACTATTGCCGGGAGTGCAGGCCCCAGCAAACGCCAAATGGCTGCAGATTGTGCACTGAGAGCTGGACCAGCTCGCAAATGACTCAGAGAACGGGTTCAACGTGATCAAGGTTGAGTTGAGTGCATTGAGACTTATGATGATGCAAAACCGCTACCTGCTGGACATGTTAACAGCAATGGAAGGCATGGTTTGCGAAATTTTGACAATACCTGCTGCATATTTGTGCCTTCAGAAGATGCAGAGAATGCGTTGTTATCCCATATCACTGCAGCCGTCCATGGCCTGGGTGTTCGTATGAAGCAGGAGGTAGAAGTACAGGAGAGTGACTGGTTCACCCTAGCATTTAACTGGGCCCTGTCTTGACACTGAGCAATCATTAAGATGCTGATTTCTATTATTGTGTTCATCCTAGTTGTCTTCTGCACCTGCCAACTGGGCACCTGCAACCAACACCCAATAGTGTAAGATTGATGGCATCAATTGGAGTTTCAAAAGCACCTTGCGGGACAAAGATAGTGAAGTTGTTAGGCGGAAACCTGTGCAGTTCCCTCTGGGACCACTGCAAAAGATTTAGGACTACAGGCGTTGGCGGTGAACCCACTTGGTAGCAGTCTGCACCACACAGATTCACGTGGTAGCTGTGGCTGAGCAGTCAGACTTCTCTCAAGAAAAGTTGAGCAGTATGTGGAGTAAACAAAATAGGGCAATTCTTCACAGCAAGACAAGTAAACACGCAACAAGGCTTAGTGTAAAGATATTAAGGTATTTATTTATAACAAAATGTCTATGAAAAACACTACGGCAAATCACGGCAAACAAATCAAACACAATTACTCTACGGAGTAGACAATCAATCTCCCTAGCAATATTGACAACTCTAGGTTCTACTGGTACCACTTTTTTTCAGACAGAGGTGTATACCTCAACCCAGATGACACTCGAATATTAGTTAGGACGGGAGAGAAAAAGATAGGCAGGTTATGAAATCAACGCAGTTCGATCCTAGCGGATAAAATGCAAGGCAGGAAGGCAAGAATCACAATAGATCGTAAAGTGCAGAGGCCAGGCCCACTCGGAGAGAGGCAAGGCACGATGTCCCAAAAAGTCTCTAGTGGAGATGCATTCAAGTCTGTATCGCAAATTATCGGTAGATTGAACCAGTTCAGAACAAAGAATGAGAAAAGCTTGGAGGCGACCCAACGGAACGGAGAGGATTAAGACACCTCACTCGAACCGATCGAAAGGGAAGCCAGGCAGACACGGTACCTTGTTGTGGAGGGCAGCTCCGGCAGGGGCAGTTGTTCCTGGTGGTGGATGCACATCGGGTCTTTGCCAAGAGTAGAGATGATCTCGTCGTCGAAGAAAATGAAGTCCGGTGCACCACCAGGGAAGAGACCAGCCGCAGAGTGCTCCGTCACAAGGCACCACCTTTTGGTCGCGGTTCAGGGGTAGTGGCTATCCGGTTGCCGAGGTGCTTCTGCACGGGCAATTCGACCACTGCGTCCTGAGGCGAATAAAAAGCAAAGGGGACTGGTTGTTCCCACCAGTCAGGGGAAGAGACTCTCCGGCCGGGAGATCTCCTCTGTCATCGGAAAATGGTGAGTCGGTTCCGCAGGGCTCCACCGGAGGTGTCGTCGTGAAGGTCGGCTCAGCGTTACCCTCGTCGGATTCTTAGTTCCTGTGGTGACTTCTGAAGATTCAGTCCCAAAAGCCCTGCTTTTATGCAGAATACCCCCATTCATTCAGCCTAGCTGTCAATCAACACATGCTAAGTGGTGAGCGGGAAGGCTCACCACCTGGGCCAATCACTCCAGAGTGCGACCGGAGTTGGCAAGGCAACTCGGTCCAGGGTGCCTAAACCCCCTCCCACGCCCCTGTGGTAACCCAGACAGAATGGCACCACTTTGGAGGGTCTCTGTACAGAGCCCGCCAAAAGTGAAACAAAGGGCTCGACCTTTGGTTTAGGAGTCACAGAGACGAACACAGACGCCATTTTACAAACCGATGTCTGGCAGAAAATACCACTCGATAAACTTATTTAAGATAAGTAGATCGGTGGTACGTCAGAGATTAATGAGAAAAAGTATCAATCTCCAACAATGGGACGAATCCCATAGGGTTATGTTCGGGGACGAACATAACAAGTAGTTTCCACTGCCACCAGCCAAAACTCGACGAGGGGGGACGGGACAGTGCCCCCTCGAGTAACAGATCCGGGAGTAATCGCATTACCCCTACTAGTACGTCCACAATAAGATGGTTTGTACTAGTTATGTTAGTAAATTTAGGTCTAGTAAAGCCAATGGTGACTTTATATGCCTGGGGAGACAGTAGTCAGTTCCCGGGTAGGGAGTCTATGGTGGGAGACCCGCTAGGGCGCCCCCGTGTTACGGCACGTAGGGTGCGGTGTAACACACATAGAAAAACGTATGAGACCCTATGGAGTAAAAGACCCCATAGCCTATCGACCACATTGACATTTCAAAAGGAATTACACACATACATGTCCAAGAGTGGGAGAAAAGAGTCTCACTCTTGGCAGGATGGAATAAACAAACTCCAGAAATCCAGCAAAGCTGCTGGGGGACTCACTAGGTTAGGAAATTCAGCCTAAACAGAGAATTCTCCCTAACAGAAGTACAGACTGATATCCCACAGAGTGGTCTTAAGTATGAAATACTCCCCATCCCATATGAGGATGAAGTTGACCACCTATACCACACTATCATTACTCCACCCCCAGATCTAGAGAACTACACAGAGGTTTTGGTGGACCTGGCGGGGCATGGGCGATGCATCTCTATGACCGGCTCACCTCAGGAATATGGGCATAGGGGAGAGTTTACAGTCAGTATGCAGGGCTTGGTTTCCAATAAAGGGAACACAGCCATACATGGAAGCAGAGAGGAGAAAGTGGAAGCAAAGGGGCATTAAGGAATTTCTTACTGTAGAAGTAATGTAAGGGGGGAATGTTGGGAAGGTGGCAACCCCAACCAGCCCCCTAAGCACTTTAGAGTAAAGTGAGCTGCATTCAAAGCACTATGATGGGCCAGGGGGAGGTGGGTAGGTAGTAGGACGCCACCCCAATATAATCAACCCACATAGTGTAGCCAATAAAATCAACCCACATAGTGTAGCGCAGGGTGCTAGCAAGACTGGAATTTGGTGTAGATGTTAGTAACCATAGTTAGGGGACAAGGCCTGCACAGTGAATGCAGCATCTCATGCACTAGGCACTTGTGAAATGAGGGGAAACCTCCAGCCATGCCCGAGCTTCGATGAGGACAACCCACACCCCCAACCTCCATAAAATTCATTCAGTGTTCTAAAAGTGTTTTAAAGATGTTTATTTTTTAATCCAATGACATGGCTGTGATCATAGACAGGCACCTGGTGTGGATGTTATCTCACACTGGCCAAAGAATGACTCTGCCCACCCCCAGGCGACCACGAGTTATAGCCCATGTAACTGACTAAGCCCCAAGACCCCTGAATTGCATGGCACTAGGTGACCTTCAAACCCCAACCCTAAAAAGTAACAAGTCTTGAATGTTCAAAGAGAACAGACATTGCACATCTTTGAGCTACAAGCATATGATTTGTTTTGCTATGTGCTGGGGGGGATGCATCGTAGTTCAAAATGAGGGTGGAGAGCTTGGAGTTGGATGGTGCAAAAGGGAGTGAGTGAAATGTGTGTGTGGAGGCCAGAGTGGTCCTTAGCCTCCTTTGTGCCGTTTTTAAGCCTGCCAGGTGCACAGTATAATGATGAAGTAGCATTGTGTTAGGAGTGTAGTTAATTTGTTTGTTGACCTTCGTCGGTGAGAAGAAGATGATCTCCACAGCACCCACATGATGAAGATGGACGGACTGGGCTGGAGCCAATGGCCTGGCATCCCTTATGGAGTGGGCGTATCCTGTATAGGCACACACCAACCAGCCGTGCAGGTTTTTACTATAGGGTACTGTGTCACAATGACGATGTGTCTCCTCTTAAGCCTCTGCTTGCACCCTTTTTAGGCAGAACATTCTTGACATTTCTTTCCTGTTGCTCTCATTTGTGTGTGAGATGAAAACTTCTTATTCTTACAAGAGCGATTTAGGCCATTCTTCCCTAGCGGGTTGTATTTTCGCTGGCGTGAGCGCTAAGGGGCTTGGCTTCAGTTATTAGTATTATTATTATTATTGTTATTGTTATTATTATTATTATTATTATTGTTATTATTAGTCCTAATAGTATTACTTGTGATGGTTATCATTAGAATTACTGTTATTATTAAAAATAACCATCATACATAGTATTGATAATATTAATAATAATAATAACAATAATAATACTAATATACGTGTAGGTTATCATGCTTGCTAATATTAGTATTATTATGATTATTTGTAGTATCTAGGAGTAGTAATATTAATAATAATAATAATAATAATAATAATAATAATATTAATAATAATGATAATAACTCTCACAAGTAATAATAATAATACTAATACACATATATGTGCATGTTATTATGATTGCCAATATTAACAGTATTATGATTATTAGTAGTATAGGAGTAATAATAATAATATTACTAATAATTATATGAATACTAATATATATGTAGGTTATTATGATTGCCAGTATTAGTTTCATTGTTATTATTAGAATTATCTAGGAGGAGGAGTAGTAGTAATAATAATAATAATAATAATAATATGAATACTAATATATTTGTTGGTTAATATGATTGCTAATATTAGTTTTATTATGATTATTAGTAATATCTACGAGGAGTAGTAGTGATATTATAAAATCAATATTCGTGGTTGAGCCTAAACTGTGCCCAAGCGCCTCGCCTCATTGCTCTTGCAGCGAAGGGACTTGACAATCCCAGCTCAATAAACCCATCAGACGCTGTCAGTCAGGACGTTCTGTAATTTTAGATGACATTTCAGTCCAGACGCACACACAGGTCACCAGGGTCCCCAACTCTGATGGAGCAGACTCAGAGGACCTGGCTGAACTGGGGAAAATATTGTGTTCAGGAACACCTGCGGCCCCCTTCATGCCCGGGCAGAGGCCAGAGACTGTTTCTAATGTGGGAAACTACCAAGAGAATGGACTTGTCACACAAACACAAATGGGAATGAACATTGTGGGATTTGTTTTATTTGTGATCTCAAACACCACGATGGGCAGTGGGAAAGTATCCAAGGATTACACATGCTACGGTTTTCGCTATCGCAACATCTCCATTTGCCATTTCTGAACACAGTGCAGCATCCATCCTTTCACATAGCACCGTCCATCTTTTAGTAGTGCACTGGCTGCCCCACCACAGTGCAGCATCTGTACATTTACATTCCACCGTCCATCCTTTAGTAGTGCACTGGCTGCCCCACCACAGTGCAGCATCTGTACATTCACATTCCACCGTCCATCCTTTAGTAGTGCACTGGCTGCCCCACCACAGTGCAGCATCTGTACATTCACATTCCACCGTCCATCCTTTAATAGTGCACTGGCTGCCCCACCACAGTGCAGCATCTGTACATTCACATTCCACCGTCCATCCTTTAGTAGTGCACTGGCTGCCCCACCACAGTGCAGCATCTGTACATTCACATTCCACCGTCCATCCTTTAGTAGTGCACTGGCTGCCCCACCACAGTGCAGCATCTGTACATTCACATTCCACCGTCCATCCTTTAGTAGTGCACTGGCTGCCCCACCACAGTGCAGCATCTGTACATTCACATTCCACCGTCCATCCTTTAGTAGTGCACTGGCTGCCCCACCACAGTGCAGCATCTGTACATTCACATTCCACCGTCCATCCTTTAGTAGTGCACTGGCTGCCCCACCACAGTGCAGCATCTGTACATTCACATTCCACCGTCCATCCTTTAATAGTGCACTGGCTGCCCCACCACAGTGCAGCATCTGTACATTCACATTCCACCGTCCATCCTTTAGTAGTGCACTGGCTGCCCCACCACAGTGCAGCATCTGTACATTCACATTCCACCGTCCATCCTTTAGTAGTGCACTGGCTGCCCCACCACAGTGCAGCATCTGTACATTCACATTCCACCGTCCATCCTTTAGTAGTGCACTGGCTGCCCCACCACAGTGCAGCATCTGTACATTCACATTCCACCGTCCATCCTTTAGTAGTGCACTGGCTGCCCCACCACAGTGCAGCATCTGTACATTCACATTCCACCGTCCATCCTTTAATAGTGCACTGGCTGCCCCACCACAGTGCAGCATCTGTACATTCACATTCCACCGTCCATCCTTTAGTAGTGCACTGGCTGCCCCACCACAGTGCAGCATCTGTACATTCACATTCCACCGTCCATCCTTTAGTAGTGCACTGGCTGCCCCACCACAGTGCAGCATCTGTACATTCACATTCCACCGTCCATCCTTTAGTAGTGCACTGGCTGCCCCACCACAGTGCAGCATCTGTACATTCACATTCCACCGTCCATCCTTTAGTAGTGCACTGGCTGCCCTACCACAGTGCAGCATCTGTACATTCACATTCCAACGTCCATTCTTTAGTAGTGCACTGGCTGCCCCACCACAGTGCAGCATCTGTACCTTGACATTCCACCGTCCATCCTTTAGTAGTGCACTGGCTGCCCCACCACAGTGCAGCATTTGTATATCCATATTGTGCCGTCCATCCTTTTGCAGTGCACTGGGTGCCCCACCACAGTATAGTGTCTGTTCTTACAAATTGCACCAACTATTCTTACAAAGTGTGCCATCCATTATTTCACATTCCATCCTTCCACAGGACAATGTCTGTCCTTTAGTAGTACAGTGGCTGCTCCCACCACAGTGCAGCATCCATTCATCCATCCATAGTGCCCCGTCCATCCTTTAGTGGCTCACTGCCTTCCCACACCACAGTGCAGCATCCGTACATCCAAATTGCACTGTCCATCCTTTTGCAGTGCACTGGTTTCCCCACCACAGTGCAGCATCTGTCCACACACATTGCACCATTCATCCTTTAGTAGTGCCCTGGATGCCCCACCACAGTGCAGCATCCGTACATCCACATTGCACTGTACATCTTTTTGCAGCACACTGGTTTCCCCAACATAGTATAGCATCTGCCCACCAGCATTGCACCCTTCTTCCTTTAGTAGTAAACTGGATACCCCACCATTTTTCAGCATCCGTACATTCACATTGCACCATCTATCCTTTAGCAGTGCTCTGGCTGCCCCACCACACTGCAGCATCCATACATCCACATTGTGCGATCCCTACATTTCCAGTGAACTGGGTCCCCCACCACAGCATAGTATCTGTCCTTACAAATTACACCATCTATCCTTCCACAGTGTGCCATCCATTTGTTTTTGTATTTGTATTTGTTTATTTATAACGCGCAAAACCATCAGGCCCGGAGGCATCAGGGCGCAATTTGTACAAGGTTGCCGTAAAATACAGACAAAAATTACAATAGAAAATTTACAGTAACAGCAGTAACAGCATATTAACCGTCTTTCTAATTAGATATATTACATAAGTTACAGTGCCACTGGATTAACAGAGGGTAAATCCTAGGGTGTGCAGAAATAGTGACAGAGGTAGCGGGCCAGAAATGGTATCAGAGGAGGCAGGCCAAAGTATGTCAGGCAGAGACGCAGAGCATGTCTTAATGCTGGTCAAAGAGCCGAGATTTGGTTTTGGTCTTGAAGGTGTTGTAAGAGTCTTCAGCTCTGATAGTAGCGGGAAGGGTGTTCCATAGTTTGGAGGCTAGGACAGGGATGCTGGTTTGCACGTGTAAGCAGAGGCAGACCTGACAGCATTTATTTGTCTCGATAAGGATAGGGTGGCGTCAAGGTAAAAGCCTAGCGTTTTGGTGTCTTTCGAGACTCGAATGACATTACCGTCTATGGTGAATGACTGATAAGATGGCTCAAGTTTGCTCAGGCGTTGTGAGGTACCCAAGATAAGGAGCTCCGTCTTATCGTCATTTAGACATAGCGGGTGTTGGGCCATCCAGGCTTGGATGACCAGGTAGATGTCATTGAGGGCCTTGGTGTCAGCAAGATAATCACCTGAGATGGGATTGAGTATCTGGTTGTCATCCTCATAATTGGTGTAGGAGACACCCAGACAGTCAAGCACATCAAAAAGTGGTTTCGTAAAAATATTGTCAAGTGTAGGTGACACGCAGGATCCCTGAGGTACACCGCAATGAATAGGGGAGGGGTACGCGGCTGCGGATGGTGCAAAGACCCTCATGGATCTGTTGCTCAGGAAGGATTTGATCCATGCCGCAGCGGAAGATGAGAAGTTTGCAGCAGAGTGGAGGTGCCTGCAAAGGATCTGGTGGTTGACCAAATCAAATGCGGCGGAGAGGTAAAGGAGTAATAGCATTGCTAGTTTGCCCTTGTCCTTCAATACTTCAATCTGAGTTTTTAGGTCTATTAGAGCAGTTTCGTTCCCTTGTCTGGGCCGGAAACCGGATTGTCGTAGACCTAGCAGATTGTTAGATTCCAAGTAGTTTTGGATCTAAAGGTAAGCTGCGCGGTCCAGAATCTTGAGCAAAAACGGTACTGTAGTGATAGATCGGAAGTTTGTAGGTATGCTTGGGTCTAGGGAAGGTTTTTTGAGTAACGGGATCACCCACGCGTCATTAAGGTTGTCCGGGACAATACCTGTTTTAAAGGAGGAGTTGATGAAGGCCGTAATGAATGGAGCTAGATCATGGGCAGAATCCTTGATGATGGGAGCTGGGCACGGGTCACCTTGGCAGTTGGATGGTTTAATTCTCCGGATGATATTTTCAACCGCAGTAACGGTGAGCGGTGAGAAGGCGAAAGGTTTGGTGTTGGTAGTGTCTAAAGGGGGGGACCTGGCAGGGGAGAGTGAGCGGTTGTCAGACTTCAGGCTGTCCTGCTTGTCTTTAATTTTGGATTGAAGCGTGGAGATTTTGTTTAATAAGGCTGCTTGAATGTTAGCACACCATTTACTATCTTTCGTGAATGTGTCTGGAGGGGAGACTGGAGTTTCGAGCTCTTTAGAATTCTAAAGAGTTCCTTAGAGTTTGAGTCAGCTTGCAAAATACGATTGTTGAGCGACTCTTTTTTAGCAGTGATGATGGCATCTTTGTAGGTAAGGGAGGCAAGAAGGAAGCTATCTTTATGCTCATCAGACGGGTGGCTTTTCCAGCGATTTTCCGCACAGCGTTTAACTTTGCGGAGGATTCTTAACTGTGGAGTGAACCATGAGTTAAGATGTGCTTGTGGCTTGGCCTTCCTAAGTATGATGGGTGCTATGGTGTCTATGACCGTGAGCATGGTTTGGTTATAGGTATCTGCTAGGGAGGTGGGGTCAGAGCATGCGTTGGTAGCCGCGTTGAGGGAAGGGAGTAACAGAGGGAGGAGTTGTTCCTTGGTTATGTTTTTTTTACTACAAGTGGGGACTGCTGGGGCTATCAGTGTCGGGGCTCGTGGGATTGCTTCGATATTGAAAGTTATGATATGATGGTCAGACCATAAGCATGGGGTATTCTTGAGGACCTGGATATTGCAATTGGAACCGGCTAACCAATCAATGGTCCTGCCTTTGATATGGGTCGGTTCTTGGATGTACAAGGTGAGGCCAAGATCTGTTAGAACATTCTCCAAATCAATTGCCACGGGATCTTTTGAGTCAACACGACCTAGATTGAGGTTGCCTAGGATGATTGTTTGTGAATAGTTTTTCGTTTTGTTGAGGAGGAGAGTAGAAATTTCACTGACAAAGGTGGGTGCCGGGCCAGGGGGCCTATAGATAAGGTGAAGGGTAGCCGTTTGGTTGGGCGTTAGTAATAGTTTGATTGACAGCAGTTCAGCTGATTCGAGTTTGGAATCGGATACCACTCTTAGGTCAAGGGAGTTTATGTGGATGAAGGCCACACCACCGCCTCTGGATTGGACAGAGGCGCGGTCACAATGTGTGATGCCGTAGTCAGACGGTAAAGCCAGGGATAGAGTGGGGCCAGATACGGCATGTAGCCCAAGTTTCAGATATGGCAATGAAATCAAGGTCAGCAGTGGTGATGAGGTCGGCTATGTCTAGAGCGTGTGCTGTGAGAGATCTAGCATTGATAAGAGCGCCCTTGAACACAGGCAGTTTAACCCCTTTGGTAATGGTTTTGCATATAGCGGTGGATGAAGGTGAGCTGGGTGGAGTTTGTGAGATTTGCTTAGTGGCATTGGTGCGGGAATGTCGTAGGCGGAATCTGGTGCCAAGTCTCTTGTTTCTGAGAATGAGGGGGCAAGGTTGGTTGGGAGTGGGTTTCATAGAAAAGTGTTCCAACCAGAGAGCTGGGTCATTAAGGTATTGGTTAAACTGGTTGCTGGGGTGGTGGACGCCTGCGGTGGATGCTGCAGGACTAATAAGGTTCGTTATAGGGGTCATAGTTGGTAGAGCTAAATGGTATAGGTTCAGGCAGGCCAGATTATTATGTGGCAGATCAGGTTTAACCCCAAGGGCAAGTGTAGTTGCCGTAGGTAATTGAGTGACTTGGGCAGCGTGTGGGGCTAGAACTTGGTGTAGTAGAAGGATCACACTGACATGCATGACGGTAGTGCTAGCTACCTGAGTAGCTAGCATTATTTAACAGTTCACAGTCCATCCTTCTACAGTGCAGTTTCTGTCCTTTAGTAGTGCAGTGGTTGCCCCACCACAGTGCAGCATATGTCCACACACATTGCACCATCCATCCTTTAGCACTGCCGTGGATGTCCAACCACAGTGCAGAATCTGTCCATCCATAGTGCACCGTACATCCTTTAGTAGCTCACTGCCTTCCCACACAGTGCAGCATCAATAAATTCCACCTTGCACTGTCCATCCATTTGTTTTGCACTGGTTTCCCCACCACAGTGCAGCATATGTCCACCCACATTGCACCATCCATCCTTTAGTAGTGCTCTGGCTGCCCCACCACAGTGCAGCATCCATATATTCACATTGCACTGTCTATCCTTTAGCAGTGCGCTGGCTGCCCCACCACAGTGCAGCATCCATACATCCACATTGTGCCATCCTCTCTTTTCCAGTGCACTGGGTGCCCCACCAAAGTATAGTATCTGTCCTTACACTATGCACCATCTATCCTTCCGGTGTGCCATCCATTATTTTAACAGTTCACAGTCCATCCTTCTACAGTGCAATTTCTGTACTTTAGTAGTACACTGGCTGCTCCCATCACAGTGCAGCATCCGTCCATCCATAGTGCACTCTCCATCCTTTAGTAGCTCACTGACTTCCCCCACCACAGTCCAGCATCCATACATCCACTTTGCACTGTCCATCCTTTTGCAGTGCATTGGTTGCCCCACCACAGTGCAGCATATGTCCACACACATTACACCATCCATCCTTTAGCAGTGCCCTGGCTGCCCCCACCACAGTGCAGAATCTGGACATCTGTATTATGCTGTACATCCTTTTGCAGTGCACTGGTTGCCCCACCATAGTACAGCATCTGTCCTTACACATTTCACCATCTATCCTTCCACAGTGTACCATCTATTATTTCACAGTTCACAGTCCATTCTTCCACAGAGCAATGGCTGTCCTTTAGTAGTGCACTGGCTACCCCCACCACAATAAAGCATCCGTCCATCCATAATGTACATTCCATCCTTTTGCAGTGCATTGGTTGCCCCACCACAGTGCAGCATCTGTCCACCGACATTGCACCGTCCATACTTTTGGAGTGCACTGGTTACCCCACCACCATACAGCATCCACCCATCCACATTGCACTGTCCATTCTTTTTCAGTGCACTGGGTGCCCTACCAAAGTGCAGCATCCATACATCTACATTGCATTGTCCATCCTTTTTCAGTTTACTGGTTTCCCCCATCGCAGTGCAGTATCCATAGATCCACATTGCACCATTCATCCTGTAGTAGTGTACTGGTTTCCCCCACAACAGTGCAGCATCTTTCCACCCACATTGCACCATCCGTCCTTTCATAGTGCCCTGGCTGCCCCACCACAGTGAAGCATCCATACATCCACATTGAACTGTACATCCTTTTGCAGTGTATTGGTTGCCCTAACCACAGCACAGCATGCATCCATCCATGTTGCATCATCAATCCTTCTAAAGTGCACTGTTCATCCTTCCACTGTGCAATGTTTATCCTTCCAGAATACACTGTCCATCCTTGAACAGAGCAATGTCTATCCTTCCCAGGGCAAGGTCCATCCTTCCACATTGCTAAGCCTATATGTCCACAGTGCATCATTCATCTTTCCACAGTGCAATGTCCATGCTTCCACATTCCCATGTCTATCTGTCCACATTGGACCATCATGCCTTCCACAATGCATTGTCCATCCTTCCACAGTGCAAGGTCCATCCTTCCACATTGATATGCCTATATGTCCCAGTGCATCATCCATCGTTCCACAGTGCAATGTCCAGGCTTCCACATTCCCACGTCTATCTGTCCACATTGCACCATCACGCCTTCCAAAATGCTTTGTCCATCCTTCCACAGTGCAAGGTCCATCCTTCCACATTCCTAAGCCTGCATCATTCATCGTTCCACAGTGCAATGTCCAGGCTTGCACATGCCCACTTCTATCTGTCCACATTACAACATTCATCGCTCCACAGTGCTATATCCAATCTTATACATTGAACTGACCATCCTTCCACATTGCAGTGTCCATCCTTCCACGGTGCACTATCCATCCTTTTGCAGTGCACTGCTTGTCCCACCACAATAATGCATACATCCAGCCACATTGCTTGTCCATCCTTCTACAAGGCACTGTTTTCCACCACTTCCCTCCAGCAATATGGCATCTGATCTCATGTGCTGCCATATCTATCCCTATGCAGTGTACCATATTGACGCTAATTATTGGAGGCACTGTACTGAGCATTGATGGGAGCATTATATTGGCCCAATGATATGCAAGCAGTCCACTCCATTCCAATTGTATTAGTTTGGATCAGGGTGTAAATTTGGCACAGAATTCCAGCCAGATCTGGGCTCATGTGTTGCTTTACACCCTCTTCACAAATACATGGTAAAAGTTTCTCACCAATATTATTATTATTATTATTATTATGTATTTATTGAGTGTGGACTCGCCTTGGGAAGCAATAGAGCGCTTTACAATCATAGGGAGAAGAACACAGTGAGGGAAGCAGAGAAGAAAGTACCAGGGAGATAACAGGGAAGAGTGGGCAAAAGGGATCAACAAGCAACCGTGGGAGAGACATTGGAGAGGGGAGTGCATGATGTGTGGACCTAGATGTTAAGGAGAGCATATTCAAATGGATTCCTATGGCGTCAAGCATGTGTAAAAAGCTAACAGATTCCATAGGAATCCACTGCATTTCTGACAGTGCCAAAATCAGGTTCTAGCGGAGAAGCTCCTTCAGGGATAGCAAATGAGGATAGCAGCTATGTAAATGTCAATCTCAGCCCCTGCTCCACCTGAGATTGCAAAGCGGCTCTAAACCATGAGTGATCCCTTTGAACAAGTTTACACACCTACTTCACCTCTCTAGGCAGCTTTAAAATGAGGCCCAGTGTGTTCTGCAGCTGCCCAGTGTCCATCCCTCTGTAATGCATCCTTGGCCTCACTACAGTACAGCATTCTTTCCTGTGGAATGCAGCATGCATTCCTTCAGTTCCCGTTGCCATGCATCTGTGTGTTGTAGGCAAGTGTCCATCCCTCTGTAATGTAGCTCTGACCCCACTACAGTTCAGCATTCTTTCCTGTGTAATGCAGCATGCACCCACACAGTTCCTGCTGGCATGCACCTGTGTGCTGCAGCCCTGTGTCCATCAGTCTGTACTACAGCCTTGACCCCACTACAGTACAGCATTCTTTCCAGTGTAATACAACAAGCAATGCCTCAGTTCCCGCTGCCATGCACCTGTGTGCTGCAGACCAAGTGGACATCGATCTGTAATGGAGCCTTGACCCCACTAAAGTACAGCATTCATTCCTCAGGAACACAGCATGCATCCCCTCAGTTCCAGCTGCCATGCACCTGTGTGCTTCAGCCCAGTGTCTACCCTTCTGTAATTCATCCTTGGCCCCACTACAGTACAGCATTCATTCCTGTTTAATGCAGCATGCATTCCCCCAGTTCCCGTTCCAATGCACATGTGTGCTGAAGCCCAGTGTCCATCACTCTGTAATGCGGCCTTGGCCACACAACAGTACATCATTCTTTCCTGTGTAATGCAGCATGCATTCCCTAACTTAGCGTTGCCATGTATCTGTGTGTTGTATGCCAGCGTCCATCCCTCTGTAATGTAGCCCTGACCCCACTACAGTTCAGCATTCGTTCCTGTGTAATGCAGCATGCACCCACTCAGTTCCTGCTGCCATGCACCTGTGTGCTGCAGCCCAGTGTCCACCCTTCTGTAATGCAGCCTCGACCCCATGACAGAACAGCATTCTTTCCTGTGTAATGCAGCATGCACCCACTCATTTCCAGCAGCCATGCACCAGTGTGCTGCAGCAAAGTGGCCATCCCTCGGGTAGTGCAGCCTCGACCCCACTACAATACAGCATTCTTGCCTATGGAATACAGCACACATCCCCTCAGTTCCAGCTGCCATGCACCTATGTGCTGCAGCCCAGTGCCCATCCCTCTGTAATGCAGCCTTGACCGCACTACAGTACAGCATTCTTTCCTCTGGAATACAGCATGCATCCCCTCAGTTCTTCCTGCCATGCACCTGTGTGCTTCAGCCCAGTGCCCATCCCTCTGTAATGCATCCTTGGCCCCACTACAGTAGCATTTGTTCCTGTGTCATCCAGCATGCATTCCCTCAGTTCCCGTTGCCATGCATCTGTAGTTTTGTAGGCCAGCGTCCATCCCTCTGTAATGTAGCCCTGACCCCACTACAGTTCAGCATTCTTTCCTGTGAAATGCAGCATGCACCCACTCAGTTCCTGCTGGCATGTGCCTGTGTGCTGCACCCCAGTGTCCATCCCTATGTACAGCAACGTTTATCCCACTACAGTACAGCATTCTTTCCTGTGTAATACAGCATGCATTCCCTCATTTCCCGTTGCAATGCACCTGTTTGCTGCAGCCCAGTGTCCAACCCTCTGTAATGCAGCCTTGACCCCACTACAGTACAGCATTCTTTCCTGTGGAATACTGCATGCATTGCCTCAGTTCCCGCTGCCATGCACCGGTGCGCTGCAGCCCAGTGTCCACTCCTCTATAATTCAGCCTCGACCACATGACAGAACAGCATTCTTTCCTGTGTAATGCAGCATGCACCCACTCGGTTCCAGCTGCCTTGCACCTGTGCGCTTCAGCACAGTGTCCATCCCTCTGTAATGCAGCCTTGACCCCACTACAGTACAGCATTCTTTCCTCTGGAATACAGCACACATCCTCTCAGTTCTTTCTGCCATGCACATGTGTGCTTCAGCACAGTGTCCATCCCTCTGTAATGCATCCTTGACCCCACTACAGTACAGCATTCTTTCCTGTGTAATGCAGCATGCACCCACTTGGTTCCAGCTGCCATGCACCTGTGTGCTGGAGCCCAGTGTCCATCCCTCTGTAATGCAGCCGTTACCCCACTACAGTAAAGCATTCTTTCCTGTGGAATAAAGCATGCATTCCCTCAGTTTCCGCTGCCATGCACCTGCGTGCTCTAGCCCAGTGTCCATCCCTCTGTAATGTAGCATTGATCCCACTACAGTACAGCATTCTTTCCTGTGTAATTCAGCATGCGTTCACTCAGTTCCCACTGCCATGCACCTGTGTGCTGCAGCCCACTGTCCAACCCTCTCTAATGCAGCCTTGACCCCACAACAGTACAGCATTATTTCCTGTGGAATACAACATGCATCACCTCAGTTCCTCCTGCCTTGCACATGTGTGCTGCAGCCCAGTGTCCATCCGTCTTCAATGCATCCTTGGCCCCACTACAGTAGCATTCGTTCCTGTGTAATGCAGCATGCATTCCCTCAGTTCCAGTTGCCATGCATACGTGTGTTGTAGGCCAGTGTCCATCTCTCTTTACTGCAGCCTTGACCCCACTACAGTACAGCATACTTTCCTGTGTAATACAGCATGCATTCTTTCAGATCCCGTTTCCATGCACCTGTTTGCTGCAACCCAATATAAACCCCTCTGTAATGCAGCCTTGACCCCACTACAGTACAGCATTCTTTCCTCTGGAATACAGCATGCATTGACTCCGTTCACGCTGCCATGCACCTGTGCGCTGCAGCCTTTAGTCCACCCCTCTGTAATGCAGCCTCGACCACACGATAGAAAAGCATTCTTTCCTGTGTAATTCAGAAAGAACCCACTCAGTTCCAGCTGCCTTGCACCTGTGTGCTGCAGCCCAGTGACCATACCTCTGTAATGCAGCCTTGATCCCACTACAGAACAGCATTTTTTCCTGTGCAATCCAGCATGCATCCCCTCAGTTCCAGCTGCCATGCACCTGTTTGCTGCAGCCCAGTGTCCATCCCTCTGTAATGCAGCCTTGACCCCACTAAAGTACAGCATTCGTTCCTCTGGAATACAGCATGCATCCCCTCGGTTCCTGCTGCCATGTGCCTGTGTGCTTCAGCCCAGTGTCCATCCCTCTGTAATGCAGCTTGACCCCACTACAGTAGAGCATTCTTTCCTGGTTAATTCAGCATGCGTTCCCACAGTCCATGCTGCCATGCACCTGTGTGCTGTAGCCCACTGACCATCCCTCTCTAATGCAGATTTGACCCCACTACAGTACAGCATTATTTCCTGTGTAATGCAGCATGCACCCACTCCGTTCCAAGTGCCATGCACCTGTGTGCAGCAGCACAGTGTCCACACCTCGATAATGCAGCCTTCACTCCACTACAGTACACCATTCTTTCCTGTTCAATACTGCATGCATCCCCTGAGTTCCAGCTGTCATTCACCTGTGTGCTGCAGCCCAGTGTCCATCCCTCTGTAATGCAGCATTGACCCCTCTACAGTACAACATTCTTTCCTGTTCAATACTGCATGCATCCCCTCAGTTCCAGCTCTCATTCACCTGTGTGCTGCAGCCCAGTGCCCATCCCTCTGTAATGCAGCCTTGACCCCATTACAGTACTGCATTCTTTCCTGTGGAATGCAGCATGCATTCCCTCAGTTCCCACTGCCATGCACCTGTGTGCTACAGCCCAGTGTCCATCCCTCTGTAATGCAGCCTTGACCCCACTACAGAAAACATTATTTCCTGTGCAAGGCAGCATGCATTCCCTCAGTTCTCACTGCCATGCACCTGTGTGCTGCAGCCCAGTGTCCATCCCTCTGTAATGCAGCTTGACCCCACTACAGTAAAGCATTGTTTCCTGGTTAATTCAGCATGCATTCCCTCAGTCCCTGCTGCCATGCACCTCTGTGCTGCAGCCCACTGTCCATCCCTCTCTAATGCATCTTTGACACCACTACAGTACAGCATTATGTCCTGTGTAATGCAGCATGCACCCACTCAGTTCCAAGTGTCATGCACCTGTGTGCAGCAGCCCAGTGTCCACACCTCGATATTGCAGCCTTGACTCAACTACAGTACACCATTCTTTCCTGTTCAATACTGCATGCATCCCCGCAGTTCCAGCTGTCATTCACCTGTGTGCTGCAGCCCAGTGTCCATCCCTCTGTAATGCAGCCTTGTCCCGACTAAAGTACAGCATTCTTTCCTCTGTAATACAGCTTGCATCCCCTCAGTTCCTGTTGCCATGTGCCTGTGTGCTTCAGCCCAGTGTCCATCCCTCTGTAATGCAGCATTGACCCCTCTACAGTACAGCATTCTTTCCTGTGGAATGCAGCATGCATTCCCTCAGTTCCCACTGCCATGCAGCTGTGTGCTGCAGCCCAGTGTCCATCCCTCTGTAATGCAGCCTTGACCCCACTACAGTACAGCAATATTTCCTGTGCAATGCTGCATGCATCCCCTAAGGTACAGGTGCCATACATCTGTGTGCTGTTGGCCAGTTTCCATCACTCTGTAATGTAGCCTTGATCTCACTACAGTACAGAATCTGTTCCTGTGCAATGCTGCATGCATCCCCTCAGTTCCAGGTGCAATGCACCTGTGTGCTGTAGGACAGTGTCAATCCCTCTATAGTGTAGCCATGACCACAGTACAGTACATCATTCTTTCCTGTGGAATACAGTATGCATTCCCTCAGTTTCTGCTGCCATGCACCTGTCCACCCAGTGTCCACACCGCTCTAATGCACCCACCCTCGACCCCATTACAGAACAACATTCTTTCCTGTGTAATGCAGTAGTCACCCACTCGGTTAAAACTGCCATGCACCTGGGTGCTGCAGCTCAGTGGCCATCCCTCTGTAATTCAGCCCTGAACCCACTACAGTACAGCATTCTTTCCTGTTCAATACTGCATGCATCCCCTCAGTTCTGCTGCCATTCACCTATGTGCTGCAGCCCAGTGACCATCCCTCTGTAATGCAGCTTTGACCCCATTACAGTACTGCATTACTTCCTGTGGAATGCAGCATGCATTCCCTCAGTTCCCGCTGCCATGCACATGTGTGCTACAGCCCAGTGTCCATCTCTCTGTAATGCAGCCTTGACCCCACTACAGAACAACATTCTTTCCTGTGCAATGCAGTATGCATTCCCTCAGTTCCCACTGCAATGCACCTGTGTGTTGCAGCCCAGTGTCCATCCCTCTGTAATGCGGCCTTGACCCCACTACAGTACAGCATTCTTTCCTGTGCAATGCTGCATGCATCCCCTCAGATACATGTGCCATGCACCTGTGTGCTGTTGGCCAGTTTCCATCACTCTGTAATGTAGCCTTTATCGCACCACAGTACAGAATGTGTTCCTTTGAAATGCTGCATGCATCCCCTCAGTTCCAGGTGCAATGCACTGCTGTGCTGTAGGACAGAGTCAATACCTCTATAGTGTAGCCTTGACCCACTACAGTACAGCATACTTTCCTGTGTAATACAGCATGCATTCTTTCAGATCCCGTTGCCATGCACCTGTTTGCTGGAACCAAATATCAACCCCTCTGTAATGCAGCCTTGACCACACTACAGTACAGGATTCTTTCCTCTGGAATACAGCATGCATTGACTCAGTTCCTGCTGCCATGTGCCTGTGTACTTCAGCCCAGTGTCCATCCCTCTGTAATGCAGCCTTGACCCCTCTACAGTACAACATTCTTTCCTGTGTAATTCAGCATGCATTCCCTCAGTTCCAGCTGCCATTCACCTGTGTGCTGCAGCCCAGTGACCATCCCTCTGTAATGCAGCTTTGACCCCATTACAGTACAGCATTCTTTCCTGTGGAAAGCTGCATGCATTCCCTCAGTTCCTGCGGCCATGCACCTGTGTGCTACAGCCCAGTGTCCATCTCTCTGTAATGCAGCCTTGACCCCACTACAGAACAGCATTCTTTCCTGTGCAATGCTGCATGCATCCCCACAGATATAGGTGCCATGCATCTGTGTGCTGTTGGCCAGTTCCCATCACTCTATAGTGTAGCCTTGACCACACTACAGTACATCATTCTTTCCTGTGGAATACAGTATGCATTCCCTCAGTTTCTGCTGCCATGCACCTGTCCACCCAGTGTCCACACCTCTCTAATGCAGCCCCAACCCCACTACAGAACAACATTCTTTCCTGTATAATGCAGTAGGCAACCACTCAGTTAAAACTGCCATGCACCTATGTGCTGCAGCTCAGTGGCCATCCCTCTGTAATGCAGCCTTGACCCCACTATAGTAAAGCATTCTTTTCAGGGGAATACAGCATGTATCCCCTCGGATCCCGCTGCCATGCACCTGTTTGCTGCAGCCCAGTGTCCACTCCTCTGTAATGCAGCCTCAACCACATGACAGAACAGCATTCTTTCCTGTGGAATGCAGCATGCATTGTCTCAGTTCCCGCTGCCATGCACCTGTGTGCTGGAGCCCAGTGTCCATCCCTCTGCACTGCAGCCATTACCCCACTACAGTACAGCATTCTTTCCTGTGGAATACAGCATGCATTCCCTCCGTTTCCGCTGCCATGCA
The DNA here is from genome assembly GCF_040938575.1 of Ambystoma mexicanum. Taxonomy (NCBI): domain Eukaryota; kingdom Metazoa; phylum Chordata; class Amphibia; order Caudata; family Ambystomatidae; genus Ambystoma; species Ambystoma mexicanum. The sequence continues at coordinate 1,472,412,802 of NC_090924.1, read as the reverse complement.
CCTGTGTGCTACAGCCCAGTGTCCATCTCTCTGTAATGCAGCCTCGACCCCACTACAGAACAACATTCTTTCCTGTTTAATTCAGCATGCATTCACTCAGTTCCTACTGCCATGCACCTGTGTGCTGCAGCCCAGTGTACAACCCTCTCTAATGCAGCCATTACCCCACTACATTACAGCATTATTTCTTGTGTAATGCAGCATGCATCACCTCAGTTCCTCCTGCCTTGCACCTGTGTGCACCAGCCCGTGTCCACACCTCTATAATGCAGCCTTGACTCCACTACAGTACAACATTCCTTCCTGTTCAATACTGCATGCATCCCCTCAGTTCCAGCTGCCAATAACCTGTGTGCTGCAGCCCCGTGACCATCCCTCTGTAATGCAGCTTTGACCCTATTACAGTACATCATTCTTTCCTGTGCAATGCAGCATGCAATCCCTCAGTTCCCACTGCCATGCACCTGTGTGCTGCAGCCCAGTGTCCATCCCTCTGTAATGCAGCCTTGACCCCAATAAAGTACAGCATTCTTTCCTGTGCAATGCTGCATGCATCCCCTCAGGTACAGGTGCCATACACCTGTGTGCTGTAGCCCAGTGTCCATCCCTCTGTAATGTAGCATTGATCCCACTACAGTACAGCATTCTTTCCTGTTTAATTCAGCATGCATTCACTCAGTTCCCACTGCCGCTATGCACCTGTGTGCTGCAGCCCAGTGTCCAACCCTCTCTAATTTTGCCTTGACCCCACTACAGTACATCATTATTTCCTGTGGAATACAACATGCATCACCTCAGTTCCTCCTGCCATGCACCTGTGTGCTACAGCCCAGTGTCCATCTCTCTGTAATGCAGCCTTGACCCTACTACAGAACAGCATTCTTTCCTGTGCAATGCAGCATGCATTCCCTCAGTTCCCACTACAATGCACCTGTGTGCTGCAGCCCAGTGTCCATTCCTCTGTAATGCAGCCTTGACCCCACTACAGTACAGCATTATTTCCTGTGCAATGCTGCATGCATCCCCACAGATATAGGTGCCATGCATCTGTGTGCTGTTGGCCAGTTCCCATCACTCTATAGTGTAGCCTTGACCACACTACAGTACATCATTCTTTCCTGTGGAATACAGTATGCATTCCCTCAGTTTCTGCTGCCATGCACCTGTCCACCCAGTGTCCACACCTCTCTAATGCAGCCTCAACCCCACTACAGAACAACATTCTTTCCTGTATAATGCAGTAGGCAACCACTCAGTTAAAACTGCCATGCACCTATGTGCTGCAGCTCAGTGGCCATCCCTCTGTAATGCAGCCTTGACCCCACTATAGTAAAGCATTCTTTTCAGTGGAATACAGCATGTATCCCCTCGGTTCCCGCTGCCATGCACCTGTTTGCTGCAGCCCAGTGTCCACTCCTCTGTAATGCAGCCTCAACCACATGACATAACAGCATTCTTTCCTGTGGAATGCAGCATGCATTGCCTCAGTTCCCGCTGCCATGCACCTGTGTGCTGGAGCCCAGTGTCCATCCCTCTGTACTGCAGCCATTACCCCACTACAGTACAGCATTCTTTCCTGTGGAATACAGCATGCATTCCTTCCGTTTCCGCTGCCATGCACCTGTGTGCTACAGCCCAGTGTCCATCTCTCTGTAATGCAGCCTCGACCCCACTACAGAACAACATTCTTTCCTGTGTAATTCAGCATGCATTCACTCAGTTCCTACTGCCATGCACCTGTGTGCGGCAGCCCAGTGTACAACCCTCTCTAATGCAGCCTTGACCCCACTACATTACAGCATTATTTCTTGTGTAATGCAGCATGCATCACCTCAGTTCCTCCTGCCTTGCACCTGTGTGCACCAGCCCGTGTCCACACCTCTATAATGCAGCCTTGACTCCACTACAGTACAACATTCCTTCCTGTTCAATACTGCATGCATCCCCTCAGTTCCAGCTGCCAATAACCTGTGTGCTGCAGCCCCGTGACCATCCCTCTGTAATGCAGCTTTGACCCTATTACAGTACATCATTCTTTCCTGTGCAATGCAGCATGCAATCCCTCAGTTCCCACTGCCATGCACCTGTGTGCTGCAGCCCAGTGTCCATCCCTCTGTAATGCAGCCTTGACCCCAATAAAGTACAGCATTCTTTCCTGTGCAATGCTGCATGCATCTCCTCAGGTACAGGTGCCATACACCTGTGTGCTGTAGCCCAGTGTCCATCCCTCTGTAATGTAGCATTGATCCCACTACAGTACAGCATTCTTTCCTGTGTAATTCAGCATGCAGTCACTCAGTTCCCACTGCCATGCACCTGTGTGCTGCAGCCCAGTGTCCAACCCTCTCTAATTCAGCCTTGACCCCATTACAGTACATCATTATTTCCTGTGGAATACAACATGCATCACCTCAGTTCCTCCTGCCTTGCACCTGTGTGCTGTAGCCCAGTGTACATCCCTCTGTAATGCATCCTTGGCCCCACTACAGTAACATTCGTTCCTGTGTAATGCAGCATGCATTCCCTCAGTTCCCATTCCAATGCACATGCGTGCTGCAGCCCAGTGTCCATCACTCTGTAATGCATCCTTGGCCACACTACAGTACAGCATTATTTCCTGTGTAATGCAGCATGCATTCCGTCAGTTCCAGTTGCAATGCATCTGTGTGTTGTAGGCCAGCGTCCATCCCTCTGTACTGCAACCTTGACCCCAATACAGTACAGCATACTTTCCTGTGTAATACAGCATGCATTCTCTCAGATCCCATTGCCATGCACCTGTTTGCTGCAACCCAATATCAACCTCTCTGTAATGCAGCCTTGACCCCCCTACAGTACAGGATTCTTTCCTGTGGAATACAGCATGCATTGACTCCGTTCACGCTGCCAAGCACCTGTGCGCTGCAGCCCAGTGTCCACCCCTCTGTAATGCAGCCTTGACCACACCATAGAAAGCATTCTTTCCTGTGTAATGCAGAAAGCACCCACTCAGTTCAAGCTGCCTTGCACCTGTATGCTGCTGCCCAGTGGCCATACCTCTGTAATGCAGCCTTGATCCCACTACAGAACAGCATTCTTTCCTGTTCAATGCAGCATGCATCCCCTCAGTTCCAGCTCCCATGCACCTGTTTGCTGCAGCCCAGTGCCCATCCCTCTGTAATGCAGCGTTGACACCATTACAGTACTGCATTCTTTCCTGTGCAATGCAGCATGCATTCCCTCAGTTCCCACTGCCATGCACCTGTGTGCTGCGACCCAGTGTCCATCTCTCTGTAATGCAGCCTTGTCCCCACTACAGTACAGCATTCTTTCCTGTGCAATGCTGCATGCATCCAATCAGATACAGGTGCCATGCACCTGTGTGCTGTTGGCCAGTTTCCATCACTCTGTAATGTAGCCTTTATCACACTACAGTACAGAATGTGTTCCTGTGCAATGCTGCAGGCATCCCTCAGTTCCAGGTGCAATGCAACTGTGTGCTGTAGGACAGTGTCAACCCCTCTGTAGTGTAGCCTTGACCACAGTACATCATTCTTTCCTGTGGAATACAGTATGCATCCCCTTAATTTCAGGTGCAATGCACCTGTGTGCTGTAGGACAGTGTCAATCCCTCTCTAATGCAGCCTTGACCCCACTACAATACAGCATTCTTTCGTCTGGAATACAGCATGCATCCCCTCAGTTCCTGCTGCCATGTGCCTGTGTGCTGCAGCCCACTGTCCATCCCTCTCTAATGCAGCTTTGGCCCCACTACAGTACAACATTCTTTCCTGTGTAATGCAGTAGGCACCCACTCGGTCAAAACTGCCATGCACCTGTGTGCTGCAGCCCAGTGTCCAACCCTCGCTAATTCAGCCTTGACCCCATTACAGTACATCATTATTTCCTGTGGAATACAACATGCATCACCTCAGTTCTTTCTGCCTTGCACCTGTGTGCTGTAGCCCAGTGTACATCCCTCTGTAATGCATCCTTGGCCCCACTACAGTAACATTCGTTCCTGTGTAATGCAGCATGCATTCCCTCAGTTCCCATTCCAATGCAAATGCGTGCTGCAGCCCAGTGTCCATCACTCTGTAATGCATCCTTGGCCACACTACAGTACAGCATTATTTCCTGTGTAATGCAGCATGCATTCCGTAAGTTCCAGTTGCAATGCATCTGTGTGTTGTAGGCCAGCGTCCATCCCTCTGTACTGCAACCTTGACCCCAATACAGTACAGCATACTTTCCTGTGTAATACAGCATGCATTCTCTCAGATCCCATTGCCATGCACCTGTTTGCTGCAACCCAATATCAACCTCTCTGTAATGCAGCCTTGACCCCCCTACAGTACAGGATTCTTTCCTGTGGAATACAGCATGCATTGACTCCGTTCACGCTGCCAAGCACCTGTGCGCTGCAGCCCAGTGTCCACCCCTCTGTAATGCAGCCTTGACCACACGATAGAAAGCATTCTTTCCTGTGTAATGCAGAAAGCACCCACTCAGTTCAAGCTGCTTTGCACCTGTATGCTGCAGCCCAGTGGCCATACCTCTGTAATGCAGCCTTGATCCCACTACAGAACAGCATTCTCTCCTGTTCAATGCAGCATGCATCCCCTCAGTTCCAGCTCCCATGCACCTGTTTGCTGCAGCCCAGTGTCCATCCCTCTGTAATGCAGCCTTGACCCCACTACAATACAGCATTCTTTCGTCTGGAATACAGCATGCATCCCCTCAGTTCCTGCTGCCATGTGCCTGTGTGCTGCAGCCCACTGTCCATCCCTCTCTAATGCAGCTTTGACCCCACTACAGTACAACATTCTTTCCTGTGTAATGCAGTAGGCACCCACTCGGTCAAAACTGCCATGCACCTGTGTGCTGCACCTCAGTGGCCATCCCTCTGTAATGCAGCCTTGTCCTCACTACAGTACAGCATTCTTTCCTGTTCAATATTGCATGCATCCCCGCAGTTCCAGCTGCCATTCACCTGTGTGCTGCAGCACAGTGCCCATCCCTCGGTAATGCAGCTTTGACACCATTACAGTACTGCATTCTTTCCTGTGCAATGCAGCATGCATTCCCTCAGTTCCCACTGCCATGCACCTGTGTGCTGCAGCCCAGTGTCCATCTCTCTGTAATGCAGCCTTGACCCCACTACAGTACAGCATTCTTTCCTGTGCAATGCTGCATGCATCCAATCAGATACAGGTGCCATGCACCTGTGTGCTGTTGGCCAGTTTCCATCACTCTGTAATGTAGCCTTTATCACACTACAGTACAGAATGTGTTCCTGTGCAATGCTGCAGGCATCCCTCAGTTCCAGGTGCAATGCAACTGTGTGCTGTAGGACAGTGTCAACCCCTCTATAGTGTAGCCTTGACCACAGTACATCATTCTTTCCTGTGGAATACAGTATGCATCCCCTTAATTTCAGGTGCAATGCACCTGTGTGCTGTAGGACAGTGTCAATCCCTCTCTAATACAGCCTCGACCCCACTACAGAACAACATTCTTTCCTGTGTAATGCAGTAGGCACCCACTCGGTTAAAACCACCATGCACCTGTGTGATGCATCTCAGTGGCCATCCCTCTGTAATGCAGCCTTGACCCCACTACAGTACAGCATTATTTTCAGTGGAATACAGCATGTATCCCCTTGGTTCCCGCTGCCATGCACCTGTTTGCTACAAACCAGAGTCCATTCCTCTGTAATGCATCCTCGACCACATGACAGAACAGCATTCTTTCTGTGGAATGCAGCATGCATTGCCTCAGTTCCCGCTGCCATGCACCTGTGTGCTGCAGCCCAGTGTCCACTCCTCTGTAATGCAGCCTCAACCACATGACAGAACAGCATTCTTTTCTGTCTAATTCAGCATGCACCCACTCGGTTCCAGATGCCATCCCTCTGTAATGCAGCCTTGACCCCACTACAGTACAGCATTTGTTCCTGTGTAAAGCAGCATGCACCCACTTGGTTCCCGCAGCCATGCACCTGTGTGCTGGAGCCCAGTGTCCATCACTCTATACTGCAGCCGTTAACCCACTACAGTACAGCATACTTTCCTGTGGAATAATGCATGCATCACCTCAGTTCCTCCTGCCTTGCACCTGTGTGCTGCAGCCCAGTGTCCATCCCTCTCTAATGTAGCCTTGACCCCACTACAGTAGAGCATTATTTCCTGTGGAATACAACATGCATCACCTCATTTCCTCCTGCCTTGCACCTGTGTGCTGCAGCCCAGTGTCCATCCCTCTGTAACGCATCCTTGGCCCCACTACAGTAGCATTGGTTCCTGTGTAATGCAGCTTGCACCCACTCAGTTCCTGCTGGCATGTACTTGTGTGCTGCAGTCCAGTGTCCATCCCTCTGTAATGCAGCCTTGACCCCACTGCAGTACAGCATTCTTTCAAGTGGAATACAGCATGCATTGACTCTGTGCACGCTGCCATGCACCTGTGCGCTGTAGCCCAGTGTCCAACCCTCTGTAATGCAACCTTGAGCAAACGATAGAAAACCATTCTTTCCTGTGCAATGCAGCATGCATCCTCTCAGTTCCAGCTGCCATGCACCTGTTTGCTGCAGCCCAGTGTCCATCCCTCTATAATGCAGCCTTGAACCCACTAAAGTACAGCATTCTTTCCTCTGGAATACAGCATGCATCCCCTCAGTTCCTGCTGCCATGTGCCTGTGTGCTTCAGCCCAGTGTCCATCCCTCTGTAATGCAGCCTTGACCCCACTACAGTACAGCATTATTTCCTGTGTAATGTAGCATGCACCCACTCAGTTCCAAGTGCCATGCACCTGTGCGCAGCAGCCCAGTGTCCACACCTCTATAATGCAGCCTTGGCTCCACTACAGTACAACATTCTTTACTGTTCAATACTGCATGCATCCCCTCAGTTCCAGCTGCCATTCACCTGTGTGCTGCAGCCAAGTGACCATCCCTCTGTAATGCAGCGTTGACCCCATTACAGTACTGCATTCTTTCCTGTGGAATGCAGCATGCATTCCCTCAGTTGCCACTGCAATGCACCTGTGTGCTGTAGGACAGTGTCAATCCCTCTATAGTGTAGCCTTGACCACACTACAGTACATCATTCTTTCCTGTAGAATACAGTATGCATTCCCTCAGTTTCTGCTGCCATACACCTGTCCACCCAGTGTCCACACCTCTCTAATGCAGCTTCGACCCCACTACAGAAAAACAGTCTTTCCTGTGTAATGCAGTAGGCACCCACTCGGTTAAAACTGCCATGCACCTGTGTGCTGCACCTCAGTGGCCATCCCTCTGTAATGCAGCCTTGACCCCACTACAGTACAGCATTCTTTCCTGTTCAATACTTCATGCATCCCCTCAGTTCCAGCTGCTATTCACCTGTGTGCTGCAGCCCAGTGGCCATCCCTCTGTAATGCAGCTTTGACCCCATTACAGTACTGCATTATTTCCTATGCAATGCAGCATGCATTCCCTCAGTTCCCACTGCCATGCACCTGTGTGCTGCAGCCCAGTGTCCATCCCTCTGTAATGCATCCTTGAACCCACTAAAGTAAAGCATTCTTTCCTGTGCAATGCTGCATGCATCCCTTCAGATACAGGTGCCATGCACCTGTGTGCTGTTGGCCAGTTTCCATCACTCTGTAATTTAGACTTTATCGCACTACAGTACAGAATTTGTTCCTGTGCAATGCTGCATGCATCCCCTCAGTTCCAGGTGCAATGCACCTGTGTGCTGTAGGACAGTGTCAATCCCTCTATGGTGTAGCCTTGACCACACCACAGTACATCATTCTTTCCTGTGGAATACAGCATGCATCCCCTCAGTTCCAGGTGCAATGCACCTGTGTGCGGTAGTACAGCGTCAATCCCTCTCTAATACAGCCTCGACCCCACTATAGAACAACATTCTTTCCTGTGTAATGTAGTAGGCACCCACTCGGTTAAAACTGCCATGCACTTGTGTGCTGCATCCCAGTGACCATCCCTCTGTAATGCAGCTTTGACCCTATTACAGTACAGCATTCTTTCCTGTGTAATGCAGCATGCAATCCCTCAGTTCCCACTGCCATGCAAATATGTGCTGCAGCCCAGGTTCCATCCCTCTGTAATGCAGCCCTGACCCCAATAAAGTACAGCATTCTTTCCTGTGCAATGCTGAATGCATCCCCTCAGGTACAGGTGCCATACACCTGTGTGCTGTAGCCCAGTGTCCATCCCTCTGTAATGTAGCATTGATCCCACTACAGTACAGCATTCTTTCCTGTGTAATTCAGCATGCAGTCACTCAGTTCCCACTGCCATGCACCTTTGTGCTGCAGCCCATTGTCCAACCGTCTCTAATTCAGCCTTGACCCCATTACAGTACATCATTATTTCCTGTGGAATACAACATGCATCACCTCAGTTCCTCCTGCCTTGCACCTGTGTGCTGTAGCCCAGTGTACATCCCTCTGTAATGCATCCTTGGCCCCACTACAGTAACATTCGTTCCTGTGTAATGCAGCATGCATTCCCTCAGTTCCCATTCCAATGCACATGCGTGCTGCAGCCCAGTGTCCATCACTCTGTAATGCATCCTTGGCCACACTACAGTACAGCATTATTTCCTGTGTAATGCAGCATGCATTCCGTCAGTTCCAGTTGCAATGCATCTGTGTGTTGTAGGCCAGCGTCCATCCCTCTGTACTGCAACCTTGACCCCAATACAGTACAGCATACTTTCCTGTGTAATACAGCATGCATTCTCTCAGATCCCATTGCCATGCACCTGTTTGCTGCAACCCAATATCAACCTCTCTGTAATGCAGCCTTGACCCCCCTACAGTACAGGATTCTTTCCTGTGGAATACAGCATGCATTGACTCCGTTCACGCTGCCAAGCACCTGTGCGCTGCAGCCCAGTGTCCACCCCTCTGTAATGCAGCCTTGACCACACGATAGAAAGCATTCTTTCCTGTGTAATGCAGAAAGCACCCACTCAGTTCAAGCTGCCTTGCACCTGTATGCTGCAGCCCAGTGGCCATACCTCTGTAATGCAGCCTTGATCCCACTACAGAACAGCATTATTTCCTGTGCAATGCAGCATGCATCCCCTCAGTTCCAGCTGCCATGCACCTGTTTGCTGCAGCCCAGTGTCCATCCCTCTGTAATGCAGCCTTGACCCCACTACAGAACAGCATTATTTCCTGTGCAATGCAGCATGCATCCCCTCAGTTCCTGCTGCCATGTGCCTGTGTGCTGCAGCCCACTGTCCATCCCTCTCTAATGAAGCTTTGACCTCACTACAGTACAACATTCTTTCCTGTGTAATGCAGTAGGCACCCACTCGGTCAAAACTGCCATGCACCTGTGTGCTGCAGCTCAGTGGCCATCCCTCTGTAATGCAGCCTTGTCCTCACTACAGTACAGCATTATTTCCTGTTCAATATTGCATGCATCCCCGCAGTTCCAGCTGCCATTCACCTGTGTGCTGCAGCACAGTGCCCATCCCTCTGTAATGCAGCTTTGACACCATTACAGTACTGCATTCTTTCCTGTGCAATGCAGCATGCATTCCCTCAGTTCCCACTGCCATGCACCTGTGTGCTGCAGCCCAGTGTCCATCTCTCTGTAATGCAGCCTTGACCCCACTACAGTACAGCATTCTTTCCTGTGCAATGCTGCATGCATCCCCTCAGATACAGGTGCCATGCACCTGTGTGCTGTTGGCCAGTTTCCATCACTCTGTAATGTAGCCTTTGTCACTCTACAGTACAGAATGTGTTCCTGTGCAATGCGCAGGCATCCCTCAGTTCCAGGTGCAATGCAACTGTGTGCTGTAGGACAGTGTCAATCCCTCTATTGTGTAGCCTTGACCACAGTACATCATTCTTTCCTGTGGAATACAGTATGCATCCCCTTAATTTCAGGTGCAATGCACCTGTGTGCTGTAGGACAGTGTCAATCCCTCTCTAATACAGCCTCGTCCCCACTACAGAACAACATTCTTTCCTGTGTAATGCAGTAGGCACCCACTCGGTTAAAACTGCCATGCACCTGTGTGATGCATCTCAGTGGCCATCCCTCTGTAATGCAGCCTTGACCCCACTACAGTACAGCATTATTTTCAGTGGAATACAGCATGTATCCCCTTGGTTCCCGCTGCCATGCACCTGTTTGCTACAAACCAGAGTCCATTCCTCTGTAATGCAGCCTCGACCACATGACAGAACAGCATTCTTTCCTGTGGAATGCAGCATGCATTGCCTCAGTTCCCGCTATCATGCACCTGTGTGCTGCAGCCCAGTGTCCACTCCTCTGTAATGCAGCCTCAACCACATGACAGAACAGCATTCTTTCCTGTCTAATTCAGCATGCACCCACTCGGTTCCAGATGCCATCCCTCTGTAATGCAGCCTTGACCCCACTACAGTACAGCATTTTTTCCTGTGTAAAGCAGCATGCACCCACTTGGTTCCCACAGCCATGCACCTGTGTGCTGCAGCCCAGTGTCCATCCCTCTCTAATGTAGCCTTGACCCCACTACAGTACAGCATTATTTCCTGTGGAATACAACATGCATCACCTCAGTTCCTCCTGCCTTGCACCTGTGTGCTGCAGCCCAGTGTCCATCCCTCTGTAACGCATCCTTGGCCCCACTACAGTAGCATTGGTTCCTGTGTAATGCAGCATGCACCCTCTCAGTTCCTGCTGGCATGTACTTGTGTGCTGCAGTCCAGTGTCCATCCCTCTGTAATGCAGCCTTGACCCCACTACAGTACAGCATTCTTTCAAGTGGAATACAGCATGCATTGACTCCGTGCACGCTGCCATGCACCTGTGCGCTGTAGCCCAGTGTCCAACCCTCTGTAATGCAACCTTGAGCACACGATAGAAAACCATTCTTTCCTGTGTAATGCAGAAAGCACCCACTCAGTTCCAGCTGCCTTGCACCTGTGTGCTGCAGCCCAGTGACCATACCTCTGTAATGCAGCCTTGATCCCACTACAGAACAGCATTCTTTCCTGTGCAATGCAGCATGCATCCTCTCAGTTCCAGCTGCCATGCACCTGTTTGCTGCAGCCCACTGTCCATCCCTCTGTAATGCAGCCTTGAACCCACTAAAGTACAGCATTCCTTCCTCTGGAATACAGCATGCATCCCCTCAGTTCCTGCTGCCATGTGCCTGTGTGCTTCAGCCCAGTGTCCATCCCTCTGTAATGCAGCCTTGACCCCACTACAGTGCAGCATTATTTCCTGTGTAATGTAGCATGCACCCACTCGGTTAAAACTGCCATGCACCTGTGTGCTGCACCTCAGTGGCCATCCCTCTGTAATGCAGCCTTGACCCCACTACAGTACAGCATTCTTTCCTGTTCAATACTTCATGCATCCCCTCAGTTCCAGCTGCTATTCATCTGTGTGCTGCAGCCCAGTGGCCATCCTCTGTAATGCAGCTTTGACCCATTACAGTACTGCATTATTTCCTATGCAATGCAGCATGCATTCCCTCAGTTCCCACTGCCATGCACCTGTGTGCTGCAGCCCAGTGTCCATCCCTCTGTAATGCATCCATGAACTCACTAAAGTAAAGCATTCTTTCCTGTGCAATGCTGCATGCATCCCTTCAGATACAGGTGCCATGCACCTGTGTGCTGTCGGCCAGTTTCCATCACTCTGTAATTTAGCCTTTATCACACTACAGTACAGAATTTGTTCCTGTGCAATGCTGCATGCATCCCCTCAGTTCCAGGTGCAATGCACCTGTGTGCTGTAGGACCGTGTCAATCCCTCTATGGTGTAGCCTTGACCACACCACAGTACATCATTCTTTCCTGTGGAATACAGAATGCATCCCCTCAGTTCCAGGTGCAATGCACCTGTGTGCTGTAGTACAGTGTCAATCCCTCTCTAATACAGCCTCGACCCCACTATAGAACAACATTCTTTCCTGTGTAATGCAGTAGGCACCCACTCGGTTAAAACTGCCATGCACTTGTGTGCTGCAGCTCCATGGCCATCCCTCTGTAATGCAGCCTTGACCCCACTACAGTACAGCATTCTTTTCAGTGGAATACAGCATGTATCCCCTCGGTTCCCGCTGCCATGCACCTGTTTGCTGCAACCCAGTGTCTATTCCTCTGTAATGCAGCCTCGACCACATGACAGAACAGCATTCTTTCCTGTGGAATGCAGCATGCATTGCCTCAGTTCCCGCTGCCATGCACCTGTGCGCTGCAGCCCAGTGTTCACTCCTCTCTAATGCAGCCTCGACCACATGACAGAACAGCATTCTTTTCTGTGTAATGCAGCATGCACCCACTCGGTTCCAGATGCCATCCCTCTGTAATGCAGCCTTGACCCCACTACAGTACAGCATTATTTCCTGTGCAAAGCAGCATGCACCCACTTGGTTCCAGCTGCCATGCAATTGTGTGCTGGAGCCCAGTGTCCATCCCTCTATACTGCAGCCATTACCCCACTACAGTACAGCATTATTTCCTGTGGAATACATCATGCATTCCCTCAGTTTCCGCTGCCATGTACCTGTGTGCTGTAGCCCAGTGTCCATCCCTCTGTAATGTAGCATTGATCCCACTACAGTACAGCATTCTTTCCTGTGTAATTCAGCATGCATTCACTCAGTTCCCACTGCCATGCACCTGTGTGCTGCAGCCCAGTGTCCATCCCTCTGTAATGCTGCCTTGACCCCACTAAAGTACAGCATTCTTTGCTGTGTAATTCAGCATGCATCCCCTCAGTCCCTGCTGCCATGCACCTCTGTGCTCCAGCCCACTGTCCATCCCTCTCTAATGCAGCTTTGACCCCACTACAGTACAGCATTATTTCCTGTGTAATGCAGCATGCACCCACTCAGATCCAAGTGCCATGCACCTGTGTGCAGCAGCCCAGTGTCCACACGTCTATAATGCAGCCTTGACTCCACTACAGTACAAAATTCCTTCCTGTTCAATACTGCATGCATCCCCTCAGTTCCAGCTGCCATTCACCTGTGTGCTGCATCCCAGTGACCATCCCTCTGTAATGCAGCTTTGACCCTATTACAGTACAGCATTCTTTCCTGTGCAATGCAGCATGCAATCCCTAAGTTCCCACTGCCATGCACCTGAGTGCTGCAGCCCAGTGTCCATCCCTCCGTAATGCAGCCTTGACCCCAATAAAGTACAGCATTCATTCCTGTGCAATGCGGCATGCATCCCCTCAGGTACAGGTGCCATACACCTGTGTGCTATTGGCCAGTGTCCATCACTCTGTAATGTAGCCTTTATCGCACTACAGTACATACTTTGTTTCTGTGCAATGCTGCATGCATCCCCTCAGTTCCAGGTGCAATGCACCTGTGTGCTGTAGGACAGTGTCAATCCCTCTATAGTGTAGCCTTGACCACAGTACAGTACATCAATCTTTCCTGTGGAATACAGTATGCATTCCCTCAGTTTCTGCTGCAATGCACCTGTCCACCCAGTGTCCACACCTCTCTAATGCATCCTCGATCCGACTACAGAACACCATTATTTCCTATGTACTGCAGTAGGCACCCACTCTGTTAAAACTGCCATGCACCTGTGTGCAGCAGCTCAGTGGCCATCCCTCTGTAATGCAGCCTTGACCCCACTACAGTACAGCCTTCTTTCCTGTTCAATACTGCATGCATCCCCTCAGTTCCGGCTGCCATTCACCTGTGTGCTGCAGCCCAGTGACATCCCTCTGTAATGCAGCTTTGACCCCATTTCAGTACTGCATTCTTTCCTGTGGAATGCAGCATGCTTTCCCTCAGTTCCCGCTGCCATGCACCTGTGTGCTACAACCCAGTGTCCATCTCTCTGTAATGCAGCCTTGACCCCACTACAGAACAGCATTCTTTCGATGTGCAATGCAGCATGCATTCCCTCAGTTCCCACTGCCATACACCTGTGTGCTGCAGCCCAGTGTCCATCTCTCTGTAATGCAGCCTTGACCCCACTACAGTACAGCATTCATTCCTGTGCAATGCTGCATGCATCCCCTCAGATACAGGTGCCATGCACCTGTGTGCTGTTGACCAATTTCCATCACTCTGTAATGTAGCCTTTATCACACTATAGTACAGAATTTGTTCCTTTGCAATGCTGCATGCATCCCCTCTGTTCCAGGTGCAATGCACTGGTGTGCTGTAGGACAGTGTCAATCCCTCTATAGTGTAGCCTTGACCACACTACAGTACATCATTCTTTCCAGTGGAATACAGGATGCATTCCCTCAGTTTCTGCTGCCATGCACCTGTCCACCCAGTGTCCACACCTCTCCAATGCAGTCTCAACCCCACTACAGTACAGCATTCTTTTCAGTAGAATACAGCATGTATCCCCTCGGTTCCCGCTGCCACGCACCTGTTTGCTGCAACCCAGTGTCCATTCCTCTGTAATGCAGCCTCGACCACATGACAGAACAGCATACTTTCCTGTGGAATGCAGCATGCACCCACTCGGTTCCAGATGCCATGCACCTGTGTGCTTAAGCCCAGTGTCCATCCCTCTGTAATACAGCCTTGACCCCACTACAGTACAGCATTCTTTCCTGTGTAAAGCAGCATGCACCCACTTGGTTCCAGCTGCCATGCACCTGTGTGCTGGAGCCCAGTGTACATCCCTCTGCACTGCAGCCGTTACCCCACTACAGTACAGCATTATTTCCTGTGGAATACAACCTGCATCACCTCAGTTCCTCCTGCCTTGCACCTGTGTGCTGCAGCCCAATGTCCATCCCTCTGTAATGCATCCTTGATCCCACTACAGTAGCATTTGTTCCTGTGTAATGCAGCATGCATTCCCTCAGTTCCCATTCCAATGCACATGCGTGCTGCAGCCCAGTGTCCATCAATCTGTAATGCATCCTTGGCCACACTACAGTACAGCATTATTTCCTGTGTAAGCAGCATGCATTTCCTCAGTTCCAGTTGCCATGCATCTCTGTGTTGTAGGCCAGCGTCCATCCCTCTGTAATGTAGCCCTGACCCCAATACAGTACAGCATTATTTCCTGTGTAATGCAGCATGCATTCCGTCAGTTCCAGTTGCAATGCATCTGTGTGTTGTAGGCCAGCATCCATCCCTCTGTACTGCAACCTTGACCCCAATACAGTACAGCATACTTTCCTGTGTAATACAGCATGCATTCTCTCAAATCCCATTGCCATGCACCTGTTTGCTGCAACCCAATATCAACCTCTCTGTAATACAGCCTTGACCCCACTGCAGTACAGGATTCTTTCCTGTGGAATACAGAATGCATTGACTCTGTTAACGCTGCCATGCACCTGTGTGCTGCAGCCCAGTGTCCACCCATCTGTAATGCAGCCTCGACCACACGATAGAAAAGCATTCTTTCCTGTGTAATGCAGAAAGCACCCACTCAGTTCAAGCTGCCTTGCACCTGTATGCTGCAGCCCAGTGGTCATACCTCTGTAATGCAGCCTTGATCCCGCTACAGAACAGCATTCTTTCCTGTGCAATGCAGCATGCATCCCCTCAGTTCCAGCTGCCATGCACCTGTTTGCTGCAGCCCAGTGTCCATCCCTCTGTAATGCAGCCTTGACCCCACTACAATACAGCATTCTTTCCTCTGGAATACAGCATGCATCCCCTCAGTTCCTGCTGCCATGTGCCTGTGTGCTGCAGCCCACTGTCCATCCCTCTCTAATGCAGCTTTGACCCCACTACAGTACAACATTCTTTCCTGTGTAATGCAGTAGGCACATACTCGGTTAAAACTGCCATGCACCTGTGTGCTGCACCTCAGTGGCCATCCCTCTGTAATGCAGCCTTGTCCCCACTACAGTACAGCATTCTTTCCTGTTCAATATTGCATGCATCCCTGCAGTTCCAGCTGCCATTCACCTGTGTGCTGCAGCCCAGTGCCCATCCCTCTGTAATGCAGCTTTGACACGATTACAGTACTGCATTCTTTCCTGTGCAATGCAGCATGCATTCCCTCAGTTCCCACTGCCATGCACCTGTGTGCTGCAGCCCAGTGTCCATCTCTCTGTAATGCAGCCTTGACCCCACTACAGTACAGCATTCTTTCCTGTGCAATGCTGCATGCATCCCCTCAGATACAGGTGCCATGCACCTGTGTGCTGTTGGCCAGTTTCCATCACTCTGTAATGTAGCCTTTATCACACTACAGTACAGAATGTGTTCCTGTGCAATGCTGCAGGCATCCCTCAGTTCCAGGTGCAATGCAACTGTGTGCTGTAGGACAGTGTCAATCCCTCTCTAATACAGCCTCGACCCCACTACAGAATAACATTCTTTCCTGTGTAATGCAGTAGGCACCCACTCGGTTAAAACCGCCATGCACCTGTGTGCTGCATCTCAGTGGCCATCCCTCTGTAATGCAGCCTTGACCCCACTACAGTACAGCATTATTTTCAGTGGAATACAGCATGTATCCCCTTGGTTCCCGCTGCCATGCACCTGTTTGCTACAACCCAGAGTCCATTCCTCTGTAATGCAGCCTCGACCACATGACAACACAGCATTCTTTCCTGTGGAATGCAGCATGCAGGGCCTCAGTTCCCACTGCATGCACCTGTGTTCTGCAGCCCAGTGTCCACTCCTCTGTAATGCAGCCTCAACCACATGACAGAACAGCATCCTTTCCTGTCTAATTCAGCATGCACCCACTCGGTTCCAGATGCAATCCCTCTGTAATGCAGCATTGACCCCACTACAGTACAGCATTCTTTCCTGTGTAAAGCAGCATGCACCCACTTGGTTCCCGCTGCCATGCACCTGTGTGCTGGAGCCCAGTGTCCATCACTCTGTACTGCAGCGGTTACCCCACTACAGTACAGCATACTTTCCTGTGGAATACAGCATGCATCACCTAAGTTCCTCCTGCCTTGCACCTGTGTGCTGCAGCCCAGTGTCCATCCCTCTCTAATGCAGCCTTGACCCCACTACAGTCCAGCATTATTTCCTGTGGAATACAGCATGCATCACCTCAGTTCCTCCTGCCTTGCACCTGTGTGCTGCAGCCCAGTGTCCATCCCTCTGTAACGCATCCTTGGCCCCACTACAGTAGCATTCGTTCCTGTGTAATGCAGCATGCACCCACTCAGTTCCTGCTGGCATGTACTTGTGTGCTGCAGTCCAGTGTCCATCCCTCTGTACTGCAGCCTTGACCCCACTACAGTACAGCATACTTTACTGTGTAATACAGCATGCATTCTCTCAGATCCCGTTGCCATGCACCTGTTTGCTGCAACCCAATATCAATCCCTCTGTAATGCAGCCTTGACCCCTCTACAGGTCAGCATTCTTTCCTATGGAATACAGTATGCATTGACTCTATGCACGCTGCCATGCACCTGTGCGCTGCAGCCCAGTGTCCACCCCTCTGTAATGCAACCTCAAGCACACGATAGAAAACCATTATTTTCTGTGTAATGCAGAAAGCACCCACTCAGTTCCAGCTGCCTTGCACCTGTGTGCTGCAGCCCAGTGACCATACCTCTGTAATGCAGCCTTGATCCCACTACAGAACAGCATTCTTTCCTGTGCAATGCAACATGCATCACCTCAGTTCATCCTGCCTTGGACCTGTGTGCTGCAGCCCAGTGTACATCCCTCTGTAATGCATCCTTGGCCCCACTACAGTAGCATTCGTTCCTGTGTAAAGCAGCATGCATTCCCTCAGTTCCCATTCCAATGCACATTCGTGCTGCAGCCCAGTGTCCATCACTCTGTAATGCATCCTTGGCCACACTACAGTACAGCATTATTTCCTGTGTAATGCAGCATGCATTCCGTCAGTTCCAGTTGCAATGCATCTGTGTGTTGTAGGCAAGCGTCCATCCCTCTGTACTGCAACCTTGACCCCAATACAGTACAGCATACTTTCCTGTGTAATACAGCATGCATTCTCTCAGATCCCGTTGCTGTGCACCTGTTTGCTGCAACCCAATATCAACCTCTCTGTAATGCAGCCTTGACACCACTACAGTACAGGATTCTTTCCTGTGGAATACAGCATGCATTGACTCCGTTCACACTGCCATGCACCTGTGCGCTGCAGCCCAGTGTCAACCCCTCTGTAATGCAGCCTCGACCACACGATAGAAAAGCATTCTTTCTTGTGTAATGCAGAAAGCACCCACTCAGTTCCAGCGGCCTTGCACCTGTATGCTGCCGCCCAGTGACCATACCTCTGTAATCCAGCCTTGATCCCACTAAAGAACAGCTTTCCTTCCTGTGCAGTGCAGCATGCATCCCCTCAGTTCCAGCTGCCATGCACCTTTTTGCTGCAGCCCAGTGTCCATCCCTCTGTAATGCAGCCTTGACCCCACTACAATACAGCATTCTTTCCTCTGGAATACAGCCTGCATCCCCTAGTTCCAGCTGCCATGCACCTTTTTGCTGCAGCCCAGTGTCCATCCCTCTGTAATGCAGCCTTGACCCCACTACAATACAGCATTCTTTCCTCTGGAATACAGCCTGCATCCCTCAGTCCCTGCTGCCATGCACCTGTGTGCTGCAGCCCACTGTCCATCCCTCTCTAATGCAGCTTTGACCCCACTACAGTACAACATTCTTTCCTGTGTAATGCAGTAGGCACCCACTCGGTTAAAACTGCCATGCACCTGTGTGCAGCACCTCAGTGGCCATCCCTCTGTAATGCAGCCTTGTCCCCACTACAGTAGAGCATTCTTTCCTTTTCAATATTGCATGCATCCCCGCAGTTCCAGCTGCCATTCGCCTGTGTGCTGCAGCCCAGTGCCCATCCCTCTGTAATGCAGCTTTGACACCATTACAGTACTGCATTCCTTCCTGTGCAATGCAGCATGCATTCCCTCAGTTCCCACTGCCATGCACCTGTGTGCTGAGGCCCAGTGTCCATCTCTCTGTAATGCAGCCTTGACCCCACTACAGAACAACATTCTTTCCTGTGTAATGCAGAAGGCACCCACTCGGTTAAAACCTCCATGCACCTGTGTGATGCATCTCAGTGGCCATCCCTCTGTAATGCAGCCTTGACCCCACTACAGTACAGCATTATTTTCAGTGGAATACAGCATGTATCCCTTGGTTCCCGCTGCCATGCACCTGTTTGCTGCAACCCAGAGTCCATTCCTCTGTAATGCAGCCTCGACCACATGACAGAACAGCATTCTTTCCTGTGGAATGCAGCATGCATTGTCTCAGTTCCCGCTGCCATGCACCTGTGTGCTGCAGCCCAGTGTCCACTCCTCTGTAATGTAGCCTCAACCACATGACAGAACAGAATTCTTTCCTGTCTAATTCAGCATGCACCCACTCGGTTCCAGATGCCATCCCTCTGTAATGCAGCCTTGACCCCACTACAGTACAGCATTCTTTCCTGTGTAAAGCAGCATTCACCCACTTGGTTCCCGCTGCCATGCACCTGTGTGCTGGAGCCCAGTGTCCATCCTTCTATACTGCAGCCGTTACCCACTACAGTACAGCATACTTTCCTGTGGAATACAGCATGCATCACCTCAGTTCCTCCTGCCTTGCACCTGCGTGCTGCAGCCCAGTGTCCATCACTCTCTAATGCAGCCTTGACCCCACTACAGTACAGCATTATTTCCTGTGGAATACAACATGCATCACCTCAGTTCCTCCTGCCTTGCACTTATGCTCTGCAGCCAAGTGTCCACCCCTCTGTAATGCAACCTCGAGCACACGATAGAAATACATTCTTTCCTGTGTAATGCAGAAAGAACCCACTCAGTTCCAGCTACCTTGCACCTGTGTGCTGCACCCTAGTGACCATACCTCTGTAATGCAGTCTTGATCCCACTACAGAACAGCATTCTTTCTTGTGCAATGCAACATGCATCACCTCAGTTCCTCCTGCTTTGCACCTGTGTGCTGCAGCCCAGTGTCCATCACTCTGTAATGCATCCTTGGCCACACTACAGTACAGCATTATTTCCTGTGTAATGCAGCATGCATTCCGTCAGTTCCAGTTGCAATGCATCTGTGTGTTGTAGGCCAGCGTACATCCCTCTGTACTGCAACCTTGACCCCAATACAGTACAGCATACTTTCCTGTGTAATACAGCATGCATTCTCTCAGATCCCGTTGCCATGCACCTGTTTGCGCCAACCCAATATCAACCTCTCTGTAATGCAGCCTTGACCCCACTACAGTACAGGATTCTTTCCTGTGGAATACAGCATGCATTGACTCCGTTCACGCTGCCATGCAGCTGTGCGCTGCAGCCCAGTGTCCACCCCTCTGTAATGCAGCCCTGACCACACGATAGAAAAGCATTATTTACTGTGTAATGCAGAAAGCACCTACTCAGTTCCAGCTGCCTTGCACCTGTGTGCTGCAGCCCAGTGTCCATCCCTCTGTAACACATCCTTGGCCCCACTACAGTAGCATTGTTTCCTGTGTAATGCAGCATGCACCCACTCAGTTCCTGCTGGCATGTACTTGTGTGCTGCAGTCCAGTGTCCATCCCTCTGTACTTCAGCCTTGACCCCACTACAGTACAGCATACTTTACTGTGTAATACAGCATGCATTCTCTCAGATCCCGTTGCCATGCACCTGTTTGCTGCAACCCAATATCAACCCCTCTGTAATGCAGCCTTGACCCCACTACAGTACAGCATTCTTTCAAGTGGAATACAGCATGCATTGACTCCGTGCACGCTGCCATGCACCTGTGCGCTGCAGCCCAGTGTCCACCCCTCTGGAATGCAACCTCGAGCACACGATAGAAAACCATTCTTTCCTATGTAATGCAGAAAGCACCCACTCAGTTCCAGCTGCCTTGCACCTGTGTGCTGCAGCCCAGTGACCATACCTCTGTAATGCAGCCTTGATCCCACTACAGAACAGCATTCTTTCCTGTGCAATGCAGCATGCATCCTCTCAGTTCCAACTGCCATGCACCTGTTTGCTGCAGCCCAGTGTCCATCCCTCTGTAATGCAGCCTTGACCCCACTAAAGTACAGCATTCTTTCCTCTGGAATACAGCATGCATCCCCTCAGTTCCTGCTGCCATGTGCCTGTGTGCTTCAGCCCAGTGTCCATCCCTCTGTAATGCAGCCTTGACACCACTACAGTACTGCATTCTTTCCTGTGTAATTCAGCATGCATTCCCTCAGTCCCTGCTGCTATGCACCTGTGTTCTGCAGCCCACTATCCATCCCTCTCTAATGCAGCTTTGACCCCACTACAGTACAGCATTATTTCCTGTGTAATGCAGCATGCACCCACTCAGTTCCAAGTGCCATGCATCTGAGCGCAGCAGCCTAGTGTCCACACCTCTATAATGCAGCCTTGACTCCACTACAGTACAACATTATTTCCTGTTCAATACTGCATGCATCCCCTCAGTTCCAGCTGCCATGCACCTGTTTGCTGCAGCCCAGTGTCCATCTCTCTGTAATGCAGCCTTGACCCCACTACAATACAGCATTCTTTCCTCTGGAATACAGCATGCATCCCCTCAGTTCCTGCTGCCATGTGCCTGTCGCTTCAGCCCAGTTTCGATCCCTCTGTAATGCAGCCTTGACTCCACTACAGTACAGCATTCTTTCCTGTGTAATTCGGCATGCATTCCCTCAGTCCCTGCTGCCATGCACCTGTGTGCTGCAGCCCAGTGTCCATCTCTCTGTAATGCAGCCTTGACCCCACCACAGTACAGCATTCTTTCCTGTGAAATGCTGCATACATCCCCTCAGATACAGGTGCCATGCACCTGTGTGCTGTTGGCCAGTTTCCATCACTCTGTAATGTAGCCTTTATCACACTACAGTACATAATTTGTTCCTGTGCAATGCTGCAGTCATCCCTCAGTTCCAGGTGCAATGCAACTGTGTGCTGTAGGACAGTGTCAATCCCTCTATAGTGTAGCCTTGATCACAGTACATCATTCTTTCCTGTGGAATACAGTATGCATCCCCTTAATTCCAGGTGCAATGCACCTGTGTGCTGTAGGACAGTGTCAATCCCTCTCTAATACAGCCTCGACCCCACTACAGAACAACATTCTTTCCTGTGTAATGCAGTAGGCACCTACTCGGTTAAAATCGCCATGCACCTGTGTGCTGCATCTCAGTGGCCATCCCTCTGTAATGCAGCCTTGACCCCACTACAGTACAGCATTATTTTCAGTGGAATACAGCATGTATCCCCTTGGTTCCCGCTGCCATGCACCTGTTTGCTGCAACCCAGAGTCCATTCCTCTGTAATGCAGCCTCGACCACATGACAGAACAGCATGACTGCTGCTTGAATCGCCATTACCGCGCTATTTTGTGGCTGCACACGGACCCTTCGGGAGATAACATCAGCGTGTGAGCCGCGAAAAACTTTCGCCTGGAGGACGTCTTTAAAGAGGACATTTTATTTGCCTGGCCCTTCCTGGAGGAAGTAGGAGGGTGTACTACGTGAAGGGTGGCTCCGCCCCTTCCTGTTGCCTGAACGCCCACCCTCTCAACTTTAAATAGCCATACCTTGGCGCACTTGCGCCGCGCACTGTGAAGTACAGTCAAGTACTGTTGGCTGTTGCCGGAATGACTGCTGCTTGAATCGCCATTACCGCGCTATTTTGTGGCTGCACACGGACCCTTCGGGAGATACCATCAGCGTGTGAGCCGCGAAAAACGTTCGCCTGGAGGACGTCTTTAAAGAGGACATTTTATTTGCCTGGCCCTTCCTGGAGGAAGTAGGAGGTGACTTTTCTGTCCGTGTGTTCATCACTCGATTATAACACACCCCTTGTGACTGTGTGTCCTTGGCTTAAATACACTCTCTGTGACTGTGTGCCCTTTATTTGGCCTAAACACACCCCCTATGACCGCGTGTAGATTATCTCACCCAAAGTCACGCCTCTGAAGTTCACATTTGCATGAAAAGCACATGTCAATTTTTTTTTAAATACTTTGTTTTTGTCTACTTGCTTAGGGTGTACTACGTGAAGGGTGGCTCCGCCCCTTCCTGTTGCCTGAACGCCCACCCTCTCAACTTTAAATAGCCATACCTTGGCGCACTTGCGCCGCGCACTGTGAAGTACAGTCAAGTACTGTTGGCTGTTCGCTGTTCGTAGTGCGGGGTGCACTTTGCACACTAAGCTGCATATACATTACCTTTGTTGGCATATTTAGCCACCGATGCCGAAAGATATTACTGGGTTGAAAACAGAATTTGGGGCGACCACTCACCAAGTGAGTTTTGCGCAGTATTGCTAAGTATCGCAAACGACTGCTGGCTGTTAGCGGTGTTCGATCACATGGTGGCTGGTTTCTCTACAGTGGAATATGCTTAGAATCTTTCGTTTAGGTAAATAATTCCACCTGCAACTTTGTTTCTATCTCTAGGAGTACTATTTTTTGTGAGTGAGGTAAATACTTATATGCTGACTTTTGTAATCTGTATTGGTTGATGTGCCCTTTCTATGGATACTTCGTCACGTATGTTAAGGAACGGGAAAAGAATGAAAGACTCTATTGCAAAGCGTCTATCTAACAAGCCACAAAAAGTAAAAATGGAAAGTTCTGACCCCTCAGAGAAAGGGCAGTTGTCCCCTCAAGCTAGTCCCCTGACGGTTAATGGGAATATTATTGCTAATGTTTCTAGTGAGCCTCCTTGTTCCATTGAGACCCAGATGATCTCTCAGTCCTATGTATCTACATATGATACAAAAAAGGATGTTCCATTTTCATTAAAGGTGGCAAATGACATGGAGTCCAACCTTGATACTTCCCCTGGGGTGCTTGATAAAATCTTAATCCCCATCTCGGATACTTCAATGCTTGCCCCAGGAATCATTGCTGCTTTAGAAAGACGGATTAGTCTCTCATTAGGCCCTTCTACACCTGCCGCGGCTTCTTGGGGCATGCGTGAACAAGTTCATTTTCATCCTACTCCAACTGTTACATCTCCTACGTACGTTAATCTCGACACTTTACCGAAAATAACATCTAGTGTTTCTGTGTCAAAGAGTTTAGGCAGTTCCCTAATTTCTGAGCACGACTCTTTGAAGAAATTGTTGCTTGATGACCCAACCAATCTAGACTCCTCTAACAAACAACCACTCCAAGAGTCGCCTATTCACTCTTTTGCATCTTATCCTCAATCGTCTCCCATTCCTCAAATAACAAATTCTTCTCAGCCTTTAGAACAGGAATTACATACATTTCCTGTTCTTACACGTATATTAAATCTATTAGACAAGGGACATGAACTTACGCATCTTCAGCTAAAAGATATTAAAACTTCCATTGCGAACAATTCTCTACAATTGGTCAAAATTGAAGGGTATATACTTGCTCAGGAGGCCTGTCATACCTTCCATAACAATTGCGCAGAACGTAGCGCTGACTTAATAAGGAAGAGTTTGCAACCTACCATCTTATCTCAGGCTAGTGCTTCCCAAAGCACACAAACCTCAGACGCATCCTTCTTATTGAAGGGTAGACCGACATCCTTCGCAAATGTTATCACCTCATCTAACCCTGCTTCGACTGATGCAAATACTTCGCAATTGGATTTATTGGAAGTGGTTCATCTCCAACACGAAAGAATTTGTCAAATAGAACAATTGCTTCATAATTCCAAGCTATTTTCAGTTGAATTACTTCATACTGACTCATGCAAACAGACAATCCCCGATCCTTTGGAATCTTCCCTACATAGCCCCTCAGCTCTTACCAATTTATTAGACGAAGAAGAAGCCCAAAAGAATGCAGAAATTACAAACAATGCCTCAGACTTCTACCATGTGTCACGTAGGATGAAAAAATCATACCTACGTGCACTCAAACGCAGAAATAAACGCAAAATGAAAGAAGCTCCTACGACCACAATGGTCTTCAATAATAGTCGGCAGGAATGTGTTGAAGCTGTGCCAACCAGCGCTGTCATTTCTTCCACCTCGTTGTGTTTAGCTAATGATGACCTTCATCTGAATGCTAATCAACTCAACGAGGAGAGCCTATTTGCTCTACAATTGAAGTCTAACAAAAAACATCCTAAAAAAATAAAAAAAACTATTGGTACTTCACATCTGAATCAAGACAGTGAAGTAACAATTGACACAAAAAAGGAACTTTATATGGCCCCTTGCATAGAAGTTTCATCAGTAAGCAGCACTATGCTTCAACCTAATCTGAACTTATTCTTTCCCTCTGTAGAGAACAAAAAAACTTCTTGCAATCTTACTACAAATAAAACTTTAAAAGAAGGTAATTACCTCGCAATTCCACAAACTACGGTTGTGCAAGCATCGGTGCACCAGGTTCATACCTCTCCGGGATCACATGTCAAGGAAATTTCTATCCCAAACAATTCCATCTCCTTGACTTCAATCCCAATCTGTGCTTCGCAAAAATCGTTTGCCTCTAAGGCCCCGTTGAAGCCAGATTTTGCCTCTGCTTCTGAAACACCAATTTCCTCTAACCATGAAGCAGGGAGGTCTTCTCAGAATCTGGGCGAAGTTAAGAATGAGGAACTGCAATCGTGTATTAAAAATCCTTTTTCAATTCCATGCATAATAGATAGGGAGCTCTGTTCGTTCAATGACATCCCGGAAGAAACTCAAACTTTAATTGGCTGGTCCAGCGATGTACAAATAAATGGAATAGTACCAATTAATCGTTCATTTTTGATGAACTCCTTATATAAAATTCCGGCACTGCGAAATTTAATCTCCTTGGATGTCGAATGGATAAAGCTCCCTTTGGTCAATAATAACAGGATGTTATGCAAGGTTCTGTCTCCCATTATTGCAAAGGTCATCTGGGAACACAAATCAGATCTTTCCTCTCTGGGGCTTAATCTTCAGGCATTTGCAGCACTAGAAAAAGAGATGCAGTTCTTGGAACACAAGCCCCCCTTGCCATCCAAAATTAATTCCACAAATGAGAATGTTTCATCTTCTACATCAGAAAATGAAAAAATTATATCCAACCTAGCTCTTTTAACATCGGCCTTAAATGGTTTACTAGGGATTTTGCCGTCAATAACCTTAGCGGACCCTATAGTGTCCTCCTCTCTGGGTTCGACTTCAAAATCCTAATGTAACCATTTCCACATTCAATCTTGGAATTGTTGTGGTTTTAATAATTTGCTTTCCTGGATTAAAAACACATGTGCTGACGATTTACCATCAATTTTTTTTATTCAAGAAACGATGCACTGTTATGATTTTCAATTGGATTGATTTACTGCTATACACAAAGCTGCATTGCTCCCCTTAGCCGGTCGCCCAAGTGGTGGCCTGACTCTCTTACTCAATAACAAGTTGATTTTCCATATAATTCAAAGGTTTACTAATCAACTGTGTTTGGCTGTAATTGTTGACATTGATTTTTCTGAAAGGAAAAGAATTTTGCTAATTTGTCTATACTGGAATCCTAACTCTCTGCCTATTGATGTTGCACTTCAAATATTAAATGACCTGTTGTTTGATGTATTTTCCACTCATCCAAACATTACGACCATCATTTGTGGTGACTTTAATGCATTCCTATATGATTTATCAGTCCCTTATAATCATAACACATTTTCCAATTATTTTAAGAATGCCTCTTCAAATGGGAAAAAATGGGTGCAACTATTATCACACTGGGATCTCGATGTGATCCACCCTAAGGTGCTTACATCACTCGCTACATGGCAGAGGGGCAACTCCCATTCCTGTATTGACTACATTGTAGCATCAAATGATCTTATAGGGTTGCTCTCTCCAACGACTATGATCTTCCCTGGTCTCGGAGACCACGCCATTTTGTTTTCCACGCTGTCTGCCGAAGCAGTAACCTTTGATAGGTCTCAACCATTAGCTTTAATTCATAGCGAGCGTCATCTTTTATCCATCAGATGGAATTTACATACTTGCCGACAAATAACATTTCTTGTAAATCGTGATTGGTGGCCCTTCTCTGTGAATGATAGTAATTATCAAACCCTTCTAACATGGAATTTATGTATGATACATTCACATCTTGTCTACATTGCGCACTCATCAACAACACTTTACAAGACATCTAATACAGAAATTATTTTAGCTAAAAGATTAGCTAAACTAAAATCTGAAAGAAATAGTGCTTTAAGAACCCTGAAAAAGCAACTCTTTTCTACGGACACTTTTAGCTATGCGATTTGCCAAAAAGGCTTTAATAGGGAAATACAAACACAAAATAAAGGCATCACGTTATGCTTTTTACTTAACTGGCAATCAAAATATGGTGAAATTTATTTGTAACAAGAATGTCCGTGATACATGGAAATTGCTCAGAGGTATTAATAGCAACTCCGCGTCTCTCTTTGAATCTGCTTTAGATGGTAACTCTTGGGTGGCATTTTTCACCCAAAAGTATATCTTACCCACACGATTCAAAGAGGTTGATATTAAGACCTTAATTCTTCAAATTCCAGATCTTTGTCCGTGGTCAACCGAAGACGTTCTTTGTGCGATTTCAAAACTAAAAAGCTCTAAATGTGCAGGTCCTGACGGACTTCCTCCTTGTGTTATTAAAGATGACCCACTCTTCTGGGCATCCATTTTTTTGAAGATCTATCAAACTATTTTTGTCTCTAAGAGGCTTCCTCCGTCTTGGACATCCTCCGTCATCATTCTTTTACACAAGAAGGGATCCCTAAAAGAACCATCAAATTTCAGACCTATTGCACTATTGGATGTTGCGGCTAAGGTGTTCGCACTGCTTCTATTGGATGAGGTTGAAAAATATATCACAGTAAATGGCACACTAAATAAGGCACAGACTGGCTTTAGGAAGAATCTAGGTACGCAACTAAATGCCACAATATTAGCTCATCTAACTGCGGGGGCACACACCTCCGCTACCGGTCCTGTTTTCATCGCCTCATTAGATCTTTCATCTGCATTTGATTGTGTGATCCGTAGTATCCTCTGGGAAAAGATGCTGAGGTTAAAATTTCCTTCAGGGCTAGTTGCTCTTATTGCATTGTTACACCATCAAACTTCTGTCAGAGTCCGTATTTCCAGTAGTGGACTGCTGACGGATGCTATTCCCACAGCAATTGGAGTGAAACAAGGCTGCAATCTTGCAGCTGTCCTCTTCAATCTTTATCTATCGGATATAGAAGAACTTTGGGACTCGCTACAAATTAACCCAGTTCGGTTGGGTGGGATTAAACTTTCATGGCTAGCATACGCCGATGACGTGCTGTTATTAGACAGCACTCACTCTGGCTTGCAGAAAAAACTTGAAATTTTCAGCCACTTTTGTGTATCAAACAACCTGTCGATAAACTTGGTAAAATCAAACATCCTAGTCTTATCCTCGAAGAAAAAGGTGCGTAAATGCTGTTGGCACATCAACCTAAATCATCTTCAAATGACAACACACACTATATATCTAGGATACAATCTTGCCAACAACTCCTCTGCAACCTTTTGGCACAAAGCGCTTTGTGAAAAAATAATCCCTCTATAAAATCAAATGAAAATCATATATAGGAAATACTGTATGTTTTCCTTAGTACCATTATTCGAATTTTACACCAAAAAGGTGGAAGCAATCATTTTATATGGCCTTGACATTTGCCTTTTAGATTTAACTACCTTTTTGAATAAATTACAAGCTAGACTATGGAAGACTACTTTAGGATTGCCGGCATATCTCCCTAATGCTATTCTGAGACATGAATTGGGCTTAAACTCTCTTGGAGCGCGACACAATTGGCGTATTCTTAAACTCTTTGCAAAGATGCAGTTTCCGATGACAAACTCTCTCTATGAAGATCTCTATCAAATGTTACACTCGCTGCAGCCTAAGTCAATTAAGCTTTTTCAAAAGCGGATATGTATTATTTTATCTGGTATAAATATTACCTCTCAAGAACTTGATTATAAATTACTCACTGCACATAAACGTCTTTTCTGGAATGACTGGGCATTCACATGTGATCAGATTGCAACTTACTCCTCTTTTTCAGAATATGCAACCTTTAGACATGCACAAATTCCACGTCAACCATATCTCCTGCTCTGCCCTAGTCCTGAAATTAGGACAGAGTATATGCGTTTTCGTTTAGATCTGGTACACACAAGTACACGCACAAAACACTGGGGAGAAGATCTAAACGCCAATGTAAAGACATCTTGCAGATTCTGTAAAAAACCGACATCCCTGAAACCTTAAAACATCTGTTTCTGTCTTGTCCGTTATTCGAAACAGCGAGAATACTGAATCTTAAGGCTTTTGCTTCTGCTCATTCAGAAGTTGGGAGAGAACTTATATGGTCTTGTTGTATGAGGGGCTCTTGCAATTCTATTGTTATCGCAACTGTTCGCCTAGTGAAAATTATTGAATCCGCATTGCGATTGCTTAAAACGCTCTGAAAACGTTTGATAGCAGTAATTTATATATTAGAGGGCATTTTCATGTAACATTATGCTATGCTCAATGTATCATCCTTTATAAGCCTTGCTGGTGTAATGTATTGTTTATTATGTTATGTTACTTGTGTTTTTGTCCTTTTATAAGAATTATGTAATTCTGATTAATACTATAAGAATAGTTTCTTATTCCTGTTTAATCCTGGATAGAATGTCATAAGTGAATGAATTACTGGAAGATCTGATTCGTGTTTTTGTAAAGATGCGTTTGCATCAAAAACAAAAATTTTAATAAAAATATTTAAAAAAGAACAGCATTCTTTCATGTGGAATGCAGCATGCACCCACTCGGTTCCAGATGCCATCCCTTTGTAATGCATCCTTGACCCCACTACAGTACAGCATTCTTTCCTGTGTAAAGCAGCATGCACCCACTTGGTTCCCGCTGCCATGCACCTGTGTGCTGGAGCCCAGTGTCCATCCCTCTATACTGCAGCCGTTACCCGACTACAGTACAGCATACTTTCCTGTGGAATACAGCATGCATCACCTCAGTTACTCCTGCCTTGCACCTGTGTGCTGCAGCTCAGTGTCCATCCCTCTGTAACGCATACTTGGCCCCACTACAGTAGCATTGTTTCCTGTGTAATGCAGCATGCAGCCACTCAGTTCCTGCAGGCATGTACTTGTGTGCTGCAGTCCAGTGTACATCCCTCTGTACTTCAGCCTTGAGCCCACTACAGTACAGCATACTTTACTGTGTAATACAGCATGCATTCTCTCAGATCCCGTTGCCATGCACCTGTTTGCTGCAACCCAATATCAACCCCTCTGTAATGCAGCCTTGACCCCACTACAGTACAGCATTCTTTCAAGTGAAATACAGCATGCATTGACTCCGTGCACACTGCCATGCACCTGTGCGCTGCAGCCCAGTGTCCACCCCTCTGTAATGCAACCTCGAGCACACAATAGAAAACCATTCTTTCCTATGTAATGCAGAAAGCACCCACTCAGTTCCAGCTGCCTTGCACCTGTGTGCTGCAGCCCAGTGACCATACCTCTGTAATGCAGCCTGATCCCACTACAGAACAGCATTCTTTCCTGTGCAATGCAGCATGCATCCTCTCAGTTCCAGCTGCCATGCACCTGTTTGCTGCAGCCCAGTGTCCATCCCTCTGTAATGCAGCCTTGACCCCACTAAAGTACAGCATTCTTTCCTCTGGAATACAGCATGCATCCCCTCAGTTCCTGCTGCCATGTGCCTGTGTGCTTCAGCCCAGTGTCCATCCCTCTGTAATGCAGCCTTGACACCACTACAGTACTGCATTCTTTCCTGTGTAATTCAGCATGCATTCCCTCAGTCCCTGCTGCTATGCACCTGTGTTCTGCAGCCCACTATCCATCCCTCTCTAATGCAGCTTTGACCCCACTACAGTACAGCATTATTTCCTGTGTAATGCAGCATGCACCCACTCAGTTCCAAGTGCCATGCACCTGAGCGCAGCAGCCTAGTGTCCACCCCTCTATAATGCAGCCTTGACTCCACTACAGTACAACATTCTTTCCTGTTCAATACTGCATGCACCCCCTCAGTTCCAGCTGCCATTCACCTGTGTGCTGCAGCCCACTGGCCATCCCTCTGTAATGCAGCATTGACCCCATTACAGTACTGCATTCTTTCCTGTGGAATGCAGCATGCATTCCCTCAGTTGCCACTGCCATGCACCTGTGTGCTGTAGGACAGTGTCAATCCCTCTATAGTGTAGACTTGTCCACATTACAGTACATCATTCTTTCCTGTAGAATACAGTATGCATTCCCTCAGTTTCTGCTGCCATACACCTGTCCACCCAGTGTCCACACCTCTCTAATGCAGCTTCGACCCCACTACAGAACAACAGTCTTTCCTGTGTAATGCAGTAGGCACCCACTCGGTTAAAACTGCCATGCACCTGTGTGCTGCACCTCAGTGGCAATCCCTCTGTAATGCAGCCTTAACCCACTACAGTACAGCATTCTTTCCTGTTCAATACTTCATGCATCCCCTCAGTTCCAGCTGCTATTCACCTGTGTGCTGCAGCCCAGTGGCCATCCCTCTGCAATGCAGCTTTGACCCCATTACAGTACTGCATTCTTTCCTATGCAATGCAGCATGCATTCCCTCAGTTCCCACTGCCATGCACCTGTGTGCTGCAGCCCAGTGTCCATCCCTCTGTAATGCATCCTTGAACCCACTAAAGTACAGCATTCTTTCCTGTGCAATGCTGCATGCATCCCCTCAGATACAGGTGCCATGCACCTGTTTGCTGTTGGCCAGTTTCCATCACTCTGTAATTTAGCCTTTATCGCACTACAGTACAGAATTTGTTCCTGTGCAATGCTGCATGCATCCCCTCAGTTCCAGGTACAATGCAACTCTGTGCTGTAGGACAGTGTCAATCCCTCTATAGTGTAGCCTTGACCACACCACAGTACATCATTCTTTCCTGTGGAATACAGTATGCATCCCCTCAGTTCCAGGTGCAATGCACCTGTGTGCTGTAGTACAGTGTCAATCCCTCTCTAATACAGCCTCGACCCCACTACAGAACAACATTCTTTCCTGTGTAAAGCAGTAGGCACCCACTCGGTTAAAACTGCTATGCACTTGTGTGCTGCAGCTCCGTGGCCATCCCTCTGTAATGCAGCCATGACCCCACTACAGTACAGCATTCTTTTCAGTGGAATCCAGCATGTATCCCCTCGGTTCCCACTGGCATGCACCTGTTTGCTGCAACCCAGTGTCCATTCCTCAGTAATGCAGTCTCGACCACATGACAGAACAGCATTCTTTCCTGTGGAATGCAGCATGCATTGCCTCAGTTCCCGCTGCCATGCACCTGTGCGCTGCAGCCCAGTGTTCACTCCTCTGTAATGCAGCCTCGACCACATGACAGAACAGCATTCTTTCCTGTGTAATGCAGCATGCACCCACTCGGTTCCAGATGCCATCCCTCTGTAATGCAGCCTTGACCCCACTACAATACAGCATTATTTCCTGTGTAAAGCAGCATGCACCCACTTGGTTCCAGCTGCCATGCAATTGTGTGCTGGAGCCCAGTGTCCATCCCTCTATACTGCAGCCGTTACCCCACTACAGTACAGCATTCTTTGCTGTGGAATACAGAATGCATTCCCTCAGTTTCCACTGCCATGTACCTGTGTACTGTAGCCCAGTGTCCATCCCTCTGTAATGTAGCATTGATCCCACTACTGTACAGCATTATTTCCTGTGTAATTCAGCATGCATTCACTCAGTTCCCAATGCCATGCACCTGTGTGCTGCAGCCCAGTGTCCATCCCTCTGTAATGCTGCCTTGACCCCACTAAAGTACAGCATTCTTTGCTGTATAATTCAGCATGCATTCCCTCAGTCCCTGCTGCCATGCACCTCTGTGCTCCAGTCCACTGTCCATCCCTCTCTAAATCAGCTTTGACCCCACTACAGTACAGCATTATTTCCTGTGTAATGCAGCATGCACCCACTCAGATCCAAGTGCCATGCACCTGTGTGCAGCAGCCCAGTGTCCACACCTCTATAATGCAGCCTTGGCTCCACTACAGTACACAATTCCTTCTGTTCAATACTGCATGCATCCCCTCAGTTCCAGCTACCATTCACCTGTGTGCTGCAGCCCAGTGACCATCCCTCTGTAATGCAGCTTTGACCCTATTACAGTACAGCATTCTTTCCTGTGCAATGCAGCATGCAATCCCTCAGTTCCCACTGCCATGCACCTGTGTCCTGCAGCCCAGTGTCCATCCCTCTGTAATGCAGCCTTGACCCCAATAAAGTACAGCATTCTTTCCTGTGCAATGCTGCATGCATCCCCTCAGGTACAGGTGCCATACACCTGTGTGCTATAGGCCAGTATCCATCACTCTGTAATGTAGCCTTTATCGCACTACAGTACATAATGTGTTCCTGTGCAATGCTGCATGCATCCCCTCAGTTCCAGGTGCAATGCACCTGTGTGCTGTAGGACAGTGTCAATCCCTCTATAGTTTAGCCTTGACCACAGTACAGTACATGATTCTTTCCTGGGGAATACAGTATGCATTCCCTCAGTTTCTGCTGCCATGCACCTGTTCGCCCAGTGTCCACACCTCTCTAATGCATCCTCGATCCGACTACAGAACATAATTCTTTCCTGTGTACTGCAGTAGGCAGCCACTCGGTTAAAACTGCTATGCACCTGTGTGCAGCAGCTCAGTTGCCATCCCTCTGTAATGCAGCCTTAACCCCACTACAGTACAGCCTTCTTTCCTGTTCAATACTGCATGCATCCCCTCAGTTCCGGCTGCCATTCACATGTGTGCTGCAGCCCAGTGACCATCCTTCTGTATTGCAGCTTTGGCCCCATTACAGTACTGCATTCTTTCCTGTGGAATGCAGCATGCTTTCCCTCAGTTCCCGCTGCCATGCACCTGTGTGCTACAACCGAGTGTCCATCTCTCTGTAATGCAGCCTTGACCCCACTACAGAACAGCATTCTTTCGATGTGCAATGCAGCATGCATTCCCTCAGTTCCCACTGCCATTCACCTGTGTGCTGCAGCCCAGTGTCCATCTCTCTGTAATGCAGCCTTGACCCCACTACAGTACATCATTCTTTCCTGTGCAATGCTGCATGCATCCCCTCAGATACAGGTGCCATGCACCTGTGTGCTGTTGACCAATTTCCATCACTCTGTAATGTAGCCTTTATCACACTATAGTACAGAATTTGTTCCTTTGCAATGTTGCATGCATCCCCTCAGTTCCAGGTGCAATGCACTGGTGTGCTGTAGGACAGTGTCAATCCCTCTATACTGTAGCCATGACCACACTACAGTACATCATTCTTTCCTGGGGAATACAGTATGCATTCGCTCAGTTTCTGCTGCCATGCACCTGTCCACCCAGTGTCCACACCTCTCCAATGCAGCCTCGACCCCACTACAGTACAGCATTCTGTTCAGTAGAATACAGCATGTATCCCCTCGGTTCCCGCTGCTATGCACCTGTTTGCTGCAACCCAGTGTCCATTCCTCTGTAAACCAGCCTCGACCACATGATAGAACAGCATACTTTCCTGTGGAATGCAGCATGCACCCACTCGGTTCCAGATGCCATGCACCTGTGTGCTTCAGCCCAGTGTCCATCCCTCTGTAATGCAGCTTTGACCCCACTACAGTACAGCATTCTTTCCTGTGTAAAGCAGCATGCACCCACTTGGTTCCTCCTGCCTTGCACCTGTGTGCTGCAGCCCAGTGTCCATCCCTCTGTAATGTATCCTTGGCCCCACTACAGTAGCATTGGTTCTTGTGTAATACAGCATGCATTCCCACAGTTCCCATTCCAATGCACATGCGTGCTGCAGCCCAGTGTCCATCAATCTGTAATGCATCCTTGGGCACACTACAGTACAGCATTATTTCCTGTGTAATGCAGCTTGCATTCCCTCAGTTCCAGTTGCCATGCATCTCTGTGTTGTAGGCCCGCGTCCATCCCTCTGTAATGTAGCCCTGACCCCAATAAAGTTCAGCATTCTTTCCTGTGTAATGCAGCATGCACCCACTCAGTTCCTGCTGGCATGTACTTGTGTGCTGCAGCCCAGTGTCCATCCCTCTGTACTGCAGCCTTGACCCCACTACAGTACAGCATACTTTACTGTGTAATACAGCATGCATTCTCTCAGATCCCGTTGCCATGCACCTGTTTACTGCAACCCAATATCAACCCCTCTGTAATGCAGCCTTGACCCCACCACAGTACAGCATTCTTTACTGTGTAATGCAGAAAGTACCCACTCAGTTCCAGCTGCCTTGAACCTGTGTGCTGCAGCCCAGTGACCATACCTCTCTAATGCAGCCTTGTTCCAACTACAGAACAACATTCTTTCCTGTGCAATGCAGCATCATCGCCTCAGTTACAGCTGCCATGCACCTGTGTGCTGCAGCCCAGTGTCCACCCCTCTGTAATGCAGCCTTGTCCCCACTAAAGTACAGCATTCTTTCCTCTGTAATACAGCTTGCATCCCCTCAGTTCCTGTTGCCATGTGCCTCTGTGCTTCAGCCCAGAGTCAATCCTTCTGTAATGCAGACTTGACCCCACTACAGTACAGCATTCTTTCCTGTGTAATTCAGCATGCATTCCCTCAGTGCCTGCTGCCATGCACCTGTGTGCTGCAGCCCACTGTCCATCCCTCTCTAATGCAGCTTTGACCCCACTACAGTACAGCATTATTTCCTGTGTAATGCAGCATGCACCCACTCAGTTCCAAGTGCCATGCACCTGTGTGCAGCAGCCCAGTGTCCACACCTCTATAATGCAGCCTTGACTCCACTACAGTACAACATTCTTTCCTGTTCAATAGTGCATGCATCCCCTTAGTTCCAGCTGCCATTCACCTGTGTGCTGCAGCCCAGTGTCCATCCCTCTGTAATGCAGCCTTGACCCCACTACAGAACAGCATTATTCCCGTGCAATGCAGCATGCATTCCCTCAGTTCCCACTGCCATGCACCTGTGTGCTGCAGCCCAGTGTCCATCCCTCTGTAATGCAGCCTTGTCCCCACTACAGTACAGCATTCCTTCCTGTGCAATGCTGCATGCATCCCCTCAGGT
The DNA here is from genome assembly GCF_040938575.1 of Ambystoma mexicanum. NCBI lineage: Eukaryota > Metazoa > Chordata > Amphibia > Caudata > Ambystomatidae > Ambystoma > Ambystoma mexicanum. Next base: position 1,472,376,818 of record NC_090924.1, on the reverse strand, counting down.
AGAGGTGCCATACATCAGTGTGCTCTTGGCCAGTTTCCATCACTCTGTAATGCAGCCTTGACCCCACTACAGAACAGCATTCTTCCCGTGCAATGCAGCATGCATTCCCTCAGTTCCCACTGCCATGCACCTGTGTGCTGCAGCCCAGTGTCCATCCCTCTGTAATGCAGCCTTGTCCCCACTACAGTACAGCATTCCTTCCTGTGCAATGCTGCATGCATCCCCTCAGGTAGAGGTGCCATACATCAGTGTGCTCTTGGCCAGTTTCCATCACTCTGTAATGCAGCCTTGACCCCACTAAAGTACAGCATTATTTCCTGTGCAATGCTGCATACATCCCCTAAGGTACAGGTGCCATACACCTGTGTGCTGTTGGCCAGTTTCCATCACTCTGTAATGTAGCCTTGATCTCACTACAGTACAGAATTTATTCCTGTGCAATGCTGCATGCATCCGCTCAGTTCCAGGTGCAATGCACCTGTGTGCTGTAGGACAGTGTCAATCCCTCTATAGTGTAGCCTTGAACACACTACAGTACAGCATTCTTTCCTGTGGAATGCAGCATGCATTGCCTCAGTTCCCGCTGCCAATCACCTGTGTGCTGGAGCCCAGTGTCCATCCCTCTGTACTGCAGCCATTACCCCACTACAGTACAGCATTCTTTCCTGTGGAATACAGCATGCATTCCCTCAGTTCCCACTGCCTTGCACTTGTGTGCTGCAGCTCAGTGGCCATCCCTCTGTAATGCAGCCTTGACCCCACTATAGTACTGCATTCTTTTCAGTGGAATACAGCATGTATTCCCTCGGTTCCTGCTGCCATGCACCTGTTTTCTGCAGCCCAGTGTCCACTCCTCTGTAATGCAGCCTCAACCACATGACATAACAGCATTCTTTCCTGTGGAATGCAGCATGCATTGCCTCAGTTCTCGCTGCCATGCACCTGTGTGCTGGAGCCCAGTGTCCATCCCTCTGTACTGCAGCCATTACCCCACTACAGTACAGCATTCTTTCCTGTGTAATTCAGCATGCATTCACTCAGTTCCCACTGCCATGCACCTGTGTGCTGCATCCCACTGTCCAACCATCTCTAATGCAGCCTTGTCCCCACTACAGTACAGCATTATTTCCTGTGTAATGCAGCATGCATTCCCTCAGTTCCAGTTGCCATGCATCTGTGTGTTGTAGGCCAGCGTCCATCCCTCTGTAATGTAGCACTGACCCCACTACAGTTCAGCATTCTTTCCTGTGTCATGCAGCATGCACCCACTCAGTTCCTGCTGGCATGTACTTGTGTGCTGCAGCCCAGTGTCCATCCCTCTGTACTGCAGCCTTTACCTCACTACAGTACAGCATACTTTACTGTGTAATACAGCATGCATTCTCTCAGATCCCATTGCCATGCACCTGTTTGCTTCAACCCAACATCAACCCCCCTGTAATGCAGCCTTGACCCCACTACAGTACAGCATTCTTTCCTGTGGAATACAGCATGAATTCCCTCAGTTTCCGCTGCCATGCAACTGTGTGCTGCAGCCCAGTGTCCATCCCTCTGTAATGCAGCCTTGCCCCCACTAAAGTACAGCATTCTTTCCTCTGGAATACAGCATGCATCCCATCAGTTCTTGCTGCCATGCACCTGTGTGCTGCAGCCCACTGTCCATCCCTCTCTAATGCAGCTTTGACCCCACTACAGTACAGCATTATTTCCTGTGTAATGCAGCATGCAACCACTCAGTTCCAAGTGCCATGCACCTGTGTACAGCAGCCCAGTGACCATCCCTCTGTAATGCAGCTTTGACCCCATTACAGTACTGCATTCTTTGCTGTGGAATGCAGCATGCATTCCCTCAGTTCCCGGTGCCATGCACCTGTGTGCTACAGCCCCGTGTCCATCCCTCTGTAATGTAGCCTTGACCCCACTAAATAACAGCATTCTTTCCTGTGCAATGCAGCATGCATTCCCTCAGTTCCCACTGCCATGCACCTGTGTGCTGCAGCCCAGTGTCCATCCCTCTGGAATGCAGGCTTGACTCTACTACAGAACAGCATTCTTTCCTGTGCAATGCAGCATGCATTCCCTCAGTTCCCACTGCCATGCACCTGTGTGCTGCAGCCCAGTGTCCATCCCTCTGTAATGCAGCCTTGACACCACTACAGTACAGCATTCTTTCCTGTGTAAAGCAGCATGCACCCACTTGGTTCCAGCTGCCATGCACCTGTGTGCTTGAGCCAGTGTCCATCCCTCTATACTGCAGCCGTTACCCCACTACAGTACAGAATTCTTTCCTATGGAATACAGCATGCATTCCCTCAGTTTCCGCTGCCATGTACCTGTGTGCTCTAGCCCAGTGTCCATCGCTCTGTAATGTAGCATTGATCCCACTACAGTACAGCATTCTTTCCTGTGTAATTCAGCATGCATTCACTCAGTTCCCACTGCCATGCACCTGTGTGCTGCAGCCCAGTGTACATCCCTCTGTAATGCATCCTTGGCCCCACCACAGTACAGCATTCTTTCCAGTGGAATACAGCATGCATTCCCTCAGTTTCCGCTGCCTTGCACCTGTGTGCTTCAGCCCAGTGTCCATCCCTCTGTAATGCAGCCTTGACCCCACTACTGTACAGCATTATTTCCTGTGTAAAGCAGCATGCACCCACTTGGTTCCAGCTGCCATGCACCTGTGTGCTGGAGCCCAGAGTCCATCCCTCTGTAATGCAGCCATTACCCCACTACAGTACAGCATTCTTTCCTGTGTAATTCAGCATGCATTCACTCAGTTCCCACCGTCATGCACCTGTGTGCTTCAGCCCAGTGTCCAACCCTCTCTAATGCAGCCTTGACCCCATTACAGTACATCATTATTTCCTGTGGAATACAACATGCATCACCTCAGTTCCTCCTGCCTTGGACCTGTGTGCTGCAGCCCAGTGTACATCCCTCTGTAATGCATCCTTGGCCCCACTACAGTAGCATTCGTTCCTGTGTAATGCAGCATGCATTCCTTCAGTTCCCATTCCAATACACATGCGTGCTGCAGCCCAGTGTCCATCACTCTGTAATGCATCCTTGCCCATACTACAGTACAGCATTATTTCCTGTGTAATGCAGCATGCATTCCCTCAGTTCCAGTTGCCATGCAACTGTTGTAGGCAGCGTCCATCCCTCTGTACTGCAGCCTTGACCCCAATACAGTACAGCATATTTTCCTGTGTAATACAGTATGCATTCTCTCAGATCCTGTTGCCATACACCTGTTTGCTGCAACCCAATATCAACCCCTTTGTAATGCAGCCTTTACTCCACTACAGTACAGCATTCTTTCCTGTGGAATACAGCATGCATTGACTCCGTTCACGCTGCCTTGCACCTGTGTGCTGCAGCCCAGTGACCATTCCTCTGTAATGCAGCCTTGATCCCTCTACAGAACAGCATTCTTTCCTGTGCAATGCATCATGCATCCCCTCAGTTCCTGCTGCCATGTGCTTGTGTGCTTCAGCCCAGTGTCCATCCCTCTGTAATGCAGCCTTGACCCCACTACAGTGCAGCATTCTTTCCTGTGTAATTCAGCATGCATTCCCTCAGTCCCTGCTGCCATGCACCTGTGTGCTGCACCTCAGTGGCTATCCCTCTGTAATGCAGCCTTGTCCCCACTACAGTACAGCATTCTTTCCTTTTCAATACTACATGCATCCCCTCAGTTCCAGCTGCCATTCACCTCTGTGGTGCAGCCCATTGCCCATCCCTCTGTAATGCAGCTTTGACCCATTTACAGTACTGCATTCATTCCTGGCAATGCAGCATGCATTCCCTCAGTTCCCACTTCCATGCACCTGTGTGCTTGTTAGGGAGAATTCTCTGTTTAGACTGAATTTCCTAACCTAGTGAGTCCCCCAGCAGCTTTGCTGGATTTCTGCAGTTTTTTTTTTCCATCCTGCCAAGAATGAGACTCTTTTCTCCCACTCTTGGACATGAATGTGGTTAATTCCTTTCAATGTCAATGTGTTCTATGGGCTATGGGGTCTTTTACCCCATAGGGTCTCATATGTTTGTCTATGTGTGTTACACCGCACCCTCCGTGCCGTAACACTGGGGCGTCCTAGAGGATCCCCACCATAGACTCCATACCCGGGGACTGACTACTGTCTCCCCAGGCATGTAAAGTCACCATTGGCTTTACTAGACCTAAATTTACTAACAGAACTAGTACAAACCATCCTATTGTGGTCATACTGGTAGGGGTAATTCGATTACCCATGGGTCTGTTTTTCGAGGGGGCACTGTCCCGTCCCCCCTCGTCGAATTTTGGCTGGTGTCAGTGGAAACTACTTGTTATATTCGACCCCGAATATAACCCTATGGGATTCTTCCCATTGTTGAAGGTTAACACTTTTTCTCGTTAATCTCTAACATACCACCGGTTTATTTATCTTAAATAAATCTATCGGTTGGTATTTTCTGCCAGAACTCGGTTTTTAAAATGGCGTCTGTGTTCGTCTCTGTGACTCCTAACCCAAAGGTTGAGCCCTTTGTTCCACTTTTGGCTGGCTTCTGCACAGATGCCCTCCAAAGTGGTGCCATTCGGTCTGGGTACCACAGGGGGTGTGGGAGGGGGTTTAGGCACCCTGGACTGAGTTGCCTTGCCAACTCAAGTCGCACTCTGGTGTGATTGGCCCAAGTGGTGAGCCCCCCGCTCACCACTTAGCGTGTTTTGATTGACAGCTAGGCTGAATGAATGGGGGTTTTCTGCATAAAAGCAGGGCTTTTGGGACTGGATCTTCAGAAGTCGCCACAGGACCTAAGAATCCGACGAGGGTAAAGCTGAGCTGACCTGCAACGACAACACCTCTGGTGGAGCCCTGCTGAACCGACTCACCACTTCCCGACGACAGAGGAGATCTCCTCGCCGGAGAGTCTCTTCCCCTGACTGGTGGGAACAACCAGTCCCCTTTGCTTTTTCTTCGCTTCCAGGGCGAAGTGGTCGAATTGCCTGTGCTGAGCACCCCAGCAGCCGGATAGCCACTTACCCGTACCGTGACCAAAAGGTGGTGCCTTGTGATGGAGTACTCCACGGCTGGTCTCTTCCCTGGTGGTGCAACGATCTTCAACTTTCCTTCGACGACGAGAGCATCTCTTCTCTTGGCAAAGCCCCGACTTGCATCCACCACCAGGAACATCTGCCCCCGTCGGAGCTGTCTCTCCACATACAAGGTACCGTGTCCGCCTAGCTTCCCTTGTGTCGGTTAGCGTGAGGTGTCTTAATCCTCGCCTCTCCATTGGGTCGCCTCCAAGCCTTCGTAACTTTCTGTTCTGAACTGGTCCAATCTTTCTGTGACAATTTGCGCCAAAGACTCGAAGTGCATTTCCACTGTGATACTTTTTGAGACATATCGCCTTGCCTCTCTCCGAGTGGGCCTGGCTTCTGACTTTGCGATCTACAGTAGACCCTGCCTTACTTGCCTTGCATTTGTTCGTAAAAGTGTTGGTACCGAGTTGATTTCATACCCTGCCTTTTCTCTCCCGTCCTAACGAATACTAGAGTGCCATCTAGGTTAAAGCATTCACCTCTGTCTGTAAATAAGTGTTGCCGTTGAACCTAGACTTGTCGAACTATTGTTAGGGGGATTGATCTACTTATAGTAATTGTCGTTGAAGTTGTTTGCCATATTAGTGCCAGTGTGTTTTTCATAGATGTGTTGTTATAAATAAATACCTATATATCTTTACACCCAAGCTCTGTCCGTGTTTGCTTGTTCTACTGTGTAAATTGCCCTATTTTGTATTCTCCACATACTGCCTAACTTTTCTTGAGAGAGGTCTGACTGCTCAGCCAGCGCTACCAGGTGAATCTGGGTGGTACAGACAGCTACCAAGTGGGTTTACTGCCAACACCTGTAGGCCTAAATCTTTTGCAGTGGTCTTTGCAGTGGTATTGCACTTAATACTGGTGTACAGCGGTGGGATTTGTATCGAGTATACAGTTTAGAGTGCTTTTCAACACTTTAGGATAACTAACCACAAAGCTTAGCACTAAAAAGCAACTTTCAAAAACATGTCTACTATGAAAGTTTACAGTCAAGAGCCCTTGTCAGGTGAAAATACTGAGAGTTTGAGAGCTCTCTGTAGACAAGAGAATTTTTCTGTAAGAGGCAAGAAAGTAGAACTGATAGCGAGATTGCTGGAAAACCAAAGTCTGGGTACTGGTTCAGAGGAACCAACTTCTCCAGCAAATGTAGATAACAGTAATGGTATTGATCTGAATCAAAGTTCTGATAATAGTGATGAAGAGGAAGAAGAGGAAGGAGAGGCTAACAAAACTGTCTCCCCTGCCCCTCTGTCTGCCTTACCAGCTGTACCTACAGGGTCTATAACAGGTCCCACACTAAGTCCTCAAGTCCTTGAACTAGAAAAAATGAAAATAGACTTGGAATTCAGAAGGATTACTGCTCAAACTGAACAGAAACACCAAGAAATGCAACAAATTCATAGGCTCCGAGAAATGGAGCTCAAGCACGAGTTAGAAATGAAAAAGTTGTCTGTCGAAACTGCTTCTGTCTCTGGCTCCTCTAGAAGTTCCAGTCCCAAAAGACCCCGGATGCCGAAGGAATTAATTGGTATGTATGAACCAAAGTTGGATGTGTTGGATTGGCTGAGTTTGTTTGAGTACAATCATGGGCTCCAGAACATCACAGGTAATGAGTTGCTTACCTGGTTGTTCTCCAGGCTCCTCCCTGTTGCAACTGATGTGGCAATGGAGTTGGGGGAGGAGGATAGGAAAGAGTATGAAAGTGTGAAACTAGCTTTGATAGCTAGATTTGGGAAGACCCCTTCCCAGTATCTTAAGAGGTTTAGAACCCTCAAAAAGCATGATGGTACCCCTTGGACTACCTGGGTGAGTGAAGGGTTGAAAAACTTAGAGGGATGGATTAAGGGTTACAAGGTGAACACTTATGAGGGTATAAAGAATCTTTTTATGTTGGAGTCTATTTATGATGCCTGTTCTCCTGAGCTCAGACAGCACTTGGCTGATTCGAAGGAATTGGATTCCAGGAAGCTAGCTAAGGCTGCTGACTTGAGGGTTGCCAACAGGGCTACTCATAAGGATTCTGGGGCAACTCAGAAAAAGGATGAGGGAAAACAGCCTAAGAAAGACTCAAAAGAGAATTCGAATAACTCAAATTCCAAAGAGGGCCCCAAACAAAACCAGAAGGGTAAGCCACAAAGAAAACCGCAGCAGACTAGTGTGTCTTCTGGTGCCAAACCAGAGGGAGGCCAGAACAAGCCACCATTCCAGAAAGCATTCGGGAAATGCTTTGTTTGTGGCTCGACTGACCACGTGAAAGGAGATCCCATATGTAAGGGTAAACCTTCAGGGGTCCAGCTTGTCTCCTTAGCCTTCGCTCCAGAGGAAGAAGTCCAAATGGCAAGTGGGAACTTTCTACTGCTGGCTGATGAACCCATTGGAGTTTCAGCCAGTGTTTCTTTAGTATCTCTGGGGTTGTGGGAACAACAGAATTTAGACATCTATAATTCTATCCCCGATAATACTAAAGAGTATTATAAGGACAGTGTCCAGGTGAATGGTCAGGAGACTGGTCATTAGAGACACTGGGGCCAACATAACTGTGGTGGATAAATCGTTTTTTCAGGCTGAGGATGTTGCTAAGGCACCCAAACGCCTCACCAAGTTAGCTGGAGGGCCTGTGCAGATGCTTCCCCAATTACCAGTTCTCATCCAGTGTAACGACATGACTGTGAAGATTCCTGTCAGCATAGAGAGTGAGGTACCAGGACGCGGTCTGTTGGGTAACGATTTGAAAACTCTCGGAGTTGTGTCGCACACCCCCAGACCTCCTAGTAAACGGTTACAGGAGCTAACCAGACCTGCAAGGGAAAGAACCATGTGAGGTACTCTCCAGGAGATGATGAAGAAAGAAATCAGTCCTACTGCACTGGAATTGTCAGCTGCTGTCTCCAAGAAATCAGAAGCGAAAGGGAACCCTAAGACTTCTATAGCGAAACCAGCAGCCAGCATTTCAGTGCAGCCAACAAGGACTTCCCCGTGGTTGTCCAAAGTTACACCCATAACTCCACCTCCAGCTGAGGCTGAGAGGGAGGTACAACCCTGTGTGGTAGAATTAGACTCTGAAGAGGAGCTAATGGGAGGCCAGGAACTCATTGGAGATCTGGATCCTGTTGACCATCCTGAGCTGCAGTCTGGCAGAAGGTGGACCCAGCAGGGCAGACTTCAGTAAGGGACAGAGAGAATGTCCAACTCTGGAAGGTCTTCACCACCAGGCAGAAGCTCAGGCTGAAGGGCAAGAGCCTGGGAAATACAGGTTGCACTGGGAAGATGGCCTCTTCTACAGTGAACCGACCGACTCTGCATCTGGAGACTACAAACGACTTGTAGTACCCCAAGAGAACAGACCACAGTTCTTGCAGTTAGCCCACAAGATTCCTTTGGCTGGTCACTTGAGTTTCAAGAAGACTAAGGAAAGGCTCTCGCTCTACTTTTATTGGCCGAAGATGGTGGCCGAAGTAGAAAAACACTGCAGGAGCTGCCACACCTGCCAGACCTCTGGTAAGGTTGGCTCCAAGAATGTGGCACCGTTAGTGCCTCTCCCAGTTGAGGGAGTCCCATTTGAGAGAGTAGGGATTGACATTGTTGGTCCCCTTGATCCTCCAACCTCCTCAGGCAACAGGTTTATACTTGTTGTAGTAGACCATGCTACTAGGTATCCTGAGGCAATTCCTATGAGGACTGTTACAGCTCCGGCTGTGGCTAAGGCCCTCCTTGGTATTTTTACCAGGGTCGGGTTTCCTAAGGAAGTAATCTCTGACAGGGGGTCAAACTTTATGCCCCACTACATGAAAGCCATGTGGAAAACCTGTGGAGTTACTTACAAGTTCTCAACGGCTTACCACCCACAAACCAATGGGTTGGTAGAATGGTTCAACTGAACCATGAAGAGCATGATAGGTGCTTTAGAGGAACCCCTTAAGCGTAAGTGGGACCTTCTACTGCCATGCCTTCTCTTTGCTTATAGAGAAGTCCCTCAGGAGGGAGTAGGTTATTCTCCCTTCGAGCTTCTCTGTGGTCATCCCGTCAGAGGTCTATTGGCCCTCATTAAGGAGGGGTTGGAAAGTGCTTCTTCCCCCAAGACAGTCAGAGTGACTGACTACGTGATAGGTCTCCGGAGGAGAATGTTGCACATGATGACGGAAGCAAGCGATATCTTGAAAGCTGGACAAGCATTGGTCAAGCACTGGCATGATCAAAAGGCTAACATGGTTGAGTTCGCTCAAGACCAGCTCGTTCTCGTTATGATCCCAACAAGGCAGAGGGCCTTGCAAGACAAATGGATGGGACCCTTCAGAGTTGTGGGTAAACTCGGAGAGGTCAACTATCTGGTGGACTTGGGCAATCCCAAGGAGGCTCCGACAGTCTTCCACACCAACCGACTCAAAGCGTATGTCTCAAGACCTGATGTATGAGCATTGCTTCTAGCATCATCAGAGGAAGAAGAAGTGAGTGAAGCTCTTCCGGATCTCCTCAGAGGCTTACCCTTAGACAAAAAAATTGAAGGAGTAAACCTCTCTTCAAATCTGACACCCGAGCAACAAGAAGAATGCAAATCTATGTTGAATCAGTTTGCCTCTCTGTTCTCGCTTTCACCAGGCTTGACCTCTTGGGGCCAGCATGACATACTCACTGGTGACTGTCTGCCAGTCAAAAGCCGAGGATACCGAATGTCAGAAAATGTACGAACCCACATCAAAGGTGAGGTCAGCAAGATGCTTCATCTCGGGGTAATAGAGCCCTCTACTAGTCCATGGTCTAGCCCAGTTGTGTTAGTACCAAAGGCCGGATCTAAAGAACTTAGATTCTGCGTGGATTATAGAGCTCTTAATGCAGTCACCAAGACTGATGCCCACCCTTTGCCAAGAACAGATGAGTTGGTGGATAAACTTGGCGTCGCCAAGTTCCTCAGCACATTTGACTTGACGTCAGGCTATTGGCAAATAGCCCTGACAGACCATGCCAAGGAGAAAACTGCATTTTCTACCCCCGTTGGCTTATACCAGTTTAAGGTAATGCCTTTCAGATTGAAAAATGCACCTGCTACATTTCAACGGATGGTAAACCAGGTTCTGAATGGGATGGAGGACTTCTGCATGGCATACTTGGATGACATAGCAGTTTTCAGCAATTCCTGGGAGGAACATGTGGACCACCTGAGATATGTTTTGCAGGCTCTTGGAAAGGCCAATCTGACCATAAAGGCAAGTAAATGCCAGATTAGACAGAGTAAAGTGGTCTACCTTGGACATGAGGTAGGAGGTGGAGAAATAAGGCCTTTGCTCAGTAAGATTGAAGCTGTTCAAAATTGGACAACACCTACTACTCAGACCCAAGTGAGAGCCTTCCTAGGCCTCACTGGGTATTACAGGAATTTCATTGAGAACTATGGGACCATAGCTTCTCCACTGAATGTCATCTCCTCGCCCAAATTTCCTAAAAAGTTTAGATGGAACGAGGAGTGCAATCAGGCTTTTACAAACCTGAAAAAGGTTCTTTGCCAAAACCCAGTACTCAGAGCTCCTGATTACCGCCAAATTTTCATTGTGCAGACAGATGCTTCAAATGTAGGAATAGGTGCCGTACTCAGTCAACTGGATGGGGAAGGTAGCGAGCACCCCGTTTGCTTCATCAGCCACAAGCTGAAGGATCCTGAAACAAGGTGGTAAACAATCGAAAGAGAGTGCTTTGCTATCGTGTAGGCTCTGAAGAAGTTTAGGCCATACTTGTATGGTTCTACTTTTGTCATTCAGACTGACCACCAACCCTTGAGATGGTTAATGCAAATGAAAGGGGAAAACCCAATACTACTGAGATGGTCATTCTGCCTGCAAGGGTTTGAATTCACCATTGAGCACAGGTCAGGGTGTCACCACCAAAATGCTGATGGTCTCTCTAGGATGTATGTCATTGACTAGAGGTATGAGATTCATCCAGGAGTGGATTAAATCCTCCTGTCCCTTAGTCTGCGGGGGTGGGGGCGAGTGTTAGGGAGAATTCTCTGTTTAGGCTGAATGTCCTAACCTAGTGAGCCACCAGCAGCTTTGCTGGATTTCTGGAGTTTGTTTTTTTCCATCCTGCCAAAAGTGAGACTTGTTTCTCCCACTCTTGGACATGAATGTGGTTAATTCCTTTGAATGTCAATGTGTTCTATGGGCTATGGGGTCTTTTACCCCCTAGGGTCTCATAAGTTTTTCTATGTGTGTTACACCACACCCTCTGTGCCGTAACACTGGGGCGTCCTAGAGAATCCCCACCATAGACTCCATACCCGGGGACTGACTACTGTCTCCCCGGGCATGTAAAGTCACCATTGGCTTTACTAGACCTAAATTTACTAACAGAACTAGTACAAACCATCCTATTGTGGACATACTGGTAGGGGTAATTCGATTAACCCTGGGTCTGTTATTCGAGGGGGCACTGTCCCGTACCCCCTGGTCGAGTTTTGGCTGGTGGCAGTGGAAACTACTTGTTATATTCGACCCCGAATATAACTCTATGGGATTCTTCCCATTGTTGGAGGTTAATACTTTTTCTCGTTAATCACTAACATACCACCGGTTTATTTATCTTAAATAAATCTATCGGTTGGTATTTTCTGCCAGAACTTGTTTTTTAAAATGGCGTCTGTGTTCGTCTCTGTGACTCCTAACCCAAAGGTTGGGCCCTTGTTCCACTTTTGGCGGGCTTCTGCACAGAGGCCCTCCAAAGTGGTGCCATTCGGTCTGGGTACCACAGGGGGTGTGGGAGGGGGTTTAGGCACCCTGGACTGAGTTGCCTTGCCAACTCAAGTCACACTCTGGTGTGATTGGCCCAAGTGGTGAGCCACCCCGCTCACCACTTAGCGTGTTTTGATTGACAGCTAGGCTGAATGAATGGGGGTTTTCTGCATAAAAGAAGGGCTTTTGGGACTGGATCTTCAGAAGTCGCCACAGGACCTAAGAATCCGACGAGGGTAAAGCTGAGCTGACCTGCAACGACAACACCTCCGGTGGAGCCCTGCTGAACCGACTCACCACTTCCCGACGACAGAGGAGATCTCCTCGCCGGAGAGTCTCTTCCCCTGACTGGTGGGAACAACCAGTCCCCTTTGCTTTTTCTTCGCTTCCAGGGCGTAGTGGTCGAATTGCCCGTGCTGAGCACCCCGGCAGCCGGATAGACACTAACCCGTACCAAGACCAAAAGGTGGTGCCTTGTGACGGAGCACTCCGCGGCTGGTCTCTTCCCTGGTGGTGCAACAATCTTCAACTTTCCTTCGACAACGAGAGCATCTCTCTCTTGGCAAAGCCCCGACTTGCATCCACCACCAGGAACATCTGCCCCGCCGGAGCTCTCTCTCCACATACAAGGTACCTTGTCCGCCTGGCTTCCCTTGTGTCGGTTAGCGTGAGGTGTCTTAATCCTCGCCTCTCCATTGGGTCACCTCCAAGCCTTCGTAACTTTCTGTTCTGAACTGGTCCAATCTTTCTGTGACAATTTTCGCCAAAGACTCGAAGTGCATTTCCACTGTGATACTTTTTGGGACACATCGCCTTGCCTCTCTCCGAGTGGGCCTGGCTTCTGACTTTGCGATCTACAGTAGACCCTGCCTTACTTGCCTTGCATTTGTTCGTAAAAATTGTGTTGGTACCGAGTTGATTTCATACCCTGCCTTTTCTCTCCCATCCTAACGAATACTAGAGTGCCATCTGGGTTAAAGCATTCACCTCTGTCTGTAAATAAGTGGTGCCATTGAACCTAGACTTGTCGAACTATTGTTAGGGGGATTGATTTACTTAAAGTAATTGTGATTGAAGTTGTCTGCCGTATTAGTGCCAGAGTGTTTTCTATAGATGTGTTGTTATAAATAAATACCTATATATCTTTACACCCAAGCTCTGTCCGTGTTTGCTTGTTCTACTGTGTAAATTGCCCTATTTTGTATACTCCACATACTGCCTAACTTTTCTTGAGAGAGGTCTGACTGCTCAGCCACAGCTACCAGGTGAATCTGGGTGGTACAGACAGCTACCAAGTGGGTTTACTGCCAACACCTGTAGGCCTAAATCTTTTGCAGTGGTCCCAGAGGGAACTGCACAGGTTTTCGGCTTAACAGTGCAGCAGCCCAGTGTCCATCCTTCTGTAATGCAGCCTTGAACCCACTAAAGTACAGAATTCTTTTCTGTGGAATGCAGCATGCATGGCCTCAGTTCCCACTGCCATGCACCTGTGTTCTGCAGCCCAGTGTCCACTCCTCTGTAATGCAGCCTCGACCACATGACAGAACAGCATTCTTTCCTATGTAATGCAGCATGCACCCACTCGGTTCCAGATGCCATCCCTCTGTAATGCATCCTTGGCCCCACTACAGTAGCATTGGTTCCTGTGTAATGCAGCATGCACCCACTCAGTTCATGCTGGCATGTACCTGTGTGCTGCAGCCCAGTGCCCATCCCTCTGTACTGCAGGCTTGACCCCACTACAGTACAGCATACTTTACTGTGTAATACAGCATGCATTCTCTCAGAACCCGTTGCCATGCACCTGTTTGCTGCAGCCCAGTGACCATCCCTCTGTAATGCAGCATTGACCCCATTACAGTACTGCATTCTTTCCTGTGGAATGCAGCATGTATTCCCTCAGTTGCCACTGCCATGCACCTGTGTGCTGTAGGACAGTGTCAATCCCTCTATAGTGTAGCCTTGACCACACTACAGTACATCATTCTTTCCTGTGGAATACAGTATGCATTCGCTCAGTTTCTGCTGCCATGCACCTGTCCACCCAGTGTCCACACCTCTCTAATGCAGCCTCGACCCCACTACAGAACACCATTCTTTCCTGTGTACTGCAGTAGGCACCCACTCGGTTAAAACTGCCATGCACCTGTGTGCAGCACCTCATTGGCCATCACTCTGTAATGCAGCCTTGACCCCACTACAGTACAGCATTCTTTCCTGTTCCATACTTCATGCATCCCCTCAGTTCCAGCTGCCATTCACCTGTGTGCTGCAGCCCAGTGGCCATCCCTCTGTAATGCAGCTTTTACCCCATTACAGTACATCATTCTTTCCTATGCAATGCAGCATGTATTCCCTCAGTTCCCACTGCCATGCACCTGTGTGCTGCAGCCCAGTATCCATCCCTCTATAATGCAGCCTTGAACCCACTAAAGTACAGCATTCTTTCCTGTGCAATTCTGCATGCATCCCCTCAGATACAGGTGCCATGCACCTGTGTGCTTTTGGCCAGTTTCCATCACTCTGTAATGTAGCCTTTATCGCACTACAGTACAGAATTTGTTCCTGTGCAATGATGCATGCATCCCCTCAGTTCCAGTTGCAATGCACCTGTGTGCTGCAGGACAGTGTCAATCCCTCTCTAATACAGCCTCAACCCCACTAGAGAACAACATTCTTTCCTGTGTACTGCAGTAGGCACCCACTCGGTTAAAACTGCAATGCACCTGTGTGCTGCAGCTCAGTGGCCATCCCTCTGTAATGCAGCCTTGACCCCACTACAGTACAGCATTCTTTTCAGTGTAATACAGCATGCATTCCCTTGGTTCCCGCTGCCATGCACCTGTGTGCTGCAGCCCAGTGACCATACCTCTGTAATGCAGCCTTGATCCCACTACAGAACAGCATTCTTTCCTGTGCAATGCAGCATGCATCCCCTTAGTTCCAGCTGCCATGCACCTGTTTGCTGCAGCCCAGTGTCCATCCCTCTGTAATGCAGCCTTGACCCCAATACAGTACAGCATTCTTTCTTCTGGAATACAGCATGCATCCCCTCAGTTCCTGCTGCCATGTGCCTGTGTGCTTCAGCCCAGGGTCCATCCCTCTGTAATGCAGCCTTGCCCCACTACAGTACAGCATTCTTTCCTGTGTAATTCAGCATGCATTCCCTCAGTCCCTGCTGCCATGTACCTGTGTGCTGCAGTCCACTGTCCATCCCTCTCTAATGCAGCTTTGACCCCACTACAGTACAACATTCTTTCCTGTATAATGCAGTAGGCACCCACTTGGTTAAAACTGCCATGCACCTATATGCTGCACCTCAGTGGCCATCCCTCTGTAATGCAGCCTTGTCCCCACTACAGTACAGCATTCTTTCCTGTTCAATACTGCATGCATCCCCTCAGTTCCAGCTGCCATTCACCTGTGTGGTACAGCCCAGTGCCTATGCCTCTGTAAGGCAGCTTTGACCCCATTACAGTACTGCATTCTTTCCTGTGCAATGCAGCATGCATTCCCTCAGTTCCCACCGCCATGCACCTGTGTGCTGCAGACCAGTGTCCATCCCTCTGTAATGCAGCCTTGACCCCACTACAGTACAGCATTCTTTCCTGTGCAATGCTGCATGCATTCCCTCAGATACAGGTGCCATGCACCTGTGTGCTGTTGGCCAGTTTCCATCACTCTGTAATGTAGTCTTTATCGCACTACAGTACAGAATTTGTTCCTGTGCAATGCTGCATGCATCCCCTCAGTTCCAGGTGCAATGCAACTGTGTGCTGTAGGACAGTGTCAATCCCTCTATAGTGTAGCCTTGACCACACTACAGTACATGATTCTTTCCTGAGGAATACAGTATGCATCCCCTTAGTTCCTGGTGCAATGCACTTGTGTGCTGTAGGACAGTGTCAATCCCTCTCTAATACAGCCTCGACCCCACTACAGAACAACATTCTTTCCTGTGTAATGCAGTTGGCACCCAATTGGTTAAAACCGCCATGCACCTGTGTGCTGCAGCTCAGTGGCCATCCCTCTGTAATGCAGCCTTGACCCCACTAGAGTACAGCATTATTTTCAGTGGAATACAGCATGTATCCCCTTGGTTCCCACTGTCATGCATCTGTTTGCTGCAACACAGAGTCCATTCCTCTGTAATGTAGCCTCGATCACATGACAGAACAGCATTCTTTCCTGTGGAATGCAGCATGCATTGCCTCAGTTCCCGCTGCCATGCACCTGTGCGCTGCAGCCCAGTCCACTCCTCTGTAATGCAGCCTCGACCACATGACAGAACAGCATTCTTTCCTGTGTAATGCAGCATGCACCCACTCGGTTCCAGATGCCATCCCTCTGTAATGCAGCCTTTAACCCACTACAGTACAGCATTATTTTCAGTGGAATACAGCATGTATCCCCTTGGTTCCCGCTGTCATGCATCTGTTTGCTGCAACCCAGAGTCCATTCCTCTGTAATGTAGCCTCGATCACATGACAGAACAGCATTCTTTCCTGTGGAATGCAGCATGCATTGCCTCAGTTCCCGCTGCCATGCACCTGTGCGCTTCAGCCCAGTGTCCAACCCTCTGTAATGCAACCTCGACCACACGATAGAAAAGCATTCTTTCCTGTGTAATGCAGAAAGCACCCACTCAGTTCCAGCTGCCTTGCACGTGTGTTCCAAAGCCCAGTGACCATACCTCTGTAATGCAGCCTTGATCCCACTACAGAACAACATTATTTCCTGTGCAATGCAGCATGCATTCTCTCAGTTCCAGCTGCCATGCACCTGTTTGCTGCAGCCCAGTGTCCATCCCTCTGTAATGCAGGCTTGACCCCACTAAAGTACAGCATTCTTTCCTCTGGAATACAGCATGCATCCCCTCAGTTCCTGCTGCCATGTGCCTGTGTGCTTCAGCACAGTGTCCATCCCTCTGTAATGCATCCTTGGCCCAACTACAGTAGCATTCATTCCTGTGTAATGCAGCATGCATTCCCTCAGTTCCCATTCCAATGCACATGCGTGCTGCAGCCCAGTGTCCATCAATCTGTAATGCATCCTTGGCCACACTACAGTACAGCATTATTTCCTGTGTAATCTAGCATAGATTCCCTCAGTTCCAATTGCCATGCATCTGTGTGTTGTAGGCCAGCGTCCATCCCTCTGTAATGTAGCCCTGACCCCACTACAGTTCAGCATTATTTCTTGTGCAATGCAGCATGCACCTAATCAGTTCCTGCTGGCATGTACCTGTGTGCTGCAGCCCAGTGTCCATCCCTCTGTACTGCAGCCTTGACCCCACTACAGTACAGCATACCGTACTGTGTAATACAGCATGCATTCTCTCAGATCCCGTTGCCATGCACCTGTTTGCTGCAACCCAATATCAACCCCTCTGTAATGCAGCCTTGACCCCACTATAGTACAGCATTCTTTAGTGTGGAATACAGCATGCATTGACTCAGTTCACGCTGCTATGCACCTGTGCTCTCCAACCCAGTGTCCACCCCTCTGTAATGCAGCCTCGACCACACGATAGAAAAGCATTCTTTCCTATGTAATGCAGAAAGTACCCACTCATTTCCAGCTGCCTTGCACCTTTGTGCTGCAGCCCAGGGACCATACCTCTGTAATGCAGCCTTGATCCCACTACAGAACAGCATTGTTTCTTGTGTAATGCAGCATGCATCCCCTCAGTTCCTGCTGCCATGCACCTGTGTGCTGAGCCCACTGTCCATCCCTCTCTAATGCAGATTTGACCCCACTACAGTACAACATTCTGTCCTGTTCAATACTGCATGCATCCCCTCAGTTCCAGCTGCCATTCACCTGTGTGCTGCAGCCCAGTGACCATCCCTCTGTAATGCAGCTTTGACCCCATTACAGTACTGCATTCTTTCCTGTGGTATGCAGCATGCATTCCTTCAGTTCCCACTACCATGCACCTGTGTGCTACAGCCCATTGTCCATCCCTCTGTAATGCAGCCTTGACTCCACTACAGAACAGCATTCTTTCCTGTGCGATGCAACAGACATTCCCTCAGTTCCCACTGCCATGCACCTGTGTGCTACAGCACAGTGTTCATCCCTCTGTAATGCAGCCTTGATCCCACTACAGTACAGCATTCTTTCCTGTGCAAGATGCATGCATCCCCTCAGGTACAGGTGCCATACACCAGTGTGCTGTTGGCCAGTTTCCATCACTCTGTAATGCAGCCTTTATCCCACTACTGTACAGAATGTGTTCCTGTGCAATGCTGCATGCATCCCCTCAGTAACAGGTGCAATGCACCTGCGTGCTGTAGGACAGTGTCAATTCCTCTATAGTGTAGCCTTGACCACACTACAGTACATCATTCTTTCCTATGGAATACAGCATGCATTCCCTCAGTTTCTGCTGCCATGCACCTGGCCACCCAGTGTCCACACCTCTCTAATGCAGCCTCGACCCCACTACAGAACAGCATTCTTTCCTATGTAATGCAGTAGGCACCCGCTCAGTTAAAACTGCAGCCCAGGGACCATACCTCTGTAATGCAGCCTTGATCCCACTACAGAACAACATTCTTTCTTGTGCAATGCAGCATGCATCCCCTAAGTTCCAGCTGCCATGCACCTGTGTGCTGCAGCACAGTGGCCATCCCTCTGTAATGCAGCCTTGATCCCACTACAGTAAAGCGTTCTTTTCAGTGGAATACAGCATGTATCCTCTCGGTTCCCGCTGCCATGCACCTGTTTGCTGCAGCCCAGTGTCTTCTCCTCTGCAATGCAGCCTCGACCACATGACAGAACAGCATTATTTCCTGTGTAATGCAGCATGCACCCACTCGGTTCCTGATGCCATGCACCTGTGTGCTTCAGCCCAGTGTCCATCCCTCTGAAATGCAGCCTTGACCCCACTACTGTACAGCATGCTTTCCTGTGTAAAGCAGCATGCGCCCACTTGGTTCCAGCTGCCATGCACCTGTGTCCTGGAGCCCAGTGTCCATCCCTCTGTAATGCAGCCGTTATCCCACTACAGTACAGCATTCTTTCCTGTGGAATACAGCATGCATTCCCTCAGTTTCCACTGCCATGCACCTGTGTGCTGTAGCCCAGTGTTCATCCCGTTGTAATGTAGCCTTGATCCCACTACAGTACAAAATTCTTTCCTGTGTAATTCAGCATGCATTCACTCAGTTCTCGCTGCCATGCACCCGTGTGCTTCAGCCCATTGTCCAACCCTCTCTAATGCAGCCTTGACCCCACTACAGTACAGCATTATTCCCTGTGGAATACAACATGCATCACCTCAGATCCTCCTGCCTTGCACCTGTGTGCTTCAGCCCAGTGTCCATCCCTCTACATACGTATAGCATGCTTTCCTGTGTAATGCAGCATGCATCCACTCAGTTCTAGCTGTCATGCACCTGTGTGCTGCAGCCGAGTGTCCATCCCTCTGTAATGCATCCTTGGCCCCACTACAGTAGCATTCGTTCCTTTGTAATGCAGCATGCATTCCCTCCGTTCCCGTTACAATGCACATGCGTGCTGCAGCCCGGTGTCCATCACTCTGCAATGCATCCTTGGTCACACTAAAGTACAGCATTATTTCCTGTTTAATGCAGCATTCATTCCCTTAGTTCAAGTTGCCCTGCATCTGTGTGTTTTAGGCCAGCATCCATCCCTCTGTAATGTAGCCCTGACCCCACTACAGTTCAGCATTCTTTCCTGTGTAATGCAGCATGCACCCACTCAGTTCTTGCTGGCATGCATCTGTGTGCTGCAGCCCAGTGTCCATCCCTCTGTACTGCAGCCTTGACCCCACTACAGTACAGCATACTTTCCTGTGTAATACAGCATGCATTCTCTCAGATCCAGTTGCCATGCACATGTGTGCTGCAGCCCAGTGTCCACCCAATTGTAATGTAGCCCTGACCCCACTACAGTCCAGCATTCTTCCCTGTGTAATACAGCATGCAACCACTCAGTTCCTGCTGGCAGGTATCTGTGTGCTGTGTGCTGTAGGCCAGTGTCCATCCCTCTGTACTGCAGCCTTGGCCCCACTACAGTACAGAAGCGCCGGAGCCCCAGAGAGAGGTTGGAGCCTCTCGCACTGCAGGAGCAGTGCACGCCCGCACCCTGCATCTTCAACATGCCCAGGTGAGCCTGTGGGCCCTGCGAGCATTGTCGGCGCTTACAGCTGATCCTGCGCGAATGCGGTGAAATCCGCATTTAATCACAACCTCTCCACATTTTCCTGCGACCATATTGCACGCTGTGCAAACGCTATTCCAGGCTGTTTGGCCTGCATCTTGTCCATCTGGGCAAATTACGTCCATTTTGCCCCACGAGGACCACCACAGGCCAAGATAGCCGCCCTGCACTTCATCTGAATATTGCTGGCCTGCATCCCGCCCCGACGCCTGATTGGTCTGCTGCGCAGACTTCCCCTCCAACCAGACGCCGGCAGGCGGCAGCCGGCTCCCCAACGAAGGTACACCAACAAAGGTACCTGTCGTGAGCCCTCAGAAGCGCCGGAGCCCCAGAGAGAGGTTGGAGCCTCTCGCACTGCAGGAGCAGTGCGCGCCCGCACCCTGCATCTTCAACATGCCCAGGTGAGCCCATGGACCCTGCGAGCATTGTCGGATGCTTACAGCTGATCCTGCGCGAATGCGGTGAAATCCGCATTTAATCACAACCTCATCCACATTTTCCTGCGACCATATTGCACGCTGTGCAAACGCTATTCCAGGCTGTTTGGCCTGCATCTTGTCCATCTGGGCAAATTAGGTCCATTTTGCCCCATGAGGACCAGCACAGGCCAAGATGGCCGCCCTGCACTTCGTCTGAATATTGCTGGCCTGCATCCCGCCCCGACGCCTGATGGGTCTGCTGCGTAGACTTCCCCTCCAACCAGACGCCGGCAGGCAGCAGCCGGCTCCCCAACGAAGGTACACCAACAAAGGTGCCTGTCTGGAGCCTCGGGAGCCAAGGGCCAGGATCCCTGCCCGTTCTGCTCCAGGTAAGCCTGCAACAAGCATATCCCCAATTACTGACCAGAACCATCTAATTCTTTTCGCATCTCCCTTTGCTCCTGCCTAATTTACGCCACCATCCCGCACGGCTGCACACACGTGTCCTGTCTATGCCCCTAACGTGCCGTGACACCCGGATACATCGTATCCCACCACCTGACTCACCCTCGTTGAACATCCTGGCCACCCACTCGCAGCTATAAACATTATGGACCACATGCTCTATACCTACTGCTGCACACTGTGTTTCTCTTATGTGCCCGTCTCCTTCAGGCCTCTCATTACAGCCCCCCTGAGTTACCAGTATATTATGTGTGCCATTTCGATCCTAGATGCCTTCTATTGTGCCTAGTGAACTGTTCTGTATTGCTACTAGCTGCCTAATTTGCGCCATTATCAAAACTAGATGCCTCTGTACTGTGCCTATTTGTCTGGATTTGCACTGCTGTTGGTTGTTTAATTGTGCCATTTCAAATTTAGATGTCCCTGTACTGGGCCTACTGACATGATTTGCACTGCTGTTGGCTGCCTAACTGTGCCATTTCGAATTTAGATGTCGCTGTACTATGCACTGCTGTTGGTTGCCTAATTGTGCCATTGCTGTTGGTTGTTCAATTGTGCCTTTTCGAACTTAGATGTCCCTGTACTGCGCCTATTGACATGATTTGCACTGCTGTTGGTCGCCTAACTGCGCCAGTTCAAATCTAGATGTCCCTGTACAGTGCCTATTGACCTGTTTTGTACCGCTGTTGGATGCCTAATTTGTGCCACCTCGAATTTAGATGTCCCCGTATTGTACCTATTGACATGATTTGCACTGCTGTTGGTCGCCTAACTGCGCCAGTTCAAATCTAGATGTCCCTGTACTGTGCCTATTGACCAGTTTTGCTTTTCTGTTGGTTGCTTATTTGCACCACGTTATCTCTTCATACCCTGTGTCTAGAGCCCATATATCTACATCCTCAGTCCCTGAGAAATAAAAGCTGCGACATGCAGCTAAGAACCTTTGCCAGCACTGTCCTTATACTCACAGTCTTTTTAGGACTGTCAGCCTGCACTGCACCCAGCTACCGTACAAGCACCCCTAAGACTTCCCATAACTGCCAACCCATTCTCCCTTCAACCATGCTTCACTATCCTGACCATCCACCAAACCCTTACCTCAATGACCCAGCCCTTTGGCTCAAGCACTTTGCCACTAAACCTACTCCAAACATCCCATGTACTCTACAACAAAGGAATTGTAGACTTAGAACTAGACTGCCCAGACCACCTTGTACCTTGCGCAATCGCTCTGCACCCTCACTGCCCAACTGAACCGTAACGCCTAGTCCTCCACTCCCCACCACACCCATCTCAGCACTAAAGGGAGCCCTTATCAATGCAAGATCCCACAGGGCTCATGCCCTTGACATCGCAGACCTCATGACCGTCCAGAACCTTGACTTCCTAGCTATCACCGAAACTTGGTTACATGATGCCTCTGGCCCACTCCTCGCCCTATCACTACCCAAGGGTTATACCATTATCAGAAACGATCGCCAATCCAACCTGTCGAAAGGAGGAGGAGTCGCCTTTATACATAGTGACAAAATTGTTATGAGAGTTGCTCCCCACATACAACTTAGTTCTGCAGAATCTCTTTCAGTGAAACTATCGCTCTCTCCTACCAACACAGCAACACTCCACCTTATATACAGACCGCCAGGCCCACTGGGCTCATTCATTGATGATATTGCCTCTACCCTGTCGACTAATACTAAGCCTAAATCTCAGATACTGTTACTAGGCGACCTTAACCTAGGCCTCTCAGATCCCAAGGACCACATGGCCGCTGAAGTAGACACCACCCTTTCCAACCTAGACTTCCAACAGCGCATTTGTGATCCTACACACATCAAAGGCAGAACGCTCGACTGGCTAGCAGACCTTAACTGTAACACTAATGTCATCTCTATCGATGCCTGCGCCTGGTCCGACCACCATGTTACTACCTTCCTTCCTTCCTGCCAGCCACCAACCCCCAATCCACACCCACCATAGCCCCCACCATACCGACTAGAAATAAAAAAGACATCACCAGGGAGAAACTGCTTCCTCTTATCCTCCCTTGCATAAACCCTCTTGCCTCACGGCATAAGGACAAGGACCCTACTGTTTTAGTAGACACTTTTAAAAGGCTAATGACCAATGCCATTGAGAGCATAGCTCCACTAAAGATCTGCAAAGCCAAACAACAGTCCCACCTGAACTCTTGGTTCACCCCGCAGCTCAACGCGCTGCGCAAAGAAAAGCGCAAGGCCGAAGCACTCTGGAAAAGTCACCCGAGCGAAACTAATAAAGCCTCCCTTTTGATCACCTCTCTTAACTATAAGGAGGCCATATTACAAGCCAAAAAGGAGACTTACAACTCACGCATAGCCCAGGCAGAATCAAACACTAGAGAATTATTTAAAATTCTCAAAGAGCTTGAATCCCCCTCACCTGCTCCAGACACGTGCACCAAGGACAGCACCTGGTGCAACAATATACAAAATGCCCTTCTTAATAAAATATCTACCTTGCAATCCAAAATCAACGCCAAACAAAATACCCTCCACACCCCTATATTTAGTAATACCAGGCCACCTAAAATAATTACCCCTGACTCCCCGGTGCCGTTCAGCTTCACACCACTCACTGTTCTGGAGGTTGAAAAAATCATCTGTAACCTAAAACCTTCAAACTGCCAAGGGGACGCCTGTCCAGCCCCGATCATCAAGGATTCGGCTCATGACCTCGCCCCTTTTATCACCACCTTTATCAACGCCTCCTTTCAATCGGGAGTGGTCCCCAATAACCTGAAGGATGCGTGGGTCATCCCTCTCCTAAAAAAACCACCCTAGACCCGGAGGTTCCAACGAATTACAGGCCCATCACAACGGTCCCATTTCTGCTAAAAATCTTGGATAGAGCAGCCTATCTACAGATACAGAACTATCTGGAATCAAACAACCTATTAGGCATGAGACAATCTGGCTTCAGACCTAAGCACGGTACGAAGACAGCCCTCCTCGATCTCAAAACCCAGATTGAGGATCTCAAAGACAAAGGTAAACTAGCCATGTTACTACTATTAGATATGTCTGCGGCCTTTGATTTGGTTAATCACCAAATCCTCTGTCACCATCTAAAAACTGCAGCTCATTTCTCCGATACGGCCACTAACTGGATTCAATCCTTCTTGGATAACAGACAGATGAGGGTATTCTCGCCCACCTCCGCTGCTGACCCTGCACCAGTCCCCTGTGGTGTCCCCCAAGGATCGTGTGTATCCCCTACCCTCTACAATGTATTTACTAAACCCTTTTTTGATGTGCTTGACTATCTGGGTGTCACCTACACGAATTATGCTGATGACACCCAGATACTCATCCCCATCACGGGTGATTACACAGTAGATTCTAAAGCCTTAAATGACGTTTACCACGTCATTCAAACATGGATGGCCCAACATGAGCTTTGTCTCAATGATGACAAGACAGAGCTCCTCATCCTAGGTACTCAGCAAAGACTAAACAAGTTGAACCCTATGTTCAGTTCCTTTAACATTCGATGGAAACCTAATAAAAGTCTCCAAAGACACCAAAACGCTTGGAATCTACCTCGATTCCACCCTCTCCCTTCACAGACAAACCAATACAGTTGCGGCCGCCGCCGCCTATACCTGCAAATTGATCACAGCATGTCGCCCTTTTCTTTCCATGCACAACTGTACTACCCTTGCTAGGACCCTGGTCATGTCCAAACTGTACTACTGTAATGCACTGTACCAGGGCACTAATCAGGGTAACCTAGACAAGCTCAAGATCATACAACGCCATCAGGGCAGCCCTCAACATCCCCAGATCCGCACACATTTCGGATACCAGGAAGAGCCTTCATTGGTTGTCAGTCACCCAAAGGATCTCACTAAAATCGCTCGCCCTAACCTACAAATGTATGAATAACCTGGCCCCCACTTATCTCTCCTCACGATTCTCGCTGTACACCCCAGTTCGCTCCATTAGATCCACTCTGAACCAGAGCCTACTGATACCGAGATACAAGCTCCAAACAGCCGGTGGATCTAGCTTCCCAGTCCCGGCAGCTAAATTGTGGAACACTGTCCCCTTGACTATCAGAAACCTCCCCTCCCTCAACCTATTCAAACACAGAGCCAAATGTTGGCTAGTCTCCTCCAATGCCCAAGCTACACTCTGAAACGCGATGCGATAACCTTTGTTTGGGTTGTAATCGACAAATCTTGTATCGTTGTACTACTTACCTATGCCTTCTATGCTATATTTATTGATTGTCATGTAATCACTGTATGCAACCTATGTAACCATTGCTTTAAGATATGCGCCCGGTAGCCTCCGGGCCTGGTTTGCGCTATACAAATAAACAAATACAATACATCATTGTTTATTGTGTAATACAGCATTCTCTCAGTTGCCATTGCCATGCACCTGTGTACTGCAGCCCAGTATCCATCCCTCTGTAATACAGCCTTGATCCCACTACAAAACAGCATTCTTTCCTGTGCAATGCACTATGCATTCCCTCACTTCTTACTGCTATGCACCTGTGTGCTGCAGCCAAGTGTCCATCCCTCTGTAATGCAGCCTTGACCCCACTACAGTACAGCATTCTTTCCTGTGCAATGCTACATGATTCCCCACATGTCCATGTGCCATGCACCTGTGTGCTGTTGGCCAGTTTCCATCACTCTGTAATGTAGAATTTATCGCACTAGAGTACAGAATTTGTTCCAGTGAAATGCTGCATGCATCCCCTCAGTTCCAGGTGCAATGCACCTGTGTGCTGCAGCCCAGTATCCATCCCTCTGTAATGCAGTCTTGACCCCACTACAGTCCAGCATTCTTCCCTGTGTAATACAGCATGCATTCTCTCAGTTCCCGCTGCCATGCACCTATGTGCTGCAGACCAGTGTCCACCCCTCTCTAATGTAGACTCAACCCCACTACAGAACAGCATTCTTTCCTGTGCAATGCAGCATGCACCCACTCGGTTCCAACTGCCATGCACCTGTGTGCAGCAGCTCAGTGGCCATCCCTCTGTAATGCAGCCTTGACCCCACTACAGTACAGCATTCTTTCCTGTGTAATACAGCATGTATCCCCTCAGTTTCCACTGCCATGCACATGTGTGCTGCAACCCAGTGTCCATCCCTCTGTAATGTAGCCTTGACCCCACTACATTACAGCATTCGTTCCTGTGTAATGCAGCGTACACCCACTCGGTTCCAGCCGTCATGCACCTCTATGCTGTAGGCCAGTGTCTATCCCTCTGTAATGCAGCCTTGACCCCACTGCAGCACAGCATTCTTTCCTGTGTAATTCAGCATGCACCCACTCGGTTCCAGCTGCCATGCACCTGGGTGCTGTAGGCCAGTGTCCATCCCTCTGTAGTGGAGCCTTGACCCCACTACAGTACAGCTTTCTCTCTGTGGAATACTGCATGCATTCTCTCAGTTCCTGCTGCAATGCACCTGTGTGCTGCATCTCAGCGTCCATTCCTCTGTAATGTAGCCTTGACCCCATTACTGTATATAATTCTTCACTGTGTAATGCAGCATGCACCCACACAGTTACGTCTGGCATGCACCTATGTGCTGTAAGCCAGTGTCCATCCCTCTGTAATGTAGCCTTGACCCCACTACAGTACAGCTTTCTCTCTG
The DNA here is from genome assembly GCF_040938575.1 of Ambystoma mexicanum. Lineage (NCBI taxonomy): Eukaryota > Metazoa > Chordata > Amphibia > Caudata > Ambystomatidae > Ambystoma > Ambystoma mexicanum. The sequence goes on along the minus strand of NC_090924.1, from coordinate 1,472,350,280 downwards.
TGGAATACTGCATGCATTCTCTCAGTTCCTGCTGCAATGCACCTGTGTGCTGCAGCTCAGCATCCTTTCCTCTGTAATGTAGCCTTGACCCCACTACTGTACATAATTCTTCCCTGTGTAATGCAGCATGCACCCACACAGTTACGTCTGGCATGCACCTGTGTGCTGTAAGCCAGTGTCCATCCCTCTGTAATGTAGCCCTGACCACACTACAGTCCAGCATTCTTTACTGTGTAATGCAGCATGCACCCACTCAGTTCCTGCTAACATTTACCTGTGTGTTGTAGGCCAGTGTCCATCCCTCTGTACCACACCCTTGACCCTACTACAGTACAGCATTCTTTCCTGTGTAATACAGAATGCATTCTCTCAGTTCCCGATGCCATGCACCTGTGTGCTGTGGGCCATTTCCATTTCTCTGTAATGCAGCCTTGGCCCCACTACAGTACAGCATTCTTTCCTGTTCAATGCTGCATGCGTCCCCTCGGTTCCAGCTGCAATGCACCTGTGTGCTGCAGCTCATTGTCCGTCCCTCTGTAATGCAGCTTTGACCCAACTACAGAACATAATTCTTTTCTGTGCAAAGCTGCATGCATCCCCTCAGTTCCAGCTGTCATGCCCCTGTGTTTTGTAGGCCACTGTCCACCCATCTGTAATGCCGGCTTGACCTCACTACAGTACAGCATTCTTTCCTGTGCAATGCTGCATGCATCCCCTCAGTTCGTGGTGCCATGCACCTGTGTGCTGAAGGCCAGTGCCCATCCCTCTTTAATGCAGCCTTGCCAACCACTACAGTACAGCATTCTTTCCTGGGTAATGCAGCATGCACCCACTCAGTGGCAACTGCCATGCATCTTTGTGCTGCAGCTCAATGACCATCCCTCTGTAATGCAGCCTTGACCCCACTACAGTACAACATTCTTTCCTGTGGAATACAGCATGTATCCCCTCAGTTCCCGCTGCCATGCACTTTTGTGCTGCAGCCCAGTTTCCATCTCTCTGTAATGCAGCCTTGACCCCACTACAGTAGAACATTATTTTCTCTGGAAAACAGCATGCATCCCCTCATTTCCTGCTGCCATGCACCTGTGTGCTGCAGCCCTGTGTCCATCCCTCTGTAATGCAGCCTTGACCGCACTACAGTACAGAATTTGTTCCTGTGTATTTCAGCATGCATTCTCTCAGTTCCTGCTGCCATGCACCTGTGTGCTGCAGCCCAGTGTCCATTCCTCTGTAATGCAGCCTTGACCGCACTACAGTACAGAATTCTTTCCTGTGTAATTCAGCATGCATTCCCTCAGTTCCTGCTGCCATGGACCTGTGTGTTGTAGGCCAGTATCCACCCCTCTGTAATGCAGGCTTGACCCCACTACAGTACAGCATTCTTTCCTGTGCAATGCTGAATGCATCCCCTCAGTTCGAGGTGCCATGCACCTGTGTGCTGAAGGCCAGTGCCCATCCCTCTGTAATGCAGCCTTGCCAATCACTACAGTACAGCATTCTTTCCTGTGTAATGCAGCATGCACCCACTCGGTTGCAACTGCCATGCATCTTTGTGCTGCAGCTCAATGGCCATCCCTCTGTAATGCAGCCTTGAACCCACTACAGTACAACATTCTTTCCTGTGGAATACAGCATGTATCCCCTCAGTTCCCGCTGCTATGCACTTTTGTGCTGCAGCCCAGTTTCCATCTCTCTGTAATGCAGCCTTGACCCCACTACAGTACAACATTATTTTCTCTGGAAAACAGCATGCATCCCCTCATTTCCTGCTGCCATGCACCTGTGTGCTGCAGCCCAGTGTCCATCCCTCTGTAATGCAGCCTTGACCCCACTACAGTACAGAATTCTTTCCTGTGTAATTCAGCATGCATTCCCTCAGTTCCTGCTGCCATGGACCTGTGTGCTGCAGCATATTGTCCATCCCTCTGTAATGCCGCCTTGACCCCATTACAGAACAACATTATTTCCTGTGCAATGCTGCATGCATCCACTCAGATCCAGCTGCCATGCACCCGTGTTCTGTAGGCCAGTGTAAATCCCTTTGTAATGCAGCCTTGATCCCACTACAAAACAGCATTCTTTCCTGTGCAATGCACTATGCATTCTGTCACTTCTCACTGCTATGCACCTGTGTGCTGCAGCCCAGTGTCCATCCCTCTGTAATGCAGCCTTGACCCCAGTACAGTACAGCATTCTTTCCTGTGCAATGCTACATGATTCTCCACATGTCCATGTGCCATGCACCTGTGTGCTGTTGGCCAGTTCCCATCACTCTGTAATGTAGACTTTATCGCACTAGAGTACAGAATTTGTTCCAGTGAAATGCATGCATCCCCTCAGTTCCAGGTGCAATGCACCTGTGTGCTGCAGCCCAGTATCCATCCCTCTGTAATGCAGTCTTGACCCCACTACAGTACAGCATTCTTCCCTGTGTAATACAGCATGCATTCTCTCAGTTCCCGCTGCCATGCACCTATGTGCTGAAGATCCCTGTCCACCCCTTTCTAATGTAGACTCAACCCCACTACAGAACAGCATTCTTTCCTGTGTAATGCAGCATGCACCCACTCGGTTCCAACTGCCATGCACCTGTGTGCTGCAGCTCAATGGCCATCCTTCTGTAATGCAGCCTTGACCCCACTATAGTACAGCATTCTTTCCTGTGTAATACAGCATGTATCCCCTCAGTTCCCACTGCTATGCACGTGTGTGCTGCAACCCAGTGTCTATCCCTCTGTAATGTAGCCTTGACCCCACTACAGTACAGCATTCGTTCCTGTGTAATGCAGCGGGCACCCACTCGGTTCCAGCCGTCATGCACCTCTATGCTGTAGGCCAGTGTCTATCCCTCTGTAATGCAGCCTTGACCCCACTGCAGCACAGCATTCTTTCCTGTGTAATTCAGCATGCACCCACTCGGTTCCAGCTGCCATGCACCTGGGTGCTGTAGGCCAGTGTCCATCCCTCTGTAATGTAGCCTTGACCCCACTACAGTACAGCTTTCTCTCTGTGGAATACTGCATGCATTCTCTCAGTTCCTGCTGCAATGCACCTGTGTGCTGCAGCTCAGAGTCCATTCCTCTGTAATGTAGCCTTGACCCCACTACTGTACATAATTCTTCCCTGTGTAATGCAGCATGCACCCACACAGTTATGTCCGGCATGCACCTGTGTGCTGTAGGCCAGTGTCCATCCCTCTGTAATGTAGCCTTGACCCCACTACAGTACAGCTTCCTCTCTATGGAATACTGCATGCATTCTCTCAGTTCCTGCTGCAATACACCTGTGTGCTGCAGCTCAGCGTCCATTCCTCTGTGATGTAGCCTTGACCCCACTACTGTACATAATTCTTCCCTGTGTAATGCAGCATGCACCCACACAGTTATGTCTGGCATGCACCTGTGTGCTGTAGGCCAGTGTCCATCCCTCTGTAATGTAGCCTTGACCCGACTACAGTACAGCATTCTCTCTGTGGAATACTGCATGCATTCTCTCAGTTCCTGCTGCAATGCACCTGTGTGCTGCAGCTCAGCGTCCATTCCTCTGTAATGTAGCCTTGACCCCACTACTGTACATAATTCTTCCCTGTGCAATGCAGCATGCACCCACACAGTTACGTCTGGCATGCACCTGTGTGCTGTAAGCCAGTGTCCATCCCTCTGTAATGTAGCCCCGACCACACTACAGTCCAGCATTCTTTCCTGTGTAATGCAGCATGCACCCACTCAGTTCCTGCTAGCATGTACCTGTGTGTTGTAGGCCAGTGTCCATCCCTCTGTACTGCAGCCTTGACCCCACTACAGTACAGCATTCTTTCCTGTGTAATACAGCATGCATTCTCTCAGTTCCTGATGCCATGCACCTGTTGTGCTGCAGCCCAGTATCCATCCCTCTGTAATGCAGCCTTGACCCCACTACAGTACAGCATTCTTTCCTGTGGAATACAGCATGTATCCCCTCAGTTCCCATTGCCTTGCACGTGTGTGCTGCAGCCCAGTGTCCATCTATCTGTAATGCAGCCTTGTCCCCACTACAGTACATCATTCTTTCCTGTGTAACTCAGCATGCATCCTCTCAATTCCCACTGTCATGCACCTGTGTGCTGTGGGCCATTTTCCATTTCTCTGTAATGCAGCCTTGGCCCCACTACAGTACAGTATTCTTTCCTGTGGAATATAGCATGCATCCCCTGAGTTCCAGCTACCATGCACCTGTGTGCTGCAGCCCAGTGTCCATCCCTCTGTAATGAAGCCTTTACCCCTCTACAGTACAGAATTCTTTCCTGTGGATTAAAGCATGCATTCTTCTCAGTTCCCGTTGCCATGCACCTGTGTGATGCAGCCCAGTGTCCACCCCACTGTAATGTAGACTTGACCCACTACAGTCCAGCATTCTTCCCTGTGTAATACAGCATGCACCCACTCAGTTCCAGCTGGCATGTGTCTGCGTGCTGTAGGCTAGTGTCCATCCCTCTGTACTGCCACCTTGACCCCACTACAGTAGATAATTATTTACTGTGTAATACAGCATGCATTCTCTCAGTTCCCATTGCCATGCACCTGTGTGCTGAAGCCCAGTATCCATCCCTCTGTAATGCAGCCTTGACCACACTACAAAACAGCATTCTTTCCTGTGTAATACATCATGCATTCTCTCAGTTCCCACTTCCATGCACGTATGTGCTGCAGCCCATTGTCCACCCCTCTCTACTTTAGACTCGACCCCACTACAGAACAGCATTCTTTCCTGTGTATTGCAGCATGCACCCACTCGGTTCCAACTGCCATGCAACTGTGTGCTGCAGCTAAGTGGCCATCCCTCTGTAATGCAGCCTTGAAACCACTACAGTACATCATTATTTTCTCTGGAAAACATCATGATCCACTCAGTTCCTGCTGCCATGCACTTGTGTGCTGGAGCCCTGTGTCCATTCCTCTGTAATGCAGCCTGGACCCCATTACAGTACAGCATTCTTTCCTGTGGAATACAGCATGCATTCCCTCACTTCCCGCTGCCATACACCCGTGTACTGCAGCCCAATGTGCATCCCTCTCTAATGCAGCCTTGAACCCACTACAGTAAAGCATTATTTCCTGTGTAATGCAGCATGCATCCACTCAGTTCCAGGTTCCATGCACATGTGTGTTGGAGCCCAGTTTCCACCCCTCTGTAATGTAGCCTTGACCCCACTACAGTACAGCATTCTTTCCTGTTCAATGTTGCATGTGTCCCCTCAGTTCCAGTGCCATGCCCCTGTGTTTTGTAAGCAAGTGTCCACCCCTCTGTAATGCAGGCTTGACCACACTACAGTACCACATTCTTTCCTGTGCAATGCTGCATGCATCCCCTCAGTTCGAGGTGCCATGCAACTGTGTGCTGAAGTCCAGTGCCCATCCCGCTATAATGCAGCCTTGCTCCCACTACAGTACATCATTCTTTCCTGTGTAATACAGCATGCATCCCCTCAGTTCCCACTGTCATGCACCTGTGTGCTGTAGGCCATTTTCCATCTCTCTGTAATGCAGTCTTGGCCCCACTACAGTACAGTATTCTTTCCTGTGGAATGCAGCATGCATCCCCTGAGTTCCATCTACCATGCACCTGTGTGTTGCAGCCCAGTGTCCATCCCTTTGTAATTTAGCCTTGACCCAACCACAGTACAGCATTCTTTCCTGTGGAATACTGCATGCATTCCCTCAGGTCCCACTGTCATGCACATATGTGCTGCAGCCCAGTGTCCATCCCGTTGTAATGGAGCCTTGATCCCCCTACAGTACAGCATTCTTTCCTGTGTAATTCAGCATGCATTCCCTTGGTTCCTGCTGCCGAGCACCTGTGTGCTGCAGCCCAGTATTCATCCCTCTCTAATGCAGCCTTGACCACACTACAGTACAGCATTATTTCCTTTGGAATACAGCATGCATTCCTTCAGTTCCTGCTGCCATGCACCTGTGTGCTGCAGCCCAGTGTCCATCCCTCTCTAATGCAGCCTTGACCCCACTGCAGTAAATAATGATTTCCTTTGTAATGCAGCATGCACCAACTCAGTTCCAGGTGCCATGCACATGTGTGCAGCAGCCCAGTGTCACCCCTCTGTAATGCAGTATTGACCCCACTACAGTACAGCATTCTTTCCTGTGTAATACAGCATGCAGTCTATCAGTTCCCGGTGCCATGCACCTGTTGTGCTGCAGCCCAGTATCCATTCCTCTGTAATGCAGCCTTGACCCCACTACAGTACATCATTCTTTCCTGTGTAATACAGCATGCATCCCCTCAGTTCCCACTGTCATGCACCTGTGTGCTGTAGGCCATTTTCCATCTCTCTGTAATGCAGTCTTGGCCCCACTACAGTACAGTATTCTTTCCTGTGGAATGCAGCATGCATCCCCTGAGTTCCATCTACCATGCACCTGTGTGTTGCAGCCCAGTCTCCATCCCTTTGTAATTTAGCCTTGACCCAACCACAGTACAGATCCCGTTGTAATGGAGCCTTGATCCCCCTACAGTACAGCATTCTTTCCTGTGTAATTCAGCATGCATTCCCTTGGTTCCTGCTGCCGAGCACCTGTGTGCTGCAGCCCAGTATTCATCCCTCTCTAATGCAGCCTTGACCACACTACAGTACAGCATTATTTCCTTTGGAATACAGCATGCATTCCTTCAGTTCCTGCTGCCATGCACCTGTGTGCTGCAGCCCAGTGTCCATCCCTCTCTAATGCAGCCTTGACCCCACTGCAGTAAATAATGATTTCCTTTGTAATGCAGCATGCACCAACTCAGTTCCAGGTGCCATGCACATGTGTGCAGCAGCCCAGTGTCACCCCTCTGTAATGCAGTATTGACCCCACTACAGTACAGCATTCTTTCCTGTGTAATACAGCATGCAGTCTATCAGTTCCCGGTGCCATGCACCTGTTGTGCTGCAGCCCAGTATCCATTCCTCTGTAATGCAGCCTTGACCCCACTAAAGTACAGCATTCTTTCCTGTGCAATGCTGCATGCATCCCCTAAGTTCGAGGTGCCATGCAACTGTGTGCTGAAGTCCAGTGCCCATCCCGCTATAATGCAGCCTTGCTCTCAATACAGTACATCATTCTCTCCTGTGTAATACAGCATGCATCCCCTCAGTTCCCACTGTCATGCACCTGTGTGCTTTAGGCCATTTTCCATCTCTCTGTAATGCAGCCTTGGCCCCACTACAGTACAGTATTCTTTCCTGTGGCATGCACATGCATCCCCTGAGTTCCATCTACCATGCACCTGTGTGTTGCAGCCCAGTGTCCATCCCTCTGTAATTTAGCTTTGACCCAACCACAGTACAGCATTCTTTCCTGTGGAATACTGCATGCATTCCCTCAGGTCCCACTGCCATGCACATATGTGCTGCAGCCCAGTGCCCATCCCGTTGTAATCGAGCCTTGATCCCACTACAGTACAGCATTCTTTCCTGTGTAATTCAGCATGCATTCCCTCGGTTCCTGCTGCCAAGCACCTGTGTGCTGCAGCCCAGTATCCATCCCTCTCTAATGCAGCCTTGACCACACTACAGTACAGCATTATTTCCTTTGGAATACAGCATGCATTCCCTCAGTTCCTGCTGCCATGCACCTGTGTGCTGCAGCCCAGTGTCCATCCCTCTCTAATGCAGCGTTGACCCCACTGCAGTAAATAATAATTTCCTTTGTAATGCAGCATGCACCAACTCAGTTCCAGGTGCCATGCACATGTGTGCAGCAGCCCAGTGTCACCCCTCTGTAATGCAATATTGACCCACTACAGTACAGCATTCTTTCCTGTGTAATACAGCATGCAGTCTATCAGTTCCCTGTGCCATGCACCTGTTGTGCTGCAGCCCAGTATCCATCCCTCTGTAATGCAGCCTTGACCCCACTACAGTACAGCATTCTTTCCTGTGCAATGCTGCATGCATCCCCTAAGTTCGAGGTGCCATGCAACTGTGTGCTGAAGTCCAGTGCCCATCCCGCTATAATGCAGCCTTGCTCCCACTACAGTACATCATTCTTTCCTGTGTAATACAGCATGCATCCCCTCAGTTCCCACTGTCATGCACCTGTGTGCTTTAGGCCATTTTCCATCTCTCTGTAATGCAGCCTTGGCCCCACTACAGTACAGTATTCTTTCCTGTGTAATACAGCATGCATCCCCTCAGTTCCCACTGTCATGCACCTGTGTGCTGCAGCCCAGTGTCCATCCCTCTGTAATGAAGCCTTTACCCCTCTACAGTACAGCATTCTTTCCTGTGGATTACAGCATGCATTCTCTCAGTTCCCGCTGCCATGCACCTGTGTGCTGCAGCCCAGTTTTCACCCCACTGTAATGTCGACCTGACCCACTACAGTCCAGCATTCTTCCCTGTGTAATACAGCATGCACCCACTCAGTTCCTGCTGGCATGTATCTGTGTGCTGTAGGCTAGTGTCCATCCCTCTGTACTGCCGCCTTGACCCACGACAGTAGATAATTATTTACTGTGTAATACAGCATGCATTCTCTCAGTTCACCGTTGCCATGCACCTGTGTGCTGAAGCCCAGTATCCATCCCTCTTTAATGCAGCCTTGACCCCACTAAAAAAACAGCATTCTTTCCTGTGTAATACAGCATCCATTCTCTCAGTTCCCACTGCCATGCACATGTGTGCAGCAGCCCTGTGCCACCTCTCTGTAATGCAGCATTGACCCCACTACAGTACAGTATGCTTTCCTGTTAAATGCTCCATGCGTCCCCTCGGTTCCAGCTGCCATGCACCTGTGTGCTGCAGCCCAGTGTCCATCCCTCTGTAATGCAGCCTTGACCATTCTACAGTACATCATTCTTTCCTGTGCAATACTGCATGCATCCCCTCAGTTCCAGCTGCCATGCCCTTGTGTTTTGTAGGCCAGTATCCACCTCTCTGTAATGCAGGCTTGACACCACTACAGTACAGCATTCTTTCCTGTGCAATGCTGAATGCATCCCCTCAGTTCGAGGTGCCATGCACCTGTGTGCTGTAGGCCAGTACCCATCCCTCTGTAATGCAGTCTTGCCCCCACCACAGTACATCATTATTTCCTGTGTAATGCAGCATGCGTCCCCTCAGTTCCCACTGTCATGCACCTGTGTGCTGTAGGCCATTTTTCATCCCTCTGTAATGCAGCCTTGACCCCTCTACATTACATCAATGTTCCTGTGGAATACAGCATGCATTCCCTCAGTTCCTTCTGCCATGCACCTGTGTGCTGCAACCTAGTGTTCGCCCCTCTGTAATGTAGCCTTGACCCCACTACAGTACAGCATTCTTTCCTGTGTAATGCAGACTATACCCACTCAGTTCCAGCTGTCATGCAATTGTGTGCTGCAGGCCAGTGTCCATCCCTCTGTAATGCAGCCTTGATCCCACTACAGTATAGCTTTCTTTCGTGTGTAATGCAGCATGTTCGCACTCAGTTCCAGCTGTCATGCACTCGTGTGCTGTAGGCCAGTGTCCATCCCCCTGTAATGCAGCCTTGGCTCCACTACAGTACGGTATTCTTTCCTGTGTAATGCAGCATGCACCCACTCGGTTCCAGCTGCCATGCACCTGTGTGCTGGAGGCCAGTGTCCATCCCTCTGTAATGCAGCCTGTACCCCACTACAGTACAGCATTCTTTCCTGTGTAATGCACCATGCATCCCCTCAGTTCCCACTGTCATGCACCTGTGTGCTGTAGGCCATTTTACAGCATTACACACGTAATGCAGCCTTGACCCCAATACAGTACATCATTGTTCCTGTGGAATACAGCATGCATTCCCTCAGTTCCTGCTGCCATGCACCTGTGTGCTTCAACCTTGTGTTCACCCCTCTGTAATGTAGCCTTGATCCCACTACAGTATAGCTTTCTTTCGTGTAATGCAGCATGTTCCCACTCAGTTCCAGCTGTCATGCACTTGTGTGCTGTAGGCCAGTGTCCCTCCCTCTGTAATGCAGCCTTGGCCCCACTACAGTACGGTATTCTTTCCTGTGTAATGCAGCATGCACCCACTCGGATCCAGCTGCCATGCACCTGTGTTCTGCAAGCTAGTGTTCACCCCTCTGTAATATAGCCTAGATCCCACTCCAGTATAGCTTTCTTTCATGTAATGCAGCATTTTCCCCACTCAGTTCCAGCTGTCATACACCTGTGTTCTGTAGGCCAGTCCCCATCCCTCTGTAATGCAGCCTTAATCCCTCTACAGTACATCATTCTTTCCTGTGGAATACAGCATGCATTCCCTCAGTTCCCGCTGCCATGCATCTGTGTGGTGTAGGCCAGTGTCCATCCCTCTGTAGTGTAGCCTTGCCCCCACTACAGTACAGCATTCTTTCCTGTGGAATACAGCATGCATTCCCTCAGTTCCTGCTGCATGCGTCTCCGTGCTGCAAACCAGTGTCCACACCTCTGTAATGTAGCCTTGACCCCACTACAGTACATCATTCTTTCCTGTGGAATACAGCATGCACCCACTCAGTTCCTGCTGCCATGCACCTGTTTGCTGTAGGCCAGTGTCCATCCCTCTGTATTGTAACCTTGACCCGACTACAGTACATCATTCTTTCCTGTGTAACACAGCATGCACCCACTCAGTTCCAGCTGTCATGCACCTGTGTGCTGCAACCCAGTGTCCACACCTCTGTAATGTAGCCTTGATCCCATTACAGTACAGAATTATTTCCTGTGTAATGCAGCATACACCCACTTAGTTCCAGCTGTCATACACCTGTGTTCTGTAGGCCAGTCCCCATCCCTCTGTAATGCAGCCTTAATCCCTCTACAGTACATCATTCTTTTCTGTGGAATACCGCATGCATTCCCTCAGTTCCTGCTGTCATGCACCTATGTGCTGTATGCCAGTTTCCATCCATCTGTAATGCAGCCACAACCCCTCTACAGTACATCATTCTTTCCTGTGGAATACAGCATGCATTCCCTCAGTTCCCGCTGCCATGCACCTGCGTGCTGCAGCCCAGTAACCATCCCGTTGTAATGTAGCCTTGATCCCACTACAGTACAGCATTCTTTCCTGTGTAACACAGCATGAACCCACTCAGTTCCAGCAGACATGCACGTGTGTGCTGTAGGCCAGTGTCCATCCCTCTGCAATGCAGTCTTGACACCACTACAGTACAGCATTATTTCCTGTGGAATACATTATGCATCCCCTCAGTTCCTGCTGCCATGCACCTGTGTGCTGTTGGCCAGTGTCCATCCATCTGTATTGTAGCCTTGACCCGACTACAGTACAACATGATTTCCTGTGTAATGCAGCATGCACCCACTCAGTTCCAGCTGCCATGCACCTGTGTGCTGGAGCCCAGTGCCCATCCCTCTGTAATGCAGCCTGTACCCAACTACAGTACAGCATTCTTTCCTGTGTAATGCACCATGCATCCCCTCAGTTCCCACTGTCATGCACCTGTGTGCTGTAGGCCATTTTTCATCCCTCTGTAATGCAGCCTTGACCCCACTACATTACATCAATGTTCCTGTGGAATACAGCATGCATTCCCTCAGTTCCTGCTGCCATGCACCTGTGTGCTTCAACCTAGTGTTCACCCCTCTGTAATGCAGCCTTGATCCCACTACAGTATAGCTTTCTTTCGTGTAATGCAGCATGTTCCCACTCAGTTCCAGCTGTCATGCACTTGTGTGCTGTAGGCCAGTGTCCATCCCTCTGTAATGCAACCTTGGCCCCACTACAGTACGGTTTTCTTTCCTGTGTAATGCAGCATGCACCCACCCGGTTCCAGCTGCCATGCACCTGTGTTCTGCAACCTAGTGTTCACCCCTCTGTAATATAGCCTATATCCCACTCCAGTATAGCTTTCTTTCATGTAATGCAGCATGTTCCCACTCAGTTCCAGCTGTCATACACCTGTGTTCTGTAGGCTAGTCCCCATCCCTCTGTAATGCAGCCTTAATCCCTCTACAGTACATCATTCTTTTCTGTGGAATGCCGCATGCATTCCCTCAGTTCCTGCTGTCATGCACCTATGTGCTGTATGCAAGTTTCCATCCATCTGTAATGCAGCCATAACCCCTCTACAGTACATCATTCTTTCCTGTGGAATACAGCATGCATTCCCTCAGTTCCCGCTGCCATGCATCTGTGTGGTGTAGGCCAGTGTCCATCCCTCTGTAGTGTAGCCTTGACCTCACTACAGTACAGCATTCTTTCCTGTGGAATACAGCATGCATTCCCTCAGTTCCTGCTGCCATGCGTCTCCGTGCTGCAAACCAGTGTCCACACCTCTGTAATGTAGCCTTGACCCCACTACAGTACAGCATTGTGTCCTGTGTAATGCAGCATGCACCCACTCAGTTCCAGCTGTCATGCACCTGTGTGCTGTAGGGCAGTGTCCATTCCACTGTAATGTAGCCTTGACCCCACTACAGTACATCATTCTTTCATGTGTAATACAGCATGCATCCCCTCAGTTCCTGCTGCTATGCACCTTTGTGCTGTAGGCCAGTGTCCATCCCTCTGTAATGCAACCTTAACCCCACTACAGTACAGCATTATTTCTTGTGGAATACAGCATGCATCCCCTCAGTTCCTGCTGCCATGCACCTGTTTGCTGTAGGCCAGTGTCCATCCCTCTGTATTGTAACCTTGACCCCACTACAGTACAGCATTATTTCTTGTGGAATACAGCATGCACCCACTCAGTTCCAGCTGTCATGCACCTGTGTGCTGAAACCCAGTGTCCACACCTCTGTAATGTAGCCTTGATACCATTACAGTACAGAATTATTTCCTGTGTAATGCAGCATACACCCACTCAGTTCCAGCTGTCATACACCTGTGTTCTGTAGGCCAGTCCCCATCCCTCTGTAATGCAGCCTTAATCCCTCTACAGTACATCATTCTTTTCTGTGGAATATCGCATGCATTCCCTCAGTTCCTGCTGTCATGCACCTATGTGCTGTATGCCAGTTTCCATCCATCTGTAATGCAGCCATATCCCCTGTACAGTACATCATTCTTTCTTGTGGAATACAGCATGCATTCCCTCAGTTCCCGCTGCCATGCACCTGCATGCTGCAGCCCAGTGACCATCCCGTTGTAATGTAGCCTGATCCCACTACAGTACAGCATTCTTTCCTGTGTAATACAGCATGCATCCCCTCAGTTCCTGCTGCCATGCACCTGTGTGCTGTAGACCAGTGTCCATCCCTCTGTATTGTAGGCTTAACCCCCACTACAATACAGCGTGCTTTCATGTGTAACACAGCATGAACCCACTCAGTTCCAGCAGACATGCACCTGTGTGCTGTAGGCCAGTGTCCATTCCACTGTAATGTAGCCTTGACCCCACTACAGTACATCATTCTTTCATGTGGAATACAGCATGCATCCCCTCAGTTCCTGCTGCCATGCACCTTTGTGCTGTAGGCCAGTGTCCATCCCTCTGCAATGCAGCCTTGACCACACTACAGTACAGCATTATTTCCTGTGGAATACATTATGCATCCCCTCAGTTCCTGCTGCCATGCACCTGTGTGCTGTAGGCCAGTGTCCATCCCTCTGTAGTGTAGCCTTGACCCCACTACAGTAAAGCATTCTTTCCTATGTAATGCAGCATGTACCCACTCAGTTCCCACTGTCATGCACCTTTGTGCTGTAGGCCAGTGTCCATCCCTCTGTAATGCAGCCTTGCCCCAACTACAGTACATCATTCTTTCCTGTGTAATACATCATGCATCCCCTCAGTTCCCACTGTCATGCACCTGTGTGCTGTAGGCCATTTTTCATCCCTCTGTAATTCAGCCTTGACCCAACAAAAGTACATCAATTTTTCCTGTGGAATACAGCATGCATTACCTCAGTTCCTGCTGCCATGCACCTGTGTGCTGCAACCCAGTGTTCACCCCTCTGTAATGTAGCCTTGACACCACTACAGTACAGCATTCTTTCCAGTGCAATGCAGAATGTACCCACTCAGTTCCAGCTGTCATGCAATCGTGTGCTGTAGGCCAGTGTCCATCCCTCTGTAATGCAGCCTTGGCCCCACTACAATACGGTATTCTTTCCTGTGGAATGCAGCATGCACCCACTCGGTTCAAGCTGCCATGCACCTGTGTGCGTGAGCCCAGTGTCCATCCCTCTGTAATGCAGCCTTGACCCCACTACAGTACATCATTCTGTCCTGTGTAATGCAGCATACACCCATTCAGGCCCTGCTGTCATGCACCTATGTGCTGTATGCCAGTTTCCATCCTTCTGTATTGTAGGCTTAACCCCACTACAATACAGTGTGCTTTCCTGTGTAACACAGCATGCACCCACTCAGTTCCAGCAGACATGCACCTGTGTGCTGTAGGCCAGTGTCCATTCCACTATAATGTAGCCTTGATCCCACTACAGTACAGCATTCTTTCATGTGGAATGCAACATGCATCCCCTCAGTTCCTGCTGCCATGCACCTTTGTGCTGTAGGCCAGTGTCCATCCCTCTGCAATGCAGCCTTGACCCCACTACAGTGCAGCATTATTTCCTGTGTAATACAGCATGCATCCCCTCAGTTCCTGCTGCCATGCACCTGTGTGCTGTAGACCAGTGTCCATCCCTCTGTATTGTAGGCTTAACCCCCACTACAATACAGCGTGCTTTCCTGTGTAACACAGCATGCACCCACTCAGTTCCAGCAGACATGCACCTGTGTGCTGTAGACCAGTGTCCATCCCTCTGTATTGTAGGCTTAACCCCACTACAATACAGCAGGCTTTCCTGTGTAACACAGCATGAACCCACTCAGTTCCAGCAGACATGCACCTGTGTGCTGTAGGCCAGTGTCCATTCCACTGTAATGTAGTCTTGACCCCACTACAGTACATCATTCTTTCATGTGGAATACAGCATGCATCCCCTCAGTTCCTGCTGCCATGCACCTTTGTGCTGTAGGCCAGTGTCCATCCCTCTGCAATGCAGCCTTGACCACACTACAGTACAGCATTATTTCCTGTGGAATACATTATGCATCCCCTCAGTTCCTGCTGCCATGCACCTGTGTGCTGTAGGCCAGTGTCCATCCCTCTGTAGTGTAGCCTTGACCCCACTACAGTACAGCATTCTTTCCTATGTAATGCAGCATGTACCCACTCAGTTCCCACTGTCATGCACCTTTGTGCTGTAGGCCAGTGTCCATCCCTCTGTAATGCAGCCTTGCCCCAACTACAGTACATCATTCTTTCCTGTGTAATACATCATGCATCCCCTCAGTTCCCACTGTCATGCACCTGTGTGCTGTAGGCCATTTTTCATCCCTCTGTAATTCAGCCTTGAACCAACAAAAGTACATCAATTTTTCCTGTGGAATACAGCATGCATTACCTCAGTTCCTGCTGCCATGCACCTGTGTGCTGCAACCCAGTGTTCACCCCTCTGTAATGTAGCCTTGACACCACTACAGTACAGCATTCTTTCCAGTGCAATGCAGAATGTACCCACTCAGTTCCAGCTGTCATGCAATCGTGTGCTGTAGGCCAGTGTCCATCCCTCTGTAATGCAGCCTTGGCCCCACTACAATACGGTATTCTTTCCTGTGGAATGCAGCATGCACCCACTCGGTTCAAGCTGCCATGCACCTGTGTGCCTGAGCCCAGTGTCCATCCCTCTGTAATACAGCCTTGACCCCACAACAGTACAGTATTCTTTCCTGTGTAATGCAGCATGCACCCACTCAGTTCCAGCTGCCATGCACCTGTGTGCTGGAGCCCAGTGTCCATCCGTCTGTAATGCAGCCTTGACCCCACTACAGTACATCATTCTGTCCTGTGTAATGCAGCATACACCCATTCAGGCCCAGCTTTCATGCACCTGTGTGATGTAGGCCAGTATCCATCCCTCTGTAGTGCAGCCTTGACCAAACTACAGTACATCATTCTTTCCTGTGGAATACCACATGCATTCCCTCAGTTCCTGCTGTCATGCACCTATGTGCTGTATGCCAGTTTCCATCCTTCTGTATTGTAGGCTTAACCCCACTACAATACAGTGTGCTTTCCTGTGTAACACAGCATGCACCCACTCAGTTCCAGCAGACATGCACCTGTGTGCTGTAGGCCAGTGTCCATTCCACTATAATGTATCCTTGATCCCACTACAGTACAGCATTCTTTCGTGTGGAATGCAACATGCATCCCCTCAGTTCCTGCTGCCATGCACCTTTGTGCTGTAGGCCAGTGTCCATCCCTCTGCAATGCAGCCTTGACCCCACTACAGTGCAGCATTATTTCCTGTGTAATACAGCATGCATCCCCTCAGTTCCTGCTGCCATGCACATGTGTGCTGTAGACCAGTGTCCATCCCTCTGTATTGTAGGCTTAACCCCCACTACAGTACAGCATTCTTTCCTGTGGAATACTGCATGCATTCCCTCAGTTCCTGCTCTCATGCACCTATGTGCTGTATGCCAGTTTCCATCCATCTGTAATGCAGCCATAACCCCTCTACAGTACATCATTCTTTCCTGTGGAATACAGCATGCATTCCCTCAGTTCCCGCTGCCATGCATCTGTGTGGTGTAGGCCAGTGTCCATCCCTCTGTAGTGTAGCCTTGCCCCCACTACAGTACAGCATTCTTTCCTGTGGAATACAGCATGCATTCCCTCAGTTCCTGCTGCCATGCGTCTCCGTGCTGCAAACCATTGTCCACACCTCTGTAATGTAGCCTTGACCCCACTACAGTACATCATTCTTTCATGTGTAATACAGCATGCATCCCCTCAGTTCCTGCTGCCATGCACCTTTGTGCTGTAGGCCAGTGTCCATCCCTCTGTAATGCAGCCTTAACCCCACTACAGTACAGCATTATTTCCTGTGGAATACAGCATGGATCCCCTCAGTTCCTGCTGCCATGCACCTGTTTGCTGTAGGCCAGTGTCCATCCCTCTGTATTGTAACCTTGACCCGACTACAGTACAACATGCTTTCCTGTGTAACACAGCATGCACCCACTCAGTTCCAGCTGCCATGCACCTGTGTGCTGGAGCCCAGTGCCCATCCCTCTGTAATGCAGCCTGTACCCAACTACAGTACAGCATTCTTTCCTGTGTAATGCACCATGCATCCCCTCAGTTCCCACTGTCATGCACCTGTGTGCTGTAAGCCATTTTTCATCCCTCTGTAATGCAGCCTTGACCCCACTACATTACATCAATGTTCCTGTGGAATACAGCATGAATTCCCTCAGTTCCTGCTGCCATGCACCTGTGTGCTGCAACCTAATGTTCGTCCCTCTGTAATGTAGCCTTGACCCCACTACAGTACAGCATTCTTTCCTGTGTAATGCAGACTGTACCCACTCAGTTCCAGCTGTCATGCAATTGTGTGCTGTAGGCCAGTGTCCATCCCTCTGTAATGCAGCCTTGATCCCACTACAGTATAGCTTTCTTTCGTGTGTAATGCAGCATGTTCCCACTCAGTTCCAGCTGTCATGCACTCGTGTGCTGTAGGCCAGTGTCCATCCCACTGTAAAGCAGCCTTGTCTCCACTACAGTACGGTATTCTTTCCTGTGTAATGCACCATGCATCCCCTCAGTTCCCACTGTCATGCACCTGTGTGCTGTAGGCCATTTTACATCCCTCTGTAATGCAGCCTTGACCCCAATACAGTACATCATTGTTCATGTGGAATACAGCATGCATTCCCTCAGTTCCTGCTGCCATGCACCTGTGTGCTTCAACCTAGTGTTCACCCCTCTGTAATGTAGCCTTGATCCCACTACAGTATAGCTTTCTTTCGTGTAATGCAGCATGTTCCCACTCAGTTCCAGCTGTCATGCACTTGTGTGCTGTAGGCCAGTGTCCATCCCTCTGTAATGCAGCCTTGGCCCCACTACAGTACGGTATTCTTTCCTGTGTAATGCAGCATGCACCCACCCGGTTCCAGCTGCCATGCACCTGTGTTCTGCAAGCTAGTGTTCACCCCTCTGTAATATAGCCTAGATCCCACTCCAGTATAGCTTTCTTTCATGTAATGCAGCATTTTCCCCACTCAGTTCCAGCTGTCATACACCTGTGTTCTGTAGGCCAGTCCCCATCCCTCTGTAATGCAGCCTTAATCCCTCTACAGTACATCATTCTTTCCTGTGGAATACAGCATGCATTCCCTCAGTTCCCGCTGCCATGCATCTGTGTGGTGTAGGCCAGTGTCCATCCCTCTGTAGTGTAGCCTTGCCCCCACTACAGTACAGCATTCTTTCCTGTGGAATACAGCATGCATTCCCTCAGTTCCTGCTGCATGCGTCTCCGTGCTGCAAACCAGTGTCCACACCTCTGTAATGTAGCCTTGACCCCACTACAGTACATCATTCTTTCCTGTGGAATACAGCATGCACCCACTCAGTTCCTGCTGCCATGCACCTGTTTGCTGTAGGCCAGTGTCCATCCCTCTGTATTGTAACCTTGACCCGACTACAGTACATCATTCTTTCCTGTGTAACACAGCATGCACCCACTCAGTTCCAGCTGTCATGCACCTGTGTGCTGCAACCCAGTGTCCACACCTCTGTAATGTAGCCTTGATCCCATTACAGTACAGAATTATTTCCTGTGTAATGCAGCATACACCCACTTAGTTCCAGCTGTCATACACCTGTGTTCTGTAGGCCAGTCCCCATCCCTCTGTAATGCAGCCTTAATCCCTCTACAGTACATCATTCTTTTCTGTGGAATACCGCATGCATTCCCTCAGTTCCTGCTGTCATGCACCTATGTGCTGTATGCCAGTTTCCATCCATCTGTAATGCAGCCACAACCCCTCTACAGTACATCATTCTTTCCTGTGGAATACAGCATGCATTCCCTCAGTTCCCGCTGCCATGCACCTGCGTGCTGCAGCCCAGTAACCATCCCGTTGTAATGTAGCCTTGATCCCACTACAGTACAGCATTCTTTCCTGTGTAACACAGCATGAACCCACTCAGTTCCAGCAGACATGCACGTGTGTGCTGTAGGCCAGTGTCCATCCCTCTGCAATGCAGTCTTGACACCACTACAGTACAGCATTATTTCCTGTGGAATACATTATGCATCCCCTCAGTTCCTGCTGCCATGCACCTGTGTGCTGTTGGCCAGTGTCCATCCATCTGTATTGTAGCCTTGACCCGACTACAGTACAACATGCTTTCCTGTGTAATGCAGCATGCACCCACTCAGTTCCAGCTGCCATGCACCTGTGTGCTGGAGCCCAGTGCCCATCCCTCTGTAATGCAGCCTGTACCCAACTACAGTACAGCATTCTTTCCTGTGTAATGCACCATGCATCCCCTCAGTTCCCACTGTCATGCACCTGTGTGCTGTAGGCCATTTTTCATCCCTCTGTAATGCAGCCTTGACCCCACTACATTACATCAATGTTCCTGTGGAATACAGCATGCATTCCCTCAGTTCCTGCTGCCATGCACCTGTGTACTTCAACCTAGTGTTCACCCCTCTGTAATGCAGCCTTGATCCCACTACAGTATAGCTTTCTTTCGTGTAATGCAGCATGTTCCCACTCAGTTCCAGCTGTCATGCACTTGTGTGCTGTAGGCCAGTGTCCATCCCTCTGTAATGCAACCTTGGCCCCACTACAGTACGGTTTTCTTTCCTGTGTAATGCAGCATGCACCCACCCGGTTCCAGCTGCCATGCACCTGTGTTCTGCAACCTAGTGTTCACCCCTCTGTAATATAGCCTATATCCCACTCCAGTATAGCTTTCTTTCATGTAATGCAGCATGTTCCCACTCAGTTCCAGCTGTCATACACCTGTGTTCTGTAGGCTAGTCCCCATCCCTCTGTAATGCAGCCTTAATCCCTCTACAGTACATCATTCTTTTCTGTGGAATGCCGCATGCATTCCCTCAGTTCCTGCTGTCATGCACCTATGTGCTGTATGCAAGTTTCCATCCATCTGTAATGCAGCCATAACCCCTCTACAGTACATCATTCTTTCCTGTGGAATACAGCATGCATTCCCTCAGTTCCCGCTGCCATGCATCTGTGTGGTGTAGGCCAGTGTCCATCCCTCTGTAGTGTAGCCTTGACCTCACTACAGTACAGCATTCTTTCCTGTGGAATACAGCATGCATTCCCTCAGTTCCTGCTGCCATGCGTCTCCGTGTTGCAAACCAGTGTCCACACCTCTGTAATGTAGCCTTGACCCCACTACAGTACAGCATTGTGTCCTGTGTAATGCAGCATGCACCCACTCAGTTCCAGCTGTCATGCACCTGTGTGCTGTAGGGCAGTGTCCATTCCACTGTAATGTAGCCTTGACCCCACTACAGTACATCATTCTTTCATGTGTAATACAGCATGCATCCCCTCAGTTCCTGCTGCTATGCACCTTTGTGCTGTAGGCCAGTGTCCATCCCTCTGTAATGCAGCCTTAACCCCACTACAGTACAGCATTATTTCTTGTGGAATACAGCATGCATCCCCTCAGTTCCTGCTGCCATGCACCTGTTTGCTGTAGGCCAGTGTCCATCCCTCTGTATTGTAACCTTGACCCCACTACAGTACAGCATTATTTCTTGTGGAATACAGCATGCACCCACTCAGTTCCAGCTGTCATGCACCTGTGTGCTGAAACCCAGTGTCCACACCTCTGTAATGTAGCCTTGATACCATTACAGTACAGAATTATTTCCTGTGTAATGCAGCATACACCCACTCAGTTCCAGCTGTCATACACCTGTGTTCTGTAGGCCAGTCCCCATCCCTCTGTAATGCAGCCTTAATCCCTCTACAGTACATCATTCTTTTCTGTGGAATATCGCATGCATTCCCTCAGTTCCTGCTGTCATGCACCTATGTGCTGTATGCCAGTTTCCATCCATCTGTAATGCAGCCATATCCCCTGTACAGTACATCATTCTTTCCTGTGGAATACAGCATGCATTCCCTCAGTTCCCGCTGCCATGCACCTGCATGCTGCAGCCCAGTGACCATCCCGTTGTAATGTAGCCTGATCCCACTACAGTACAGCATTCTTTCCTGTGTAATACAGCATGCATCCCCTCAGTTCCTGCTGCCATGCACCTGTGTGCTGTAGACCAGTGTCCATCCCTCTGTATTGTAGGCTTAACCCCCACTACAATACAGCGTGCTTTCATGTGTAACACAGCATGAACCCACTCAGTTCCAGCAGACATGCACCTGTGTGCTGTAGGCCAGTGTCCATTCCACTGTAATGTAGCCTTGACCCCACTACAGTACATCATTCTTTCATGTGGAATACAGCATGCATCCCCTCAGTTCCTGCTGCCATGCACCTTTGTGCTGTAGGCCAGTGTCCATCCCTCTGCAATGCAGCCTTGACCACACTACAGTACAGCATTATTTCCTGTGGAATACATTATGCATCCCCTCAGTTCCTGCTGCCATGCACCTGTGTGCTGTAGGCCAGTGTCCATCCCTCTGTAGTGTAGCCTTGACCCCACTACAGTAAAGCATTCTTTCCTATGTAATGCAGCATGTACCCACTCAGTTCCCACTGTCATGCACCTTTGTGCTGTAGGCCAGTGTCCATCCCTCTGTAATGCAGCCTTGCCCCAACTACAGTACATCATTCTTTCCTGTGTAATACATCATGCATCCCCTCAGTTCCCACTGTCATGCACCTGTGTGCTGTAGGCCATTTTTCATCCCTCTGTAATTCAGCCTTGACCCAACAAAAGTACATCAATTTTTCCTGTGGAATACAGCATGC
The DNA here is from genome assembly GCF_040938575.1 of Ambystoma mexicanum. NCBI lineage: Eukaryota > Metazoa > Chordata > Amphibia > Caudata > Ambystomatidae > Ambystoma > Ambystoma mexicanum. Next base: position 1,472,328,559 of record NC_090924.1, on the reverse strand, counting down.
ATTACCTCAGTTCCTGCTGCCATGCACCTGTGTGCTGCAACCCAGTGTTCACCCCTCTGTAATGTAGCCTTGACACCACTACAGTACAGCATTCTTTCCAGTGCAATGCAGAATGTACCCACTCAGTTCCAGCTGTCATGCAATCGTGTGCTGTAGGCCAGTGTCCATCCCTCTGTAATGCAGCCTTGGCCCCACTACAATACGGTATTCTTTCCTGTGGAATGCAGCATGCACCCACTCGGTTCAAGCTGCCATGCACCTGTGTGCTGGAGCCCAGTGTCCATCCGTCTGTAATGCAGCCTTGACCCCACTACAGTACATCATTCTGTCCTGTGTAATGCAGCATACACCCATTCAGGCCCAGCTTTCATGCACCTGTGTGATGTAGGCCAATATCCATCCCTCTGTAGTGCAGCCTTGACCAAACTACAGTACATCATTCTTTCCTGTGGAATACCACATGCATTCCCTCAGTTCCTGCTGTCATGCACCTATGTGCTGTATGCCAGTTTCCATCCTTCTGTATTGTAGGCTTAACCCCACTACAATACAGTGTGCTTTCCTGTGTAACACAGCATGCACCCACTCAGTTCCAGCAGACATGCACCTGTGTGCTGTAGGCCAGTGTCCATTCCACTATAATGTAGCCTTGATCCCACTACAGTACAGCATTCTTTCATGTGGAATGCAACATGCATCCCCTCAGTTCCTGCTGCCATGCACCTTTGTGCTGTAGGCCAGTGTCCATCCCTCTGCAATGCAGCCTTGACCCCACTACAGTGCAGCATTATTTCCTGTGTAATACAGCATGCATCCCCTCAGTTCCTGCTGCCATGCACCTGTGTGCTGTAGACCAGTGTCCATCCCTCTGTATTGTAGGCTTAACCCCCACTACAATACAGCGTGCTTTCCTGTGTAACACAGCATGCACCCACTCAGTTCCAGCAGACATGCACCTGTGTGCTGTAGACCAGTGTCCATCCCTCTGTATTGTAGGCTTAACCCCACTACAATACAGCAGGCTTTCCTGTGTAACACAGCATGAACCCACTCAGTTCCAGCAGACATGCACCTGTGTGCTGTAGGCCAGTGTCCATTCCACTGTAATGTAGTCTTGACCCCACTACAGTACATCATTCTTTCATGTGGAATACAGCATGCATCCCCTCAGTTCCTGCTGCCATGCACCTTTGTGCTGTAGGCCAGTGTCCATCCCTCTGCAATGCAGCCTTGACCACACTACAGTACAGCATTATTTCCTGTGGAATACATTATGCATCCCCTCAGTTCCTGCTGCCATGCACCTGTGTGCTGTAGGCCAGTGTCCATCCCTCTGTAGTGTAGCCTTGACCCCACTACAGTACAGCATTCTTTCCTATGTAATGCAGCATGTACCCACTCAGTTCCCACTGTCATGCACCTTTGTGCTGTAGGCCAGTGTCCATCCCTCTGTAATGCAGCCTTGCCCCAACTACAGTACATCATTCTTTCCTGTGTAATACATCATGCATCCCCTCAGTTCCCACTGTCATGCACCTGTGTGCTGTAGGCCATTTTTCATCCCTCTGTAATTCAGCCTTGAACCAACAAAAGTACATCAATTTTTCCTGTGGAATACAGCATGCATTACCTCAGTTCCTGCTGCCATGCACCTGTGTGCTGCAACCCAGTGTTCACCCCTCTGTAATGTAGCCTTGACACCACTACAGTACAGCATTCTTTCCAGTGCAATGCAGAATGTACCCACTCAGTTCCAGCTGTCATGCAATCGTGTGCTGTAGGCCAGTGTCCATCCCTCTGTAATGCAGCCTTGGCCCCACTACAATACGGTATTCTTTCCTGTGGAATGCAGCATGCACCCACTCGGTTCAAGCTGCCATGCACCTGTGTGCCTGAGCCCAGTGTCCATCCCTCTGTAATACAGCCTTGACCCCACAACAGTACAGTATTCTTTCCTGTGTAATGCAGCATGCACCCACTCAGTTCCAGCTGCCATGCACCTGTGTGCTGGAGCCCAGTGTCCATCCGTCTGTAATGCAGCCTTGACCCCACTACAGTACATCATTCTGTCCTGTGTAATGCAGCATACACCCATTCAGGCCCAGCTTTCATGCACCTGTGTGATGTAGGCCAGTATCCATCCCTCTGTAGTGCAGCCTTGACCAAACTACAGTACATCATTCTTTCCTGTGGAATACCACATGCATTCCCTCAGTTCCTGCTGTCATGCACCTATGTGCTGTATGCCAGTTTCCATCCTTCTGTATTGTAGGCTTAACCCCACTACAATACAGTGTGCTTTCCTGTGTAACACAGCATGCACCCACTCAGTTCCAGCAGACATGCACCTGTGTGCTGTAGGCCAGTGTCCATTCCACTATAATGTATCCTTGATCCCACTACAGTACAGCATTCTTTCGTGTGGAATGCAACATGCATCCCCTCAGTTCCTGCTGCCATGCACCTTTGTGCTGTAGGCCAGTGTCCATCCCTCTGCAATGCAGCCTTGACCCCACTACAGTGCAGCATTATTTCCTGTGTAATACAGCATGCATCCCCTCAGTTCCTGCTGCCATGCACCTGTGTGCTGTAGACCAGTGTCCATCCCTCTGTATTGTAGGCTTAACCCCCACTACAGTACAGCATTCTTTCCTGTGGAATACTGCATGCATTCCCTCAGTTCCTGCTGTCATGCACCTATGTGCTGTATGCCAGTTTCCATCCATCTGTAATGCAGCCATAACCCCTCTACAGTACATCATTCTTTCCTGTGGAATACAGCATGCATTCCCTCAGTTCCCGCTGCCATGCATCTGTGTGGTGTAGGCCAGTGTCCATCCCTCTGTAGTGTAGCCTTGCCCCCACTACAGTACAGCATTCTTTCCTGTGGAATACAGCATGCATTCCCTCAGTTCCTGCTGCCATGCGTCTCCGTGTTGCAAACCATTGTCCACACCTCTGTAATGTAGCATTGACCCCACTACAGTACATCATTCTTTCATGTGTAATACAGCATGCATCCCCTCAGTTCCTGCTGCCATGCACCTTTGTGCTGTAGGCCAGTGTCCATCCCTCTGTAATGCAGCCTTAACCCCACTACAGTACAGCATTATTTCCTGTGGAATACAGCATGGATCCCCTCAGTTCCTGCTGCCATGCACCTGTTTGCTGTAGGCCAGTGTCCATCCCTCTGTATTGTAACCTTGACCCGACTACAGTACAACATGCTTTCCTGTGTAACACAGCATGCACCCACTCAGTTCCAGCTGCCATGCACCTGTGTGCTGGAGCCCAGTGCCCATCCCTCTGTAATGCAGCCTGTACCCAACTACAGTACAGCATTCTTTCCTGTGTAATGCACCATGCATCCCCTCAGTTCCCACTGTCATGCACCTGTGTGCTGTAAGCCATTTTTCATCCCTCTGTAATGCAGCCTTGACCCCACTACATTACATCAATGTTCCTGTGGAATACAGCATGAATTCCCTCAGTTCCTGCTGCCATGCACCTGTGTGCTGCAACCTAATGTTCGTCCCTCTGTAATGTAGCCTTGACCCCACTACAGTACAGCATTCTTTCCTGTGTAATGCAGACTGTACCCACTCAGTTCCAGCTGTCATGCAATTGTGTGCTGTAGGCCAGTGTCCATCCCTCTGTAATGCAGCCTTGATCCCACTACAGTATAGCTTTCTTTCGTGTGTAATGCAGCATGTTCCCACTCAGTTCCAGCTGTCATGCACTCGTGTGCTGTAGGCCAGTGTCCATCCCACTGTAAAGCAGCCTTGTCTCCACTACAGTACGGTATTCTTTCCTGTGTAATGCACCATGCATCCCCTCAGTTCCCACTGTCATGCACCTGTGTGCTGTAGGCCATTTTACATCCCTCTGTAATGCAGCCTTGACCCCAATACAGTACATCATTGTTCATGTGGAATACAGCATGCATTCCCTCAGTTCCTGCTGCCATGCACCTGTGTGCTTCAACCTAGTGTTCACCCCTCTGTAATGTAGCCTTGATCCCACTACAGTATAGCTTTCTTTCGTGTAATGCAGCATGTTCCCACTCAGTTCCAGCTGTCATACACTTGTGTGCTGTAGGCCAGTGTCCATCCCTCTGTAATGCAGCCTTGGCCCCACTACAGTACGGTATTCTTTCCTGTGTAATGCAGCATGCACCCACCCGGTTCCAGCTGCCATGCACCTGTGTTCTGCAACCTAGTGTTCACCCCTCTGTAATATAGCCTAGATCCCACTCCAGTATAGCTTTCTTTCATGTAATGCAGCATGTTCCCACTCAGTTCCAGCTGTCATACACCTGTGTTCTGTAGGCCAGTCCCCATCCCTCTGTAATGCAGCCTTAATCCCACTACAGTACATCATTCTTTTCTGTGGAATACCGCATGCATTCCCTCAGTTCCTGCTGTCATGCACCTATGTGCTGTATGCAAGTTTCCATCCATCTGTAATGCAGCCATAACCCCTCTACAGTGCATCATTCTTTCCTGTGGAATACAGCATGCATTCCCTCAATTCCCGCTGCCATGCATCTGTGTGGTGTAGGCCAGTGTCCATCCCTCTGTAGTGTAGCCTTGACCCCACTACAGTACAGCATTCTTTCCTGTGGAATACAGCATGCATTCCCTCAGTTCCTGCTGCCATGCGTTTCCGTGCTGCAAACCAGTGTCCACACCTCTGTAATGTAGCCTTGACCCCACTACAGTACAGCATTCTTTCCTGTGTAATGCAGCATGCACCCACTCAGTTCAAGCTGCCATGCACCTGTGTGCCCGAGCCCAGCGTCCATCCCTCTGTAATACAGCCTTGACCCCACAACAGTACAGTATTCTTTCCTGTGTAATGCAGCATGCACCCACTCGGTTCCAGCTGCCATGCACCTGTGTGCTGGAGCCCAGTGTCCATCCGTCTGTAATGCAGCCTTGTCCCCACTACAGTATATCATTCTTTCCTGTCGAATACAGCATGCATTCCCTCAGTTCCTGCTGTCATGCACCTATGTGCTGTATGCCAGTTTCCATCCTTCTGTATTGTAGGCTTAACCCCACTACAATACAGTGTGCTTTCCTGTGTAACACAGCATGCACCCACTCAGTTCCAGCAGACATGCACCTGTGTGCTGTAGGCCAGTGTCCATTCCACTGTAATGTAGCCTTCATCCCACTACAGTACAGCATTCTTTCGTGTGGAATGCAACATGCATCCCCTCAGTTCCTGCTGCCATGCACCTGTGTGCTGTAGGCCAGTGTCCATCCCTCTGTATTGTAGCCTTGACCCGACTACAGTACAACATGCTTTCCTGTGTAACGCAGAAAGCACCCACTCAGTTCCAGCTGTCATGCACCTGTGTGCTGCAACCCAGTGTCCACACCTCTGTAATGTAGCCTTGATCCCATTACAGTACAGCATTATTTCCTGTGTAATGCAGCATACACGCACTCAGTTCAAGCTGTCATACACCTGTGTTCTGTAGGCCAGTCCCCATCCCTCTGTAATGCAGCCTTAATCCCTCTACAGTACATCATTCTTTTCTGTGGAATACCGCATGCATTCCCTCGGTTCCTGCTGTCATGCACCTATGTGCTGTATGCCAGTTTCCATCCATCTGCAATGCATCCTTAACCCCTCTACAGTACATCATTCTTTCCTGTGGAATACAGCATGCATTCCCTCAGTTCCTGCTGCCATGCACCTGTGTGCTGTAGGCCAGTGTCCATTCCACTGTAATGTAGCCTTGATCCCACTGCAGTACAGGATTCTTTTGTGTGGAATACAACATGCATCCCCTCAGTTCCTGCTGCCATGCACCTATGTGCTGTATGCCAGTGTCCATCCGTCTGTATTGTAGCCTTGACCCCACTACAGTACAGCATACGTTCCTGTGTAATGCAGCATGCACCCACACAGTTCCAGCTGCCATGCACATGTCTGCTGTATACCAGTGTCCATCCCTCTCCAATGCAGCCATTACCCCACTACAGTACAGCATTCGTACCTGTGTAATGCAGAATGCACCCGCTCAGTTCCAGCTATCATGCACCTGTGAGCTGTATAACAGTGTCCATCCCTCTCCAATGCAGCCATTACCCCACTACAGTACATCATACTTTCCTGTGGAATACAGCATGCATTCCCTCAGTTCCTGCTGCCACGGACCTGTGTGCTGCAGCCCAGTATCAATTCCTCTGTAATGTTGCCTTGACCCCAGTACAGCATTCTTTCCTGTGTAATGCAGAATGTTCCCACTCAGTTCCAGCTGTCATCAACATGTGTGCTGTAGGCTAGTGTCCATCCCTCTGTATTGTAGGCTTGACCCCACTACAATACAGCATGCTTTCCTGTGCAACACAGCATGCACCCAATCGGTTCCAGCTGTCATGCACCTGTGTTCTGTAGGCCAGTGTCCATCCCTCTGTAGTGTAGCCTTGACCCCACTACAGTACATCATTCTGTCCTGTGTAATGCAGCATGCACCCATTCAGGCCCAGTTGTCATGCACCTGTGTTCTGTAGGCCAGTGTCCATCCCTCTGTAGTGTAGTCTTGACCCGACTACAGTACAACATGCTTTCCTGTGTAACGAGGCATGCACCCACTCAATTCCAGCTGTCAGGCACCTGTGTGTTGTAGGCCAGTGTCCATCCGTCTGTAATGCAGCCTTGACCCCACTACAGTACATCATTCTGTCCTGTGTAATGCAGCATGCACCCATTCTGGCCCAGCGTTCATGCACTTGTGTGATGTAGGCCAGTATCCATCCCTCTGTAGTGCAGCCTTGACCAAACTACAGTACATCATTCTTTCCTGTGGAATACAGCATGCATCCCCTCAGTTCCTGCTCTCATGCACCTATGTTCTGTATGCCAGTTTCCATCCATCTGTAATGCAGACTTGTCCCCACTATAATATATCATTCTTTCCTGTGGAATACAGCATGCATTCCCTCAGTTCCTGCTGTCATGCACCTATGTGCTGTATGCCAGTTTCCATCCTTCTGTATTGTAGGCTTAACCCCACTACAATACAGTGTGCTTTCCTCTGTAACACAGCATGCACCCACTCAGTTCCAGCAGACATGCACCTGTGTGCTGTAGGCCAGTGTCCATCCCTCTGCAATGCAGCCTTGACCCCACTACAGTACAGCATTATTTCCTGTGGAATGCTGCATGCATTCCCTCAGTTCCTGCTGCCATGCAACTGTGTGCTGTAGGCCAGTGTCCATCCCTCTGTATTGTTGCCTTGACCCCAGTACAGCATTCTTTCCTGTGTAATGCAACATGTACCCAAACAGTTCCAGCTGCCATGCACATGTCTGCTGTATACTAGTGTCCATCCCTCTCCAATGCAGCCATTACCCCACTACAGTACAGCATTCATACCTGTGTAATGCAGAATGCACCCGCTCAGTTCCAGCTATCATGCACCTGTGTGCTGTATAACAGTGTCCATCCTTCTCCAATGCAGCCATTACCCCACTACAGTACATCATATTTTCCTGTGGAATACAGCATGCATTCCCTCAGTTCCTGCTGCCACGGACCTGTGTGCTGCAGCCCAGTGTCAATTCCTCTGTAATGTTGCCTTGACCCCAGTACAGCATTCTTTCCTGTGTAATGCAGAATGTTCCCACTCAGTTCCAGCTGTCATCAACATGTGTGCTGGAGGCCAGTGTCCATCCCTCTGTATTGTAGGCTTGACCCCACTACAATACAGCATGCTTTCCTGTGCAACATGTTAAGACGGATTTCTGAACTCTGTCCTGGTGGCGCAGAAGTTCAGAAGGCCAACCTAATTACTTGGAACAGGGTAACCTCTGGACGAGCCAGACCAATGAAGGTAGCGATCGCGGCGGTCAAGACTAGGTCTCAAGAGGGGTGAGGGTGACTGAAAGCCCGCAATGAGCACACAAAGCAAGAACACTTACAAACTACTCCAAACAGTTGTTATATTAAAAATATATACACATTTATTTCAAGGCCTTTAAAACAATGACCGTAGCGAGAAAATCACAATATAACGATAGTAAACCAACACATACCATATCAACACAATATATATACAAATACAACAAGTCTCAAGCGTTATATGCACAAAATGTGTAGTCCACCTAAAAGGGAGGGAAAACAGGCAGTGCACAATAATGCTTAGACCCAGTTCGCCTTCAGAGGCACTTAACTAGATGGAAGTCTGAGCCCTGCGAAGAGTGGAGCCTTGTGCTCAAAAGTACCTGCACGCGCTGGTGCCAACGGGCAAAAGGAGAAGCTCTTCGAGGGAAATCAGGCAGTTCAGTTTAGTGCACAAAAGAAGAAGAACAAGTTCCGCGACTCAAGCGCAGCCTCCACAGTGGGCAGAAGCAGAGCGCGAGTACGGAAAAGGGTGCTGTTTGACACAGCGGGGAAAAGCAATGGGCTCCTGCAGGAGGGCGACCAGATCCTAGCTATGCTACTCACAGATCCCCGATGCAAGCAGACCCAGGCTTCTCCGCGTCAGTTTCAGCAGCTGGCAGGTTCAGAAGAGCAGGGAATGCCTCGTCGTCGTGTTGAGTAAAAAGACGTCCCAATCGAAGAAACCCGCACAGTTTGTTACCACAGCAGGGCAACGGAGCGGCCGTGTGTATCTGAGCCAAATGTACACTACTCACTTGAGACCTGGGAACGCCAAGTGTACGAAGCGTGTGAGAGTGACAAGGACTGGAAATACTACACAACCTGGCGGCGGTTACAGAGCAAGACTCCCGTGTAAGCTGGTCAGTCAGCTGGATGGCCCAGAGACGCTTCCGAAGGCTTACTGGCAGGAGATGGTGAAGATGCCGAGAATAGCTGTTCCCGCTATTCCAAGGGTCGAAGTACCAGTACAGGCCTTCTGGTTCGATCAAAGGTGAAAAGGGTTTCACAAGGCGACAGCAGTGCAGAGGAGAAGTCCTTCAGCGGGTCACCAGCGATTCCTCGGTCCAGCCTCTTGGTTGCAGGATACTTGGCTCCTGTATTCCTTCGTTCGTGAGAACTCAGGAGATCGACATGGTAGTGGTGTTTCCAGCCCCCTCTTATCCACGGTTCCCTTCACGCCAAAACGGAGGGGACCCAATGGGAGATCCGCTCATCAACACTCACACCATTCGTGTACCAATCACGGACCACGGTGGTCCCAGGCATTCACACCACCCTAGACTCTCTGGCACCCAGGATGTGTATTGGGACCAGACATCCCAGCCCACATCCTGGAGGCACACACAAGACATGTAGAAGCCCGCGAAAGCATCCGTGTTTCGCGGGAAAGTACATGCCCAAATAAGGAAGGCCCCGGGTCGGCTCGACCTGGGGAAGGTGAAGGGAGCAAGCCGGTCAGCGGACAGGACAAAGGAGCCTCGTGGTCTGGCCATTTTGGGAGCCAGGCCACCATTTTGGGTTAAGCGCGTAAAACGCACTTAGAATGCCAAAAGGAGCTCAAAACACAAGAAACGATCGCTGCCACCATTCCCGTCCCTGAATCACTTGCACCGATCAGATAAATCCTAAACGAGTATCTAGGGCCTGTAGAAGGCTAGAGACCCAAGAGAGCTGTAACTTAGCTTACAGTGCCCTCTTGTGTCATGTTGCACGAAAGCTGCAACATGATAAAAGAAACTACGGGAAACAGCGTTCCCCGGTACTGACTGTCTTAAGGGCATGTCAGTTTCCCCATAAGAAAGGAGCGAAAGCCCAGAGGAGTGCGGCAGAAGGCTGCACTTCTCTGGCAAAGTCAAGAACAAGGTGAAAAACAACAGCAAAAAGTTTAGGGGTTGCCACATGGAAGGAAAATTACCTACAATTACGAAATCTTTCCTAACACTCGCCCCTCCCAGACTATGGACAGGGGGAACTAATCCACCCCTGGATGAGTCTCTTGTTCAGGTCGGTTATACATTCTGGACAACCCATCAGCATTGCTATGTTGGACACCTGGCCTATGCTCAATAGTGAAGTCGAAGCCTTGTAGACTTATGGACCACCTAAGCAACTTTGGATTCTCCCCCTTCATGTTCATTAGCCACTTTAAGGGCTTATGGTCAGTTTGCACAGTGAAGTGGGTCCCATAGAGGTAGGGCCTCAGCTTCCTTAGGGCCCACACAACAGAGAAACATTCTTTCTCTACCGTGGACCATCTGAGCTCTCTGTCCTTAAGCTGGCGGCTAATAAAACCAATAGGGTGTTCCTTACCCTTCTCATCTACTTGTGATAGTACAGCTCCTATCCCAGTGTCAGAGGCGTCCGTCTGCACGATAAAAGGTCTTTGATAATCAGGGGCCTGAGGACAGGGGCCTGGCACAAGGAGTCTTTTAAGCCATTGAAGGCCTTCTCACACTCATCGGTCCAAGTTACCTTCTTGGGTTTCTTCGGAGTTGTGAGGGCAGTCAGAGGGGCAGCTATGGTGCCATAGTCTGCCACAAAATTGCGGTAATACCCCGTGAGTCCTAAGAAGGCTCTCACTTGGGTTTGCGTAGTGGGGGTAGGCCAGTCTTGTACTGCTTGTACTTTACTGGGAAGAGGCTGTATCCTCCCTCCACCTACTTCATGTCCAAGGTAAACCACTGAGCCTTGTCCAATCTGCCATTTACTAGCCTTTATGGTCAGGTGTGCTTTCTGAAGAGCCTGGAGCACAATCCCGAGGTGTTTCACATGGTCTTCCCAGGTGGCACTGAAAACTGCTATATCGTCCAGATATGCAAGACAGAATTCGTCCAACCCATTCAACACATGATTCACAAGCCTCTGGAAAGTGGCAGGTGCATTCTTCAACCCGAACGGCATTACCCGGAATTGGTAAAGGCCGTCTGGAGTAGAAAATGCTGTCTTCTCCTTGGCATGTTCTGCTAAAGCTATTTGCCAATAGCCAGCAGTGAGGTCAAACGTGCTGAGGTACTTGGAGGCACCCAAAGTATCCACCAGCTCATCTGTTCGAGGCAAGGGGTGTACATCTGTCTTGGTGACAGCATTCAGAGCCCTGTAATCCACGCAGAACCTCAATTCAGAAGTGCCTGCCTTTGGAACCAAAACCACAGGGCTGGACCAAGGACTACTAGAGGGTTCAATCACCCCAAGGTCTAACATCTTGTTGACCTCGGTCTTAATATAAGACCGTACTTTGTCTGACATCCTGTATCCCCTACTTTTGTTAGGTACACTGTCTCCTGTGTCAATGTTATGTTTGCACCAAGGTGTCAAACCAGGCGACTGTGAAAACAGGGGGGAAAACTGCCTAAGCAAACTTTTCACCTCAGCCTGCTGATCAGAAGTCAGGTGAGGGGCCACTCAGACACCCTCAAAGGAGCTATCTGAAGGACCGCTTTGGAACAGGTCGGGGAGAGGTTCTGACTCCTCTTCCTCAACATCTGAAGCCAGTAGCAGTTCTGCGATTTCGACTCTTGGGATGAAAGCCTTCAGCCTATTCACGTGAAACACTTTTGGAGCCTGTCCAGGCCTTCCAAGGTCCACTAAATAGTTAACCTCACCCACGGGCTCCACCACTGTGTAAGGGCCTGACCATTTGTCCTGTCAAGTGGCACAGCGAGTAGAGCGCTCGCTTTGACATCCGTGCAGAGCCTGCTTACGCAGGTTCGAATCCCGGCGGGGCCAATCTCAGCCTTTCATCCTTCCGAGGTCGATAAATGAGCACCACACACCGTGGGTAATAATAAGCAGCGCTCAGATACCTGAGGGTTTGTAGCGCTATATAAAAGCCTAATTATTATTATTATTATTATTATTATTATTATTATTATTATTAATTATTATTATTATTATTATTATTATTATTATTATTATTATTATTATTAAAGCTCGAGGCCTTATGGCATTCATGATCAGGACTTGCTGACCAGGTGTAAAGTTGATGAGGGAAGCTTTCTGGTCATACCAATGTTTCACCAGCGCTTGTCCTGCCTTCAATTTATCACTAGCCAAGCCCATCAGAAGTACCATCCGTTTTCTGAGCCCTAGCACATAATCAACTACGTTGGTAGTAACAGGGGGAGTGGGCATCTCCCATCCCTCTTTGACAATGGCTAAGGGTCCCCGTACGGGATGACCGAACAGAAGTTCGAAGGGGCTGACGCCAACACCCTCCTGTGGTACCTCTCGGTAGGCAAACAGTAAGCATGGTAAAAGAAGATCCCATTTTCTTCTCTGAGGTTCCTCCAGAGCCCCAATCATGCTCTTTAACGTTCTGTTGAAACGTTGCACCAGACCATTGGTCTGGGGGTGGTATGCAGAAGAGAACTTGTAGGTGACCCCACATTCTTTCCACATAGCCTGCATATACTTCGACATAAAGTTGCTGCCACGATCCGACACAACTTCTTTAGGGAAGCCAACCCTAGTAAATATGCCAAGTAAAGCTTTTGCAACTGACTTGGCAGTTACAGTTTTCAATGGGATGGCCTCAGGATATCTGGTTGCATGGTCGACCAGCACCAGGATAAACCTATTGCCTGAGGATGTTTGCGGGTCAAGGGGACCAATGATGTCGATACCTACCCTTTCAAATGGTACAACCACAACTGGGAGCGGTACCAACGGAGCTTGGATTGTCGCGCCAACCTTACCAGACAACTGGCAGGAGGCACAACTCCTGCAGTGACTTTCTAATTGCACCCCCATCTTGGGCCAGTAGAAGTGCATGGATAACCTTTGCTTGGTCCTCTTCATACCAAGGTGACCAGCAAGGGGAACTTCATGCGCCAACTGCAGGAGGAAGGGCCTAACAGCAAGGGGAACCACCAACCTCCTATGGTCTCCTTCTGTAGACTCTGTGGGGCTCACTATACATGAGTCCACCTTCCCAATAAATCCTATGCCTCCCAGGAGGTTCACCCTCAAGCTGGGAGCAGGCCTGTCTCCTTAGGCCTTCCAGAGATGGGCACTCACGTTGGCCTTTACTGAATTCGTCCCTATCAGGACCTCCTTCAACTAACAAGTCTTTTAGTTCAGGATGATCGTTGGGGTCAAATACTTCAGGCATCGCCACCTCCTCGTCAGGCCCGGGCGATTGACCAACTTCCTCCACCGCAGTGGTAGGCGAGCTCGGGGGAATATTCTCTTTCCCTCGTCTTGACTTGTCGACTCCTTTCGCCTTGGGTTTCCCCTTCGGCTGGGGCAGCGTATTGGTCTTGGCCAATGCTGCCCGTGCTTGAGACCGTGTGTAGGGTTTTTTGGCAGTGTCTCCTACGAGCCCTAAATCTCTGAGATCATTAAATAACAAGACCTTTCCCGGGACGTTTCTCTGAATGCTCACTGGAATCCTGACTGCTGTACCATTTGAAGTAAGATTTACAGGTATTACTGGGAACATACGGAGTGGGCCGTCAGCCACTTTAGTGGGCATCAGAGTAGCTCTGGCAACTTCCTCTGAGTCTACCAATGTAGAGTCCACTACAGTGCGACTGCACCCACTATCCCTAAGAGCTGGAGTATCTACTCCATTGATCAGCACACTGTCTTTAAAGTAGTGCTTGGTATTATCCGGAATCCTAGCATAAGCCTCTGCGACTTTAGGCTCCCAGGAACCCAGGGACACTAAAACTACCTCAGTCTCTATCCCGCTGGGAAATGAGTCTGAGGAGAAGGATGCTCCTGTAATCTCTTCTTCCTCGTAGGAGGAGAAGGCCAGATTAGCGGAGTGGACCCCCAAAGGTCTAACCTTACACCGGGGATCCCCCTTCACGTGGTCAGTTGCTCCACAAGCAAAACAAGATCCATTGGGTCTGTTTACATAGGGAGGCTTATTGTAACCAAAGTTCTGTTTCGGAGGCTGTCCTCCACTACCCTGTGAGTTCTCTTATGTCTTACCCTTATTTTTCTTTTTGTGGCCCTTATGAGAAGAAGATTTATCAGATTCTCCACCCTCCATATCTTTGGACTTTTTCCCTTCCTCCTGCTTACCAGGATGAGTTTTGTCCTTATGGGACACTCGATGTGACACCCATAAGTCGGCTGCAATGGCCAGCTTCTTAGGATCTATCTCCTTCGAATCGGCCAAATGCTGCTTAAGCTCCGGGGAAGAAGAAACAAAAATGTGTTCCAGCATGACAAGATTTATCATGCCTTCGAAGGTAGAAACCTTATAACCTTCGACCCAGCCAGTTAAGTTTTTCAAGGACTCAGTGACATAAGATACCCAAGTACCACCTTCCTTTTTCTTATACTCTCTGAAACGTTTCAAATATTGGGCCGGAGTCTTCCCAAACTTTAAAATGAGAGTTTGCTTTAACATTGCGAAATCAGCTCGCTCTGCCTTCGACATTTCCATAATGGCACTACAGCCAGAATGGGGAAGTCTGCTGAGTAACCAGGCAATCTTATCAGCATTGTGAACTTGTTGAACTTCGCATGCATACTCAAACGCATTCAGCTAGTCCATAATGTCATTCCTTTCTTCATACACACTGAGCAGATCTTTCGGAAACCGTGGATGAGAGGAAGCCCCAGACCTATGTCCACGACCCTTGGAACCATTTGCAAACTGAAGCTTGGCCAGTTCCAACTGGTGATCCCTGTCTTTTTGTTTTTCTGCCTGTTCGATTTTTAGTTTGGCTATGCTGAATTCAAGCTCCTGCTGCCTAAACCGCAGCTCTTGCTTCTTGAATTCAAGCATAGCCTCCCCATCAGCACTGGCAGAGGAAACATTAGACATCTCGTCCTCCCTGTCCTCGTGGTCGCGATGGATCAGTGCAGGGGCAGAACCGTCGGTTCTACCAGTGAGAGCAGCCCCACCTCCTTCCGCACTGTCCTCAGAAGTTATAGTGTCAAGCTGCGCTTCTTGCCACGCCACGATTCTTTGGATCATTTCCAATTTCGTGCCTTGATAGGAAACACCTCTCTCCGCACACATCTTTTTCAATGTTTCTGATTTGGAAGCATTTAAAGTTAACAAGGTATTTGTTTCCATACTGTTAGATAGGACTATGGCCTTTTTAAAGTTATACTACAACAATTCACTACGTGTCCTGGTTGGAGTAACCTGAAATGCCTTAATTCGTGCGCAACACTGGATACCTTCAGTCGTATCCCACCGCTGTACACCAATTTGTTAAGACGGATTTCTGAACTATGTCCAGGTGGCGCAGAAGTTCAGAAGGCCAACCTAATTACTTGGAACAGGGTAACCTCTGGACGAGCCAGACCAATCAAGGTAGCGATCGCGGTGGTCAAGACTAGGTCTCAAGAGGGGTGAGGGTGACTGAAAGCCCGCAATGAGCACACAAAGCAAGAACACTTACAAACTACTCCAAACAGTTGTTATATTAAAAATATATACACATTTATTTCAAGGCCTTTAAAACAATGACCGTAGCGAGAAAATCACAATATAACGATAGTAAACCAACACATACCATATCAACACAATATATATACAAATACAACAAGTCTCAAGCGTTATATGCACGAAATGTGTAGTCCACCTAAAAGGGAGGGAAAACAGGCAGTGCACAATAATGCTTAGACCCAGTTCGCCTTCAGAGGCACCTAACTAGATGGAAGTCCGAGCCCTGCGAAGAGTGGAGCCTTGGGCTCAAAAGTACCTGCACGCGCTGGTGCCAACGGGCAAAAGGAGAAGCTCTTCGAGGGAAATCAGGCAGTTCAGTTTAGTGCACAAAAGAAGAAGAACAAGTTCTGCGACTCAAGCGCAGCCTCCACAGTGGGCAGAAGCAGAGCGCGAGTACGGAAAAGGGTGCTGTTTGACACAGCGGGGAAAAGCAATGGGCTCCTGCAGGAGGGCAACCAGATCCTAGCTATGCTACTCACCGGTCCCCGATGCAAGCAGACCCAGGCTTCTCCGCGTCAGTTTCAGCAGCTGGCAGGTTCAGAAGAGCAGGGAACGCCTCGTCGTCGTGTTGAGTAAAAAGACGTCCCAATCGAAGAAACCCTCACAGTTTGTTACCACAGCAGGGCAACGGAGCGGCCGTGTGTATCTGAGCCAAATGTACACTACTCACTTCAGACCTGGGAACGCCAAGTGTACGAAGCGTGTGAGAGTGACAAGGACTCGAAATACTACACAACCTGGCGGCGGTTACAGAGCAAGACTCGCGTGTAAGCTGGTCAGTCAGCTGGATGGCCCAGAGACGCTTCTGAAGGCTTACTGGCAGGAGATGGTGAAGATGCCGAGAATAGCTGTTCCCGCTATTCCAAGGGTCGAAGTACCAGTACAGGCCTTCTGGTTCGATCAAAGTTGAAAAGGGTTTCACAAGGCGACAGCAGTGCAGAGGAGAAGTCCTTCAGCGGGTCACCAGCGATTCCTCGGTCCAGCCTCTTGGTTGCAGGATACTTGGCTCCTGTATTCCTTCGTTCGTGAGAACTCAGGAGATCGACATGGTAGTGGTGTTTCCAGCCCCCTCTTATCCACGGTTCCCTTCGCGCCAAAACAGAGGTGACCCAATGGGAGATCCGCTCATCAACACTCACACCATTCGTGGACCAATCATGGACCACGGTGGTCCCAGGCATTCACACCACCCTAGACTCTCTGGCACCCAGGATGTGTATTGGGACCAGACATCCCAGCCCACATCCTGGAGGCACACACAAGACATGTAGAAGCCCGCGAAAGCATCCGTGTTTCGCGGGAAAGTACATGCCCAAATAAGGAAGGCCCCGGGTCGGCTCGACCTGGGGAAGGTGAAGGGAGCAAGCCGGTCAGCGGACAGGACAAAGGAGCCTCGTGGTCTGGCCATTTTGGGAGCCAGGCCACCATTTTGGGTTAAGCGCGGAAAACGCGCTTAGAATGCCAAAAGGAGCTCAAAACACAAGAAACGATCGCTGCCACCATTCCCGTCCCTGAATCACTTGCACCGATCAGATACAATCCTAAACGAGTATCTAGGGCCTGTAGAAGGCTAGAGACCCAAGAGAGCTGTAACTTAGCTTACAGTGCCCTCTTGTGTCATGTTGCACGAAAGCTGCAACATGATAAAAGAAACTACGGGAAACAGCGTTCCCCGGTACTGACTGTCTTAAGGGCATGTCAGTTTCCCCATAAGAAAGGAGCGAAAGCCCAGAGGAGTGCGGCAGAAGGCTGCACTTCTCTGGCAAAGTCAAGAACAAGGTGAAAAACAACAGCAAAAAGTTTAGGGTTGCCACATGGAAGGAAAATTACCTACAATTACGAAATCTTTCCTAACACAACACAGCATGCACCCACTCGGTTCCAGCTGTCATGCATCTGTGTTCTGTAGGCCAGTGTCCTTCCCTCTGTAGTGTAGGCTTGACCCGACTACAGTACAACATGCTTTCCTGTGTAACGAGGCATGCACCCACTCAATTCCAGCTGTCAGGCACCTGTGTGCTGTAGGCCAGTGTCCATCCCTCTGTAGTGTAGCCTTGACCCCACTACAGTACAGCATTCTTTCCTGTGTAATGCAGCATGTACCCACTCAGTTCCCACTGTCATGCACCTTTGTGCTGTAGGCCAGTGTCCATCCCTCTGTAATGCAGCCTTGACCCCACTACAGTACAGCATTCTTTCCTGTGTAATGCAGCATGTACCCACTCAGTTCCCACTGTCATGCACCTTTGTGCTGTAGGCCATTTTTCATCCCTCTGTAATGCAGCCTTGCCCCAACTACAGTACATCAATTGTTCCTGTGGAATACAGCATGCATTACCTCAGTTCCTGCTGCCATGCACCTGTGTGCTGCAACCCAGTGTTCACCCCTCTGTAATGTAGCCTTGCCACCACTACAGTACAGCATTCTTTCCAGTGTAATGCAGAATGTACCCACTCACTTTCCAGCTGTGATGCAATCATGTGCTGTAGGCCAGTGTCCATCCCTCTGTAATGCAGCCTTGGCCCCACTACAGTACGGTATTCTTTCCTGTGGAATGCAACATGCACACACTCGGTTCAAGCTGCCATGCACCTGTGTGCCCGAGCCCAGTGTCCATCCCTCTGTAATACAGCCTTGACCCCACAACAGTACAGTATTCTTTCCTGTGTAATGCAGCATGCACCCACTCAGTTCCAGCTGCCATGCACCTGTGTACTGGAGCCCAGTGTCCATCCCTCTGTAATGCAGCCTTGACCCCACTACAGTACATCATTCTGTCCTGTGTAATGCAGCATGCACCCATTCAGGCCCAGCTTTCATGCACCTGTGTGATGAAGGTCAGTATCCATCCCTCTTGACCAAACTACAGTACATCATTCTTTCCTGTGGAATACCACATGCATTCCCTCAGTTCCTGCTGTCATGCACCTATGTGCTGTATGCCAGTTTCCATCCATCTGTAATGCAGCCTTGTCCCCACTACAGTATATCATTCTTTCCTGTGGAATACAGCATGCATTCCCTCAGTTCCTGCTGTCATGCACCTATGTGCTGTATGCCAGTTTCCATCCATCTGTAATGCAGCCTTGTCCCCACTACAGTATATCATTCTTTCCTGTGGAATACAGCATGCATTCCCTCAGTTCCTGCTGTCATGCACCTATGTGCTGTATGCCAGTTTCCATCCCTCTGTAATGCAGTCTTGACCCCACTACAGTACATCATTCTTTCCTTTGTTATACAGCATGCATTCCCTCTGTTCCTTTTCCCATGCACCTGTGTGCTGCAACCCATTGTGCACACCTCTGTAATGGAGCCTAGATCCCATTACTTTACAACATTATTTCCTGTGTAATGCAGCATACATCCACTCAGTTCCAGCTGTCATACACCTGTGTTCTGTAGGCCAGTCTCCATCCCTCTGTAATGCAGCATTAAACCCTCTACAGTACATCATTATTTCCTGTGGAATACAGCATGCATTCCCTCAGTTCCTGCTGGCATGCACCTATGTTCTGTATGCCAGTTTCCATTCATCTGTAATACAGCCTTAACCCCTCTACAGTATATAATTATTTCCTGTGGAATGCAGCATGCATTCCCTCAGTTCCTGCTGTCATGCACCTATGTGCTGTATGCCAGTTTCCATCCCTCTGAAATGCAGCCTTGACCCCACTACAGTACATCATTATTTCCTGTGGAATACAGCATGCATTCCCTCTGTTCCTTTTTCCATGCACCTGTGTGCTGCAACCTAGTGTGCACACCTCTGTAATGTAGCCTAGATCCCATTACAGTACAACATTATTTCCTGTGTAATGCAGCATACATCCACTCAGTTCCAGCTGTCATACACCTGTATTCTGTAGGCCAGTCTCCATCCCTCTGTAATGCAGCATTAAACCCTCTACAGTACATCATTATTTCCTGTGGAATACAGCATGCATTCCCTCAGTTCCTGCTGCCATGCACCTATGTTCTGTATGCCAGTTTCCATCCCTCTGTAATGCAGAATTGACCCCACTACAGTACATCATTCTTTCCTTTGGAATACAGCATGCGTTCCCTCAGTTCCTGCTGCCATAAACCTGTGTGTTGTAGGCCAGTACCCATCCCTCTGTAATGCAGCCATGACCCCATTACAGTACCTCATTCATTCCTGTGGAATAATGCATGCATTACCTCAGTTCCTGCTGCCATGCACCCGTGTGCTGAAACCCAGCGTCCACCCTCTGTATTGTAGCCTTGACCCCACTACAGTACAGCATACTTTCCTGTGTAATGAAGCATGCACCCACACAGTTCCAGCTGTCATTAACCTGTGTGCTGTAGGCCAGTATCCATCCCTCTGTAGTTTAGCCTTAACCCCACTACAGTACATCATTCTTTCATGTGGAAAACAGAAGGAATTGCATCAGGTCCTGCTGCCATGCACATGTCTGCTGTATCAGTGTCCATCCCTCTCCAATGCAGTCATTACCCCAATACAGTACAGCATTCTTACCTGTGTAACGCAGAATGCACCCACTCAGTTCCAGCTATCATGCACCTGTGTGCTGTATACCAGTGTCCATCCCTCTCCAATGCAGCCATTACCCTACTACAGTACATCATACTTTCCTGTGGAATATGGCATGCATTCCCTCAGTTCCTGCTACCACGGACCTGTGTGCTGCAGCCCAGTGTCCATTCCTCTGTAATGTTGCCTTGGCCCCACTACAGTACATCATTCTTTCCTGTGTAATGCAGAATGTTCCCACTCAGTTCCAGCTGTCATCAACCTGTGTGCTGTAGGCCAGTGTCCATTCTTCTGTAGTGTAGCCTTGACCCGACTACAGTACAACATGCTTTCCTGTGTAACGAGGCATGCACCCACTCAATTCCAGCTGTCAGGCACCTGTGTGCTGTAGGCCAGTGTCCATCCCTCTGTAGTGTAGCCTTGACCCCACTACAGTACAGCATTCTTTCCTGTGTAATGCAGCATGTACCCACTCAGTTCCCACTGTCATGCACCTTTGTGCTGTAGGCCAGTGTCCATCCCTCTGTAATGCAGCCTTGCCCCAACTACAGTACATCATTCTTTCCTGTGTAATACATTATGCATCCCCTCAGTTCCCACTGCCATGCACCTGTGTGCTGTAGGCCATTTTTCATTCCTCTGTAATGCAGCCTTGACCCCACTACAGTACATCAATTGTTCCTGTGGAATACAGCATGCATTACCTCAGTTCCTGCTGCCATGCACCTGTGTGCTGCAACCCAGTGTTCACCCCTCTGTAATGAAGCCTTGACACCACTACACTAAAGCATTCTTTCCAGTGTAATGCAGAATGTACCCACTCAGTTCCAGCTGTCATGCAATCGTGTGCTGTAGGCCAGTGTCCATCCCTCTGTAATGCAGCCTTGGCCCCACTACAGTACAGGATACTTTCCTGTGTAATGAAGCATGTACCCACACAGGTCCAGCTGTCATTAACCTGTGTGCTGTAGGCCAGTATCCATCCCTCTGTAGTTTAGCCTTAACCCCTCTACAGTACATCATTCTTTCATGTGGAAAACAGAGGGAAGTGCATCAGGTCCTGCTTCCATGCACATGTCTGCTGTATCAGTGTCCATCCCTCTCCAATGCAGTCATTACCCCATTACAGTACAGCATTCTTACCTGTGTAATGCAGAATGCACCCGCTCAGTTCCAGCTATCATGCACCTGTGTGCTGTATACCAGTGTCCATCCCTCTCCAATGCAGCCATTACCCCACTACAGTACATCATACTTTCCTGTGGAATACGGCATGCATTCCCTCAGTTCCTGCTACCACGGACCTGTGTGCTGCAGCCCAGTGTCCATTCCTCTGTAATGTTGCCTTGACCCCATTACAGTACAGCATTCTTTCCTGTGTAATGCAGAATGTTCCCACTCAGTTCCAGCTGTCATCAACCTGTGTGCTGTAGGCCAGTGTCCATCCCTCTGTAGTGTAGCCTTGACCCGACTACAGTACAACATGCTTTCCTGTGTAACGAGTCATGCACCAAATCAATTCCAGCTGTCATGCACCTGTGTGCTGTAGGCCTGTGTCCATCCCTCTGTAGTATAGCCTTGACCCCACTACAGTACAGCATTATTTCCTGTGTAATGCAGCATGTACCCACTCAGTTCCCACTGTCATGCACCTTTGTGCTGTAGGAGTAGAACTATGTGAGCTAGGAAAGACCACTTTTTTGTTTAGGGGCTTATGGGATATGGTCTGCACTACATGAAAAAAAGGGGGATTCCCAAAACAAGCTACCTAATGATGTCACACTTCTGGGCTGGAGATTTGAACTGACATGAGGCAACCATACATCAAATTCTTGTGTGGGAGCATATATCACAAGATTTACACAGAAGCTAGTGTTTCAAAAATATATATTTTCAATTTGATTTATCTGATAAATGTTAAGAGGACAACAGTGAGTCCAATTCTTAAAAAACACAACATATAACAACACTGTTAGAAACAAAGTATTCCAAGGGAATCACAAATGTGTCAAATGGCATTGAGCAAGATTGAAATCAAACCCATTATTCCTTTGAGGTGGTGTTAGTAAGATAAAGTGACTTTTCATCATAAATGTTATTTTATAATGCTTTTTTTCACAAAAACCCCAGTGGGGAGTGTGTCTTGTATTTGTATTTGTATTTTATTTATAACGCGCAAACCAACAGGCCCGGAGGCATCAGGGCGCAATTTGTACAAGGTTACAGATATGCAGGACCACATAAACCCAAGTGGGGGAAGTGTCGACAGGGATGAATCTGTTTCCAGCCTTAAATAGGTGCAATCGTCGGATGTTCAATGATGACTGTTGTACCCTGGACATCTACTAGACCGAGCAAGGCTTTCATCAGGACACGTGAACGACAGTTTGAACCAGATGTCGTATTTTTCACGAGGAATGTTTGATTTTTACCAATGTATCTAAATGAAACATACAAAAAAGTGTATTCAAAACTAGCTGTTTGCCAAATGGCAATGATAGCGTTGCCACATTCATCCTAATATTCCCAGACCTTTTATACATTATTCAGTGTGCATCCTAGATATATTAATACTTGATATTATATATATCACTATATATTATTCAATTATGACTGATTTTGTCCTCATCTATTGTGTATGTTTAGCTTAACTAGTGAACATTTTCATTTTACTCCACCGCTTATTTGTATGTGCCCAAAATACCAAACATTCTGTGAACTATCTGATTGATGGAGAAAGCAGTCGAATAAACATATGTATGTCTGTTTACAATGGTACCTTAAGGTTTCTTTGGGGAACTCTCTGCATAATTTAGGCGGTGTTTATTTCTAGAGCATCAAAAGTGTCCGTACGAGCAAAGTTGTTGGGAGCCATATTGAGCTATGAAAGAAGCAAAGAAGGGGAGAAAACATGGGCGCGAGTCACCTTGTTTATGAATAGCAGCCACTTTAATGCTGGGATCTAAAATGAAGGAGTAGATTCCTACCTTCCGCTGGTGTTATTTGCTTATGAAGCTGTGGTTTCTGGTCCAGGGGTGCATCCGAAGGATGCTTTCTATTTCGGGACGAGTATGGCAAGTAGTACGCTACGGGTGCTTAGCATATGGGCATTTCTGTTGAGGAAAATTGGGGACATATGTCAGGATTTGTTCTCTTATCATAGCTGCGGTGCTACATATTTGCTGTGCAGGAGGGTCACTTACTTCTGTTTTCAAACGCGGCTCCAGCCATTCAGAACAGACGTGAGCGGGTCCCATTACGTGAACCCGGTCATGTGGAGTGCCTCAAATAGCTTGGCACGTGACGTGATGACATCATCACAGGGATGTAGAGACAAGAGTTTTTCTAGACAATCCTAAATTCATGAAAGGATTTAGCGGAGTAGGCAACAAATGTTCCTGTGACTGGGTTATTTTAGTCATTGAGACAGCCGAGGATGACGGTAAAAAACACGGGAAGACATAGACATCCTGGAAAAAAAGATAATAGCAGACTCAAGTTTTCCAGAGATAAAATCTGCTTTGGAAAAAATGAATATAGAGATGTCTAAATTCCAAACACTAACACTAGACAAAAAAATCTGGAAACTAAAAAAAGATATTGCGAACTACAAGGCAGAAATCACATATCCATACCTACTTCTCAGCTTTTTCCAGCAACATAACCCAAATCAGACCAATTGGAATGGACAGTCTCAACCAAGACCACAAAGAAATAGGAAGTTTGTAAGTTTTTCCAATTCCTCCAACAGTCGTGATTCAGATAGCTCTACAAATGCTCCTAATGCGAGCGGCACTATTCAATCCCAAAGGGGACAACAACAATATTTTCAACGACGGGGAAATCGGGGAAGAAACAGATAATGGGGCAACCATGGCATGCGGACCCACCAATGGATCCATCACCAACTTGGTAACTCCTATTTTCAATCTAAGTGAACACGTATTACTACCAGATGAAATACAGGTTTTGTCCAAGGGGTTATCTTTCGTCCCAGTATCACCAGCAGATTCCTTCCAAACAGAAGTTGAAATGCGAAATTTCTTCCGTATCATCAGACTACGATATTTCTTCCATGATAAAAATGATCCAGTCTCAGACAACGACAATAGATCGGGAAAAAAACCTCCCTCAAATTTTACTCCTCTACAATCCATGGTATCACCAGAAATATTAGCTTTCGAAAACAAGATCCTAAGAGAAATGAAATTCTTGTGTGCCAATAACAATAAATGTAGAGATAATCTCTCTAAAGCAGAACATCTTGCCTTAAAAAATTTGGAATCAAATCCTCTTTTTATAATTAAGCCGGCAGATAAAGGAGGAGGCATTGTACTGTGGGGCTCTGACCTCTACAATACCAAGGTCGATAAACAACTATCTGACCTATCAGTTTACAAACCTATTCCAGTAGATCCAACAATGAAAATCATGGATGCCTGATGACACACGCGGCAGACCAAGGCTGGATTAATGACGAAGAAAAACCTTTTTTTGATTAATAGACATCCAGTTACCCCGGCGTTCTATTTCTTACCTAAAATACATAAGCATCTTACCATCCCTCCAGGACGGCCGATAGTGTCAGCAATCGGCTCACTTCTAGAACCTTTGTCAGTATATGCCGATGTGTTCCTGAGACCATTTGTGAACCAAATGAGATCATTCATTCAAGATTCTACCGCAATGATAAAAATTCTGGATTCTGCCATAATTCAGACTGTTGACATTTTTGTCACACTTGGTATAACATCACTTTACACCAATATACCACAGATGAAATGTCCTCATAATTGTATTGTATGATGTATTATGTGATATATCTGATCACAGGTCACTGCCTTACTGTAACCCAAGGCACAACCTGCTCACATTGTAACTAAGTCTTCCTTGCAAGTAACAGTGCCACAATGCCCCTGGGCTGCCTGCGCGCTATATAAATTTAATAAATAAATAAATAAATAAATGTATCGATGTCATGTTGGCACTGCTTGAAACCCGGGCAGATAAACAACCACCTTCGGCCTTCATTGCCGAGTGTATTCACATGGCCTTGACCAAAAATGTCTTTATCCACAATAGTTTGTTCTTTCAACAATTGAACGGGACCAGCATGGGGGCCACATTTGCCCCATATTTGGCCAATTTATATATGGACCATTTCGAGAAAAACTATATATACAGTGACACCAACCCTTTTGGAAAAAAACATCCACACATGGCATCGATGACATTTTCATGATATGGCGTGGCACCATGGAGGAACTGAAGAGTTTTAATATCTGGTTTAACCAATGTGAGGTGTTTTTGCACTTCACTTGGCAACCCAACAACACAGAAATACCGTTCCTGGATCTCCTTGTGTACCGAAGATCAAATCATTCAATTGGCACTAGCCTATATAAGAAAGCTACCCAAAAAAACACCTTGCTCCATTTTGGGAGCTTCCATCCGCAATCACTAAAGGAAAATTTACCCTTCGGGCAATTTTTACGGATCAGACGTAACTGCTCAGAGAAACAAGACTTTATAGTGCATAGTGAACAACTCAAAAGCAATTTAAAAGCCAGAGGGTATCCTCCACATACTATCAGGAGATCCTACAAAAAGAGCCGCAAACACCCAAAGAGTTGACTGCCTATCTAAGCAAGCCTGCGTCAAATTGGACAAAATTAAGTGTGTGACATCGTTCACTCCTGTAAGCAATGATTTGAGAAAGACCATCTTGAAAAACTGAGTCTTTCTCTATTTTGCCTCCACGTTTTGCCTTTAAACGGTTACAGAACCTTGGCGATAGATTGGTTCATACATATCCCAGACAGCCCACTAAGGCATCTACACAATCAACATTATGGAGCCTTCCTCCAGTTATAGGCCACTACAAATGTGGCAAATGCCTTATGTGTAATTTTATCAAAAATGTCAAAAGTATTGATCTAAATGGGCCATCTACTGTATAATCTGTCCATATAAACGTATGTCTATCGGCAAAACAAAAAGAACAATCATGACCAGAATAGGAGAACACCGCTCTTGCATAAAGAATGGAATTAAAGACAAACCATTAGTCGAACATTATCACAAAATGAAACATTCCCATAATGACATAGTAAGGTATGTGCTACAAACTATGGATGCACACCCGCGTAGGGGGGGTAGGGACTTAAATCTGCCAAACCTGGAACAAAAATGGATCCATAGACTAGATTCTGTGAAATGCGGATTAAATTTATATATTGAGTGGAACCTGTTTGTCCACAAATAGTCCCCATCTACCATACCACTAGGGTATCCAGCAGTGTGATCACACACACAGGTCCTTGAGACTCACACCACACTTATGTCAGTCTCTCACCACTGACTCATTTTCTACCCCAGGGCCATATAAGAAGAGGGTAACCATAGGGAGAACCTTTTCCTTTGGCATCAGCAAAAACGGACGTTTGGAACACCCATGTCTGTCTTCAGATTGTTGTGCGTTTCTGTACACTTACTGAGAATACGTGACATCTAAATGCAATGATAGCTTTCCTTCCTTTCAATAATATTTTCAACAAATATGACATATACAAATAAGTATATTTAATATTTATGCCAGAATATATCAATATTGGCTCTCATTTAACATTCAATAATAGCTATCGCACAACAACTGCATGTGAAAATATGACGTTTAGACATTGGAATATGGCCGACACATTTATCCAGCGCGGCCGCTGTCTCTACATCCCTGTGATGATGTCATCACGTCATGTGCCAAGCTATTTGAGGCACTCCACATGACCGGGTTCACGTAACGGGACCCGTTCACGTCTGTTCCGAATGGCTGGAGCCGCGTTTGAAAACAGAAGTAAGTGACCCTCCTGCACAGCAAATATGTAGCACCGCAGCTATGATAAGAGAACAAATCCTGACATATGTCCCCAATTTTCCTCAACAGAAATGCCCATATGCTAAGCACCCGTAGCGTACTACTTGCCATACTCGTCCCGAAATAGAAAGCATCCTTCGGATGCACCCCTGGACCAGAAACCACAGCTTCATAAGCAAATAACACCAGCGGAAGGTAGGAATCTACTCCTTCATTTTAGATCCCAGCATTAAAGTGGCTGCTATTCATAAACAAGGTGACTCGCGCCCATGTTTTCTCCCCTTCTTTGCTTCTTTCATAGCTCAATATGGCTCCCAACAACTTTGCTCGTACGGACACTTTTGATGCTCTAGAAATAAACACCGCCTAAATTATGCAGAGAGTTCCCCAAAGAAACCTTAAGGTACCATTGTAAACAGACATACATATGTATATTCGACTGCTTTCTCCATCAATCAGATAGTTCACAGAATGTTTGGTATTTTGGGCACATACAAATAAGCGGTGGAGTAAAATGAAAATGTTCACTAGTTAAGCTAAACATACACAATAGATGAGGACAAAATCAGTCATAATTGAATAATATATAGTGATATATATAATATCAAGTATTAATATATCTAGGATGCACACTGAATAATGTATAAAAGGTCTGGGAATATTAGGATGAATGTGGCAACGCTATCATTGCCATTTGGCAAACAGCTAGTTTTGAATACACTTTTTTGTATGTTTCATTTAGATACATTGGTAAAAATCAAACATTCCTCGTGAAAAATACGACATCTGGTTCAAACTGTCGTTCACGTGTCCTGATGAAAGCCTTGCTCGGTCTAGTAGATGTCCAGGGTACAACAGTCATCATTGAACATCCGACGATTGCACCTATTTAAGGCTGGAAACAGATTCATCCCTGTCGACACTTCCCCCACTTGGGTTTATGTGGTCCTGCATATCTGTAACCTTGTACAAATTGCGCCCTGATGCCTCCGGGCCTGTTGGTTTGCGCGTTATAAATAAAATACAAATACAAATACAAGACACACTCCCCACTGGGGTTTTTGTGAAAAAAAGCATTATAAAATAACATTTATGATGAAAAGTCACTTTATCTTACTAACACCACCTCAAAGGAATAATGGGTTTGATTTCAATCTTGCTCAATGCCATTTGACACATTTGTGATTCCCTTGGAATACTTTGTTTCTAACAGTGTTGTTATATGTTGTGTTTTTTAAGAATTGGACTCACTGTTGTCCTCTTAACATTTATCAGATAAATCAAATTGAAAATATATATTTTTGAAACACTAGCTTGTGTGTAAATCTTGTGATATATGCTCCCACACAAGAATTTGATGTATGGTTGCCTCATGTCAGTTCAAATCTCCAGCCCAGAAGTGTGACATCATTAGGTAGCTTGTTTTGGGAATCCCCCTTTTTTTCCTTTGTGCTGTAGGCCAGTGTCCATCCCTCTGTAATGCAGCCTTGCCCCCACTACAGTACATCATTCTTTCCTTTGTAATACAGCATGCATCCCCTCAGTTCCCACTGTCATGCACCTGTGTGCTGTAGGCCATTTTCCATCTCTCTGTAATGCAGCATTGGCCCCACTACAGTTCAGTATTCTTTCCTGTGGAATGCAGCATGCATCCCCTGAGTTCCAGCTACCATGCACCACTGTGCTGCAGCCCAGTGTCCATCCCTCTGTAATTCAGCCTTGACCCCACTACAGTACAGCATTCTTTCCTGTGGAATACAGCATGCATTCCCCCAGTTCCCGCTGCCATGCATCTGTGAGGTGTTGGCCAGTGTCCATCCCTCTGTAGTGTAGCCTTGACCCCACTACAGTACAGCATTCTTTCCTGTGGAATACAGCATGCATTCCCTCAGTTCCTAATGCCATGCATCTGAGTGCTGCAACCCAGTGTCCACACCTCTGTAATGTAGCCTTGACCCCACTACAGTACAGCATTCTTTCCTGTGGAATGCAGCATGCACCCACTCGGTTCCAGCTGCCATGCACCTGTGTGCTGGAGCCCTGTGTCCATCACTCTGTAATGCAGCCTTGACCCCACTACAGTACAGCATTCTTTCCTGTGTAATGCAGCATGCACCCACTTAGTTCCAGCAGTCATGCACCTGTGTGCTGTAGGTAAGTGTCAATTCCACTGTAATGTAGCCTTGACCCTACTACAGTACATCTTTCTTTCAATTGGAATACAGCATGCATCCCCTCGGTTCCTGCTGCCATGCACCTTTGTGCTGTAGGCCAGTGTCCATCCCTCTGTAATGCAGCCTTGACCCCACTACATTACAGCATTATTTCCTGTGGAATACAGTATGCATCCCCTCAGTTCCTGCTGACATGCACCTGTGTGCTGTTGGCCAGTGTCCATCCCTCTGTATGGTAGCCTTGACCCGACTACAGTACAACATGCTTTCCTGTGTAACGCTGCATGCACCCACTCAGTTCCTGATGTCGTGCGCCTATGTGCTGTATGCCAGCCTTTGACCCCAATACAGTACATCATTCTATCCTGTGGAATACAGCATGCATTCCCTCCGTTCCTACTTCCATGCACATGTGTGCTGCAACCCAGTGTCCACACCTCTGTAATGTAGCCTTGATCCCATTACAGTACTGCATTATTTCCTGTGTAATACACATACACCCACTCAGTTCCAGCTGTCATAAACCTGTGTTCTGTAGGCCAGTCTCCATCCCTCTGTTATGCAGCCTTAACCCCTCTAAATTACACCAGTCTTTCCTGTGGAATACAGCATGCATTCCCTCAGTTCCTGCTGTAATACACCTATGTTCTGTATGCCAGTTCCCATCCATCTGTAATGCAACGTTAACATCTCTACAGTGCATCATTCTTTTCTGTGGAATACAGCATGCATTGGCTCAGTTCCTGCTGTCATGCACCTATGTGCTGTATGCCAGTTTCCATCCCTCTGTAGGGTAGCCTTGATCCCACTACAGTACAGCATTCTTTCCTGTGTAATGCAGCATGTACCTATTCAGTTCCCACTGTCATGCACCTTTGTGCTGTAGGCCAGTGTCCATTCCTCTGAAATGTAGCCTTGACTCCCCTACAGTACAGCATTCTTTCCTTTGTAATGCAGAATGTTCCCACTCAGTTCCAGCTGTCATTCACTTGTGTCCTGTAGGCCAGTGTCCATCCCTCTGTAGTGTATGCTTGACCCCACTACAATACAGAATGTTTTCCTGTGTAACACAGCATGCACCCACTCAGTTCCAGCTGTCATGCACTTGTGTGCTGTAAACCAGTGTCCATCCCTCTGTAGTGTAGCCTTGCGCCCATTACAATACAGTATTCTTTCCTGTGTAATGCAGCATGTACCCATTCAGTTCCCGCTGTCATGCTCCTGTGTGCTGTAGGCCAGTATCCAACCCTCTGTAGTGTAGCCTTGACCACAAAACAGTACAGCATTCTTTACTGTGGAATACAGCTTGAATTCCCTCCGTTCCTACTTCCATGCACCTATGTGATGCAACCCTGTGTCCACACTCTGTAATGTAGCCTTGATCTCATTACAGTACAGCATTATTTCCTTTGTAATGCAGCATACACCCACTCAGTTCCAGCTGTCATACACCTGTGTTCTGTAGGCCAGTCTGCATCCCATTGTAACGCAGCCTTAATCCCTCTACAGTACATCATTCTTTCCTCTGTAATACCGCATGCATTCCCTCAGTTCCTGCTGTCATGCACCTATGTGCTGTATGCCAGTTTCCATCCCTCTGTAATGAAGCCTTGACCCCACTACAGTACATCATTAATTCCTGTGGAATACAGCATGCATTCATTCCCGTCCTTCTTCCATGCACCTGTATGCTGCAACCCCGTGTGCACACCTCTGTAATGTAGCCTTGAACCCATTACAGTACAACATTATTTCCTGTGTAATGCAGAATACACCCACTCAGTTACAGCTGTCATACACCTGTGTTCTGTAGGCCAGTCTCCATCCCTCTGTAATGCAGCATTAAACCCTCTACAGTACATCATTCTTTCCTGTGGAATACAGCATGCATTCCCTAAGTTCCTGCTGCCATGCACCTATGCGCTGTATGCCAGTTTCCATCCCTCTCTAATGCAGCCTTGACCACACTAAAGTACATCATTCTTTCCTTTGGAATACAGCATGCATTCCCTCAGTTCCTGCTGCCATAAACTTGTGTGTTGTAGGCCAGTACCCATCAATCTGAAATGCAGCCGTGACCCCACTACAGTACCTCATTAATTCTTGTGGAATAATGCATGCATTACCTCAGTTCCTGCTGTCATGAAACTATGTGCTGTATGCCAGTTTCCATCCATCTATAATGCAGCCTTAACCCCTCTACAGTACATCATTCTTTCCTATGGAATACAGCATGTATTCCCTCAGTTCCTGCTGTCATGCACCTATGTGCTGTATGCCAGTTTCCATCCGTCCGTAATGCAGCCTTGGCCCCACTACAGTACATCATTCTTTCCTGTGGAATACAGCATGCATTCCCTCCGTTCCTTGTTCCATGCACCTGTGTGCTGCAACCCAGTGTGCACACCTCTGTAATGTAGCCTTGATCCCATTACAGTACAACATTATTTCCTGTGTATTGCAGAATACACCCACTCAGTTCCTGCTGCCATGCACCTATGCGCTGTATGCCAGTTTCCATCCCTCTGTAATGCAGCATTGACCACACTAAAGTACATCATTCTTTCCTTTGGAATACAGCATGCATATCCCCAATTGCTGCTGCCATAAACCTGTGTGTTGTAGGCCATTACCCATCCCTCTGTAATGCAGCCATGACCACACTACAGTACCTCATTCATTCCTGTGGAATAATGCATGCAGTACCTCAGTTCCTACTGCCGTGCACCTGTGTGCTGAAACCCAGCGTCCACCCCTCGGTATTGTACCCTTGACCCCACTACAGTACAGCATACTTTCCTGTGTAATGCAGCATGTACCCACACAGTTCCAGCTGTCATGAACCTGTGCGCTCTAGGCCAGTGTCCATCCCTCTGTAGTGTAGCCTTGACCCCACTACAGTACAGCATTCTTTCATGTGGAAAACAGAAGGAATTGTGTCAGGTCCTGCTGCCATGCACATGTCTGCTGTATACCAGTGTCCATCCCTCTCCAATGCAGCCATTACCCCACTACAGTACAGCATTCTTACCTGTGTAATGCAGAATGCACCCACTCAGTTCCAGATGTCATGCACCTGTTGCTGTAGGCCAGTGTCCATCCCTCTGTAACGTAGCCTTGACCCCACTACAGTACCGAATTCTTTCCTGTGTAATGCAGAATGTTCCCACTCAGTTCCTGCTGCCACGGACCTGTGTGCTGTATGCCAGTTCCCATCCTTCTGTAATGCAGCCTTGTCCCCACTACAGTACATCATTCTTTCATGTGGAATACAGCATGCATTCCCTCCGTTCCTGCTTCCATGCACCTTTGTGCTGCAACCCAGTGTCCACACCTCTGTAATGTAGTCTTGATCCCATTAGAGTACAGCATTATTTCCTGAGTAATGCAGCATGCACCCACTCAGTTCCAGGTTCCATGCACATGTGTGCAGCAGCCCAGTGTACACCCCTCTGTAATGCAGCCTTGACCCCACTACAGTGCAGCATTCTTTCCTGTTCAATGCTGCATGCGTCCCCTCGGTTCCAGCTGCCATGCACCTGTGTGCTGCAGCCCAGTGTCCATCCCTCTGTAATGCAGCATTGACCCCACTACAGAATATCATTCTTTCCTGTGCAAAGCTGCATGCATCCCCTCTGTTGCTGCTGCCATGCCCCTGTGTTTTGTAGGCCAGTGTCCACCCCTCTGTAATGCAGGCTTGACTCCACTACAGTACAACATTCTTTCCTGTGCAATGCTGCATGCATCCCCTCAGTTCGAGGCGCCATGCACCTGTGTGCTTAAGGCCAGTTCCCATCCCTCTGTAATGCAGCCTTGCCCCCACTACAGTACATCATTCTTTCCTGTGTAATACAGCATGCATCCCCTCAGTTCCCACTGTCATGCACCTGTGTGCTGTATGCCATTTTCCATCTCTCTGTAATGCAGCCGTGGCCCCACTACCGTTCAGTATTCTTTCCTGTGGAATGCAGCATGCATCCCCTGAGTTCCAGCTACCATGCACCTGTGTGCTGCAGCCCAGTGTCCATCCCTCTGTAATTCAGCCTTGACCCCACTACAGTACAGCATTCTTTCCTGTGGAATACAGCATGCATCCCCTCAGTTCCCGCTGCCATGCATCTGTGAGGTGTAGGCCAGTGTCCATCCCTCTGTAGTGTAGCCTTGACCCCACTACAGTACAGCATTCTTTCCTGTGGAATACAGCATGCATTCCCACAGTTCCTACTGCCATGCATTTGCGTGCTGCAACCCAGTGTACACACCCCTGTAATGTAGCCTTGACCCCACTACAGTACAGCATTCTTTCCTGTGTAATGCAGCATGCACCCACTCAGTTCCAGCAGTCATGCACCTGTGTGCTGTAGGCCAGTGTCCATTCCACTGTAATGCAGCCTTGACCCTACTACAGTACATCATTTTTTCATCCCAAGACTCTAGGCCCTGCCCACAACCACCTGATTGATAGGTGTGATCTATGGGTGTGATATGCTGCGGTGGTTGTGGCCAGGGCCTAGAGTCTTGGGTGTATGGCCTGCGGCCCGGCACCCATGACTCTAGGCCTTGGCCACAACCACCGCAGCATATCACACCCACGGTGGCTTATAACTCAGTATCACAAACATTTTAACTGTGGCATATAGTCAATTTTAATGTCCGCTGACACCGCACGTGTCCTTTGAACAGTTTCAACTTGCCTGCGCACAGCACGGACGGGAATACTATCCTTAGAACACCCCTCATTTTCACTAATTACAAACATCCCGGACAGCACGGGCCTGGCAAATACATCAGTAGCACCTGCCACCTAAACAAATACAGTATTTCACCCATCTCTTACTCCCCAAACCTCACCAACCACTCTTGCACACCAAAACACTCCCCAAAACTGCATTTTGCCTCTGTTTGCCGCCGCGCTTTCGGCGGATGCAAGATGGGGTGTGCATTGGACCAATCTGACACACATCACGCCTCACTCCAGCCAATCGGCGGACACGTTGCATGTCCGCAGACATGACGTGAGCCGATTAGCCAATCGGTGTCCTGCCGCAAGCATACAGGGATGTGTCTCCACGGAGTGGACATAGATAGCACTAATTTTTTTAGACCTACTTTTTGATCATTTTAAAGAAAACTACTGGACAGATTTTCACCAAATTTACAAAAGCACGGTTTCGGGACCAAGCCGCTGCTCCTGCCGCACATTTTGTGAAAATCCGTCCAGCGGTTTGGGCTATAGGTGTGCGTAAAGATTTTCCCCCATTCAGTCGATGGGAAAAAAAGAAATTTTGGGCCCCCCCCCCCCCATAACGTTTGTTGAGTTAAGTGAGCAAAGTTTGTTGAGGTTTGGTTCAGGGGGGAAAAGTTGTAGGGGGGTCCCAAAATGTCTTTTTTTCCCATAGACTGAATGGGGAAAAACTTTGCGCACGCCTACAGGCCAAACCGCTGGACGGATTTTCACCAAGTTTGCGGCAGGGGTTTGGTCCCGAAAGTGTGCTTTTATAATTTTGGTGACAATCCGTCCAGTAGTTTCCTTTTAAACAATCGAAAAGTATGTCTCTAAAAATTAGTGATATCTATGTCTGCTCCGTGGTCACACTTCCCTGTTCACTCTGCCGATTGGCTGCAGTGAGCCGTGATTTGCATCAGGTTGTTTGGATGCATCCGACATCTTGGATCTGCCACAGCGCGGCAGCGACCAGAGATTAAATGCTGTTTTGGCAACTGTGTTCATGATGTATTCACTATGCTCGCCTTGTTCCGGAATGTTTGTAAGTACTGAAAATGAGGGGTCTCATAAGGATAATACTTCAGTCCATTCTGTGCATAGGCAGCTTGAAAGTATTCTAAGGACACGCGTGGCGTCAGCGAACATAAAGATTGGGTACATGCCGTACTTAGCATTTTTATTAGAATGAGGGTGCTCCTCATTTATACGCCACCAGGGGGGTGATATGCTGCGGTGGTTGTGGCCTAGGCCTACAGTCTTGGTTGCATGGCGAAAGGCTGTGCAGCCAAGATGAAATTGATAGGAAGAGAAAATATAAGGCACTATGGGTGCGATATGCTGTGGTAGTTGTGGCCAGCACGAAGGCCGTGCACCCAAGCACTAAGTTAAAAGCAGAGTTATTAGCCAGTACAGTTTTCATAGACTAAACACCCACACCATCAACTATTTACGCCCCTACACCCAAGCCTCTAGCCTCTGGCCACAACCACTTCAGCTTATCACAGCTATCTATACACCCATGTTATCAACCATCAAGGAAGTGGTTGTGGGAAGGATGTAGAGTCTTGGATGCATGGTCGAACGCCATGCACCTAAGACCAAACTTGTACGTAGTGCACTTAAAAGCCACAATTGATGTGATATGTTGTGGTGGTTGCAGCCAGGACCAAGAGTCTTGGGTGCATGGCTACAGGCCATGCACCTAAAAACAAAGCTTTAAGCACTGGAGTTATGGGCCACGATGGTTTTGACATATTGCACAACCATTCATTAAACTATCTATGGCCTTACATCCAAAACTGTAGGCTCTGGACACAACAACTGTAGCTTATTGCACAGCCAAGGTAGTGGCTGTGCAGTTACGGTTAAGTTGTTGTTCATACAGAAAGAACATCTTGCAACGCTTTAACAATACTATTTCTGTGAGACTTGCGTTCTACATTTTAAACTCTGAGACAGCCACCTGCACTATTTGCTGCCAACAGTGGTTAAGCACGTGTATGGGAGTAGCGATTTTCATGAATGGATTTTAATTTGTTGTTGTAAAGTGAGAATGTATTTGCATTCTGAGTGAAGGTCACTTGTTTTGCTTTTTTTTGGTTTCCAGCACAGTAGGGTCACGCAGCCAACTGTACCCATAAGGGTCCATTATTTTATGACCTTGAGCTTCAGCTTCACTAAGATTCATTGAGCCGAAAACATTGCTCTCTGACTTCACTTAAACCAGTGGAGGCGGTACATATCATGTAAATTGAATTTTGATGACTTCACACCGCACTGAGTTTGAATTTTTATATTACCAGACCATTATTTTTGACAATATTACTGATGTATTACTTTTCTATGCAGTTGTAATTTTTCCCCATTACCGAGAGTGCAGATTGTCCACGTTCTCAGGCTATGCGTTCATTCACCCTTGTTGAACGCTAATATTTTCCCATTAAAATGTCATGTTTGGCCGACATCGGTAGCTGTATCACTTTGCATGTTCTGTTGGTCTTTTCTGAAATCACGAGGTGTCATTTGCAAATGCTTACCCATTACTTTTGCCTTGTTAGCTACAATAGTATCTTTGTGTATAGTTGTCATTTTTGTAAAGTTATAGAGAGTGGCAATGGTTGACATTTGTAGCCTGTCATTAGCTATACCCATGTTGAAATCTACTATTTACTTAAAAATGTTTGTATGGCAACTTCCATTTGTATCTTAGTTACTGTAGTGATAAAGGCAACCTGCAACCCCTGGGAACCAGCCCTTAGTGCAAAGTAATCACTCTTAATCACCTTCCCACACAAGTAAGGTTATACGAAGCACAAAGAACTCAGTCTGGAAGAAAGCCAATCACACAGAATTTATGATGCTTGCATTTATTATCTACAGTGTCTAATGAGAGCTAAGCAGCAATTTATGAAAATATGGAAATGAAAAGTGCAAGCTGTATAATGCCAATTGCCAATCACAGATGAATATGCAATTATTTATTTTACGCTCCTATAAAATGTAGATGAAGGTACGCTCAGATCACACCCAGGACCCTCGCCACTACAGGTGCCTGGCACTCCTCGAGAGAGGAGGGGAGGACTGGCCATGACCCCAGAGTCCTACACCAGAGCAGGGGTGTGATGCTAGGAGTCTCGCCCCAGATAGTGCACAGCTGGTCGTCCAGGCACTGTTCCTCTCAGTTCGCGCATTTCACCAACAGCCCAGGGTGAGTCCCTCCCTCACTGGTCCAAGTATAGTTCTCTTATTAGGGGCTGCACGCCAATCATTGTGACGTACCAGCTCTTCGAGAAGCTTCTAGACTCACCCTTTCGGGCAGTAAACATGTTTTTGCTTGGAAAGTTACAAGACTGGAAACAGCCAGTCTTGGCTCCCAGGCTTCGTGCACAGTGTTTTGGGAAGATCTGACATTTTTGCCTTATCAGTGCACCTGACTCGCAGAGCGAAGACGAGCAAGGCTGTGCAAAGCTGTGCCTGGCTCCCAAGGGCTGCGTAGAGCCTCTTGCAAATGCTAGATGTTTATGTCTTCAGGAAAGGCCTTCGCAGTTAACCCCTTACAAGCATGCAGGCTCACCCAGTTCGAGAGGCCTGGTTCATGTCAGCATTTTCCTCCACGCTTCGAATAAGCTCTAATACACACAAGATAGCTCAATGGCTTAGTGCAAGTGCGGGTTACTGCAAGCGCCTAGAAGCTTATCACGGCATTCCACCCCTTTTGAAGTGAGGCCTGAAAATGCTGACTCAGTTCCACGATTTGGAAGCATGTACGGTGTGCTGTAGGCCGATTAAGCGTTTCTCTAGCGCAGTCATTCTAGTATAAAGGAAAGACATTCTGCGCAAGAGCCCAATGAAAATGATAAGGATGAATATTAGGGAAACAGCAACCACAGCAATGGGTGCAGCATTATATTAAGGAGCTTAGTGGAGGAGGGAGACGATCCTGTGAATACATCCCACCAGTGGTGAGTAGTAACCGATTGCAGATGGTCAGCAGTTTTGATTCATTGGTTCCTGTCTATTATCAGCTTGCACTCTGCAGAGATAACTGAGGTAGCTAGCATTTGGAAATCTTTCCAAGCAGTTTGGGCAAATTGTCTAATAGCTTGAAGCCGGGCAGTAATCACCCCATAGGGTAGAGTCCAGTTAAGCAAATGCGTGAGCTCGGCATGCAAAGCAGTGTGAGACCACTGGGTTAATGAATATAAGGTGTGAGTAACAATGTCTAAGATAGTCACAACCTGATCTACGCAAAATACTTGAGGATTCCCTAATAGCCTATAATTGTTAATAAGCAAGGAATGATTAGTAACTACACAAGCTTTATGCTGATCTATCTGGAAGATGTCAGTCACATTAATGTGATATTGCATCCAGGTGCACTCCCCGCTACGGGATGCATGCATGGGTCCGGAACCCTCCAAGTTAGGGGACACACCCACCCCTGATCCCAGGGCATGCAGGTGTGACTGTGGATGGTGTAGTTTTGGCTGTCTAACCATTCCCTTCGTATTTGCGGAACCCACCAGGAACCATTGATTTTCATAGGCAATACTATAAAAGGACACCATATTTCTAAAGCATAAGCGGTTCTACTGACTTGCATTAAAGCATGGCATGTGTTATTCATGCAATCAAAAGCAAGCGGTTTGATCCATATGTGTACTGATAACTGTAGCACTGTCTGCCAGTGGGTTGAAGATAGTCGCTCCCATTCGGAGCGGAAAGCCAACACCTGCTGATTTAGCAAAATCTGCCATAAAATGCATTGTGTGTCCTTAGCAGTCTTGTTGATCTGCCCTATGGCAGAGAAAATGTCTTCATAGCTGAAATTCTGCCACCTCCAGTGGTTGCCAATACTTGTAGCAGTGTTGCGCAGGGTAGGACTTATCATTGGGGCCCACTGGGCCAGAAGCTTTATAGCGGCGCTGGCATCAGAACCCATAGTGGCTAACTTATTGCGCACAGTTTCTCTGTCAAAAGCATTTAAAGCCCCCGTTCCCACTCCCGCTGCACCCGCAATCAATTAATCTAACCCCCTAGCTACGCACAATTTGGCGATGGGCCATAGAAATTGACTCCATTTGTAGCAGCTTGGTAGTACTAAGGAGACATTGCTCATGACAAATCTATGTCTAAGTGTACCTCTGTAATGATAGACGCGTGCATCACGTTCCTGCAATTTAAATGTTGTCTTACTATTGGAAAATCTAGCATGTTCACAGTTTCTACTTTGTATGACTTGAAAAACACATTCTCCAAGTAGGATGCCTACCATATACAATATTGGTTTTTGATACAAACACCATACTACCATCCGGTAGAGGCTGTTTCAACGTAAAATTATATGAAAGGCATTTGGTCAAGTTATAGTCCAGAAAATCTTGGCGAGTACACTCGCTGCAGTTCTTGGGGCAGAAGAAACATGAAACATCAAAAAAATTATTTGGTCCATTCACTGAAACGTTTGAGCCTAAAATTTCATAAGCACCAGTCATATGAGTTAGTGATAAAAGGTGACCGACAATGTGCCAATCTAACACTCTTGCAGTTCCATGTGGATACTCATTTGTAACGCTTTTCTCACAGGTTACGGTGCGGTTGTAGTTATCACGCAGGACTGGAGCATCAGGTGTAGTGCATGCGATTCTCAGAGTCCATGTAGCGTCTTGCATCAACCCATTCTTTACAGAGAATGCGTTGGCTTGGCAGGCCAGGAGCACCCACAGCAAGGTAAGTCCCATCCCCTTCATACTGCTCTACGTTCGTGGTGTGAGCTTAGTAGCGGGAATATAAACAGGCACGTCAGAATTATGCAAAAGTACAACATAAGTACTTCCAACACCTTGACTTAAAACTTCCCCAGCCTTAGGCTTTTTGTTTGGATGGTGCACCCACACCTTTTTTCCCATGCTACCGAAGCCTCCTTCCCCCCTCAATGTAGTATCTGGGGATTGCTTGCTTTCTACCACTAGGGGAACAACTGCTTGCTCAGAAATCAATTGTGCAATTCGGTCATATTTGGTTAATGGTACTGCAGATGCACCAGCATTATGTAAAAGTACCGAAACAGTCCCTCTATAATCAGGATCAATCACACCTCCCAATATGTCAATGCCTTTTTTCGCCAGGCTGGATCGTGCAGCAATGCGTCCATAGATGCCAGCCGGCAATTTGATGGCAATACCCAGCAAGATGGATTTGGTTTGCCCTGCTGTTATAACATTATCTTCACAGGTAGATAGATCAAGCCCAATGCTGCGTGCAGTGGCTTGCACAGGCAGCTTTGCTTCTTTATCGGTTTTCCACACAACGTGAGTCTTTGTGGATTCCACTTTCTCACTTGTCAGTCTCACAAAGGGTGTCTGGCGGTTTCCCAACGGACGATTGTTCAGTTCAAACAGTGCTTGTGCCAGGTATTTGGACCACCCCTGGAGAGTGTGAGTCTTAGTCAGCTTCTTTATTTGTTGCTTGAGCAGCCCATTGCTACGTTCCACCAGAGCAGAGGATTCTGGGTACCGGCTGATGTGCAGTGTCCATTTTATGCCTTGCTCTAGTGCCCAGTCCTGCACATTGTGTCCAGCAAAATGGCTGCCTTGGTCTAATTGGATTTCATCCGGGATGCCATAGTGCCTGATGAGGTATTCCATTCCTTGCAAGGTAGCCCGTTGATCTGCATGGGCGGCTGGATAAGCTAATAACAGTCCAGAGTATGTATCTACCATGGTCAACACATAATGCTTTCTGTTCTCGGGCGGTAAAGGGCCAATGTAGTCAACTTGCCATACGCTAGCAGCTCTTTCACCTCTTCTCAAAGGGCCTTGAGGCTTCCTCTCCAGAGGGTAGTGCTTCACTTCGCAACACACGGAGCATTGGGAGGCAGCTTGTCTGGCTTGATCCATGGTAATGGGCAATTGTCTCCTTTTTGCCCATTGATAAGTTTCTGTTTGCCCTAGATGCCCTGAGGTTTGGTGTGCCCAGTTCGCCATCCCTTGCAATACCTCAGCTTCTTCAGGTGTTGTTACTGGGCGAATCTTTGCCATCTGATCCACTTCATTGTTGAACAGGGCAGCCAGTGAGATGTCAGGGGGCATGTGTGCATCGACATGTCCAATGCATATTTTCACCTCTCTCCTTTGCACCACATCTCTTCCCAGATGTCCGGCCCTCCCCAAATCGGAGTGTTCTTGATCTGCCAGCCGTCTCTTCTCCATGCCAGTGCCCAATGTGTCAGGCCCTGATATGTGGCCCAACTGTCCGTGTATATGTATGCAGTCTCTGTTTCTTTCACCTGTTCAATCACGGAGGCCATCGCCTGCAGTTTAGCATATTGGCTGGATCCTCCCACACCTTCTCTCATTAGCAGTGTTTCTCGGTGTGGCTGGAATGCAACAGCTTGCCAGTGTCTTTGCTCTTTATCATACTTTGCAGTGCCGTCCGTGAACCATGCAGACTTTTGTTCTTCCTCTGTCAATGTATCATAGGCGGGTGTGACTTTGAAGGGAGATTCTGGCAGTGTTACAGGGGTGTTAGGTTCAGGCATCGCTTCCAGATCTACTGCCTCCAGCATTTGTTCTTGCAGTCTGGAAACCTCTGTGCGGCCAGCTTTCGCACGCTGCTGTAAATACCATTTCCATTTGACATGAGTGGCGTCTTGTGCTCTGCCACTTTTCCCGCTTGCAGCAGTGTCACGCACCCAGCCCATGATCGGAATTTCTGTGCAAATTGTCACTTGTTGCTCGCCTGTGATTCTTTCAGACTCAACTAGAGCCCAGTACACTGCAGCAACTTTTTTCTCAAATGGAGTGTATCTTGTCATAGGATCTGTGAGCTTTCTTGACCAGAAACCTTGCGGCACTCTTTTCTGTCCTTGCTTTTGCCACAAGCTCCACACAGCCATGTCATTGTAGACAAGAATTTCCAGTTCAAAAGGATCCGTTTTTGTCATGGTGCCCAGCGTGATGTAATTCTGCAAAGCGTCCTTAGCCTGCTGGATGGCAGACTGTTGCTCTAGGCCCCATGTAAAATCATGTTTCTTTCTGGTGACTTTGTAGATGGGTTTCAGTATCAGGCTTAAATGAGGTATGTGATTTCTCCAAAAAACCATTAACCCGATGAACCTTTGTGCCTCTTTTTTATCTGCTGGTGGAACCATCTGCTGAACCATGTCAATTACAGGGTCGGGAATTTTCTTTACCTACCCAGACCAGATTGCACCTAAGAATTTCACCTCTTGAACAGGCACCTGTACCTTTTTGGGATTTATGGCCCACCCCCGGTCTTGCATGTGTGTGATCAACTTTTCAGCAGCTTTTTCTACATGTTCTTTCTCAGCACTGGTCAGCATGATGTCATCAATGTAATGAGCAACATACACATCATCTAACTGCACCATCTTTATGTCTCTGGCAAACAATCCATGACACAGAGTGAGACTATGCAAATACCCCTGGGGCAATTTAGTAAAGGTAAATTGTCTGTCTCCCCAAGTGATAGCAAATTGGTCTTGTGATTCAGTGTCAATATCAATGGAGAAAAATGCATTGGCCAGGTCAAGGACCACATGCCATTCGCCCACTTCTTTCGTAAGGTTTTCAATCAGAGTAATGATGTCTGGCACCGCTACAGGTAAGGGCGGCACCTTCTTATTCAAAATGTGGTAATCAATTGTCAGATGCCACGCCCCATCTGGGTGTCGAACAGGCCAGATCGGCGAGTTGAATGGACTGACTGCCGGCCTCATTATGCCAGCTTTTACCAATGATTCAATAGTTTAACCGATCTCTTTATGTCCCCCTGGCAGCCTGTACTGTTTCACGCACACTGGCTCAGCAGGAGGAGGTAAATGCAAGGGGGACCATTTGGCATGCCCAACCACCACGGGGTTAACAACTCTCACATGGACTTTCCGATTGCCAAAAAAAAATTCACCTAAATCTGTAGTCACACTTTTGCCCAACAACACATCCATGCCAAGGATCTACTCCGGTATATCTGCAATCAAGACATTTGCTGTGAAGGGCAATCCCTCGCCAATTGACATTTTTACATCAAAGGCTTTTGCAACAGTTTCTGCTCCCCCATAACCATTGACCAAAACTCTGGGACCAGATAATGTACTGGGATTGCCATTCAAAATGGTTACCTCAACTCCCATGTCTAATAGAGCCAAGACGTGTTTTACTTTCTCATCCAAATACAATGTGAGTGGCACAAAAGGGTGTCTGTCTCTGGGACTGGTTCTCTTTATTAACCGTACCTCAAAGACAGAGCCAGCCCTTCAATCAAAAATGGGGTCTGGGATCTCCCACTTGTTCTTTGCCAAATCAGGGTAACCTTTTGCTCGCACTTTGGGCTTAAACACCTCTTCTTCAGAAGGTGCAGAGGGCTTACTTTTTCCGATCTCTGTTTTCTCAATTTCTTCCATTTCTCAAGCAGCACAGGTGTGGGTTTACCGTCTATCTATTCCCTTGGAATTCCCGCTTTTACAGGTCCACCCACATTTATTTGCGGGTGACCTCAATAGTGTCAGTTTTCTCTTTAGACTTTACATTTTTGCCACGCTTTTTCTCTGAATCATTACTTGCAGCCACTAGGCACGCTGCCTTGCGCACATCCAGCCCTTCTAATTGTCCTAGCAGAAGTGCCATCTCACCAATGGCTTTGCCTTGCACTGGACCCAGCAATGAAAGCAATGCGCCCGTGCATTCCTTAACAAGCGTGCGCGCATGCCAGCTGTAAACAACTCCATGTCAGGCCCTGCAAAATTTGCACTGTACAGTGCGTACTGTAAACCCATCTCTCTAAGCTGATCTGTCGCTTCTGTTAGTGACTCCCAACTGCCCCAGTTCTCTTCCATATCCATTGGAGTCGCATACAGATTTATTAGGGCAGTCTGAAGCCAATTAAACAAAGAATGCGAGCCTTGCTGCCCGAGTGCACCGCGCAACATCTGTCCCAGCATCACATTAGTGGTGATTGAACCCATTTTTAACAGTTCTTATGGGGTTAAGAAGATCTCTTATCGGCACCTGTATCCCAGCCCCTTAAAAGCCACTTCATAATCGGTTCACCTGCCCTCTGTTTAAACAACTTGGCAATGTCTAAAAGCTCTGTCTGTGTATAATCACAGACAATCCTAGTATTCTGAATGTTTGCACCGCCAGGTTGGCCTTTTGACTTGTTAGTGATTAACGGCCGCGCTGGATAAACACATTTCTTTGGAGCACTTTCCAGCTCCTCTTCGTCAGAACAATCTAACTCTGCAAGCCTGACCTCAACAGATTCATTCCAATCAAATGCTTGCTCAGTTTCGCTGTCACTAACTTCACCTGACCATAAATTTGGGTCTCAGTTATCTTTTCTAATTAGTGCGCGAATCCTTATCTTTGACGGATTGCCCCGCCGCTGTC
The DNA here is from genome assembly GCF_040938575.1 of Ambystoma mexicanum. Lineage (NCBI taxonomy): Eukaryota > Metazoa > Chordata > Amphibia > Caudata > Ambystomatidae > Ambystoma > Ambystoma mexicanum. The sequence continues at coordinate 1,472,284,546 of NC_090924.1, read as the reverse complement.
TGCGCTTGTGCGTGGCTACACGCACAGCTAAAGAGGCACACCTGTCCTCCATCTGACCAGCCCGCTTAACGGACGATTCAAGGGTCTCTCTCATAATGATTTGTTGCTCCTGGAGCAGGGAAATCTCATCTGTTAATTTGCGAATCTGCACGTCTTTAAGCAATTCATTCTCATGCAGCTTCCTGAGCGCCTGCAGGAACAACCAGCCTATGTTTCCTGCTGCCTTTAGCTCCCTTCTGCATTTCCCAAGCAGCAAACTCTCCAAGAACTCGCTAATTACGGCCGGGGAAACATCATTTTCAAGCATGTCCCATGCCCTCGGTGCCGAGTACCGATGCAAAATATCTGCCACACCCGACCACGCATTTGATGCTGTCCATCCTGGAATGTGACAGAGTGCACTATCTTCCACATTGCATTCATCTTTTGCTTGTTTTTTCCAGAAAGGCATTGTGCTTGTAAATCCTGCAATTCACCACGCCAAATGTAATGATAAAGGGAACCTGCACCCCCTGGGAAACAGCCCTTAGTGCAAAGTAATCACTCTTAATCACCTTCCAGCACAAGTAAGGTTATACGGAGCACGATGAACTCAGTCTGGAAGAAAGCCAATCACACAGAATTTATGATGCTTGCATTTATTATCTACAGTTTCTAATGAGAGCTAAGCAGCAATTTACGATAATATGGAAATGAAAAGTGCAAGCTGTATAATGCCAATTGTCAATCACAGATGAATATGCAATTATTTATCTTACGCTCCTATAAAATGTAGATGAAGGTACGATCAAATCACACCCGGGACCCTCGCCGCTACAGGTCCCCGGCACTCCTCGAGAGAGGAGGGGAGGCCTGGCCAAGACCCCAGAGTCCTACACCAGAGCAGGGGTGTGATGCTAGGAGTCTCGGCCCAGATAGTGCACAGCTGGTCGTCCAGGCACTGTTCCTCTTAGTACGCGCGTCTCACCTACAGCCCAGGATGAGTCCCTCCGTCACTGGTCCAAGTATAGTTCTCTTATTAGGGGCTGCACGTCAATCATCATGACGTATCAGCTCTTTGAGAAGCTTCTAGACTCACCCTTTCGGGCAGTAAACATGTTTTCGCTTGGAAAGTTACAAGACTGGAAACAGCCAGTCTTGGCTCCCAGGCTTCGTGCACGGTGTTTTGAAAAGATCTGACATTTTTGCCTTATCAGTGCACCTGACTCGCAGAGTGAAGACGAGCAAGGCTGTGCAAAGCTGTGCCTGGCTCCCAAGGGCTGCGTAGAGCCTTTTGCAAATGCTAGATGTTTATGTCTTCAGGAAAGGCCTTCGCAGTTCACCCCTTACAAGCATGCATGTTCACCCAGTTCGAGAGGCCTGGTTCATGTCAGCATTTTCGTCCACGCTTCGAATAAGCTCTAATATACACAAGATAGCTCAATGTGTTAGTGCAAGTGCGGGTTACTGCAAGCGCCTAGAAGCTTATCACGGCATTCCACCCCTTTCGAAGTGAGGCCTGAAAATGCTGACTCAGTTCCACGATTTAGAAGCATGTACGGTGTGCTGTAGGCCGATTAAGCGTTTCTCTAGCGCAGTCATTCTAGTATAAAGGAAAGACATTCTGCGCAAGAGCCCAATGAAAACGATAAGGATGAATATTAGGGAAATCAGCAACCACAGCAATGGATGCAGAATTATATTAAGCAGCTTAGTGGAGGAGGGAGACCATCCAGTGAATACATCCCACCAGTGGTGAGTAGTAACTGACTGCAGATGGTCAGCAGTTTTGATTAATTGGTTCCTGTCTATTATCAGCTTGCACTCTGCAGAGATAACTGAGGTAGCTAGCATTTGGAAATCTTTCCAAGCAGTTTGGGCAAATTGTCTAATAGCTTTGAGCCGTGCAGTAATCACCCCACAGGGTAGAGTCCAGTTAAGCAAATGCGTGAGCTCAGCATGCAAAGTAGTGTGATACCACTGGGTTAATGAATATAAGGTGTGAGTAACAATGTCTAAGACAATGCCTGTCCCTAATTTTTTTTTGGCAATCGGAAAGTCCATGTGAGAGTTGTTAACCCCGTGGTGGTTGGGCATGCCAAATGGTCCCCCTTGCATTTACCTCCTCCTGCTGAGCCAGTGTGCGTGAAACAGTACAGGCTGCCAGGGGGACATAAAGAGATCGGTGAAACTATTGAATCATTGGTAAAAGCTGGCATAATGATGCCGGCAGTCAGTCCATTCAACTCGCCGATCTGGCCTGTTCGACGCCCAGATGGGGCGTGGCATCTGACAATTGATTACCACATTTTGAATAAGAAGGTGCCACCCTTAGCTGCGGCAGTGCCAGACATCATTACTCTGATTGAAAACCTTACGAAAGAAGTGGGTGAATGACATGTGGTCCTTGACCTGGCCAATGCATTTTTCTCCATTGATATTGACACTGAATCACAAGACCAATTTGCTATCACTTGGGGGGACAGACAATTTACCTTTACTAAATTGCCCCAGGGGTATTTGCATAGTCTCACTCTGTGTCATGGATTGTTTGCCAGAGACATAAAGATGGTGCAGTTAGATGATGTGTATGTTGCTCATTACATTGATGACATCATGCTGACCAGTGCTGAGAAAGAACATGTAGAAAAAGCTGCTGAAAAGTTGATCACACACATGCAAGACCGGGGGTGGGCCATAAATCCCAAAAAGGTACAGGTGCCTGTTCAAGAGGTGAAATTCTTAGGTGCAATCTGGTCTGGGTAGGTAAAGAAAATTCCCGACCCTGTAATTGACATGGTTCAGCAGATGGTTCCACCAGCAGATAAAAAAGAGGCACAAAGGTTCATCGGGTTAATGGTTTTTTGGAGAAATCACATACCTCATTTAAGCCTGATACTGAAACCCATCTACAAAGTCACCAGAAAGAAACATGATTTTACATGGGGCCTAGAGCAACAGTCTGTCATCCAGCAGGCTAAGGACGCTTTGCAGAATTATATCACGCTGGGCACCATGACAAAAACTGATCCTTTTGAACTGGAAATTCTTGTCTACAATGACGTGGCTGTGTGGAGCTTGTGGCAAAAACAAGGACAGAAAAGAGTGCTGCAAGGTTTCTGGTCAAGAAAGCTCACAGATCCTATGACAAGATACACTCCGTTTGAGAAACAAGTTGCTGCAGTGTACTGGGCTCTAGTTGAGAAAGAAAGAATCACAGGCGAGCAACCAGTGACAATTTGCACAGAAATTCCGATCATGGGCTGGGTGCGTGACACTGCTGCAAGCGGGAAAAGTGGTAGAGCACAAGACACCACTCATGTCAAATGGAAATGGTATTTACAGCAACGTGCGAAAGCTGGCCGCACAGGGGTTTCCAGACTGCAAGAACAAATGCTGGAGGCAGTAGATCTGGAAGCGATGCCTGAACCTAACACCCCTGTAACACTGCCAGAATCTCCCTTCAAAGTCACACCCGCCTATGATACATTGACAGAGGAAGAACAAAAGTCTGCATGGTTCACGGACGGCACTGCAAAGTATGATAAAGAGCAAAGACACTGTCAAGCTGTTGCATTCCAGCCCCACCGAAAACACTGCTAATGAGAGAAGGTGTGGGAGGATCCAGCCAATATGCTAAACTGCAGGCGATGGCCTCCGTGATTGAACAGGTGAAAGAAACAGAGACTGCATACATATACACAGACAGTTGGGCCACATATCAGGGCCTGACACATTGGGCACCGGCATGGAGAAGAGACGGCTGGCAGATTAAGAACACTCCGATTTGGGGAGGGCCGGACATCTGGGTAGAGATGTGGTGCAAAGGTGAGAGGTGCAAAATCTGCATTAAACATGTCGATGCACACATGCCCCCTGACATCTCACTGCTGCCCTGTTCAACAATGAAGTGGACCAGATGGCATAGATTCGCCCAGTAACAACACCTGAAGAAGCTGAGGTATTGCAAAGGATGGCGGACTGGGCACACCAACCCTCAGGGCATATAGGGCAAACAGGAACTTATCAATGGTCAAAAAGGAGACAATTGCCCATTACCATGGATCAAGCCAGACAAGCTGCCTCCCAATGCTCCGTGTGTTGCGAAGTGAAGCACTACCCTCTGGAGAGGAAGCCTCAAGGCCCTTTAAGAAGAGGTGAAAGAGCTGCTAGCGTATGGCAAGTTGACTACATTGGCCCTTTACCGCGCGAGAATGGAAAGCATTATGTGTTGACCATGGTAGATACATACTCTGGACTGCTATTAGCTTATCCAGTCGCCCATGCTGATCAACGGGCTACCTTGCAAGGCATGGAATACCTCATCAGACACTATGGCATCCCGGATGAAATCCAATTAGACCAAGGCAGCCGTTTTGCTGGACACAATGTGCAGGACTGGGCACTAGAGCAAGGCATAAAATGGACACTGCACATCATCCGGTACCCAGAATCCTCTGCTCTGGTGGAACGTAGCAATGGGCTGCTCAAGCAACAAATAAAGAAGCTGACTAAGACTCACACTCTCAAGGGGTGGTCCAAATACCTGGCACAAGCGCTGTTTGAACTGAACAATCGTCCATTGGGAAACTGCCAGACACCCTTTGTGAGACTGACAAGTGAGAAAGTGGAATCCACAAAGACTCTCGTTGTGTGGAAAACCGATAAAGAAGCAAAGCTGCCTGTGCCCCTTACAAGCATGCAGGCTCACCCAGTTCAAGAGGCCTGGTTGATGTCAGCATTTTCCTCCACGCTTCGAATAAGCTCTAATACACACAAGATAGCTCAGTGGGTTAGTGCAAGCGCCTAGAAGCTTATCACGAAAGTTACTACGTTCTTTTATAAAAAAATTGTTTGATAAAGGTTGGTTATTGATACATGTTTTCTTTACACGTTCCCGACCAGCTACTTCTTTCCATACTGTGCATGTCATGGTTTCCAGTTGCCAAGTGATGGCTTCTTCAGTCGCCAAATGCAGTGGCTGGTGACTGGGTGCCTGCCCGTAATAATTCTGTGGGATGAGTGCGCTGGCCCACTCTATCCGTACACTGAAGTGTCTACTAGGAGTAACATAACATCTTTTACGGTGTTGTAGCCAAAAGGTCATTGCAACGTTTTGACAATCATTGCGGAAACACAGGGGTTGCTTGATCGAAAATGCATAATTTGTGTTTGAAAAAAAACAACGTGTGCTTAACCATTAACATTTTCGATGACAACCAAAGAAGCAAATTTATTATGTGATTGACAATGGGATTACTCTGATGTTCATGCACAGTTTATTGTGAAATAAAGGTACTTTAGAAATCCAAAAGTGTTACTCATTCTTTTAAAAACTAGTTTATTACTTGAAAATGTCACGTGCTACATTGTACGTTCCTGTGTGTTAATTTTCAGGTGCTGCGTCACGGCACATAGTTGCTTATGAGTGCATTTGGCTATGCTGGAGAGGATTGTCAATGAGAAAGGTACTGCATATCACTAGGGTTGGTTATGTGAGGGTCAAGGGCGGCCATTATGTTTTATTGAAGTCAGGCCCACTTATGTTAGCCATCTGCAGCAATGGCGAACATTTGAACACGATGAACACGCTCTGCTGTCAGATTTAGTATGTTTGTGAAAGAGGAAAAATGAAGTAAGGTACACTGCAAATGTCTGTGCTACATCAACGTTTCTGCAAACATACATGGTTGCATCCTTGGTACAATCTTATCTTCTGAAGGAGGGAGGGTCCCCCTACAAGCCCTGAACTAAATGCAAGCTACGAAATGTGTTTATGGAGGACAAGCACCTACAATGCCTCAACTGCCTGCATCAGGACCACAAGGAGATAGCGTGTACGATTTGTCTCGGATTTTTGAAGAAAACATTGAGGGACAGGCACACTAGGTTGGCAGCATGGCTTAACACCAAGGCCTCTGACCCATGCCCCATGCAGGGTCATGCCTCCCCCAGGACCATCCGGTCCTAGGAGCAGTCTCCTTAGATCTTTGAGGGTGCCTCATCTGTGGAGGCCCAAGAGAAGGCCAAGAGCTGCAAATGCGATTCCACCGGGTTCACCACGGATGCTGGATCCAAAGAGGATAGGGCACGATATGATATGATAGGTTGTTTATTACGTGCTTAATACCCAGAGGTTTCTAATTGCGGACTTCGGGATAGAACCAGTGGTGCTCTGTGTCGTCTTGCTACCAAGCATCACAAGCGATCAGCATCACCTTCCACTTCCATTTCCAGCCTACCATTGACTTCCTCTTCAAAGAGGAAGTCATATACCCCGGCTAAACTACGTGAGAAATCAGAGAAGCTGCAGACAGAGGAAAAAAAGACTGCACAACAGAAGCAGGAACAACCGGCACAGGCGAAGACCTTGTCTGCAACACCATCAAGAGGTGCTACTGCCATGGCAGCTAAGGGCGCTGATCCTGTGGTCATAGCTCCCAAAGCTCAGAAGGTGTCCCTGCCCCCAAGACGCGACACCACTGCAGTGTCATTGGCAAAGTCTACAGGCACGCTATAAGGTGTGAAACAGGTTGAGACCCTGGCTCAAAAACCTCAGGGGGAATAAAAGATGGGATGAGGAGACCCCGAAACAGCCCTCCCATGCCGTCGCCCCAGCCATGGAAGTCATGTCCATGGACAACAAGGATCAGGAGTCCTTATACATGGTCCACAAGTACGTTGAAGAGGAGGACGACAGCATATGCCCTAGTTTTCCTGTTCTGCCTGCTTAGCCGAGCAAGGTGTCCTTAGATGTTCTGTCGACTCTACACACCTTGGTGTCAGAGATCCAGAAGAGGATTCCTCCTGCTCCGGTAACTGTGGTCCCCCCAGGTCCCCGATCAGCCTGCAACAAAGAAGAGGAAGCGTCATCTGATGCCAGATGACTGATGAAGTGTAATCATCCCTCTACATCAGGGGTGCACAACTGATTTTGACAGAGGGCCGAAAGTACCTTACATGAGGGCTATAGTGGGCCGAAAAGTAAAAGTGGGCGGGGCGGTAGGCGGGACATGTCAGGAGGCTTTTTCAACCCCCAATTTGTATTAAACACATGGAAAAAGATGTTTTTGAGGGGTAACGATTTTTATTGCATTTCAAACTTACATTTTGTACTACACATTTTCCATTGCTATCATTTATTTCGATTTAGTTATTGTATATCGTCTGTTTAATTAAATTATATATATTTTATTGACCCTTGATTGGACATTCCGTTATTTTGGACTGCTATAGTTTGCTGTTTGGGTTACCCAAGAGGAGTATGGCCTTCGTTGAGTCAGGTTTCCTCAAAAAAGCAAAGGATGTACATCTCCTAACTGTGCCTGTTTTAGCTTTATTATTGAGTTCACTCTTGGAGTGCAACACTATGCCCCATGGCTCCCATCCCCAACCAAACACTATGCCCCATGGTCCCCTCACCCCCAACCAAACACTATGCCCCATGGCTCCCATCCCCAACCAAACACTATGCCCCATGGGCCCCCTCACCCCCAACCAAACACTATGCCCCATGGGCCCCCTCACCCACAACCAAACACTATACCCCATGGGCCCCCTCACCCCCAACCAAACACTATGCCCCATGGCCCCCACCCCCAACCAAACACTATGCCCCCTGCCCCTCACCCCCCAAGCAAACACTATGCCCCCTGTCCCTCACCCCAACCAAACACTATGCCCCATGGCCCCTTCACCCCCCTAACCCCCAACCAAACACTATGCCCCATGGGCCCCTCACCCCCAACCAAACACTATGCCCCATGGGCCCCTCACCCCCAACCAAACACTATGCCCCATGGCCCCCACCCCAACCAAACACTATGCCCCATGGCCCCCACCCCCAACCAAACACTATGCCCCCTGTCCCTCACCCCCAACCAAACACTATGCCCCATAGCCCCCTCACCCCCAACCAAACACTATGCCTCATGGGCCCCTCACCCCCAACCAAACACTATGCCCCATGGCCCCCACCCCAACCAAACACTATGCCCCATGGCCCCCACCCCCAACCAAACACTATGCCCCCTGTCCCTCACCCCCAACCAAACACTATGCCCCATGGCCCCCTCACCCCCAACCAAACACTATGCCCCATGGCCCCCTCACCCCCAACCAAACACTATGCCCCATGGCTCCCACCCCCAACTTAACACTATGCCCCCTGTCCCTCACCCACCAAGCAAACACTATGCCCCCTGTCCCTCACCCATCAAGCAAACACTATGCCCCCTGTCCCTCACCCACCAAGCAAACACTATGCCCCCTGTCCCTCACCCACCAAGCAAACACTATGCCCCCTGTCCCTCACCCACCAAGCAAACACTATGCCCCCTGTCCCTCACCCCCAACCAAACACTATGCCCCCTGTCCCTCACCCCCCAACCAAACACTATGCCCCCTGTCCCTCACCCCCCAACCAAAAACTATGCCCCCTATCCCTCACCCCCCAACCAAACACTATGCCCCATGGCCCCCTCACCCAAACCAAACACTATGCCCCATGGGCCCCCTCACCCCCAACCAAACACTATGCCCCATGGCCCCCACCCCAACCAAACACTATGCCCCATGGCCCCCACCCCCAACCAAACACTATGCCCCCTGTCCCTCACCCCCAACCAAACACTATGCCCCATGGCCCCTCACCCCCAACCAAACACTATACCCCAAACACACTCTCAAGCATGCACCCATACAGACCCGAACCCCCCACCCCCCAACTCAGCACACACACATGCACCCATACAGACCTGAACCCCCCACCTCCCAACTCAGCACACACACATGCACCCTTACAGACCCGAACCCCCCACCCCCCAACACAGCGCACACACATGTACCCTTACAGACCCGAACCCCCACCCCCCAACTCAGCACACACACATGCACCCATACAGACCCGAACCCCCCACCCCCCCAACTCAGCACACACACATGCACCCATACAGACCTGAACCCCCACCCCCCAAATCAGCACACACACAGACCCGAACCCCCCCAACCCCAACTCAGCACACACACAAACATGCACCCATACAGACCCGAACCCCCACCCCCCCAACTCAGCACACAAAAAACATTCAAATCAAAACATTCATACACATCCGACACCCACCCCCACCCCCGCATCTCAACATACACACAAAATACATTCAAATACAAACATTCACACACATCAGACACACCCCCCACCCCCGCATCTCAACATACACATAAAATGCATTCAAATTCCAACATTCATACACATCCGACACCCACCCCCGCATCTCAACACACACACAAAATACATTCAAATTCCAACATTTATACACATCCGACACCCACCCCCGCATCTCAACACACACACAAAATACATTCAAATTCCAACATTCATACACATCCGACACCCCCCCACCCCCGCATCTCAACATACACATAAAATGCATTCAAATTCCAACATTCATACACATCCGACACCCACCCCCGCATCTCAACACACACACAAAATACATTCAAATTCCAACATTCATACACATCCGACACCCCCCACCCCCGTATCTCAACATACACATAAAATGCATTCAAATTCCAACATTCATACACATCCGACACCCACCCCCGCATCTCAACACACACACAAAATACATTCAAATTCCAACATTCATACACATCCGACACCCCCCCACCCCCGCATCTCAACATACACATAAAATGCATTCAAATTCCAACATTCATACACATCCGACACCCACCCCCGCATCTCAACACACACACAAAATACATTCAAATTCCAACATTCATACACATCCGACACCCCCCCACCCCCGCATCTCAACATACACATAAAATGCATTCAAATTCCAACATTCATACACATCCGACACCCCCCATCCCCCCCATCGCAACATACACACACAAACATAAAGTAAAACAGACCCGACACACAAACGCAAACAGAGCACTTACCGGAGACGTGCTGGAAGGCAGGTAAGCGGCAGGTAAGCAGGAACGCTGGAATCGTACTACGGCTGGCGTGGTCCAAGGCTGAAATGCCTTCCGGCATCAAGCCTTATGGACCACGCCAGCCGTAGTGCTGGCCCTCCATTGGGTCAGCACACACACACTACGTGGCTCGTAGGAGCAACGTGGTGCATGTGTGCTGAGCCAATGACGGCCAGTGTTTTGTCCGGCCCGGAAGACAACAAAGACTTTCCTAATGGAGGGCGGCCGCGGGCCGCCCTCCATTAGGAAAGTCTTTGTGCCTCGCGGGCCGGACAAAAGAGCATGGCGGGCCGCAACTGGCCCGCGGGCCGTATGTTGTGCACCCATGCTCTACATGATTAACAGAGCCTCTGAGCTTTTCCAGCTGGTGCCCACGGAGACTGAGAAGGAGGTCTTCTTGTATCAGAGGTGGGAGGCCAATAGGAAAATGATCATGGTAGTGCCCTTTCTGAATGATGTCTGGGAGGAGGGCTTGGCCCTCATGAAGAACCCTTGCACCGCTCCATCGCAGCGGGATAGGCTAGAGAAGATTTACAGAGTGCCAGACTCCACACCCAAGTGCCTGAGGTCGCAACCATCACTGGATTCATTGGTATAAGCAGCCACGATGAAGCAGTCGGCCAATCCATCATCATCGTCGTTGGTCTCCCCCGATAGCAAGGGGGAAAGGATGGATGCCATGGGAAAGAAGATGATTGACAGGGAGCTGTGATACAAGCTGGGGCTGATTATGCAGTTTCTCCTGGCGATAGGAAGATGGAGGCAATCGCTCTCCTCCAGGAAGGAGACGTGGCATCTGTTAGGAAGAATCCTGTGCAGTTCCCTTGGGGACCACTGCTAAAAGATTAAGACTACAGGAGTAAACAGTAAACCCAATTGGTAGCAGTCTGTACCACCCAGGTTTACCTGGTAGCTGTGGCTGAGCAGTCAGACTTCTCTCAAGAAGAGTAAGGCAGTATATAGAGGATACACAATAGGGCCAAAAACACAGTAGAGCAAACAAACACTGACCAGAGCTTTGTATAAAAAGTATATCATTATTTATTTAAAACACACTTTAGGCAATATACTAGCACTCTAAATCAAAAGCAAGTTAAAACACAGTCAGGTAAAGTATACACACCTCCCTGGATAACTATCAGACAAGTCAGAGTAAAAACACCACGATTTGTTAAACAGATGTGAGGGCATAACCTGATGGCATTCCAATAGTTCAGTTAAAGGGAGAGAAAAAAGCAGAGCATAGAAATAAAACAGGTCCCAACACTTTTAGGAGTTCTCATCAAGGGGATAAAGGCAGTATATACTGTAAAGCCAAGGTTCATAGGCCAGGCCCACTTTAAAGGGAGCAAAGCGAAATGTGCCCAGGATCACATGGTTTAAAATGCACTAAAAGTCTTTGCAGAATGTTCAAAAGAGGTTGGGGCGATTCAAGAAGGTAAAGTTAGAAGGTCTGGGGCCAACCCAGTTGTAAATCCAAGGATTAGGGTTCACCTTGGGCAAACCGAAGAAAGGGAGGCCAGGCAGGACACATTACCTTAAAGAGAAAGGACGCTCCAGCGGTGGCAGTTGTTCCTGGCAGTGGTTGCAGTTTATTGATTCGACCAGGGGAACAGAGGATCTCGTCGAGGAGGAAACATGGAGTCGATGCACTGCACAGGGATGAAACCAGCCACAGAGTTCGTCGATAAAAGGTGCGTTCCTTTTATTCGCAGTCAAAGTGGTGAAGCTTGGCTATCCAGCCGCCGGGGTGCTTGGCACGGGTGATTCGATCAAGAGACGTCTTTGGAAGGCGAAAAGGGCCAACTGGTTTGTCCCACCAGCTCAGAGGAAGAAGACTCGTCCAGCAGAAGATATTCTCTTGTCGTCGGGAAAGTGGTGAGCTAGTTGCAGCAGACTTCACCGGTGGTGTCATCGTTGCAGATGGGTCAGCTTCTTCCCTCTTCGGATTCTTAGGTCCTGTGGCGAATTCTCAAGTTCCAGTCCCAAAGGCCCTGCTTTTATGCAGAAAAACCCCCATTCAACAGCCTAGCTGTCACTCAAACATGCTAAGTGGTGAGCGGGGGGCTCATCACTGGCCCAATCAGAACAGAGTGTGACTTGAGTTGCTAAGGCAATGCAGTCCAGGGTGCCAATTCCCCTCCCCACACATCCTGTGGAACCCAGACAGAGTGGCACCATTTGGAGGGCTTCTGTGGAGAAGCCCGCCAAAAAAGTGAAACAAAGGGCTCGACCTTGGTCAGAGTTACAGAGACGGACACGAACGCCATTTGAGAAAAGAGTTCTGGCAATAAGACCCAACCGTGAATTTAATATTAAATAAATAAACCAGCGGTATCTTTAACATTGCACCAAAAAGTGGTGCGTTTAAAATCAATGGGAAAATCCCATAGAGAATATTCTGGTGGAATATTTTGCGTGGTAACCACTGCCACCAGCCAGAAACCCGGCAAGTGGGGACTGGACAGTGCCCCCTTGAAAACAGACCCAGGAGCAATATAATTAACCCCTTCCAGTACTTCCACAATATGATGGCTTGTACTGGTTCTGTTCATAATTTAAGACTAGTAAAGTCAATGGTGATTTTACATGTCCTGGGAGACAGTAGTCAGTCCCAGGGTTATGAGTCTATGTTTGGGGGTCACTATGACACCCCTGTTATACTGCACTGAGGGTGCTGTGTAACACATACACAAAAAACAGATGATACCCTATGGAGTAAAAGACCCCATAGCCCAAAATCACACAAAGAGTCAAAGACATATCTCAAATCATGCCTAAGAGTGGGAGCAAAAGGAGTCTCACTCTTATCAGGAGAAAAGAAACAAACCCCAAAAATCCAGAAAAGCTGCTGGGGGACTCACTAGGTTTGGGAAATTAGCCTTATAAGAGAATTCTCCCGAACAGCATTGGATCACACCATCACAGTAGCATTGGACGTCACCGACACAGGGTTCCACCAGATGGGGACTAGTGTCTACCTGCATCACCAAGATTGGATGAAAGCCACCAACTTCCGTCAGTGGGTCAAAGAGAAGTTGCTGGACATGTCCTTAGACTGAGAGAATTTGTTTGGAAAGGTCATCAACAAGTCCCTCCAGACCATCAAGACAGACATGGAGACGGCCTGTTCCCTGGGCACTCTCCAGCAGCACTGCTCTTCTTTTAGCTCCTCCAGGTGTACGTTGAGCAGGTCACCAATAGGTTTCTCCAAATCGTACCATCAACCTTCCAGATTCACAACTGAAGAAGCCTACAGAGGCCATTCCCAGGCCTATGGTGGAGGAGGACAGCAGTGCTCGCAAGGCAAGATGCCGGCACTGAAGCAGGACTGGAACGACCAGGACATCGCCCCCACCTCACATGAACCCTGGTGGGCGACCGGCTGACGATATTCATCAGTGAGTAGAGAAAGATCACCACTGACAGATGGGTGCTGGATGCTCTCATCCAAGGACACACCCTGGAGTTTCAATGTGGTTCCCACTGGTTACCTGGCAGGAGCAACACATCCCTCAGCTCCTGGAAGAGGTATGGGCCATGCTGCAAAAAGGGGTGATAGAGCTAGTTCCCCAATGGCTTTGGGGATCCAGAGTCTATTCCAGATACTTTCTGGTCAGAAAGAAGACTGGGGGCTGGAGGCCTATCCTAGACCTATGATGTCATGACAAATATTTAAAGTCCCAAAAGTTCAGGATGGTAGAGGTTAAGTATGCATATCTCCATGCCCCATTCACAAGAAACATCGGAAGTTTCTGCATGTCGTAGTGCAGTGATGGCACTACCTGTTCAAGGCTCTACCTTTTGACTTGAAGTCGGCTCCCAGGATATTCACAAAATGCCTGGAACTGGTGGCATTCCATCTGCGTCTGCAGGGCATACACGTATACCCATACCATGATGACTATTTGATTCGCACACACTCGGGGGAGCTGGCCAATGGACACACAGAGACGACCATCCAATTACTGTTCGGTCTGGTATTCTCTGTCAACTTTCCAAAGTCCTGGTTAATGCCATTGCAGAATGCCCTGTTCCTAGGCACTAGACTCAATACAGTGCTTTGCCCTCGGAGGAGATGATAGCAGCCATTCAAGGGAAGGTGCAACGGCTTTCGTTGACAAAGATGGCCATGGTGCGGGCCATCAAGTAGTTACTGGCCATGATGTCATCCTGCATATATGTCGTCCAGCTCTGTAGGTTGCAAATGCGACGCCTACAGGAATTCCTGGATGCTCACTGAATACAGGTGCCTGAAAGCTTCATGGACAAGATCCCTCTCAACGACAAGTTCTGCTCTGCAGTAGGATGGTGGGGCATCCACTCCAACATCCGCCAGGGCACAGGATTTCCAACTTCCCCTTACCAGGAGATGGTCCCCCACAGACGCTACCCTGGAAGTCTGGGAAGCCCACACCGGATATTTTCCTGCAAGATTTACCTCTGCATCAACATCCTGGAGCTACGGGCAGTGTGAAGGGCCCTCAAGTTGTCCTTCCATCTCGTGGCAATGAACTGTTGGACAAGGGATGTTCCTCATCCATCCTCACCTAGCGGGTTCAAGAACACCATCACAGACTACCTCTGCAGGGAACTGCACACCTGCCACGAGTGGGAACTTTGGTAGGATCAGGCGGACCGCCTCTTTATCAAGTGAAGCAGGCCCCGGATCTATATATTTGTGACTGCAGAAAACTCCAAACCCCAGAGGTTTGCCAGCAGATTCCACCAACCGAGGAGCATGGGGGACGCATTCTCCTTCACATGGGAAGGGCTGTTTCTGTATTTGTATTTTATTATATTTGATATAGCGCTTTAACCTAATGCCCTGTACATTTTAAAATAAAGTACGGTACAATAGTATGGTAAGTAAATAAATGTCAAAGCATCCATATATCAATACTGGTAGCAGACAATCAAGGACAATGAAGGAGATGAGATTTCAAAGAAGAACGGAACATAGAATAATCAGTGATAGAACAAATAGCCAATGGAAGGGTGTTCCAATGTATAGGAGCAAGAAGCTGAAGACCCAGAAGCGGGACTGGGCACATGGTGGACGTTGAACATTCAATCTGAAGAAGCAGGAGGAACGTAGATGACGAGAAGGTCTGTAGAACGATAGAAGTGAGGCAAGATAGTAAGGTGCAAGGTGGGAGAGTGATTTGAAGACTAAACAAAGGAAATGGAAATTGAGTTGAGAATGAAAAGTTAGCCAGCCAAGAGAGGACAGTGAAGAAGAAATAGAGTCATGATCAGAAAGTAGACAAAGTAGACGAACAGAAGAATTACACATTGATTTCAAAAGAGTCGAGAACACGGGGGACTGAAGAGAGTATTCGAGCAGTAGAACATGTGTGAAAAGATTAAGGAAGAGATAAGAGGTTTAGTAGCTTGAAAAGGGAGCAAAGGATGAACTTTGCAGATATTGTAAAGATGAAAACAACAGTAAGAGGTGATTGTTCAACTCTACCTCCTGCTTTTGAGTTGTACTTGGTGAATCTATGGCATAATACCCAGTCTACCTCCCACTGATATAGGCAGTACGAATTGAGTACCCAAATCCATCTTTTGGTTTCCAGATGTAGATTGATAGCATAACTCCCCCTCTAAAATCCACCCACATTGTCACTAAGAGTTGCAACTCTACCTATTGATTCTAAGAAGTATTTGGTGCCTCCATTTCATAACACCGACTCTACACTCAACTTACTTTGAAAGTGAGTGTTGAGTGCTCAACTCTACCATTGATTACCAGGTGTAATAATACCCACTGCGATTAGCAGTGGAATTGAGTGCTCAGCTCTACCTCTTGTATCTGAAATGCACTTGAGACTTCCCGCTCTGCACAGGTAAGACATGGGTTTTCACCTCTCCTCTTAGTTCTGACATGCACCTGGTGCATTAGTGGCTACACTCCACTCTACGAGTTCAGTGCACCACTCTATCTGTTGCTTCTGACATGCACCTGGTGCATTAGTGGCATTATGCCCTCTCTACACTCCACTCACATGGGCAGTACGAGTTCAGTGCACCACTCTACCTGTTGCTTCTGACATGCACCTGCTGCATTAGTGGCATTATGCCCTCTCTACACTCCACTCACATTGGCAGTACGAGTTCAGTGCACCACTCTACCTGTTGCTTCTGACATGCACCTGGTGCATTAGTGGCATTATGCCCTCTCTACACTCCACTCACAATGGCAGTACGAGTTCAGTGCACCACTCCACCTGTTGCTTCTGACATGCACCTGCTGCATTAGTGGCATTATGCCCTCTCTACACTCCACTCACATTGGCAGTACGAGTTCAGTGCACCACTCCACCTGTTGCTTCTGACATGCACCTGCTGCGTTAGTGGCATTATGCCCTCTCTACACTCCACTCACATTGGCAGTACGAGTTCAGTGCACCAGTCCACCTGTTGCTTCTGACATGCACCTGGTGCATTAGTGGCATTATGCCCTCTCTACACTCCACTCACATGGGCAGTACGAGTTCAGTGCACCACTCTACCTGTTGCTTCTGACATGCACCTGGTGCATTAGTGGCATTATGCCCTCTCTACACTCCACTCACAATGGCAGTACGAGTTCAGTGCACCACTCTACCTGTTGCTTCTGACATGCGCCTGCTGCATTAGTGGCATTATGCCCTCTCTACACTCCACTCACATTGGCAGCACGAGTCCAGTGCACCACTCTACCTGTTGCTTCTGACATGCACCTGCTGCATTAGTGGCATTATGCCCTCTCTACACTCCACTCACATTGGCAGTACGAGTTCAGTGCACCACTCTACCTGTTGCTTCTGACATGCACCTGGTGCATTAGTGGCATTATGCCCTCTCTACACTCCACTCACAATGGCAGTACGAGTTCAGTGCACCACTCTACCTGTTGCTTCTGACATGCGCCTGCTGCATTAGTGGCATTATGCCCTCTCTACACTCCACTCACATTGGCAGTACGAGTTCAGTGCACCACTCCACCTGTTGCTTCTGACATGCACCTGCTGCATTAGTGGCATTATGCCCTCTCTACACTCCACTCACATTGGCAGTACGAGTTCAGTGCACCACTCCACCTGTTGCTTCTGACATGCACCTGCTGCGTTAGTGGCATTATGCCCTCTCTACACTCCACTCACATTGGCAGTACGAGTTCAGTGCACCAGTCCACCTGTTGCTTCTGACATGCACCTGCTGCATTAGTGGCATTATGCCCTCTCTACACTCCACTCACATTGGCAGTACGAGTTCAGTGCACCACTCTACCTGTTGCTTCTGACATGCACCTGGTGCATTAGTGGCATTATGCCCTCTCTACACTCCACTCACAATGGCAGTACGAGTTCAGTGCACCACTCTACCTGTTGCTTCTGACATGCGCCTGCTGCATTAGTGGCATTATGCCCTCTCTACACTCCACTCACATTGGCAGTACGAGTTCAGTGCACCACTCCACCTGTTGCTTCTGACATGCACCTGCTGCATTAGTGGCATTATGCCCTCTCTACACTCCACTCACATTGGCAGTACGAGTCCAGTGCACCACTCCACCTGTTGCTTCTGACATGCACCTGCTGCATTAGTGGCATTATGCCCTCTCTACACTCCACTCACATTGGCAGTACGAGTTCAGTGCACCACTCCACCTGTTGCTTCTGACATGCACCTGCTGCATTAGTGGCATTATGCCCTCTCTACACTCCACTCACATTGGCAGTACGAGTTCAGTGCACCACTCCACCTGTTGCTTCTGACATGCACCTGCTGCATTAGTGGCATTATGCCCTCTCTACACTCCACTCACATGGGCAGTACGAGTTCAGTGCACCACTCTACCTGTCGCTTCTGACATGCACCTGCTGCATTAGTGGCATTATGCCCTCTCTACACTCCACTCACATGGGCAGTACGAGTTCAGTGCACCACTCTACCTGTTGCTTCTGACATGCACCTGGTGCATTAGTGGCATTATGCCCTCTCTGCACTCCACTCACATTGGCAGTACGAGTTCAGTGCACCACTCTACCTGTTGCTTCTGACATGCACCTGCTGCATTAGTGGCATCATGCCCTCTCTGCACTCCACTCACATGGGCAGTACGAGTTCAGTGCACCACTCTACCTGTCGCTTCTGACATGCACCTGGTGCATTAGTGGCATTATGCCCTCTCTACACTCCACTCACATTGGCAGTACGAGTTCAGTGCACCACTCCACCTGTCGCTTCTGACATGCACCTGGTGCATTAGTGGCATTGTGCCCTCTCTACACTCCACTCACATTGGCAGTACGAGTTCAGTGCACCACTCTACCTGTTGCTTCTGACATGCACCTGGTGCATTAGTGGCATTATGCCCTCTCCGCACTCCACTCACATGGGCAGTACGAGTTCAGTGCACCACTCCACCTGTTGCTTCTGACATGCACCTGCTGCATTAGTGGCATTATGCCCTCTCTACACTCCACTCACATTGGCAGTACGAGTTCAGTGCACCACTCCACCTGTTGCTTCTGACATGCACCTGCTGCATTAGTGGCATTATGCCCTCTCTACACTCCACTCACATTGGCAGTACGAGTTCAGTGCACCACTCCACCTGTTGCTTCTGACATGCACCTGCTGCATTAGTGGCATTATGCCCTCTCTACACTCCACTCACATTGGCAGTACGAGTTCAGTGCACCACTCCACCTGTTGCTTCTGACATGCACCTGCTGCATTAGTGGCATTATGCCCTCTCTACACTCCACTCACATTGGCAGTACGAGTTCAGTGCACCACTCTACATGTTGCTTCTGACATGCACCTGGTGCATTAGTGGCATTATGCCCTCTCTACACTCCACTCACATTGGCAGTACGATTTCAGTGCACCACTCTACCTGTTGCTTCTGACATGCGCCTGCTGCATTAGTGGCATTATGCCCTCTCTACACTCCACTCACATTGGCAGTACGAGTTCAGTGCACCACTCCACCTGTTGCTTCTGACATGCACCTGGTGCATTAGTGGCATTGTGCCCTCTCTGCACTCCACTCACATTGGCAGCACAAGCTCAGTGCACCACTCTACCTGTTGCTTCTGACATGCACCTGGTGCATTAGTGGCATTATGCCCTCTCTACACTCCACTCACATTGGCAGTACGAGTCCAGTGCACCACTCTACCTGTTGCTTCTGACATGCACCTGCTGCATTAGTGGCATTATGCCCTCTCTACACTCCACTCACATTGGCAGTACGAGTTCAGTGCACCACTCTACCTGTTGCTTCTGACATGCACCTGGTGCATTAGTGGCATTATGCCCTCTCTACACTCCACTCACATTGGCAGTACGAGTTCAGTGCACCACTCTACCTGTTGCTTCTGACATGCACCTGCTGCATTAGTGGCATTATGCCCTCTCTACACTCCACTCACATTGGCAGTACGAGTTCAGTGCACCACTCTACCTGTCGCTTCTGACATGCACCTGGTGCATTAGTGGCATTATGCCCTCTCTACACTCCACTCACATGGGCAGTACGAGTTCAGTGCACCACTCTACCTGTTGCTTCTGACATGCACCTGCTGCATTAGTGGCATTATGCCCTCTCTACACTCCACTCACATGGGCAGTACGAGTTCAGTGCACCACTCTACCTGTTGCTTCTGACATGCACCTGGTGCATTAGTGGCATTATGCCCTCTCCGCACTCCACTCACATGGGCAGTACGAGTTCAGTGCACCACTCTACCTGTTGCTTCTGAGATGCACCTGGTGCATTAGTGGCATTGTGCCCTCTCTACACTCCACTCACATGGGCAGTACGAGTTCAGTGCACCACTCTACCTGTTGCTTCTGACATGCACCTGGTGCATTAGTGGCATTGTGCCCTCTCTACACTCCACTCACATGGGCAGTACGAGTTCAGTGCACCACTCTACCTGTTGCTTCTGACATGCACCTGCTGCATTAGTGGCATTATGCCCTCTCTACACTCCACTCACATTGGCAGTACGAGTTTAGTGCACCACTCTACCTGTTGCTTCTGACATGCACCTGCTGCATTAGTGGCATTATGCCCTCTCTACACTCCACTCACATTGGAAGTACGAGTTCAGTGCACCACTCTACCTGTTGCTTCTGACATGCGCCTGGTGCATTAGTGGCATTATGCCCTCTCTTCACTCCACTCACATTGGCAGTACGAGTTCAGTGCACCAGTCCACCTGTTGCTTCTGACATGCACCTGGTGCATTAGTGGCATTGTGCCCTCTCTGCACTCCACTCACATTGGCAGCACAAGCTCAGTGCACCACTCTACCTGTTGCTTCTGACATGCACCTGCTGCATTAGTGGCATTATGCCCTCTCTACACTCCACTCACATTGGCAGTACGAGTTCAGTGCACCACTCTACCTGTTGCTTCTGACATGCACCTGGTGCATTAGTGGCATTATGCCCTCTCTTCACTCCACTCACATTGGCAGTACGAGTTCAGTGCACCACTCTACCTGTTGCTTCTGACATGCACCTGGTGCATTAGTGGCATTATGCCCTCTCTGCACTCCACTCACATGGGCAGTACGAGTTCAGTGCACCACTCTACCTGTTGCTTCTGACATGCACCTGGTGCATTAGTGGCATTATGCCCTCTCTACACTCCACTCACATTGGCAGTACGAGTTCAGTGCACCACTCCACCTGTTGCTTCTGTCATGCACCTGCTGCGTTAGTGGCATTATGCCCTCTCTACACTCCACTCACATGGGCAGTACGAGTTCAGTGCACCACTCTACCTGTTGCTTCTGACATGCACCTGGTGCATTAGTGGCATTATGCCCTCTCTACACTCCACTCACATTGGCAGTACGAGTTCAGTGCACCACTCTACCTGTTGCTTCTGACATGCACCTGGTGCATTAGTGGCATTATGCCCTCTCTACACTCCACTCACATTGGCAGTACGAGTCCAGTGCACCACTCTACCTGTTGCTTCTGACATGCACCTGGTGCATTAGTGGCATTATGCCCTCTCTACACTCCACTCACATTGGCAGTACGAGTCCAGTGCACCACTCTACCTGTTGCTTCTGACATGCACCTGGTGCATTAGTGGCATTATGCCCTCTCTACACTCCACTCACATGGGCAGTACGAGTTCAGTGCACCACTCTACCTGTTGCTTCTGAGATGCACCTGGTGCATTAGTGGCATTGTGCCCTCTCTACACTCCACTCACATGGGCAGTACGAGTTCAGTGCACCACTCTACCTGTTGCTTCTGACATGCACCTGGTGCATTAGTGGCATTGTGCCCTCTCTACACTCCACTCACATGGGCAGTACGAGTTCAGTGCACCACTCTACCTGTTGCTTCTGACATGCACCTGGTGCATTAGTGGCATTGTGCCCTCTCTACACTCCACTCACATGGGCAGTACGAGTTCAGTGCACCACTCTACCTGTTGCTTCTGAGATGCACCTGGTGCATTAGTGGCATTGTGCCCTCTCTACACTCCACTCACATGGGCAGTACGAGTTCAGTGCACCACTCTACCTGTTGCTTCTGACATGCACCTGGTGCATTAGTGGCATTGTGCCCTCTCTACACTCCACTCACATGGGCAGTACGAGTTCAGTGCACCACTCTACCTGTTGCTTCTGACATGCACCTGGTGCATTAGTGGCATTGTGCCCTCTCTACACTCCACTCACATTGGCAGTACGAGTTCAGTGCACCACTCTACCTGTTGCTTCTGACATGCACCTGGTGCATTAGTGGCATTGTGCCCTCTCTACACTCCACTCACATGGGCAGTACGAGTTCAGTGCACCACTCTACCTGTTGCTTCTGACATGCACCTGGTGCATTAGTGGCATTATGCCCTCTCTACACTCCACTCACATTGGCAGTACGAGTTCAGTGCACCACTCTACCTGTTGCTTCTGACATGCACCTGGTGCATTAGTGGCATTATGCCCTCTCTACACTCCACTCACATTGGCAGTACGAGTTCAGTGCACCACTCTACCTGTTGCTTCTGACATGCACCTGGTGCATTAGTGGCATTATGTCCTCTCTATACTCCACTCACATGGGCAGTACGAGTTCAGTGCACCACTCTACATGTTGCTTCTGACATGCACCTGGTGCATTAGTGGCATTATGCCCTCTCTACACTCCACTCACATGGGCAGTACGAGTTCAGTGCACCACTCTACCTGTTGCTTCTGACATGCACCTGGTGCATTAGTGGCATTATGCCCTCTCTACACTCCACTCACATGGGCAGTACGAGTTCAGTGCACCACTCTACCTGTTGCTTCTGACATGCACGTGGTGCATTAGTGGCATTATGCCCTCTCCGCACTCCACTCACATGGGCAGTACGAGTTCAGTGCACCACTCTACCTGTTGCTTCTGAGATGCACCTGCTGCATTAGTGGCATTATGCCCTCTCTGCACTCCACTCACATTGGCAGTACGAGTTCAGTGCACCACTCCACCTGTTGCTTCTGACATGCACCTGCTGCATTAGTGGCATTATGCCCTCTCTACACTCCACTCACATTGGCAGTACGAGTTCAGTGCACCACTCTACCTGTTGCTTCTGACATGCACCTGCTGCATTAGTGGCATTATGCCCTCTCTACACTCCACTCACATGGGCAGCACGAGCTCAGTGCACCACTCCACCTGTTGCTTCTGAGCATTGTGCCCTCTCTAAACTCCACTCACATGGGCAATACGAGTTCAGTGCACCACTCTACCTGTTGCTTCTGAGATGCACCTGGTGCATTAGTGGCATTGTGCCCTCTCTACACTCCACTCACATGGGCAGTACGAGTTCAGTGCACCACTCTACCTGTTGCTTCTGACATGCACGTAGTGCATTAGTAGCATTGTGCCCTCTCTAAACTCCACTCACATGGGCAATACGAGTTCAGTGCACCGCTCTACCTGTTGCTTCTGACATGCACCTGGTGCATTAGTGGCATTGTGCCCTCTCCACACTCCACTCACATGGGCAGTACGAGTTCAGTGCACCACTCTACCTGTTGCTTCTGACATGCACCTGGTGCATTAGTGGCATTGTGCCCTCTCTACACTCCACTCACATGGGCAGTACGAGTTCAGTGCACCACTCTACCTGTTGCTTCTGACATGCACCTGGTGCATTAGTGGCATTGTGCCCTCTCTACACTCCACTCACATTGGCAGTACGAGTTCAGTGCACCACTCTACCTGTTGCTTCTGACATGCACCTGGTGCATTAGTGGCATTATGCCCTCTCTGCACTCCACTCACATGGGCAGTACGAGTTCAGTGCACCACTCTACCTGTTGCTTCTGACATGCACCTGGTGCATTAGTGGCATTATGCCCTCTCTGCACTCCACTCACATGGGCAGTACGAGTTCAGTGCACCACTCTACCTGTTGCTTCTGACATGCACCTGGTGCATTAGTGGCATTATGCCCTCTCTGCACTCCACTCACATGGGCAGTACGAGTTCAGTGCACCACTCTACCTGTTGCTTCTGACATGCACCTGGTGCATTAGTGGCATTATGCCCTCTCCGCACTCCACTCACATGGGCAGTACGAGTTCAGTGCACCACTCTACCTGTTGCTTCTGACATGCACCTGGTGCATTAGTGGCATTATGCCCTCTCCGCACTCCACTCACATGGGCAGTACGAGTTCAGTGCACCACTCTACCTGTTGCTTCTGACATGCACCTGGTGCATTAGTGGCATTATGCCCTCTCCGCACTCCACTCACATGGGCAGTACGAGTTCAGTGCACCACTCTACCTGTTGCTTCTGACATGCACCTGGTGCATTAGTGGCATTATGCCCTCTCCGCACTCCACTCACATGGGCAGTACGAGTTCAGTGCACCACTCTACCTGTTGCTTCTGACATGCACCTGGTGCATTAGTGGCATTATGCCCTCTCCGCACTCCACTCACATGGGCAGTACGAGTTCAGTGCACCACTCTACCTGTTGCTTCTGACATGCACCTGGTGCATTAGTGGCATTATGCCCTCTCTGCACTCCACTCACATGGGCAGTACGAGTTCAGTGCACCACTCTACCTGTTGCTTCTGACATGCACCTGGTGCTTTAGTGGCATTATGCCCTCTCTGCACTCCACTCACATGGGCAGTACGAGTTCAGTGCACCACTCTACCTGTTGCTTCTGACATGCACCTGGTGCTTTAGTGGCATTATGCCCTCTCTGCACTCCACTCACATTGGCAGTACGAGTTCAGTGCACCACTCTACCTGTTGCTTCTGACATGCACCTGCTGCATTAGTGGCATTATGCCCTCTCTGCACTCCACTCACATGGGCAGTACGAGTTCAGTGCACCACTCTACCTGTTGCTTCTGACATGCACCTGGTGCATTAGTGGCATTATGCCCTCTCGGCACTCCACTCACATGGGCAGTACGAGTTCAGTGCACCACTCCACCTGTTGCTTCTGACATGCACCTGGTGCATTAGTGGCATTATGCCCTCTCGGCACTCCACTCACATGGGCAGTACGAGTTCAGTGCACCAATCTACCTGTTGCTTCTGACATGCACCTGGTGCATTAGTGGCATTATGCCCTCTCGGCACTCCACTCACATGGGCAGTACGAGTTCAGTGCACCACTCTACCTGTTGCTTCTGACATGGACCTGGTGCATTAGTGGCATTATGCCCTCTCGGCACTCCACTCACATGGGCAGTACGAGTTCAGTGCACCACTCTACCTGTTGCTTCTGACATGGACCTGGTGCATTAGTGGCATCATGCCCTCTCTGCACTTCACTCACATGGGCAGTACGAGTTCAGTGCACCACTCTACCTGTTGCTTCTGACATGCACCTGCTGCATTAGTGGCATCATGCCCTCTCTGCACTCCACTCACATGGGCAGTACGAGTTCAGTGCACCACTCTACCTGTTGCTTCTGACATGCACCTGCTGCATTAGTGGCATCATGCCCTCTCTGCACTCCACTCACATGGGCAGTACGAGTTCAGTGCACCACTCTACCTGTTGCTTCTGACATGCACCTGCTGCATTAGTGGCATCATGCCCTCTCTGCACTCCACTCACATGGGCAGTACGAGTTCAGTGCACCACTCTACCTGTTGCTTCTGACATGCACCTGCTGCATTAGTGGCATTATGCCCTCTCTACACTCCACTCACATGGGCAGTACGAGTTCAGTGCACCACTCTACCTGTCGCTTCTGACATGCACCTGCTGCATTAGTGGCATTATGCCCTCTCTACACTCCACTCACATGGGCAGTACGAGTTCAGTGCACCACTCTACCTGTCGCTTCTGACATGCACCTGCTGCATTAGTGGCATTATGCCCTCTCTACACTCCACTCACATTGGCAGTACGAGTTCAGTGCACCACTCTACCTGTCGCTTCTGACATGCACCTGGTGCATTAGTGGCATTATGCCCTCTCGGCACTCCACTCACATGGGCAGTACGAGTTCAGTGCACCACTCTACCTGTTGCTTCTGACATGGACCTGGTGCATTAGTGGCATCATGCCCTCTCTGCACTTCACTCACATGGGCAGTACGAGTTCAGTGCACCACTCTACCTGTTGCTTCTGACATGCACCTGCTGCATTAGTGGCATCATGCCCTCTCTGCACTCCACTCACATGGGCAGTACGAGTTCAGTGCACCACTCTACCTGTTGCTTCTGACATGCACCTGCTGCATTAGTGGCATCATGCCCTCTCTGCACTCCACTCACATGGGCAGTACGAGTTCAGTGCACCACTCTACCTGTTGCTTCTGACATGCACCTGCTGCATTAGTGGCATCATGCCCTCTCTGCACTCCACTCACATGGGCAGTACGAGTTCAGTGCACCACTCTACCTGTTGCTTCTGACATGCACCTGCTGCATTAGTGGCATTATGCCCTCTCTACACTCCACTCACATGGGCAGTACGAGTTCAGTGCACCACTCTACCTGTCGCTTCTGACATGCACCTGCTGCATTAGTGGCATTATGCCCTCTCTACACTCCACTCACATGGGCAGTACGAGTTCAGTGCACCACTCTACCTGTTGCTTCTGACATGCACCTGCTGCATTAGTGGCATTATGCCCTCTCTACACTCCACTCACATTGGCAGTACGAGTTCAGTGCACCACTCCACCTGTTGCTTCTGACATGCACCTGGTGCATTAGTGGCATTATGCCCTCTCTGCACTCCACTCACATTGGCAGTACGAGTTCAGTGCACCACTCTACCTGTCGCTTCTGACATGCACCTGGTGCATTAGTGGCATTATGCCCTCTCTACACTCCACTCACATTGGCAGTACGAGTTCAGTGCACCACTCTACCTGTCGCTTCTGACATGCACCTGCTGCATTAGTGGCATTATGCCCTCTCTACACTCCACTCACATTGGCAGTACGAGTTCAGTGCACCACTCCACCTGTCGCTTCTGACATGCACCTGGTGCATTAGTGGCATTATGCCCTCTCTACACTCCACTCACATTGGCAGTACGAGTTCAGTGCACCACTCCACCTGTCGCTTCTGACATGCAGCTGCTGCATTAGTGGCATTATGCCCTCTCTACATTCCACTCACATTGGCAGTACGAGTTCAGTGCACCACTCCACCTGTTGCTTCTGTCATGCACCTGCTGCGTTAGTGGCATTATGCCCTCTCTACACTCCACTCACATTGGCAGTACGAGTTCAGTGCACCACTCCACCTGTTGCTTCTGACATGCACCTGCTGCGTTCGTGGCATTATGCCCTCTCTACACTCCACTCACATTGGCAGTACGAGTTCAGTGCACCACTCTACCTGTTGCTTCTGACATGCACCTGCTGCATTAGTGGCATTATGCCCTCTCTACACTCCACTCACATTGGCAGTACGAGTTCAGTGCACCACTCTACCTGTTGCTTCTGACATGCACCTGCTGCGTTAGTGGCATTATGCCCTCTCTACACTCCACTCACATTGGCAGTACGAGTTCAGTGCACCACTCTACCTGTTGCTTCTGACATGCACCTGCTGCGTTAGTGGCATTATGCCCTCTCTACACTCCACTCACATTGGCAGTACGAGTTCAGTGCACCACTCTACCTGTTGCTTCTGACATGCACCTGGTGCATTAGTGGCATTGTGCCCTCTCTACACTCCACTCACATGGGCAGCACGAGCTCAGTGCACCACTCCACCTGTTGCTTCTGACATGCACCTGCTGCATTAGTGGCATTATGCCCTCTCTACACTCCACTCACATTGGCAGTACGAGTTCAGTGCACCACTCTACCTGTTGCTTCTGACATGCACCTGCTGCATTAGTGGCATTATGCCCTCTCTACACTCCACTCACATGGGCAGTACGAGTTCAGTGCACCACTCTACCTGTTGCTTCTGACATGCACCTGCTGCATTAGTGGCATCATGCCCTCTCGGCACTCCACTCACATGGGCAGTACGAGTTCAGTGCACCACTCTACCTGTTGCTTCTGACATGCACCTGGTGCATTAGTGGCATTATGCCCTCTCGGCACTCCACTCACATGGGCAGTACGAGTTCAGTGCACCAATCTACCTGTTGCTTCTGACATGCACCTGGTGCATTAGTGGCATTATGCCCTCTCGGCACTCCACTCACATGGGCAGTACGAGTTCAGTGCACCACTCTACCTGTTGCTTCTGACATGGACCTGGTGCATTAGTGGCATTATGCCCTCTCTGCACTCCACTCACATGGGCAGCACGAGTTCAGTGCACCACTCCACCTGTTGCTTCTGACATGCACCTGGTGCATTAGTGGCATTATGCCCTCTCTGCACTCCACTCACATGGGCAGTACGAGTTCAGTGCACCACTCTACCTGTTGCTTCTGACATGCACCTGCTGCATTAGTGGCATCATGCCCTCTCTGCACTCCACTCACATGGGCAGTACGAGTTCAGTGCACCACTCTACCTGTTGCTTCTGACATGCACCTGCTGCATTAGTGGCATCATGCCCTCTCTGCACTCCACTCACATGGGCAGTACGAGTTCAGTGCACCACTCTACCTGTTGCTTCTGACATGCACCTGCTGCATTAGTGGCATTATGCCCTCTCTACACTCCACTCACATTGGCAGTACGAGTTCAGTGCACCACTCCACCTGTTGCTTCTGACATGCACCTGGTGCATTAGTGGCATTATGCCCTCTCTGCACTCCACTCACATTGGCAGTACGAGTTCAGTGCACCACTCTACCTGTTGCTTCTGACATGCACCTGCTGCGTTAGTGGCATTATGCCCTCTCTACACTCCACTCACATGGGCAGTACGAGTTCAGTGCACCACTCTACCTGTCGCTTCTGACATGCACCTGCTGCATTAGTGGCATTATGCCCTCTCTACACTCCACTCACATGGGCAGTACGAGTTCAGTGCACCACTCTACCTGTCGCTTCTGACATGCACCTGCTGCATTAGTGGCATTATGCCCTCTCTACACTCCACTCACATTGGCAGTACGAGTTCAGTGCACCACTCTACCTGTCGCTTCTGACATGCACCTGGTGCATTAGTGGCATTATGCCCTCTCGGCACTCCACTCACATGGGCAGTACGAGTTCAGTGCACCACTCTACCTGTTGCTTCTGACATGGACCTGGTGCATTAGTGGCATCATGCCCTCTCTGCACTTCACTCACATGGGCAGTACGAGTTCAGTGCACCACTCTACCTGTTGCTTCTGACATGCACCTGCTGCATTAGTGGCATCATGCCCTCTCTGCACTCCACTCACATGGGCAGTACGAGTTCAGTGCACCACTCTACCTGTTGCTTCTGACATGCACCTGCTGCATTAGTGGCATCATGCCCTCTCTGCACTCCACTCACATGGGCAGTACGAGTTCAGTGCACCACTCTACCTGTTGCTTCTGACATGCACCTGCTGCATTAGTGGCATTATGCCCTCTCTACACTCCACTCACATGGGCAGTACGAGTTCAGTGCACCACTCTACCTGTCGCTTCTGACATGCACCTGCTGCATTAGTGGCATTATGCCCTCTCTACACTCCACTCACATGGGCAGTACGAGTTCAGTGCACCACTCTACCTGTTGCTTCTGACATGCACCTGGTGCATTAGTGGCATTATGCCCTCTCTGCACTCCACTCACATTGGCAGTACGAGTTCAGTGCACCACTCTACCTGTTGCTTCTGACATGCACCTGCTGCATTAGTGGCATCATGCCCTCTCTGCACTCCACTCACATGGGCAGTACGAGTTCAGTGCACCACTCTACCTGTCGCTTCTGACATGCACCTGGTGCATTAGTGGCATTATGCCCTCTCTACACTCCACTCACATTGGCAGTACGAGTTCAGTGCACCACTCCACCTGTCGCTTCTGACATGCACCTGGTGCATTAGTGGCATTATGCCCTCTCTACACTCCACTCACATTGGCAGTACGAGTTCAGTGCACCACTCCACCTGTCGCTTCTGACATGCACCTGGTGCATTAGTGGCATTATGCCCTCTCTACACTCCACTCACATTGGCAGTACGAGTTCAGTGCACCACTCCACCTGTCGCTTCTGACATGCACCTGGTGCATTAGTGGCATTATGCCCTCTCTACACTCCACTCACATTGGCAGTACGAGTTCAGTGCACCACTCCACCTGTCGCTTCTGACATGCAGCTGCTGCATTAGTGGCATTGTGCCCTCTCTACACTCCACTCACATGGGCAGTACGAGTTCAGTGCACCACTCTACCTGTTGCTTCTGACATGCACCTGCTGCGTTCGTGGCATTATGCCCTCTCTACACTCCACTCACATTGGCAGTACGAGTTCAGTGCACCACTCTACCTGTTGCTTCTGACATGCACATGGTGCGTTAGTGGCATTATGCCCTCTCTACACTCCACTCACATTGGCAGTACGAGTTCAGTGCACCACTCTACCTGTTGCTTCTGACATGCACCTGCTGCGTTAGTGGCATTATGCCCTCTCTACACTCCACTCACATTGGCAGTACGAGTTCAGTGCACCACTCTACCTGTTGCTTCTGACATGCACCTGCTGCGTTAGTGGCATTATGCCCTCTCTACACTCCACTCACATTGGCAGTACGAGTTCAGTGCACCACTCTACCTGTTGCTTCTGACATGCACCTGGTGCATTAGTGGCATTGTGCCCTCTCTACACTCCACTCACATGGGCAGCACGAGCTCAGTGCACCACTCCACCTGTTGCTTCTGACATGCACCTGCTGCATTAGTGGCATTATGCCCTCTCTACACTCCACTCACATTGGCAGTACGAGTTCAGTGCACCACTCTACCTGTTGCTTCTGACATGCACCTGCTGCATTAGTGGCATCATGCCCTCTCCACACTCCACTCACATTGGCAGTACGAGTTCAGTGCACCGCTCTACCTGGTGCCGTTAACTTCTAACCGCCAAACTCGGAATGAAGCCCAATGACTGAGACAGCCCTGCCCGAAACTGGTATGAATGCAGTGTGTAGTGTTGAATGGCTGGATGCTTGTCCCAATACACATTCCTTGTTGTGAGTGTCTGAGAGGGAGGAGAATGGCCTCAATGCACTGTATGCCTGATTCGCTGACTGACTGCTGAATGCCCCTCTGAGTGATTTTTTGCCTGAGTGTGATCCTGCAGAATGAATGGGAGATCAACAGTATATCTAGGGGCCCCTCACTGCTAGAATTTGTTCAAAAGCTGAAGTCGAAACTGATGCTTAATCTTGAAACCCTGCTGGAAGAGAACAATTGCTGCTGAAAGCAGTTGTTTCTCCAAGAACTGATCCAAGAGCGGACCTGGTAAGGAGACCTCTCCCCGATCTACGAGGCACCATCGTGCACCAGCTGATCTTTGCCAAAGCTCCCCGGTAGACAGACCTATGAAAGGCTGCCGAATGGAGATGCGGACCGCCGCAGAATCACAAAGAAAAGCACTGGATAGCCATCAACCATCGACGACCACTGCCGCCGACCGGAGCCCCCGTGCTCCCTTTGCCCAAGAACATTTTGATCCAAGGACTCCCTTGTTCATCATCGTCGACCGCGTTATTCTTGCCCGAGACAGTTCAGGACGTCGATGATGGAGAAGAATCCACTGGTGGGTTTCCCGCCACCCGAATACCTCAGGAGTGGTCACGTCCCGCTTGTCGACGCCAGATGCCAACGACCCGACACCCTTGTTGGGCCAAAGTTCTTCATAGACTCTTTGCGGTCCCGTACTATCATCGCCGAGGTGCCCCACACGCCTCATTTTAGCAGGGCGTCCACCCTCCTTCGTCGTGAGCACCGCTAGAAACAAAGCTGCCACTTCACTGCAGTAGTTCACCCTGTTCATCGCCGGGCATTCGACGACCCGTGGCTCCAGCCTTAAAGGGAGTACACTCAATAAGGGCTGTCGATTTCCCGACGAGGAACTCTACAACACCAGGTACTTTGGGGTTGCTGAACTATTGGAAAGACTCTTGTGAACAATATATGGACTGGGGTTTTAGTATATCTTTATCTTACAGGTTTCCCAGGTTGGGGGATCTCCGCACAGAGATGTGCCTAGGTAAACAGGGCCAGTATTCTGCCAATTGTTCTAACCAACTGCTTTCCTCCTATGTCTATTGTTGGTTACCTTTATTAATTGATTTGTGTGACATTTGACCAGAGTACAGTTAATGCACTTTAATCAAATCTGATAACAATTGTGGTACCACTTAGAACTGAACATATTTGCCATTGTAGTTAACTGAGCACAGAGTGAGTTACTGTGATTGTGTACATAACCTTGAACATTATTTACATAAAGACTGTGTTTTCACTAATACATTGTGTGGACATTCCATTGTGGGGGCTTGGGGACTACACTGTATTTAAGAACCAGCCTGCATCACCTCCTGAGAAGCTAGGCCTTGATTACTCGTCCATTGCTACCAACAATAGAGAATCTTGGCTGGGGTCCTCTGTGCCTCTCCTGTACCATATAGAGAGCAGGAGTACAGACTCCCCCTCCAGTCTTTTACAGACTCAATAGGCTCACTGTAGAGAAGGCAATCCCCCCAGTACAGCCTGTGCTTCCCTGGCTCTTGCCCATCCAGCTGGGAAGCTGACTGTTGGCAAAGTCATTCAAGAGTAGGACACTCTCTTTGACCTCTATTGAAGTCTCTATTGAAGTCTGCCCTAGAGGGTCCACCTTCTGCAAGCAAAGTATGCAGCTCAGGATGGTATTTAGGGTACAGATCTCCAACATAGGGAAAGGCTTATTCCAGCTCTGTTTCACCAGTAGCTGATTCACCATTCTCTGGTTGTTCTTCACATTCAGCCTCAGATGGTAGAGGGGTCACAAGTGTGACTTTGGACTGTCCTCTTGGTGGTTTCTTTATCCTATGAACAGGTGTGACATCTTTCTTCATTCCTGAGACCTTGGGATTCCCCGTTTTCTCCTTCTTTGTCCTAGAATTTGAAGGATGTCCTTCCTGTGGACTGGAAGTTATAGGTTCCTCTGTAACTACCTCTTGAGAGTCACCTAGATTGGCCTCTCTGGCCAATCTAGTCTGCTCCTGCTTCCTTTTTACTGGGAGGTCTGGGGATGCTTGATACAACTCCAAGAGTCTTTAATTAATTAATTCCCCAACAGGACTCTCCCAGGCACCTCACTTTGCACACTGACAGGAATCCTCACAGTCCTAGTGTTGCACTGGATAAGAGCTGGTAGTCTAGGAATCATCTGGAGTGGGTCTCCTGCAAGTTTGGTGGGAGCCTTAGGTGCCTTAGAAACATCCTCTGTCTTGAAAAAAGTTACAACTGCTCCTGTAATGCTGGCCCCAGTGTCTCTAACGGCAGGGGTCTCCTGTCCATTCACAAGTACACTGTCCTTGTAATATTCTTTGGTATTATCTGGAATGGAGCTATACACATCTACATGTTGCTGTTCCCATAGACCCAGGGATACTAAAGAAATACTAGCTGAGACTCCAATGGGGTCTTCAGCCAATACTTGAAATGTACCACTTGCCATATAAACTACATCCAGAGGGATGAATGTTAAGGAGACAGTGTGGACCCCTGAAGGTTGACCCTTGCATCTGGCATCCACGTTCACATGGTCAGTTGACCAACAAGCATAGCAAATGTTGTGTGGAATGGGAGCTTCTGCTGATCTCCTTCTGATTTAGCACCAGAGGTTTCACTAGCAGACCTGGTTTCCCATGAGGTGTACCCTTTTTCTGTTTGGTGCCATTGTTTGGGTGGTTAGAATTTGAATTCTCGTTTGCATCTTTCTTGTGCCACTTCCCCTCACCCTTTGTGTGAGTGGCCCCAAAACCTTGTGAGTGGCCCTGTTGGCAACCTACAAGTCAGCAGCAAAATCAACAAAGCAAATGGGACATATGACATCGCAAAATTAGCTTTAAACCAAGACATGCTGGCCCAACTAGTTTCAGTTGTGAACACATTGAAAGGGTTAGCTTGTCTGGAATCCCTTACAGAAAATGTGAATACCCCTAATACCACTTAAAACAACTCATAACGTTCCTCCTTATCTCTTTCATGTTGAAATTGTTGTGGGTTTACTAATTCAATTAAATTCCATGCGGACAAATGAACATTCCTTAATTCTGGTATTGTTCTTCTACAAGAATCTATGGCTCTGAAAAAATTGAATTTGATGGCTTTACCTCTTACAGTCTTCTTGCCACCTGGGGTTTACAGAGCCGTCTTTCAGGCGGTCTCATGACCTTAATTCATAATAATATGAAGATCTTCTCCAACTTCAAATCTTCAACTAATGAATTGCTGGTTATTGAGATACTTATTAAGCACTACCACATCCTTGATATAAATATGTATTGGAATCCTAGGAATTGCTCTATTGAAAAAATCATTTATGATTTGGATCGTATTCTAAAAAAGCCTTTCTCCAAAACAAGCTGTATGAGATCATACTGGGTGGAGATTTCAACGCCATTTTAAATGATTCTTTATGTGTTAAATCTGGTTTATTTCAAAATTCCTCGCCCTTGTTGTCGTGTGAGCATGGAAGATGCTGGAGAGAATTTCTGACAGAATGGAATCTTCAGCTAATCCCTCTTGCACGAGACCAAAGTGGTTTTACATGGAGGAGAGGGAACTTAAGATCAATGACTGACTATACAGCTGTCTCAAAAAACCTATCTGAAAGCTGTGTACCACTGGTGATTTGTGATCTAGGTTTGGGGATCACAGGATGCTAAATCTAACACTCAACATCCCGGTTAATTTAGTTACACATATACCTAAGTTGGCTTTGATAGAGGGTGATAGACATAAACTGTCAATCCAATGGAATCCGCGAATGTGTAGAAAGTTATGATATGATATGATATGATATATGATATGATATATGATATGATATGATATGATATGATATGATATGATATGATATGGCATTTGTAACGCGCCTATACACAAGTGTTTCAAGGCGCAACGAGGCAGGGTGGGGGGAACAAGGGGAAGACAGACAACGATCCTACTAGGCCAAGTTGGTATATTTGGTAAATCAGGATATATGGAAAACTGATATGAGGGGTGTCGAGGAATCTGATAACTCACTCATGGCAGAGTATAACAACTCAGTGATTAAACACTGTCTATACCAACTACTGAAACAACCCCCCTCTTATTACATCTACCAAGTATCCCAATTGCTATAACAGTCACATTGCTGATTTAAAAAAGATTTGCAAGATCAATAAAAAATGTGAGTGTCGATTATGTAACTGCCAGCTTGTATAAAAAACACATCCAAAGCAAATATAAACCGAGATCAAAAAGCTGAAGATGGATAAATCACTTGCTGAGAATGAGAACATGATTCCGCTTTTATGTAAGCGTGATATAAAGGAGGTCTGGTCTATACTCCGTAATCCAAGTGGTAAGCTAGTCTCTGAGTTCTGTTCTGCCATTACTGGACCACAGTGGAGCAAATACGACAGATGTGATATGGGCAATCAATAAGTTAAAGTTCTCAAAAGATTCTGGGCCTGATGGGTTGCCCCCTTGTCTTTTAAAAGATGATCCATGTTTTTGGGCTAAGATGATCAAACCCACATTTTACCTAATTTGTGTTACCAAAACTATACCACCTTCATTGCTTTCAGTGATAATTGTACCAATCCATAAAAAGGGGCAGATTGATGATCCATCTAACTATCGTCCTATCTCACTGATCGATGCATCAGCCAAGGTGTTTGCAACCGTGCTTCTAAAAGACCTTGAAATTTATGTAGCAGAGGAACATCTTCTATCTCGCTATCAGGTGGGATTTAGGAAAGCGTTGGGCACCTCCTTAAAAGCGACAATTTTAGCCCATCTCCTTGATACATCACACCATACTTCTTCAGGTGCGATATATATGGCATCATTGGACCGATCCGCAGCTTTTGATAGTGTAATTCGCTCTTTGCTGTGGGAAACATGATCCAATATGGGATACCTTCATATCTAGTAGGACTGATTGTTTTACTTCATCATCAGACTTCCTACCAGGCACGTATAAATCACTCTGGGTATGTCACTGATCCCTTTAAAACTGACATTGGAGTCAAACAAGGGCGTCAGTTAGCAGCAATATTGTTTAATCTTTATATCTCTGATATTGACAAAATCTGGGAAAATCTGGTGACCTATCCAGTAAAACTTGGAGAGGCTAGAAAACACTCGTTAGCTTTCGCTGATGATATCATCTTGTTTGAAAGAACACTGTATGGTCTGCAAAACAAGCTTATTAGCTTTTCAGCACATGCCTCCAAGCATAATTTATCCACTAATCCCTCTAAATCTACTATAGTTGTATTCGCCAATAAGAAGAAAGTATGTAGGTTTGAGTGGAAATTGGAGGGAGCGACTTTACAAAGGGCACTTATGACGAGATATCTGGTATATAACTTGACAGGTGCTAGTTCACTTGCTATTTGGAATAGAACCCTAAATCTAAAAATAACTCATCTGATATCCCAGATGAAAATGATGTATCGTAGGCATGCAAAATTCTCTGTCTCCCATTCTAGACTTCTATATTCTAAAGATAGAACCTATTATTTACATGGACTAGACATTTGTTTACTAGACCTTTCTAAAGTCCTAAATAAAATTCAAGGAAGAATCTGGAAAGAGGTCCTGGGTCTACTGAAATCAGTACTGAATACTATCATCTTGCATGAACGAGGGTTAAATTCATCGGCAGCTAAATTTGACTGGAGAATGTTGGTTAATTATGGGAAAATGCTATGTCCACCAGCAAACTCCTTTTATGAAGACCTTGCAGAAATTATTGTGAAAGCTAACCCAGCTTCAAAAAATAAATATGTTAAGAAGATGAAAACATTTTTGGAGTACATTGTCACTGACCAAAACGAGCTCCATGAACGTATAAACATTGTAAAAAAGAGATGGTTTTGATATGACTGGTTTAAAACTATTGAACAAAATTCTGCCTATAAATCATTCTCGGAGTATACTTGCTTTATTCACAAACAAATTCCAAGGATGCAATATCTGTAGGTTTTTCCTTGCAATATAGCAAGGAATTTATACTTGAGATTTAAGTTTAATCTCTTTCATACAGATGAAAAAATTAAATATTGGTCTAACAATATAAATATAGTAAGAACTGTGGGATGTAGATTCTGTAAAAGAGTAGACGATCTTGAAACGTTGAAACATCTTGTTAATTATTGTGCATTCTTTAATGGTATCCATAGCACGTAACTAGGGATGTTCTTTAATGCAGATTGTGCACTCTCTAGAGAACTGTTATGGGCACAGTGTAGGTGGGGGACAAGGTTGTCTATGATTTTGGCTTTAACACGCCTCTTAACTGCTTTGCAGGGTCATCTAAATGAAATGGAACAAAAGGAAAAAGAAGAGATTTAAATGTTGCACATGTAGTAAAAAGGCATTTAAAAGAACTATTAGACACACTATTTTTTGTCCCTTGGTACCTAACAAAATGTAATGTACATGCTGTTATGCAACAAGATCTAGTATGCATTACTCCACGTAGTACACAAATGGTTCTTCTTTTATGTAAATATGTAAATATGCGAATTGTTTCAGATGATACGTTTACGTTGTGTTTTAGATGACATGTTTCTGTTGCGTCTTTTAAAAAAAAAAAGAAACATCGATATTTCTTATATGTATTTTATATTTTGTTGAAGAAAGATTTGTAAATGCACTTGTGCCAAACACAAATAATAATAAAGGTCAATTGCTGACTTCTTGGGATGAATCTCTTTTGAGTCAGTCAAGTGTTGTCTCAGCTCAGGAGAGCAGGCATCAAAAACAGACTAACAAAAATAGATGTCTCATTCCTTCAAAGGAGTCCACTGTGTAATCCTTAAACCAACCATCTACGTTTTTCAAACATTCACTCACCCACATAGCCCAAGGGGTACCATCAGTCTTTTTGAGGGTCCTAAACCTCTAAAGATACTGGAAAGGAGTTTTCCCAAATCTGGCTATCAAGGCTAGCTTCACATTCTCATAGTCTAATCTTTCAAGTTTCCTCACCTCCATTACAGCATCAGTTGCAACCTGGGGGAGCCCAGACAAAAGCACAGGTATCAGCTGATTCCCTGTCACTCCCTGAATCCCATTATTTTATTCTAAGGCACCTAACCAATCCAAAATATCAAATTTCACATCATACATACTCAATGCTTCTTCAGGCAGGCGAGGCCTCTTGCGACTGGAAGACCTGGATGACTCTGGGAGTGAAACAGTTTCAAGATACCATGTTTTCATTTCAAGAACATGTTGCATTTCCAATTCTCTGAGTTTGATGTCCTGATGTTTGGCTTCAGCTTGAGCTTGCAACCTTTTAAATTCCAATTCAAGTCTCATTTTCTCAAGAGACACACATTCTGGACTCCGTGATGGACCTTGTGGGGTCCCAGTGGACACTCCTCTCCTTCCGCTGACTCTTCTAAGACATTAGAGTTAGACTCTGAATTATCATCCTCATTGTCAATGCCCACATTTCCTTGGTTAGTAGGTCTGACAGGCCTACTACCCAAACTTTGGTGATTCAACAACCTTGAATTTTTCTTCCCTTTAATAGGGAGATTCCTGACTTTACGCATTACTTTCAGTTGATTTACTGTTAAAATTATCAGGGCTTTGTGACTAAGTTATCCATATTATTTATTTATTTACATTTGTAAGGTGCACATCAGCCCTCGGGCATCGTTGCGCTGTTAAGCAGGCTTACTTTATTACCTAAGTGCTGGCAGAGATACATACAGTTTGCCTGACCCCAACTTGAAGGGTGGCAGCAACATACCATGCAAAATACAGTATAGGTGGCACAGACATGCTGCACAGCACCATCTTGTGGGACGGCAGCAGCAAGCAAAGCATCAAAAGTGGGAGGGAAAGCAAGGAGTACATACTAGGGAGTGCTCACCTTCTGTTTCAGGGAGCACAATCATAGTACATATTGTGTAGTATCAGGGTGGCAGATACATACAACTGCAGGGTCAAAGTAGGTAAGCGAGCAGAGGTGCGGGTGCCTGTCCCCTGTTCGCAGGAAGGCAGCATCACTCAGATACAAATGTCACAAAAGGCAGTTCACCTGCATGGCGCCTGTCCAAGTTGCAGGAAGGCAGCATCCCACAGATACAAGTGACAGAGTCGATGATAAAGTCGCATATGTTTGGGTATGCAAACCAGGAAGATGGTGCGGTCCGCATAAATAGCCCTAAGTGGAAAGAGCTATGCAGCTGTATCTGGAAATCGAGATAACAAGCGTTGAAACTGTAGTATTGCAAGGGGTGCAGTTGTTGAGTAACACAAAGGTGGGGTGTAAAAAAAAGCAGTGGATCGAGTTGGAGATGCAATCTACCAGGGTATCAGCTGAGTACTGATGGTGCCGGGTTGATATGCAGAATACCTGCTACACGAGAGGGTGACCGTTAGTAGTGCTACAGCAGGGTGAAGATAGAGAGAGCATTTGAGTGGTATGATTATGGTATGTTTATGGCCCCAGGTTGGGGCGGAGGTCATAGATGAATGCATCTTACCTGATGTGAAACAAACAGAAGAGGCGAGGAAACAACTCCTGCAACTCCCGGGCAAAGACAGGAAAAATACTGCTGTCCTTGAACATCAAGCCTTTAAATATCGGGCCCAGCTTTGCCTCACGGCTTGGCCGGGCCCCAGTATTTGATGTGAGTAGTAGGCAATCAGGCTGCTGCGTGTAGCAGTGTGCTACACCAGGCAGGGACAGGCAAGGCAGGCAAGATGAAGAGAGTCTTGTAGCAGAAGTGGTGGCCATCTTTTCACTGTTTCATGGTCATCGCGTGCATTGGCAGGTAGTGCCTGCAGACGCGGACCCTCGGTGGTCAGGGACATCCTACATGGCCAGACAGACAGGGATTAGGCTTGTTACAATTGCTGTTCTGATGGAGCTTACACTTGTGAAGGTTTTAGTTGATCAAAAGCAAAGCAAATACTCAATGTATCAACTCTACAATTGATCCTCACCGCTTGCCATCAGTGTTAGGCAAGATTGTATGCAGTACCTTGTGGGAGACTGCACTAGCCTTGTACTTTTTTCAATAGTTAACACCGCTGTTGGTAAAAGCATGTACTACACAAGTTGGTAGAGTGACTGGGCAGCCAGGCTTATCTCAAGAGGGGTCAATGTGAGCTGTAGGGTTGTAACATAGAGATTGACAGTGACAAGCATTCAAATAAACACTTACACTCAAGGTTTCTTGATTAAACAATTATTCATTAATTTAGCAGTCAGTTGAATAAGCCTTCTTTAGAAGGGAGCAATACATGTAACACACAAATATACTTAAAAAATACACACTCTCAGTTTCAATAAATCAGTGGATACCCATTTGGGAAAGCACACAGACATGTCCTACACCCTGAGGTGACTTAAATTACTCGGACACTGCAGACATTAATATATCACTGTTAAATTTAGAGTAATACTGAGTTTGGTGTCAAAAGAAAAGTTTAGGGAACAATAAACAAATATGAGTAAGCAGGTAAGTACTTTTGAAACGCCCAATGCAAAGTATATTAAACCTTTCCCAGCTACACAAGTTATAGAATGTGTGACTTTTGTTGAGGGATCACAAAGTCAGAGGATAGAAGAGTCTTTCAGGGAACCAGGACAGCCAATGTCAATTGAGCAAAAGTCTCGGAGAGCTGAAGCACTTCTTGAAGGTAAGTAAAAAGTCTTGCACAATATTTTAGAAATCTTTGTAACAAATGAAATCACTGTTGGGCCACAAGCAGGGAGGCTTGTGAGGTGCAAAGCTGCAAGCAACTCTGCAAAAGCAACTAAGTCACGTCTCAACTGAAAGCTAGCAAGGCTACACAACAAGAGGTAAGTACCCCTTAGTTTACAGTACCTAAGGTCTGAAGAAATTGGTTCCAGATGGCTTCTGTTCCAGTTGTAGTATAGCTGATTCTGTTGTTCCTGGGTCTCAGTCATAGGGACAAGAGGGAGGACGTCTGGGGACTCCTGCACTACGGTTTGTAGGTCGGTGGCAGCAAGGGGCAAACTTCAGATCAGCGACACTTCACTGTTTCAGCTTCTCGTGAATAGCACCAACCCGGTTCTCGGATACCTTATGCACTTTCCTTGCATTTGGGTTCCAGCACTCTGTTGAGGTGTCTCATGCACGGTCAGTCCTGTTTCATGGGAGTCCGGAGGATCTTCCTGGAGCTTGGGTCCGACTTAAAGACTAGACACTCGATTCTGGTGTTCCTCTTACTGGCAATCAGTTCCTCCAGCAGCAGCAATGGAGTATAGCCAGCTCAGAGAGGATTTTGATGTGAGTTCTACTCGGGGTCGATTGGTCCAACCAACCCAAGGTGAGAAGTTGTCCTTTGCTTCTCTGGTCAAGGCGAATTCAGAGCAGCCGGGCTTCAATGGGCAAAACAATGTTCCAGGAGTTGCAGCAAGCATCTCTTCCAAGTTGTTCTTTAGATTCCTTCATTCAGTGGTTGACTCTGCATTCCAAGAAAAATACCTCACTGCAGGTTTCTCCCATTCATTCACAGCCTAGCTATCAATAACACAGCCTAACTGTCAATAACACAGCAGGGTGACTGTCCTCCAAGGACATCCAGCCAGCCAATCACCTTTGGGTGCATTCCTGTAACCAAAAGGATTAAGCACAGGGAGTTGTAGGCACCTCTGTCACTTTCTGCCCCTGCCAGATATGATGGAGCCAGAGGTGGGCTTCACTGGTGAATCCTGCCAAAGACAAAACAAACAAAGGGACTAAACCTGGTTTGGCATGCAGAGTAAATTTCAAGAAGGTCCTTTCCAACAAGAAATGGCAAAAAAAGAAGACCGGAGCTATTGTGACACAATGGGCACCCATGGTTGCTTTACTGCAGCTGCAATTGCAGCCTGCGGTAGAAAGACACAATGGTAGGAAAAAGTAAACCACTTCCACCAGCCATTAACTGTAGAAACATGAACATAAAAATGTTACATGAGAAACTTGACAAAGAGGGTACTAAGTAAGATAGCATGAGCTGGTCTAGAAAGTTACACAATGTAAGTAAAGTAAATTTCACTTCACTGCTCTTGGAAACAGTAGTTTAAGCAAGAGAAGGTATTTAAACCTTTGGGAAATTGAGAGACTTCCCTGTGTCACTGAACTGTAGGTCCTGTGTTTCAAACTGAAAAGATGATGCCTATGGAGTTTATCAGACTCCAACGTCCAACGAAACGCAGTGTTCAAATTAATTAAAAATACATGAGAGAATGGGAAAACATCTCACTCTCTCCAGTACTGAAATTAAAAGTCCTAAAGTCCAGCAAAAATAGCTGGGGTCTCTAAGGTACAAGGGAATTAGCACATTTCTGAGAATGATCCCTAACAATGGGGAAGGAAGAGCATTAGAGAGCTGTCAGTGTGTGATAGAGAGATAGTGTAGTGAGGAATAAGCAACGGGGAGTAGATGTGCATGGAGGAAGGAAGAGCATGAGCAAGCTGTTAGTGTGTGATAGAGAAGCAATCTAGTGAGGATGTGACCAAAGGGGAGTAAATTTGAATGGAGGATTGAAGAGCATTAGCAAGCTGTCAGAGTGTGTTAGAGAGGCAATCTAGTGAGGATTTGAGCAAAGGGGAGTAGATGTGCATGGAGGAAGGAAGAGCATGAGCAAGCTGTTAGTGTGTGATAGAGAGGCAATCTAGTGAGGATTTGAGCAAAGGGGAGTAGATATGCATGGAGGAAGGAAGAGCATGAGCAAGCTGTTAGTGTGTGTTAGAGAGGCAGTGTAGTGAGGAAGTGAGCAAAGGGGAGTAGATATGCATGGAGGAAGGAAGAGCATTAGCAAGCTGTCAGTGTGTGTTAGAGAGGCAGTGTAGTGAGGAAGTGAGCAAAGGGGAGTAGATGTGCATGGAGGAAGGAAGAGCATTAGCAAGCTGTCAGTGTGTGTTAGAGAGGATATGTATTGAGGAAGGGAGCAAAGGGGAGTAGATGTGCATGGAGGAAGGAAGAGCATTAGCAAGATGTCAGTGTGTGTTAGAGAGGCAGTGTAGTGAGGAAGTGAGCAAAGGGGAGTAGATGTGCATGGAGGAAGGAAGAGCATTAGCAAGATGTCAGTGTGTGTTAGAGACGCAATGTAGTGAGGATTTGAGCAAAGGGGAGTAGATATGCATGGAGGAAGGAAGAGCATTAGCAAGCTGTCAGTGTGTGTTAGAGAGGTAAAGTAGTGAGGATGTGAGCAAAGGGGAGTAAATGTGCATCGAGAAAGGAAGAGCATGAGCAAGCTGTTAGTGTGTGATAGAGAGGCAGTGTAGTGAGGAAGTGAGCAAAGGGGAGTAGATATGCATGGAGGAAGGAAGATCATGGGCAAGCTGTCAGTGGGCCTCATTACGAATGTTGCAGTAAGACAACAATGGCGCCGGTAGTGCTACCGGTGCCGTTGTTGCCATGCCGCAACATTACGAGTTTGCTCACGGGGGTCACTCTGCACGCCTGGTCATTATTAAGGGCATGGCTACCTCCAAACTCGTAATGAGGCCCAGTGTGTGTTTGAGACTCAATGTAGTGTGGAAGTGAGCAAAGGGGGGTAGATGTTCATGGAGAAAGGAAGAACATTAGCAAGCTGTCAGTGTGTGTTAGAAAGGCAATCTAGTGAGGATGTGAGTAAAGGGGAGTATATGTTTATGGAGAAAGGAAGAGCATTAGCAAGATGTCAGTGTGTGTTAGAGAGGTAATGTAGTAAGGATGTGAGCAAAGGGGAGTAGATGTGCATGAGGAAAGGAAGAGCATTAGCAAGCTGTCAGTGTGTGTTAGAGAGGCAATCTAGTGAGGATGTGAGGAAAGGGGAGTAGATGTGCATGGAGGAAGGAAGAGCATTAGCAAGCTGTCAGTGTGTGTTAGAGAGGATATGTATTGAGGAAGTGAGCAAAGGGGAGTAGATGTGCATGGAGGAAGGAAGAGCATTAGCAAGATGTCAGTGTGTGTTAGAGAGGCAGTGTAGTGAGGAAGTGAGCAAAGGGGAGTAGATGTGCATGGAGGAAGGAAGAGCATTAGCAAGCTGTCAGTGTGTGTTAGAGAGGCAGTGTAGTGAGGAAGTGAGCAAAGGGGAGTAGATGTGCATGGAGGAAGGAAGAGCATTAGCAAGCTGTCAGTGTGTGTTAGAGAGGATATGTATTGAGGAAGTGAGCAAAGGGGAGTAGATGTGCATGGAGGAAGGAAGAGCATTAGCAAGATGTCAGTGTGTGTTAGAGAGACAGTGTAGTGAGGAAGTGAGCAAAGGGGAGTAGATGTGCATGGAGGAAGGAAGAGCATTAGCAAGATGTCAGTGTGTGTTAGAGACGCAATGTAGTGAGGATTTGAGCAAAGGGGAGTAGATATGCATGGAGGAAGGAAGAGCATTAGCAAGCTGTCAGTGTGTGTTAGAGAGGTAAAGTAGTGAGGATGTGAGCAAAGGGGAGTAAATGTGCATCGAGAAAGGAAGAGCATGAGCAAGCTGTTAGTGTGTGATAGAGAGGCAGTGTAGTGAGGAA
Source organism: Ambystoma mexicanum (assembly GCF_040938575.1). NCBI lineage: Eukaryota > Metazoa > Chordata > Amphibia > Caudata > Ambystomatidae > Ambystoma > Ambystoma mexicanum. The sequence goes on along the minus strand of NC_090924.1, from coordinate 1,472,240,491 downwards.
GTGAGCAAAGGGGAGTAGATATGCATGGAGGAAGGAAGATCATGGGCAAGCTGTCAGTGGGCCTCATTACGAATGTTGCAGTAAGACAACAATGGCGCCGGTAGTGCTACCGGTGCCGTTGTTGCCATGCCGCAACATTACGAGTTTGTTCGCGGGGGTCACTCTGCACGCCTGGTCATTATTAAGGGCATGGCTACCTCCAAACTCGTAATGAGGCCCAGTGTGTGTTTGAGACTCAATGTAGTGTGGAAGTGAGCAAAGGGGGGTAGATGTTCATGGATAAAGGAAGAACATTAGCAAGCTGTCAGTGTGTGTTAGAAAGGCAATCTAGTGAGGATGTGAGCAAAGGGGAGTAGATGTTTATGGAGAAAGGAAGAGCATTAGCAAGATGTCAGTGTGTGTTAGAGAGGTAATGTAGTAAGGATGTGAGCAAAGGGGAGTAGATGTGCATGAGGAAAGGAAGAGCATTAGCAAGCTGTCAGTGTGTGTTAGAGAGGCAGTGTAGTGAGGAAGTGAGCAAAGGGGAGTAGATGTGCATGGAGGAAGGAAGAGCATTAGCAAGCTGTCAGTGTGTGTTAGAGAGGCAGTGTAGTGAGGAAGTGAGCAAAGGGGAGTAGATGTGCATGGAGGAAGGAAGAGCATTAGCAAGCTGTCAGTGTGTGTTAGAGAGGATATGTATTGAGGAAGGGAGCAAAGGGGAGTAGATGTGCATGGAGGAAGGAAGAGCATTAGCAAGATGTCAGTGTGTGTTAGAGAGGCAGTGTAGTGAGGAAGTGAGCAAAGGGGAGTAGATGTGCATGGAGGAAGGAAGAGCATTAGCAAGATGTCAGTGTGTGTTAGAGACGCAATGTAGTGAGGATTTGAGCAAAGGGGAGTAGATATGCATGGAGGAAGGAAGAGCATTAGCAAGCTGTCAGTGTGTGTTAGAGAGGTAAAGTAGTGAGGATGTGAGCAAAGGGGAGTAAATGTGCATCGAGAAAGGAAGAGCATGAGCAAGCTGTTAGTGTGTGATAGAGAGGCAGTGTAGTGAGGAAGTGAGCAAAGGGGAGTAGATATGCATGGAGGAAGGAAGATCATGGGCAAGCTGTCAGTGGGCCTCATTACGAATGTTGCAGTAAGACAACAATGGCGCCGGTAGTGCTACCGGTGCCGTTGTTGCCATGCCGCAACATTACGAGTTTGTTCGCGGGGGTCACTCTGCACGCCTGGTCATTATTAAGGGCATGGCTACCTCCAAACTCGTAATGAGGCCCAGTGTGTGTGTGAGACTCAATGTAGTGTGGAAGTGAGCAAAGGGGGGTAGATGTGCATGGAGAAAGGAAGAGCATCAGCAAGCTGTCAGTGTGTGTTAGAGAGGCAATCTAGTGAGGATGTGAGTAAAGGGGAGTAGATGTTTATGGAGAAAAGAAGAGCATTAGCAAGCTGTCAGTGTGTGTTAGAGAGGATATGTATTGAGGAAGTGAGCATAGGGGAGTAGATGTGCAAGGGAAAAGGAAGAGCATTAGCAAGCTGTCAGTGTGTGTTAGAGAGGCAGTGCAGTGAGGAAGTGAGCAAAGGGGAGTAGATGTGCATGGGGGAGGAAGAGCATTAGCAAGCTGTCAGTGTGTGTTAGAGAGGCAATCTAGTGAGGATGTGAGCGAAGGGGAGTAGATGTTTATGGAGAAAGGAAGAGCATTAGCAAGCTGTCAGTGTTTGTTAGAGAGGTAATGTAGTGAGGATGTGAGCAAAGGGGAGTAGATGTGCATGGAGGAAGGAAGAGCCTTAGCAAGCTGTCAGTGTGTGTTAGAGAGGCAATCTAGTGAGGATGTGAGGAAAGGGGAGTAGATGTGCATGGAGGAAGGAAGAGCATTAGCAAGCTGTCAGTGTTTGTTAGAGAGGTAATGTAGTGAGGATGTGAGCAAAGGGGAGTAGATGTGCATGGAGGAAGGAAGAGCCTTAGCAAACTGTCAGTGTGTGTTAGAGAGGCAGTGTAGTGAGCAAAGGAGAGTAGATGTGCATGGAGGAAGGAAGAGCATTAGCAAGATGTCAGTGTGTGTTAGAGACGCAATGTAGTGAGGAAGTGAGCAAAGGGGGGTAGATGTTCATGGAGAAAGGAAGAGCATTAGCAAGCTGTCAGTGTGTGTTAGAGAGGCAGTGTAGTGAGCAAAGGAGAGTAGATGTGCATGGAGGAAGGAAGAGCATTAGCAAGATGTCAGTGTGTGTTAGAGAGGCAATGGAGTGAGGATGCGAGCAAAGGGGGGTAGATGTTCATGGAGAAAGGAAGAGCATTAGCAAGCTGTCAGTGTGTGTTAGAGAGGCAATCTAGTGAGGATGTGAGTAAAGGGGAGTAGATGTTTATGGAGAAAGGAAGAGCATTAGCAAGTTGTCAGTGTGTGTTAGAGAGGTAATGTAGTAAGGGTGTGAGCAAAGGGGAGTAGATGTGCATGGAGGAAGGAAGAGCCTTAGCAAACTGTCAGTGTGTGTTAGAGAGGCAGTGTAGTGAGCAAAGAAGAGTAGATGTGCATGGAGGAAGGAAGAGCATTAGCAAGCTGTCAGTGTGTGTTAGAGAGGATATGTATTGAGGAAGTGAGCATAGGGGAGTAGATGTGCATGGAGGAAGGAAGAGCATTAGCAAGCTGTCAGTGTGTGTTAGAGAGGTAAAGTAGTGAGGATGTGAGCAAAGGGGAGTAAATGTGCATCGAGAAAGGAAGAGCATGAGCAAGCTGTTAGTGTGTGATAGAGAGGCAGTGTAGTGAGGAAGTGAGCAAAGGGCAGTAGATATGCATGGAGGAAGGAAGAGCATCAGCAAGCTGTCAGTGTGTGTTAGAGAGGCAATCTAGTGAGGATGTGAGTAAAGGGGAGTAGATGTTTATGGAGAAAAGAAGAGCATTAGCAAGCTGTCAGTGTGTGTTAGAGAGGATATGTATTGAGGAAGTGAGCATAGGGGAGTAGATGTGCAAGGGGAAAGGAAGAGCATTAGCAAGCTGTCAGTGTGTGTTAGAGAGGCAGTGTAGTGAGGAAGTGAGCAAAGGGGAGTAGATGTGCATGGGGGAGGAAGAGCATTAGCAAGCTGTCAGTGTGTGTTAGAGAGGCAATCTAGTGAGGATGTGAGCGAAGGGGAGTAGATGTTTATGGAGAAAGGAAGAGCATTAGCAAGCTGTCAGTGTTTGTTAGAGAGGTAATGTAGTGAGGATGTGAGCAAAGGGGAGTAGATGTGCATGGAGGAAGGAAGAGCCTTAGCAAGCTGTCAGTGTGTGTTAGAGAGGCAATCTAGTGAGGATGTGAGGAAAGGGGAGTAGATGTGCATGGAGGAAGGAAGAGCCTTAGCAAACTGTCAGTGTGTGTTAGAGAGGCAATCTAGTGAGGATGTGAGCGAAGGGGGGTAGATGTTCATGGAGAAAGGAAGAGCATTAGCAAGCTGTCAGTGTGTGTTAGAGAGGCAATCTAGTGAGGAAGTGAGCAAAGGGGGGTAGATGTTCATGGAGGAAGGAAGAGCATTAGCAAGATGTCAGTGTGTGTTAGAGACGCAATGTAGTGAGGAAGTGAGCAAAGGGGGGTAGATGTTCATGGAGAAAGGAAGAGCATTAGCAAGCTGTCAGTGTGTGTTAGAGAGGCAGTGTAGTGAGCAAAGGAGAGTAGATGTGCATGGAGGAAGGAAGAGCATTAGCAAGATGTCAGTGTGTGTTAGAGAGGCAATGGAGTGAGGATGCGAGCAAAGGGGGGTAGATGTTCATGGAGAAAGGAAGAGCATTAGCAAGCTGTCAGTGTGTGTTAGAGAGGCAATCTAGTGAGGATGTGAGTAAAGGGGAGTAGATGTTTATGGAGAAAGGAAGAGCATTAGCAAGTTGTCAGTGTGTGTTAGAGAGGTAATGTAGTAAGGGTGTGAGCAAAGGGGAGTAGATGTGCATGGAGGAAGGAAGAGCCTTAGCAAACTGTCAGTGTGTGTTAGAGAGGCAGTGTAGTGAGCAAAGAAGAGTAGATGTGCATGGAGGAAGGAAGAGCATTAGCAAGCTGTCAGTGTGTGTTAGAGAGGATATGTATTGAGGAAGTGAGCATAGGGGAGTAGATGTGCATGGAGGAAGGAAGAGCATTAGCAAGCTGTCAGTGTGTGTTAGAGAGGTAAAGTAGTGAGGATGTGAGCAAAGGGGAGTAAATGTGCATCGAGAAAGGAAGAGCATGAGCAAGCTGTCAGTGGGCCTCATTACGAATGTTGCAGTAAGACAACAATGGCGCCGGTAGTGCTACCGGTGCCGTTGTTGCCATGCCGCAACATTACGAGTTTGTTCGCGGGGGTCACTCTGCACGCCTGGTCATTATTAAGGGCATGGCTACCTCCAAACTCGTAATGAGGCCCAGTGTGTGTGTGAGACTCAATGTAGTGTGGAAGTGAGCAAAGGGGGGTAGATGTGCATGGAGAAAGGAAGAGCATCAGCAAGCTTTCAGGGTGTGTTAGAGAGGCAATGGAGTGAGGATGCGAGCAAAGGGGGGTAGATGTTCATGGAGAAAGGAAGAGCATTAGCAAGCTGTCAGTGTGTGTTAGAGAGGCAATCTAGTGAGGATGTGAGTAAAGGGGAGTAGATGTGCATGGAGGAAGGAAGAGCATTAGCAAGCTGTTAGTGTGTGTTAGAGAGGATATGTATTGAGGAAGTGAGCATAGGGGAGTAGATGTGCAAGGGGAAAGGAAGAGCATTAGCAAGCTGTCAGTGTGTGTTAGAGAGGCAGTGTAGTGAGGAAGTGAGCAAAGGGGAGTAGATGTGCATGGAGGAAGGAAGAGCATTAGCAAGCTGTTAGTGTGTGTTAGAGAGGCAGTGTAGTGAGGAAGTGAGCAAAGGGGGGTAGATGTTCATGGAGAAAGGAAGAGCATTAGCAAACTGTGATGTCAGTGTGTGTTAGAGACGCAATGTAGTGAGGAAGTGAGCAAAGGGGAGTAGATGTGCATGGAGGAAGGAAGAGCATTAGCAAGCTGTCAGTGTGTGTTAGAGAGGCAATCTAGTGAGGATGTGAGCGAAGGGGAGTAGATGTTTATGGAGAAAGGAAGAGCATTAGCAAGCTGTCAGTGTTTGTTAGAGAGGTAATGTAGTGAGGATGTGAGCAAAGGGGAGTAGATGTGCATGGAGGAAGGAAGAGCCTTAGCAAGCTGTCAGTGTGTGTTAGAGAGGCAATCTAGTGAGGATGTGAGGAAAGGGGAGTAGATGTGCATGGAGGAAGGAAGAGCATTAGCAAGCTGTCAGTGTTTGTTAGAGAGGTAATGTAGTGAGGATGTGAGCAAAGGGGAGTAGATGTGCATGGAGGAAGGAAGAGCCTTAGCAAGCTGTCAGTGTGTGTTAGAGAGGCAATCTAGTGAGGATGTGAGGAAAGGGGAGTAGATGTGCATGGAGGAAGGAAGAGCATTAGCAAGCTGTTGTTGTGTGTTAGAGAGGCAATGCAGTGATGAGAAGTGAGTGCAGGAGAGAAGTAGGTAATCAAGCAGATGGGACAGGACAGAGAGTCAGTGCAATCTCACAGTGCATTCTAACAGTATGATGTATTTAATTTAGCCCTGAATGATTACACAATCAATATATGGTATAAAAAGATATTGCAAATGATGAAACGCCCATGCCGACCTTGGCGGGGCGGTAAATCCCCATTCCCCATTTACCCTTCCCCATTCCCATTTTTGCCCCATAGGGCATAATGGGAGTGGGGAAGGCGCTAATTACGGCACCGTAAATTACGGTGCCGTAATTAGCACCAAGGCGGGTTAGCGCCATGGATTTTAACGGCTGCTAAAAGCAGGCATTAAAATGGTAATCAGGCGTTAAGGGTTAACCCTTAACGCCTGGGTTGTAATGAGGCCCAATATAGTGATAAGTTCAGTGATGGATATGACGATGATGTGAGTGGAGTAAGGAAGAGGGTCATGGGTCAGAAGTCAATGTAGTGAGAATGTCAGTTATGGAAACGAAGATGATTTGAGTGGAGTAATGGTGATGGAAATAAACCAGAGAGGGCAGTTGAGAGAGTTAATTTAGTAATAAGGTCAGTGATGGAAATGAAGATGATGTTAGTGGAGTAAGGAAGAGGGTTATTATCCAGAGAGGGTGATCAGGAAGGAAATGTAGTGAGAAAGTCAGCGATGGACATGAAGATGATGTGAGTGGAGTAAGGAAGAGGGTCATCAACTAAAGACTGTGTGTCAGAGATTAAATATAGTGAGAAAGTCAGCAATAGAAATTAAAATGATGTGAGTATAATAAGGAAGAGGGTCATCAACCAGAGAGGGTGGGTGAGAAAGTCAGTGATGGAAATGAAGATGATGTGAGTGGAGTAAGGAAGAGGGTACTCAACTAGAGAGGGTGGATCATAAAGGCAATGTAGTAAGAAAGTCAGTGATGGAAAAGAAGATAATGTAAGTGTAGTAAGCAAGAGGGTCATCATCCAGAGAAGGTGGGTGAGATAGTCAGTGTAGGGAGAAAGTCAGTGATGGAAATTAAGATGATGGGAGTGGAGTAAGGACGAGGGTCATAATCCAGAGAGGGTGAGGGAGCGAGTCAATCTAGTAAGAATGTCAGTGATGTAAATGAAGATGATGTGAGTGGAGTAAGGAAGAGGGTCATAATCCAGAGAAGGTGTGTCAGAGAGTCAATGTAGTGAGAAAGTCAGTGATGGAAATGAAGTTGATGTGAGTGTAGCAAGGAAGAGGGTCATCACCAGAGAGGGTAGGTCAGAGAGTCAATGGAGTGAGAAAGTCACTGATGGAAATGAAGATGATGGGAGTGGAGTAAGGAAGAGGGTCATCATCCAGAGAGGGTGAGAGAGCGAGTCAATGTAGTAAGAATGTCAGTGATGGAAATGAAGATGATGTGAGTGGAGTAAGGAAGTGGGTCATAAAACAGAGAGGTTGGGTCAGGGAGTAAATGTAGTGAGAATGTCCGTAATGAAGATGATGTGAGTAAAGTAAAGAAGAGGGTCATCAACTAGAGAGGGTGGTTCAGAGTGTAAATGTAGTGGGAAAGTCTATTATGGAAAAGAAGATGTTGTGAGTGGCGTAAGGAAGAGGGTCATAAACCAGAGAGGGCGGTTGAGAGAGTGAATGTAGTGAGAAGGTCAGTGATGGAAATGAAGTTGATGTTAGTGCAGTAAGGAAGAGGGTCATCAACCAAAGACGTTGGGTCAAGGAGTCCATGTAGTGAGAAAGTCAGAGATTGAAATGAAGATGATGTGAGTGGACTAAGGAAGAGGGTCATTATCCAGAGAGGGTGGTCAGGAAGAAAATGTAGTGAGAAAGTCAGCGATGGAAATGAAGATGATGTGCGTGGAGTAAGGAAGAGGGTCATGACCCAGAAAGGCTGGGTAGAGTCACTGTGGTGAGAAAGTCAGCGATATCAATAAAGATGATATGAGTGGAGTAAGGAAAAAGGTCATAAACCTTAGAGGGTGGGAGAGAGAGTCAATGCAGTGAGAAAGTCAATGATGGAAATGAAGATGATATAGGTGGAGTAAAGAAGAGGTACATTATCAAGAGAGGGTGGTCAGGAAGTCAATGTAGTCAGAAAGTCAGAGATTTAAATGAAAATGCTGTGAGGGGAGTAAGGAAGAGGGTCATGAACTAGAGAGGGTGTGTCAGGGAGTCAATTTAGTGAGAAAGTCAGTGATGGAAATGACGATGATGTGAGTGGAGTAAGGAAGAGGGTCATCAACCAAAGAGGGTAATTCAGGGAGTGAAGGTAGTGAGAATGTCACTGATGGAAATGAAGATGAGGTGAGTGGAGTACAGAAGAGGGTCATAAACCAGAGAGGGTGGTTGAGAGAGTCAATGTAGTGAGAAAGTCAATGATGGAAATGAAGATGATGTGAGTGGAGAAAAGAAGAGGGTCATGGACTAGAAAGGGTGTATCAGAGAGTCAATATAGAGAGAAAGTCAGCAATGGAAATTAAGATGATGTTTATAGAGTAAGGAAGAGGGTCATCAACCAGAGAAGGTGTGTCAGGGAGTCAATGAAGTGAGAAATTCAGTGATGGAAATAAAGATGATGTGAGTGGAGTAAGGAAGAGGGTTATCAACCATAGAGGGTGGGAGAGAGAGTCAATGTAATGAGAAGGTCGGTGATGGAAATGAAGATGTTGGGAGTGGAGTAAGGATGAGGGTCATTAACCAGAGAGGGTGGATGAGAGAGTCATTGTAGTGTGAATGTCAGTGATAGAAATGAAGATGATGTGAATGGAGTAAGGAAAATGTTATTCAAACCTGAGAGGGTGGGGGAGAGAGTCAATGTAGTGAAAAAGTCAGAGATGGAAAAGAAGATAATGTAAGTGGTCATCATCCAGAGAGGGTGGGTGAGAAAGTCATTGTAGGGAGAAAGCCAGTGATGGAAATGAAGATGATGTGAGTGGAGTAACGAAGAGGGTCATGTTACGGAGAATTCTCTGTAAGGCTAATTTCCCAAACCTAGTGAGTCCCCCGGCAGCTTTGCTGGATTTTTGGGGTTTATTTTTTTCTCTCCTGCTAAGAGTGAGATTCTTTTGTTCCCACTCTTAGACATGATTTGATGTGTTCCTTTCACTTTCCATGTGTTTTATGGGCTATGGGGTCTTTTACTCCATAGGGTCTCATGTGTTTTTTTATGTGGGTTACACAGCACCCTCCATGCCGTAACCCAGGCGACCCCCCAAAATAAACTCCATACCCTGGGACTAACTACTGTCTCCCAGGGCATGTAGAGTCACCATTGGCTTTGCTAGTCCCAAAATATGAACAGAAACCAGTACAAACCATCATATTGTGGACGTACTGGTCGGGGCAATTCGATTGCCCCGGGGTCTGTTGTTCGAGGGGGCACGTGTCCGTCTCCCCTGATCGAGTTTTGTCTGGTGGCAGTGGATACTACTTTTTATATTCGACCGCGAATATATCTCTATGGGATTTTCCCATTGTTCGAGGCTACCAACTTTAATAATTTAATTCTTATAGCCTCGAACATACCGCCGGTTTATTTATTTAATATTAATTCACCGGTTGGTATTTTCTGCCAGAACATGATTCTAAAATGGCCTTTGTGTTCTCTTCTGTGACTCCAACCCAAGTCGAGCCCTTTGTTCCACTTATTGGCGGGCTTCTCCACAGAAGCCTCCAAAAGTGGTGCCAGTCTGTCTGGGTACCACAGGGGTGTGGGAGGGGGTTTAGGCACCCTGGACTGAGTTACCTTGGTAACTCAAGTCGCACTCTTGTGTGATTGGCCCAGGTGGTGAGCCGGCCGGCTCACCACTTAGCATGTTTGATTGACAGCTAGGCTGGGTGAATGGGGGTGTGCTGCATAAAAGCAGGGCTTTGGGGACTGGAAATTTAGAAGTCGCCACAGGACCTTAGAATCCGAGGAGGGAGAAGCTGAGCCGACCTGCAACGACGACATCACCGGTGGAGCCCTGCTGAACCGTCTCACCACTTTTCCCGACGGCAGAGGAGATCTCCAGTCCAGATAGTTTTCTTCCTTTGACTGCTGGGGATAACCAGTTGCTGCCTTCTTTTCACCTTCCTGGAGCATCTCGTGGCCACCTTGCCCGTGCAAAGCACCCCGGCAACCGGAATACCACGGTTTACCACTACCGCGAAGAGAAGGGTAGTACCTTTTAACCAGAGGACTCCACGGCTGGTTTCTTCCCTGGCAGTGCAACGACCTTCATCTTTCCTCCATGGCGAGACCTCTTCTTCCTCTGGAAGAAACACCAACTTGCACTTGCTCCCAGGAACAACTGCCCCCGTTGGAGCTCCCTTCCCACTTAAGGTACTGTGTCCCGTCTGGCTTCCCTTGCGACAGATCGTTCGGGGTGACAGTAAAGCCTCGACTTTCTAACCTGGGCTAGCCTGGGACAACCTAGCTAACTTTTTCTGACTTTAATTTCATTCTTTGTGTGCGAACTATCTACAAGACTCTTTGGGCATAACCCCACTGTGTGAACCTGGACCCCTTCTGCTTGCTCTCTCCAAGAGTGGGCCTGGCAATTCACTTCCTTGCTCTCCAGTAGAACTCTGCCTATCCTGCCTTACTGTGGTTCTTTGAGAAAGTATTGAAACGTGTGTGCTTCTTTAACTCTGTCTTTTCCCTCCCTTTCTTTACAACTGATTAGAGTGTCATCTTATGTTAAGCACTCACCTCTGTCTGAAAATAAGTGGTGTTTCTCACTAAGACTGGTCTAATAAGTGAATGGGATTGTATATATATAATAGTGACTGTGTGCTGAATTTACTTACCTCTTTGTGCTAGTGTAATTTACAAGTGTGTCTTTAAATAAATAATTATATACTTTTACACCAAAGCTCTGGTCAGTGTTTGCTTGTGCTACTGTGTCTCTGTACCTATTGTGTATACTCTGCATACTGCCTAACTCTTCTTGAGGGACGTCTGGCTGCTCAGCCACAGCTACCAAGTGAATCTGTGTGGTACAGACTGCTACCAAGTAGGTTTACTGCCAAACACCTGTAGTCTTAAATCTTTTGCAGTGGTCCCTAAGGGAACTGCACAGGTTTCTGCCTAAGGGGTCATCAACTAGAGAGGGTGGGTGAGAAAGTCAGTGTAGGGAGAAAGTCAGTGATGGAAATTAAGATGATGGGAGTAGAGTAAGGAAGGGGGTCATAATCCAGAGAGGGTGAGGGAGCGAGTCAATGTCGTAAGAATGTCAGTGATGGAAATGAAGATGATGTGAGTGGAGTAAGGAAGAGGATCATCATCCAGAGAGGGTGGGTGAGAAAGTCAGTGTAGGGAGAAAGTCAGTGATGGAAATTAAGATGATGGGAGTGGAGTAAGGAAGAGGGTCACAATCCAGAGAAGGTGTGTCAGAGAGTCAATGTAATGAGAAAGTCAGTGATGGAAATTAAGATGATGTGAGTGGAGCAAGGAAGAGGGTCATCACCAGAGAGGTTAGGTCAGAGAGTCAATGTAGTGAGAATGTCACTGATGGAAATGAAGATGATGGGAGTGGAGTAAGGAAGTGGGTCATAAAACAGAGAGGGTGGGTGAGAAAGACAGTGTAGGGAGAAAGTCAGTGATGGAAATTAAGATGATGGGAGTGGAGTAAGGAAGAGGGTCATAATCCAGAGAAGGTGTGTCAGAGAGTCAATGTAATGAGAAAGTCAGTGATGGAAATTAAGATGATGTGAGTGGAGCAAGGAAGAGGGTCATCACCAGAGAGGTTAGGTCAGAGAGTCAATGTAGTGAGAATGTCACTGATGGAAATGAAGATGATGTGAGTGGAGTAAGGAAGTGGGTCATAAAACAGAGAGGTTGGGTCAGAGAGTAAATGTAGTGAGAATGTACGTAATGGAAATGAAGATGATGTGAGTGAAGTAAGCAAGAGGGTCATAAACCAAAGAGGGCGGTTGAGAGAGTCAATGTAGTGAGAAGGTCAGTGATGGAAATGAAGATGATGTGAGTGAAGGAAGGAAGTGGGTCATCAACCAGAGAGGGTGGGCCACAGAGTACATATACTGAGAATGACTGTTATGGAATTGAAGATGATGGGAGTGGTGTAAGGAAGAGGGTCATATACCAGAGAGGGCAGTTGAGAGAGTCAATATAGTGAGAAAATCAGAGATGGAAATGAAGATGATTTCAGAAGAGTAAAGATGAGAGTCGTCATCCAGAGGGGGTGGATGAGAGAGTCAATGTAGTGTGCAATTCAATAATGGAAATGAAGATGATATGAGTGGAGTAAGGAAGAAGTACATCAACCAGAGAGGGTGGGTGAGAAAGTCAACGTAGGTAGAAAGTCAGGGATGCAAATGAAGATGATGGGAGTGGAGTAAGGAAGAGCGTTATCAACCATAGAGGGTGTGGGAGCGAGTCAATATAGTGATAACATCAGTGATGGAAATGAAGATGATGGGAGTGGAGTATGGAAGAGGGTCATCATCGAGAGAGGGTAAGGGAGCTAGTCAATGTAGTAAGAATGTCAGCGATGGAAATGAAGGTGGTGTGATTGGAGTAAGGAAGAGGGTCATAAACAAGGAAGAGGGTCATAAACAAGAGATGGTGGGTCAGGGAGTAATTGTATTGCGAAAGTCTGTTATGGAAATGAAGATGATGTGAGTGGCGTAAGGAAGAGGGTCATAAACCAGAGAGGGTGGTTGAGAGAGTCAATGTAGTGAGACGGTCAGTGATGGAAATGAAGATATTGTTAGTGGAGTAAGGAAGAGGTTCATAAACCAAAGAGGGTGGGTCAGGGACTCAATGTAGTGAGAAAGTCAGAGAAGAAAATGAAGATGATTTGAGAGGAGTAATTAAGAGGGTCATCATCCAGAGAGGGTGGGGGAGAAAATCAATGTGGGGAGAAAGTCAGTGATGCAAATGGAGATGATGTGAGTGGAGTAAGGAAAAGGATCATAAACCAAATAGGGTGGGAGAGAGAGTCAATGTAGTGAGCAAGTCAGTGTTGGAAAAGAAGATGATATAGGTGGAGTAAGGAAGAGGGTCATAATCCAGAGAGGGTGAGGGAGCGAGTCAATGTCGTAAGAATGTCAGTGATGGAAATGAAGATGATGTGAGTGGAGTAAGGAAGAGGATCATCATCCAGAGAGGGTGGGTGAGAAAGTCAGTGTAGGGAGAAAGTCAGTGATGGAAATTAAGATGATGGGAGTGGAGTAAGGAAGAGGGTCACAATCCAGAGAAGGTGTGTCAGAGAGTCAATGTAATGAGAAAGTCAGTGATGGAAATTAAGATGATGTGAGTGGAGCAAGGAAGAGGGTCATCACCAGAGAGGTTAGGTCAGAGAGTCAATGTAGTGAGAATGTCACTGATGGAAATGAAGATGATGGGAGTGGAGTAAGGAAGTGGGTCATAAAACAGAGAGGGTGGGTGAGAAAGACAGTGTAGGGAGAAAGTCAGTGATGGAAATTAAGATGATGGGAGTGGAGTAAGGAAGAGGGTCATAATCCAGAGAAGGTGTGTCAGAGAGTCAATGTAATGAGAAAGTCAGTGATGGAAATTAAGATGATGTGAGTGGAGCAAGGAAGAGGGTCATCACCAGAGAGGTTAGGTCAGAGAGTCAATGTAGTGAGAATGTCACTGATGGAAATGAAGATGATGTGAGTGGAGTAAGGAAGTGGGTCATAAAACAGAGAGGTTGGGTCAGAGAGTAAATGTAGTGAGAATGTACGTAATGGAAATGAAGATGATGTGAGTGAAGTAAGCAAGAGGGTCATAAACCAAAGAGGGCGGTTGAGAGAGTCAATGTAGTGAGAAGGTCAGTGATGGAAATGAAGATGATGTGAGTGAAGGAAGGAAGTGGGTCATCAACCAGAGAGGGTGGGCCACAGAGTACATATACTGAGAATGACTGTTATGGAATTGAAGATGATGGGAGTGGTGTAAGGAAGAGGGTCATATACCAGAGAGGGCAGTTGAGAGAGTCAATATAGTGAGAAAATCAGAGATGGAAATGAAGATGATTTCAGAAGAGTAAAGATGAGAGTCGTCATCCAGAGGGGGTGGATGAGAGAGTCAATGTAGTGTGCAATTCAATAATGGAAATGAAGATGATATGAGTGGAGTAAGGAAGAAGTACATCAACCAGAGAGGGTGGGTGAGAAAGTCAACGTAGGTAGAAAGTCAGGGATGCAAATGAAGATGATGGGAGTGGAGTAAGGAAGAGCGTTATCAACCATAGAGGGTGTGGGAGCGAGTCAATATAGTGATAACATCAGTGATGGAAATGAAGATGATGGGAGTGGAGTATGGAAGAGGGTCATCATCGAGAGAGGGTAAGGGAGCTAGTCAATGTAGTAAGAATGTCAGCGATGGAAATGAAGGTGGTGTGATTGGAGTAAGGAAGAGGGTCATAAACAAGGAAGAGGGTCATAAACAAGAGATGGTGGGTCAGGGAGTAATTGTATTGCGAAAGTCTGTTATGGAAATGAAGATGATGTGAGTGGCGTAAGGAAGAGGGTCATAAACCAGAGAGGGTGGTTGAGAGAGTCAATGTAGTGAGACGGTCAGTGATGGAAATGAAGATATTGTTAGTGGAGTAAGGAAGAGGTTCATAAACCAAAGAGGGTGGGTCAGGGACTCAATGTAGTGAGAAAGTCAGAGAAGAAAATGAAGATGATTTGAGAGGAGTAATTAAGAGGGTCATCATCCAGAGAGGGTGGGGGAGAAAATCAATGTGGGGAGAAAGTCAGTGATGCAAATGGAGATGATGTGAGTGGAGTAAGGAAAAGGATCATAAACCAAATAGGGTGGGAGAGAGAGTCAATGTAGTGAGCAAGTCAGTGTCGGAAAAGAAGATGATATAGGTGGAGTAAGGAAGAGGGTCATCATCCAGAGAGGGCGGGTCAGAGAGTCAATATAGTGAGAAAGTCAGCAATAGAAATTAAGATGTTTTGACTGTAGTAAGGAAGAGGGTCATCAACAAAAGATGGTGGATCAGGGAGACAATGTAGTGAGAAAGTCAGTGATGGAAATAAAGATGAGGTGAGTGCAGCAAGGAAGAGGGTCATCAAACAGAGAGGATGAGTCAGGGAGTCAATGTAGTGAGAAAGTCAGAGATGAAAATGAAGACGATGTGATTGGAGTAAGGAAGTGTGTCACCAACCAGAGAGGTTGGTTCAGAGAGTAAATGTAGTGGGAAAGTCTGTTATGGAAATGAAGATGATGTGATTGGCGTAAGGAAGAGGGTCATAAACTAGAGAGGGCAGTTGAGAGAGTAAATGTAGTGAGAAGGTCAGTGATGGGAATGAAGATGATGTGAGTGGAGTAAGGAAGTGGGTCATCAACCAGAGTGGTTGGTTCAGAGAATAAATGTAGTGGGAAAGTCTGTTATGGTAATGAAGATGATGCGAGTGGCGTAAGGAAGAGGGTCATAAACCAGAGAGGGTGGGTCAGGGAGTCAATGTAGTGAGACAATCAGTGATGGAAATGAAGATGATGTGAGTGGAGTAAGGAAGGGGGTCATCAACCAGAGAGGGTGGGAGAGAGAGAGTCAATAAAGTGAGAAAGTCAGTGATTCAATTGAAGATAATGTGAGTGGAGAAAAGAAGAGGGTCATCAACTAGAGATGGTCTATCAGAGAGTCAATATCGTGAGAAAGTCAGCAATGGAAATTAAAATGATGTGAATGGAGTAAGGGAGAGGGTCATCAACCAGAGAGGGTGTGTCAGGGAGTCAATGTAGGGAGAAAGTCAGAGATGAAAATGAAGATGATTTGAGAGGAGTAATGAAGAGGGTCATTATCCAGAGAGGGTGGGGGAGCAAGTCAATGTAGGGAGAAAGTCAGTGATGGAAATGAAGATGATGTGAGTGGAGTAAGGAAGAGGGTTATCAACAAGAGAGGTTCGGAGAGAGAGTCAATATAGTGAGAAGGTCAGTGATAGAAATGAAGATGTTGTGAGTGGAGTAAGGAAGAGTGAGATCATCCAGAGAGGGAGGGGGAGAGAGCTGATGCAGTGGGAAAGTCAGTCATGGAAATGAAGATGATGTGAGTGGAGTAAGGAAGAGTGTCATCAACCAGAGAGGATGGTCAGGGAGTCAATGTAGTGAGAAAGTCAGTGATGTAAATGACGATGATGTGAGTGGAGTAAGAAAGAAGGTCATGAACCAGAGAGGGTGGCTGGGAGTCAATGTAGTGAGAAAGTTAGCTATGGAAATAAAAATTACGTGCATGGACTAAGTAAGAGGGTCATGGGTCAGGAATTCAATGTAGTGAGAATGTCAGTGATGGAAATGAAGATGATGTGAGTGGAGTAAGGAAGTGGGTCATCAACCCGAGAAGGTGGGTCAGAGAGTAAATGTAGTGAGAAAGTATGTTATGGAAATGAAAATGATGTGAGTGGAGTAAGGAAGATGGTCATAAACCACAGAGGGCTGTTTAGAGAGTCAATGTAGTGAGAATGTAAGTGATGGAAATGAAGATGATGTGAGTGGAGTAAGGAAGAGGGCCATCACCTAGAGAGGGTGGGTCAGAGAGACAATATAGTGAGAAAGTCAGCAATGTAAATAAAGATGATGTGAGTGTAGTAAGGAAGAGGGTCATCAACCAGAGCGGGTGGGTCAGGGAGTCAATGTAGTGAGAAAGTCGGTGATGGAAATAAAGATGATGTGAGTGTAGTAAGGAAGAGGGTCATCAACCAGAGAGGGTGGGGGAGAGAGTCAATATAATGAGAAGGTCAGTGATGGAAATGAAGATGTTGTGAGTGGAGCAAGGAAGTGGGTCATCAACCAGAGAGGGTGGGTCACAGAGTACATATACTGAGAATGTCTGTTATGGAATTGAAGATGATGGGAGTGGAGTAAAGATGAGAGTCATCATCCAGAGGGGGTGGATGAGAGAGTCAATGTAGTGTGAAATTCAGTAATGGAAATGAAGATGGTATGGGTGGAGTAAGGAAGAAGTACATCAACCAGAGAGGGTGGGTGAGAAAGTCAACATAGGTAGAAAGTCAGGGATGCAAATGAAGATGATGGGAGTGGAGTAAGGAAGAGCGTTATCAACCATAGAGGGTGTGGGAGCGAGTCAATATTGTGATAACGTCAGTGATGGAAATGAAGATGATGGGAGTGGAGTATGGAAGAGGGTCATCATCCAGAGAGGGTAAGGGAGCGAGTCAATGTAGTAAGAATGTCAGTGATGGAAATGAAGGTGGTGTGAGTGGAGTAAGGAACATGGTCATCATCCAGAGAGGGTGGGTGAGAAAGTCAATGTAGAGAGTAAGTCAGTTTGGAAATGAAGATGATGTGATTGGAGTAAGGAAGAGGGTCATCAACCAGAGAGGGTGGGTCAGAGAGTAATTGTATTGCAAAAGTCTGTATGGAAATGAAGATGATGTGAGTGGAGTAAGGAAGAGGGTCATAAACCAGAGAGGGTCGGAGAGAGAGTCTCAATATAGTGAGAAGGTTAGTGATAGAAATGAAGATGTTGTGAGCAGAGTAAGGAAGAGTGTCATCATCCAGAGAGGACGGGGGAGAGAGCTGATGTAGTGGGAAAGTCAGTGATGGAAATGAAGATGATGTGAGTGGAGAAAGGAAGAGTGTCATCAACCAGAGAGGGTGGTCAGGGAGTTAATGTAGTGAGAAAGTCAATGATGGAAATGAAGATGATGTGAATGGAGTAAGGAAGGGGGGTCATCAACCAGAGAGGGTGAGTCAGAGAGTCAATATAGTGAGAAAGTCAGTGATGAAAATGAAGATGTTGTGAGCGGAGTGAGGAAGATGGTCATCAACCAGAGAGGGCTGGTGAGAGAGTTGATGTTGTGAGAAATTCAGTGATGGAAATGTAGATGATGTGAGTGGAGTAAGGAAGAGTGTCATCAACCAGAGAGGGTGGTCAGGGAGTCAATGTAGTGAAAACATCACTGATGGAAATGAAGATGATGTGTGTGGAGTAAGGAAGAAGGTCATGAACCAGAGAGGGTGGTTGGGAGTCAATGTAGTGAGAAAGTCAGCTATGGAAATAAAAATTACGTGCATGGACAAAGTAAGAGGGTCATGGGTCAGGAAGTCAATGTAGTGAGAATGTCAGTGATGGAAATGAAGATGATGTGAGTGGAGTAAGGAAGTGGGTCATAAACCCGAGAAGGTGGGTCAGAGAGTAAATGTAGTGAGAAAGTATGTTATGGGAATGAAAATGATGTTAGTGGAGTAAGGAAGAGGGTCATAAACCACAGAGGGCTGTTGAGAGAGTCAATGTAGTGAGAAGGTCAGCAATGGAAATAAAGATGATGTGAGTGTAGTAAGGAAGAGGGTCATCAACCAGAGCGGGTGGGTCAGGGAGTCAATGTAGTGAGAAAGTCAGTGATCGAAATAAAGATGATATGAGTTGAGTAGAGAAGACGGTTATCAACCAGAGAGGATGGGGGAGAGAGCCAATATAATGAGAAGGTCAGTGATGGAAAAGAAGATGTTGTGAGTGAAGTAAGGATGAGGGTCACCATCCAGAGTGCATGGATGAGAGAGTAAATGCAGTGTGAATGTCAGTGATGGAAATGAAGATGATGTGAATGGAGTAAGGAAAAGTATCATCAACCCAAGAGGGTGGGGGAGAGAGTCAATGTAGTGATAATGTCAGTGATGGAAATGAAGATGATGTGAGTGGAGTAAGGAACATGGTCATCAATCAGAGAGGGTGGATCAGGGAGTCATTGGCCCTCATTACGACCCTGGCGGAATTCGGAAAACGATGGCGGAAATGCAATACCGCCATCGAATAGCGCTCGGTGCGACTATGACCCGTCACTGCAAAGTACGAAGCCATTAGCGACACCGTAGTGAACGCCAACGCTAACTGCACCAAGCACGCGCGCGCGCGCCATGCCAAACCGTAAACACCACCATGGCGCAAGGGTACGCTAATTCCGACCCTAGCGGACATGTACCTAACGCCATCAAGCATGGCGGAATGTACCATTCCGCCATGGTGAGAAGTACGGCATCGCGAATCAACCGTAAACGGCCCCACTGAGTGCCTGTACACCGCTCCCTGCCCACAAAGTACAACTCCCCGTAGGTGCAATGAAGTCACAATGCAACCAGTGAAATGTACAAGTCACCCATGCATGCCAACGAACAAAAGAAACACAAGAGGGGCCAATGGGAGCTGCAGGGCACAGATGGCACGAATACAGAAGCCAATCCAATGGACATGACCACAGTCCCCCCCCCCGAAACGCACGCAAACACAGGCACCTGTGACCAGCAATATTCCGAAAATCACATCATTCCACCAGTCCACCTGGCAGACCGGCATCTGTTACACAAAACCCAATCCCCCGCCCCTGAGCATGACAACATTCAAACAGTCATATTGGCAGCCCCCATCCCTGACCTCACTGGGCTTCGTAGGCAAACGCGCCCAGTACAGTACCACGCAACTAAACTCCGAAGCTGGAACCCAATGCAGATCTCCTCCCAATACATCGCTCCCCAAATAGGAATATGCCACATCACTTGTAAAGAAGAACGCTACACGGGCCAAATCAGAATAGAAATTTAATGCACAACAAAATCACCAAGCCCATACAGCCATTAGGCCATGAACTCCAAAACACATTTCACCATTGTGGTCTGCATCCGCAAGAAATGACCAGCCACTACTTGTGTGACGCCCTGTTCCATCATGGTACACAGAGCCACATTCACGTGCGAAAAGGCAACATGGAAGCGCACAGAACCGCAGGGCCGGCCCAATGGGGAGGCACTAGTCCAGCTGAAAGGCCGAAATGTTGCTCCGAGCCACCAGTACTGCGTAAGGGCATGTGGCCCATTGGCGATCGTCCCATAAGATCGTAATGCTGCTCCACTGATTAACACGAAGCAGCAGGTGTCGGGAGTAAAAGCCATCTGCAGGAGTGGCATACAGATGGCAGTGGCAAAAGGGGAGGAGATACCTGTCAACCAAAAGAAAAGAAAAAGAATAGAATGGCCATCAGAACTACATTCGAACAACTCACTTCAATGATCACACTAAATCCACAGCCATATGCATGCTAGCCCACTCCAAAGGATCATCACCACCCAAAAACCACTTGCGACTCATAACTATCTATATCGAGGTGTAAACACCATCACAAACGAGTGTACCTGTGGATGCGTCTGTCAAAACAGAATCCATCAGATGGGATTGGTAACGTGCATGGACACAAGTGTCTGAGGGCGCGTCGAGACAGGGAGGGCTCAACAAGGCCAGATAGACGATGGTCCCACTATGGCAGCCCTGCATCACATAGCGCAGGGGAGGCGGATAGATTCCAAGAAGCCCTGTACATGGCAAACTCTGTATCAAATCACCTGCCCATGCATCCATTTATCATTCCCTCATCCCGGGATTAAAACGCCTGAATATTTACTCACATAACATTAGAAATATCCATTGAGTCTGTGCGTTATGCAGCCTGCAAAATCCACAGTGCCCCAGCCCGTAATTCCAGTGTAGTGAAGTAACATGTATTTGGGAACGTCCGGCCTCATCGCCCACGTCGCCATTGCGCATCCCAAACCATTCATATCAATCATTGCATCCTCGCCATGGCCCCTGTCTCAAGGACATTGAACAATAGAACGTTATATTTGCAGTCAGACCTGTGGGCATTTCCTCGCCGCTAGCTGAAAACCGAAAGCGCCGCCCTTCGAATTCCTCATTTGCAACATCACGTCGAAGAGGCATCTGTGGCCGTTCGAAATCACTAATTAATCCATCTAGTGCGGCTGTGTGTGAAAATGGCAACTGCCTTCACCCACAAATGGGACGCCCCGCCCGTCGTTGCAACTCGGTACAGTGATGCATGAGGGCCCACCGTTACTCGAGTACTACGTACCACTGACCCTTCACAAGTCTGTTCGCGACTGCACAGATAGTATGTGAAACAATGGGACCACAGCAGAATGAACATATCAACCAATGTTACACGGCCATCGGGTACAAATACATGATTGCAATAGCAAGATGCCATTCCTCGAATTGCAGCGTTGTGTGCGGGACGTGCTCGGCCAAAGGGGAGAGCAGTTTGCACAGGTGGAATGAATCACCACAGGTGGAGGCCATACAGCCTGAAAACACATAAATTGCACACCCAGTCTCCTCCCACAACCACACCGAAATGCTACCGGCAGGACTCGCGATGTTGGCCCTGGGGGACCTGATAGCACTGCAAGTACTCCAACTCCAAGAAGAAGACGAACACCAACTACAACCGGCCGCACGGAGGAGACGCAGGAGGAGGAGGAGGGCAAGGCAGGGCCAGCAAGGGCCGCCAGCACAGCCACTACCACCACGCAGGCAGCCCGCAATCCCACGCCTCCGAGCACATCCGTTCAACCTCACTGATGAGCAGATCCACACCCTCTACCGTCTGGACCGGGACACCATAGCCGCCATTGTGGACATGACACAGGCTGACCTTGTCAGCATGATAGATAGCCCAACCGCCATCCCACCCCTACTGAAGGTGGTGTCTGTACTCCACTTCCTGGCCACAGGCACCTACCAGCACACAGTCGGACAGTTGCATGGCATTTCTCAGCCACTGTTCTCACGGACACTATTGCAAGTGCTCGATGCCCTCCTGCAGCACGCAGACGACTACATCTCTCTACCACGCTCGGAGCAGGAAATTACCAACACAAAAGTGGGATTCCATGCACTTGCCGGCATACCGGGTTGCATTGGTGCCATCGACTGCACCCATGTGGAATTGGTCGTCCCACATGCCATGGAGGCCCAGTACCGCAACCGAAAATAATTTCATTCCCTGAATGTACAAATGGTGTGTGAATCCAACAGGATCATTACACATTGTTGTGCCCGATTCCCTGGATCAACCCATGATTCTATGGTCTTGAGGAACTCTACAATACCACGCTACATGGAGCGACACGCAGGGAACAGATCCTGGCTACTCGGTGAGTCTCATTACATGCATGATAATGTGGGGTATGTGATTCGGCAATGACCTGGCAGGAAGGGTGGGGGGGTGCGTACGTAGCAATGGCATTCCACATCATACGTTTATCGTCCACATACAGGTGATGCTGGATATCCACTGAAGAGATGGCTCCTCACACCAGTCCGGAACCCACGGGACCAGCATGAGGAGGACTACAACCATGCCCACTCACGTACCCGTGTAGTCATTGAACAGGCATTCGGCCTACTGAAGGGTCGTTTCCGCTGCCTCAGCAGGTCTGGCGGGGCACTCCTGTACCGCCATGAGAAGGTTGCAAAGATGGTGATGGCATGTGTCATGCTCCACAACATGTGCGTACGTAGAAATGTGCCCATGCCCCCTGACGCAGAACTGCAAGCACCTGATGATGGTCATGATGAGGGTGGGGATGTGGCAGCACCTCAAGGAGTCTGCGAGGCACCGGAGGGCCGTGACATTCGTCAGCATCTCATTGATGCATGCTTCTAGCACTCACGCCTGGTGGCTGATACATGGACACGGGACTCGTGGCACTGTGTGTGTCTGGGACATGCACAATATGGACTGTACGCCTATGATGGCCTAGTACACAAAGATCAATGTCCACACATCTCATTGGTTGATCGTGCACTGTTTATGGCATATGTGATATCATGTTGTACACCCTATCGACCCGCCACCCAAGTGAGCCCAACACACCCCCTCCACCCTCCTACCTCCCCCCCGAACACCAGTGTCCAAAGATGCTCATTGTCAGTGGGCAGTCGCTATTGCAAGCCCCCTCTGCGGGTATCAGGGGCACCCCTGCCTGTGGAGCGCAGGTTCCTCCCAGATCTACGTTGGGGGCTGCCCTGGACGGAACTTGCAACGGATGATGTTTCTGCCTGCTCACGTCCATGCATGTCCCTAAGGGTTTGCGAGAGCTCAGTGAGCACACGGCGCACTGCGGCAAGTTCGGCACATACGTCCTTGGACGTCGCATGCAGTTCCCCCCTCAGGCTCTCGGTGCTTCTCTCCATTTGTGCCCTTAGTGTCTCTGTGCCTCTCTCCATTTCTGCCCTAAGTGTCTCAGTTGATGTTTCTATGTCTGCCTTAGTGTCCCACATTCATCGGCATGGTCCTTGAGGAGCGTGGCCAGTTGCTGCTGTTGCACGATTAACTGGTCGAGGGACTGTTGCCTCTGCTGGGCCATGGCCATTTGCGGGGGTGTCACAGAGGGGCTGTTGACCTCATGTTGCCTTGCCACAGGGCTTGTGGGGGATGGCCAGTCGTCGTCTTGTGGGTGCCCCTGCGTGGTATCCTCATGTTGTACGGGATGGGACAGACAGGGGGATTGGGACAGGTCATGGATGGATCTGACTTCGACATCCCCGTCTTCTGTGTCGGAGCATGCTGCCATCAATGGGGTGTCACCTATGGTGCTGCTGCCACCAGAGGCAGTGCCTTCTGTGGCATCCGTTGGGGGGACCTGTGGTGGTGGTGGTGTGGGCATGCTGGCTGCTGGGGTGCCTGTTGATGTTCCCTCCTCTGTGCTGCCACCTGATTTGTGCTGCTGCCGTGTCTTGATGCGTGCAGCTGAGGTGGAGGGTCTTTGGCCGTTGGTCTTGGCCCTCTTTGCAGGTGTGCTGGTAGGGGTGTCCTGATGCTCGTCGTTTGGATCGGACCCTGTGGTGGAGTAAAGGAGGGCGAGGGTTATTGATGGGTCTGTGGGAATTGGAATGGCATTGTATCACATGCATTGGGGTGGTACCTGAGGGTGATTTGGGTCGGGGCCTTGGAGGTGCTTTCATTTGTGTGTGGAGTGAGGGTGCAGTTGTTTGGCAGCCTGCAGTTAGGGTGTGCCTGCTGCACGTGTAGTGCGTGTTTTAGGGGTTTTTAATTAATTATGTATTTATTGTGGGTTTTAACGTGCGCTATCAGGCCGATGTGTGTGGACGTTCTCCTGGACATGTGTTTCTGTTGCACTATGTGGACACATGGTACTTCACATGGATGGACTTTGTGGATTTGGCATTGTTTTATCTGGCCCACCTACCTGAATCTTCGGATGTCTGCACTCCTTTCTCCATCCCTCCGACTCCCTCTATGCTCTCCATTCCGATGGTGGAGGCACAGATTTCTTCCCAGGGGGTCAACTTGATGGGTGATTCAGGACCTCCCCCGGTGGCTGTGGCAATGTTGCGGTTGGCAGAGAGTATGCTGCGGACGCCTATCCGCAGGTCGTCCCATCGCTTTCGGCATTGCTGTGGATTGCGGGGTGCGGTCCCCACCGCACTTACCCGCTGTGCCACCAGAGCCCATATGGCCTTCTTGTTTGCAAGTGCCGTCCTGGTCATTTGCGTGGAGAAGACAACGGCAGCATTCTCCTGGAGGGTCTCTGTTAGCACGGTGAGTTCCTCACGGGAGAAGTGGACCTGCCGCTTGCGGTCGCACGCTTTCTTCACTACTTTTCCCATTTTTCTTGGTTTCGCTAGGGTGGATGACGGGTTGGGGTGTGTCTCAGGGTAGTGTTTTTGGTGGTTGTGTGGTTTTAGTGGTTTTATAGGTGTACGGCGGGATGTTTCCCGTTCCGGGCCCATGTTTTTACTTCCGTTTCCGTATATTTCCGGTCACCGTACTTTCCGGTAGGCGCACACTGCGGTGTCCGCTGTGATGGGTGGCGGTATTGCACCTAGGGCGCCGTACGGCGGCGGTGTGGGCCGTTTTGGGGTCATTTCCGCCATCGCGGACTTTGCACTTCCGCCATGCCGTGGTGCTCGTGCCCGATGGGTCGGAATGGGCCGCACTTTGCTCCTTCGTGCAATGGCGGAAACGCTATTTACGCTGTGGCGGTCCGGTCAGTCACTTTCCGCCAGGGTCGTAATGAGGGCCATTGTAGTGAGAAGGTCAGTGATGGAAATGAAGATGATGTGAGTTGAGTAAGGAAGAGGGTCATTATCCATAGAGGGTGGTCAGGAAGTCAATGTAGTGAGAAAGTCAGCGATGGAAATGAAGATGATGTGAGTGGAGTAAGGAAGAGTATCATCAACTGGAGAGGGTGGGTCAGAGAGTCAATGTAGTGAGAAAGTCAGTGATTGAAATGCAGATGATGTGAGTGGAATAAGGAGGAGGGTCATCAGCTATAGAGGGTGAGTCAGAGAGTCAATATAGTAAGAAAGTCAGCAATGGAAATTAAGATGATGTGAGTATAGTAAGGAAGAGGGTCATCAACCAGAGAGGGAGGGTCAGGGAGTCAATGTAAAGGATATCATTACGGCTCTGGCAGTAGCCCTGCCCTTACTAAGGGCACAGCTACTGCCGGTAATGATTTATTTTTTCCCGGATCCCACAAAAGGGCAATAACCGGGTCATGCCGACCTTGGCGGACCTGTAATTGCCCTTTTTTGGGACCTGGTAAAAATTAATCCCAATTCCCTTTTTAGCCACATGGGCCTCAATGGGAATGGGGAGGATGCTAACAATGGGCCTGTTAATGACGGGCCCGTTGTTAGCATCCTGGACTGCTAGCGGAACCCTCTAAGGAGTCCTGGTCTGACCAGGTGTTCCTTAGTGGATCCCGCAGCAGTCCCTGTAATAGGACAGCCCGTAATAAACAGTGCCGGTCGCGTACCACCACCATTCATTTTGGTACCGCCAGGGTCCTAATGAGGCCCAAAGTCAGTGATGGAAATAAAGATGATGTGAGTGGAGTAAGGAAGAGGGTTATGAACCTGTGAGGGTCGGGGAGAGAGTCAATGTAATGGGAAGGTCAGTGAATGAAATGAAGATGTTGTGATTAGAGTAAGGATCAGAGTCATCATACAGGGACGGTGGCTGAGAGAGTCAATGCAGTGTGAATGTCAGTGATGGAAATGAAGATGATGTCAGTGGAGTAAGGAAAAGGATCATCAACCCGAGAGGGTTGGGGAGAGAGTTAATGTAGTGAGAATGTCACTGATGGAAATGAAGATGATGGGAGTGGAGTAAGGAAGAGTGTCATCATCAAAATAACTGGCAATCCAACATCAGCAATTGGTACCGTTACATCGACAATGTGATTTTCATCTGGACCGGCACTGCGAATGAACTTACCGATTTCTGGAACTGGCTCAATTCGTGCAACACACATATTCAATTCACGATGGAACAAAGCAACCAGGAGATCAAATTTTTTGACCTTACAATCCGCTCCGTGAATGGAAAGCTACTATGTGACCTCTACAGAAAAACAACGGCCCGAAATACTCTCCTTCACTTCACCAGCAACCACCCGGCACATACCAGAAACAACCTACCCTATGGTCAGTACCTACGAATACGCCGGAACTGCTCCTCCATAGATGACTATAAGATTCATGCACAGAGCCTGACCACACGGCTACTAGCCAGCGGATACCCCAAGAAACAACTCAATTTAGCCAATAGGAGAGCTCGAAACTGCAATCGCGAAAATCTGCTTCAAATACAAGAAGATGACACAGCCCCCCAGGAGAAACAACTAATGTGTGTCGTCACATTTGGAGCACACACATCAAAAATCAAACAGATCATCAATAAACATTGGCATATTGCGCGCCTGAATATGCCCGAGGACCCTGCCCCAAGATTTGCATACAAATGAGGAAAAAACCTGCAGGAGTACCTCGTGCATTCACTTTTTCAACCTGTTTCCCAAACCACTCGTACCCTTCGACCACTGCAAGGACACCACCCGTGTGGAAATTGTGTAGCTTGCAAATTCACCAAAAAAATGAGTTCATTTCAAATTGGACGCCGTACTTGGACACTCCGGGACCTGACAAACTGCAAAAGTCAGAATGTAGTTTACTGCATAGAGTGCCCATGTGGCCTACGCTATATCGGCCAAACTTCATGAGCTGTCAACACAAGAATATCTGAACATAGATCCAAAATTAGGTGCAAAACCATCACTGCACCATTGGTTGAACACTTTTTAAACTTCAATCACACCCCCAATGACATTCTGTGGTGGGTAATTGAAAAAGTAAAAGGCGGACCAGACATCAACCATAGCCTCAACAAAAAGGATGCCCTTTGGATCCAAAGGTTGGATACCTATCACCATGGCCTCAACGAAGTCTTCCAACCTATCATCTAACAACAAATGATGCTGATCGTATACTCTCTCAATGCGCCACTATATACATGCAATCTCCAAACATGGTTTGCGCGACTCCGGGCTGGAAGACCATTAAGCCAATCCTTTCACCAACCCCCTAACGCAACACCACAATCCTATGGCGAAACACGCCTAACATATAAAAGAAAACTAATAGCATGTCCAAATACATATGGCAGTGAGCACTCGCCCAACAAATGTGAGCAATGCAACTCAGTATTACAATGAACTACTAGCCTGTAGTCCTTTCTGGCAGCAAGGGAGCATGCGCACCCTGAAAACGCTTATTTTGTCATTTAGAACAAACAATCCCAGTACGCATGCGTGGGCGCCCATAGTTACGCGTTCGTTCACTTAGCGAGTGCTAGCTTTGTTTCGCATTCCAGCGATTATGTGCCCTGCCGATTCAACTCACGGCAGAGACCTCGCAGACGAAGGCTTCAAGAAAGCATGACTCAGCGCCAGTTAAGCAACCAACGAGGTGAGCCAGAGGCCGCTGAATCATCTTACCTCCGCGGCCCCCCCCTCCTTTCCCCTCTGTGCTCCTCTGACTAATCTCACAAACGCATGAGTATTGCTTAACAACCACCCTGTTTCACAGGAATATTTGAGCTTTCACTAGCTGCTAATAAATCGAGATGCAGGCATAAGCCCGCGAGCATTTATATCCACGCACGAATGCCGACACATGGGCTTTCACGCTACTCACTGCATCTGCCACTAAATAGAAAATGTATCATGGCGGAAAGGTTTACCTAACATGTCTTTGTGCACATACAAATTACCCCAAGAGCCACGAGAGAGAAAAAGATATATACTCCTCTCAAACCAGGAGCTTTAACAGCTGCACTCTCACTTAGCCAGATCACAAACTAATGAACTCAACATAAAAAATACAACAATAAATAGATATACCACCACTTATTTTTTGCATTTTAGAATTCCTAAATGCTGTACTCTGCAGCATATGATTTACTGAACACTCAGGATCGAACATGACCTGATGGCAATTCCTATTCATATTTAACAGTTTGAAGACCGTCCATGAAAACTTTGACACATTGGGAAACCTGCAAACCTGATCCAGGTAACTACATTCTGGGTCCCAGGACTAGACGGTCCTCCCCTCTCCTATCCACGACACGTGATCACACCAAACGCTTGAGCAAGGCGTACCGGCATGTAAGTTTGAAATCCGGTCGCCATGAGATTAAATTCTAATGCAACCCCGGTCCCATTAACAGGGACCCCTAGGGTATTATAACCAATCTCATTACGATCTCTGTCACCCCCCCACAGGGTCTCTGATTCTCAGCCCTGATGAAGGCGGATCGAACCTCAAACCTTTACCGCCGAAACGTGACAAATACAGGAATTAACAACATACCTGTACCAAACCAAGTTGAAACCAACCTTTGTTATCAACCAACTTGGGATCACGTTGGCTAACGACCAGATATCTAATATGAAAAGACCCTTGAAATTTGTATTTTCTCCCGCCCAGAAGTACTGGACTTGAAATATTCTATACCTACCAAATGTATATATTTCAATTGTTTCAATGTTTTGTACATAGGCATTGTTCTAAAAACTGTACTCACAAACCTGTCTATTGTCTTTGGATAACTACAAAATAACTATCCAGAAAAGTTACATGTTACTGTGTTTTCTCTGCATTCACTTTCTTTTGATATTTACTTTACAAAACAGTAAAACACTTTTTATGTATCGTCTGTATCTTTAACTTTGTGTTTTTGAGATTGTAATAATCTATACCCACATGCAGATTTACTCTATGATTGCCAAAGATTAGGCAACACATCCTCTGCCTTCACAAATTAAATCAAGAAGACAGGCCCAGCCTTTGGCCCGGCCTGTTTTTTCTAAATATCTAGTGGTTACTAGAACATAGTAAAGGTACACATCTTGTTTCATGGAGTAAGGAAGTGGGTCATCAACCCGAGAAGGTGGGTCAGAGAGTAAATGTAGTGAGAAAGTATGTTATGGAAATGAAAATGATGTGAGTGGAGTAAGGAAGAGGGTCATAAACCACAGAGGGCTGTTGAGAGAGTCAATGTAGTGAGAAGGTCAGTGATGGAAATGAAGATGATGTGAGTGGAGTAAGGAAGAGGGTCATCAACTAGAGAGGGTGGTTCAGGGAGTCAATGTAGTGAAAACATCACTGATGGAAATGAAGATGATGTGCGTGGAGTAAGGAAAAAGGTCATGAACCAGAGAGGGTGGTTGGGAGTCAATGTAGTGAGAAAGTCAGCTATGGAAATAAAAAGTACGTGCATGGACTAAGTAAGAGGGTCATGGGTCAGGAAGTCAATGTAGTGAGAATGTAAGTGATGGAAATGAAGATGATGTGAGTGGAGTAAGGAAGAGGGTAATCAACTAGAGAGGGTGGGTCAGAGAGACAATATAGTGAGAAAGTCAGCAATGGAAATAAAGATGATGTGAGTGTAGTAAGGAAGATGATCATCAACCAGAGCGGGTGGGTCATTGAGTCAATGTAGTGAGAAAGTCAGTGATGGAAATAAAGATGATGTCAGTTGAGTAAAGAAGACGGTTATCAACCAGAGAGGGTGGGGGAGAGAGTCAATATAATGAGAAGGTCAGTGATGGAAATGAAGATGTTGTGAGTGGAGTAAGGATGAGGGTCACCATCCAGAGAGCATGGATGAGAGAGTAAATAATGCAGTGTGAATGTCAGTGATGAAAATGAAGATGATGTGAGTGGAGTAAGGAAGAGGATCATCTACTAGAGAGGGTGGTTCAGAAAGTCAAGGTAGTGAGAATGTCACTGATTCGAAATGAAGATGATGTTTGTGGAGTTAGAAAGAGGGTCATGAACCAGAAAGGATGGGTGAGAAGCACTCTAGTAAGAAAGTCAGCGATGGAAATAAATTTGGTGTGAGTGAAGTAAGGAAATGGTTCAGGGAGTCAATGTCATTAGAATATCAATGATGGAAATGAAGATGAAGTGAGTGGAGTAAGGAAGTGGTTCATCAACTGGAGAGGTTGGGTCAGAGAGTAATTGCAGTGAGAAAGTCTGTTATGGAAATTAAGATGATGTGAGTGGAGTAAGGAAGAGGGTCATAAACCAGAGAGGGCGGTTGAGAGAGTCAATGTAGTGAGGAGGACAGTGATGGAAATTAAGATAATGTTAGTGGAGTAAGGAAGAGGGTCATCAACCAGAGAGGGTGGATCAGGGAGTCAATGTAGTGAGAAAGTCAGAAATGAAAATGAAGATGATTTGAGAGGAGTAAGGAACAGGGTCATCATTCAGAGAGGGTGGGGGAGCAAGTCAATGTAGGGAGAAAATCAGTGATGGAAATGAAGATGATGTGGGTGGAGTAAGGAAGAGGGTCATAAACAAGCGAGGGTGGGAGAGAAAGTCAATGTAGTGAGAAAGTCAGTGATGGAAATGACGGTGATGTGATTGGAGTAAGGAAGAGGGTCATCACCAGAGAAATTGGGTCAGAGAGTCAATGTAGAGATAAAGTCAGTGATTGAAATGAAGATGATGTGAGTGGAGTAAGGAAGATGGTCATCAACCCGAGAGGGGGGGAGAGAGAGTCAATGTACTGAGAAAGTCAGTGATGGAAATGAAGATGATATAGGTGGAGTAAGGAAGAGGTTCATTATCCAGAGAGGGCAGTGAGGAAGTCTATGTAGTGAGAAAGTGAGTGATGCAAATGAAGATGATGTGAGTGGAGTAAGGAAGAGGGTCATCAACTAGAGAGGGTGGTTCAGAGTTTAAATGTAGTGGGACAGTCTATTATGGAAAAGAAGATGTTGTGATTGGCGTAAGGAGGAGGGTCATAAACCAGAGAGGGCGGTTGAGAGAGTCAATGTAGTGAGAAGGTCAGTGATGGGAATGAAGATGATGTGAGTGGAGTAAGGAAGTGGGTCATCAACCAGAGAGGTTGGTTCGGAGAGTAAATGTAGTGGGAAAGTCTGTTATGGAAATGAAGATGATGTGAGTGGCGTAAGGAAGAGGGTCATAAACCAGAGAGGGTGGTTGAGAGAGTCAATGTAGTGAGAATGTCAGTGATGGAAAAGAAGATAATGTACGTGTAGTAAGCAAGAGGGTCATCATCCTGAGAGGGTCGGGGAGAGAGTCAATGTAGTGAGAAAGTCAGTTATGGAAATGACGGTGATGTGAGTGGAGTAAGGAAGAGGGTCATCAACCAGAGAGTGTGGTTCAGAAAGTCAAGGTAGTGAGAATGTCACTGATGGAAATGAATATGATGTTTGTGGAGCAAGGAAGAGGGTCATGAACCAGAAAGGATGGGTGAGAGTCACTCTAGTATGAAAGTCAGCGATGGAAATAAAGATGATGTGAGTGTAGTAAGGAAATGGATCAGGGAGTCAATGTCATTAGAATATCAGTGAAGGAAATGAAGATGATGTGAGTGGAGTTAAGAAAGTGGGTCATCAACCAGAGAGGTTGGGTCAGAGAGTAATTGTAGTGAGAGCGTCTGTTATGGAAATTAAGATAATGTGAGTGGAGTAAGGAAGAGGGGCATAAACCGGAGAGGGTGGTTGAGAGAGTCCATGTAGTGAGAAGGTCAGTGATGGAAATTAAGATAATGTTAGTGGAGTAAGGAAGAGGGTCATCAACCAGAGAGGGTGGGTCAATGTAGTGAGAAAGTCAGAGATGAAAATAAAGATGATTTGAGAGGAGTAAGGAAGAGGGTCATCATCCAGATAGGGTGGCGAACAAGTCAATGTAGGGAGAAAGTCAGTGATGTAAATGAAGATGATGTGGGTGGAGTAAGGAAGAGGGTCATAAACAAGCGAGGGTGGGAGAAAAAGTCAGTGATGCAAATGAAGATGATGTGAGTGGAGTCAGGAAGTGGGTCATCAACCAGAGAGGTTAATTCAGAGAATAAATGTAGTGGGAAAGTCTGTTATGGAAATGAAGATGATGTGAGTGGCGTAAGGAAGAGGGTCATAAACCAGAGAGGGCAGTTGAGAGAGTCAATGTAGTGAGATGTTTAGTGATGGAAATGAAGATGATGTTAGTGGAGTCAGGTAGAGGGTCATAAACCAGAGAAACCAGAGAGTGTGGGTCAGGGAGTCAACGTAGTGAGAAAAACAGTGATGGAAATGAAGATGATGTGAGTGGAGTAAGGAAGGGTGTAATCAACCAGAGAGGGTGGGAGAGAGAGAGTCAATGAAGTGAGAAAGTCAGCGATGGAAATGAAGATAATGTGAGTGGAGTAAGGAAGAGGGTCATCAACTAGAGAGAGTGTATCAGAGAGTCAATATAGTGAGAAAATCAGCAATGGAAATTAAGATGATGTGAATGGAGCAACAAAGAGGGTCGTCAACCAGAGAGGGTGTGTCAGGGAGTCAATGTATGGAGAAAGTCAGTGATGGAAATTAAGATAATGTTAGTGGAGTAAGGAAGAGGGTCATAAACCAGAGAGGGCGGCTAAGAGAGTCAATGTAGTGAGAAGGTCAGTGATGGAAATTAAGATAACGTTAGTGGAGTAAGGAAGAGGGTCATCAACCAGAGAGGGTGGGTCAGGGAGTCAATGTACTGAGAAAGTCAGAGATGAAAATGAAGATGATTTGAGAGGAGTAAGGAAGAGGGTCATTTTCCAGAGAGGGTGGGGGAGCAAGTCAATTTAGGGAGAAAGTCAGTGATGGAAATAAAGATGATGTGGGTGGAGTAAGGAAGAGGGTCATAAACAAGCGAGAGTGCGAGAGAAAGTCAATGTAGTGAGAAAGTCAGTGATGGAAATGAAGATGATATAGGTGGAATAAGGAAGAGGTTCATTATCCAGAGAGGGCAGTGAGGAAGTCAATGTAGTGAGAAAGTGAGTGATGCAAATGAAGATGATGTGAGTGGAGTAAGGAAGAGGGTCATCAACTAGAGAGGGTGGTTCAGAGTGTAAATGTAGTGGGAAAGTCTGTTATGGAAAAGACGATGATGTGAGTGGCGTAAGGAAGAGGGTCATAAACCAGAGAGGCCGGTGAGGATGTCAATGTAGTGAGAAAGTGAGTGATGCAAATGAAGATGATGTGAGTGGAGTAAGGAAGAGGGTCATCAACTAGAGAGGGTGGTTCAGAGTGTAAATGTAGTGGGAAAGTCTATTATGGAAAAGAAGATGTTGTGAGTGGCGTAAGGAAGAGGGTCATAAACCAGAGAGGGCGGTTGAGAGAGTCAATGTAGTGAGAAGGTCAGTGATGGGAATGAAGATGATGTGAGTGGAGTAAGGAAGTGTGTCATCAATCAGAGAGGTTGGTTCAGAGAGTAAATGTAGTGGGACAGTCTGTTATGGAATTGAAGATGATGTGAGTGGCGTAAGGAATAGGGTCATAAACCAGAGAGGGCAGTTGAGAGAGTCAATGTAGTGAGAAGGTCAGTGATGGGAATGAAGATGATATGAGTGGAGTAAGGAAGTGGGCCATCAACCAGAGAGGTTGGTTAGAGAGTAAATGTAGTGGGAAAGTCTGTTATGGAAATGAAGATGATGTGAGTGGCGTAAGGAAGAGGGTCATTATCCAGAGAGGGTGGTCAGGAAGTTAATGTAGTAAGAAAGTCAGTGATGGAAATGAAGATGATGTGAGTGGAGTAAGGAAGAAGATCAT
This sequence comes from Ambystoma mexicanum, assembly GCF_040938575.1. Classification (NCBI taxonomy): domain Eukaryota; kingdom Metazoa; phylum Chordata; class Amphibia; order Caudata; family Ambystomatidae; genus Ambystoma; species Ambystoma mexicanum. Next base: position 1,472,207,399 of record NC_090924.1, on the reverse strand, counting down.
CAACTAGAGAGGGTGGGTCAGAGAGGCAATGTAGTGAGAATGTCAGTGATGGAAACGAAGATGATGTAAGTGGAGTAAGCAAGAGGGTCATCATCCTGAGAGGGTGGGGGAGAGAGTCAATGTAGTGAGAAAGTCAGTTATGGAAATGACGATGATGTGAGTGGAGTAGGATGAGGGTCATCAACCAGAGAGTGTGGTTCCGAAATCAAGGTAGTGAGAATTTCACTGATGGAAATGAAGATGATGTTTGTGGAGTAAGGAAGAGGGTCATCAACCAGAGAGGGTGGGTCAAGGAATCAATGTAGTGAGAAAGTCAGAAATGAAAATGAAGATAATTCGATAGGAGTAAGGACGAGGGTCATTATCCAGAGAGGGTGGGGGAGCAAGTCAATGTAGTGAGAAAGTCAGTGATGGAAAGGAAGATGATATAGGTGGAGTAAGGAAGAGGTTCATTATCCAGAGAGGGCAGTGAGGAAGTCAATGTAGTGAAAAAGTGAGTGATGCAAATGAAGATGATGTGAGTGGAGTAAGGAAGAGGGTCATCAACTAGAGAGGGTGTTCAGAGTGTAAATGTAGTGGGAAAGTCTATTATGGAAAAGAAGATGTTGTGAGTGGCGTAAGGAAGAGGGTCATAAATCAGAAAGTGCGGTTGAGAGAGTCAATGTAGTGAGAAGGTCAGTGATGGGAATGAAGATGATGTGAGTGGAGTAAGGAAGTGGGTCATCAACCAGAGAGGTTGGTTCAGAGAGTAAATGTAGTGGGAAAGTCTCTTATGGAAATGAAGATGATGTGAGTGGCGTAAGGAAGAGGGTCATAAACCAGAGAGGGCAGTTGAGAGAGTCAATGTAGTGAGAAGGTCAGTGATGGGAATGAAGATGATATGAGTGAAGTAAGGAAGTGGCTCATCAACCAGAGAGGTTGGTTAGAGAGTAAATGTAGTGGGAAAGTCTGTTATGGAAATGAAGATGATGTGAGTGGCGTAAGGAAGAGGGTCATTATCCAGAGAGGGTGGTCAGGAAGTCAATGTAGTAAGAAAGTCAGCGATGGAAATGAAGATGATGTGAGTGGAGTAAGGAAGAAGATCATCAACTAGAGAGGGTGGGTCAGAGAGGCAATGTAGTGAGAATGTCAGTGATGGAAACGAAGATGTTGTAAGTGGAATAAGCAAGAGGGTCATCATCCTGAGAGGGTTGGGGAGAGAGTCAATGTAGTGAGAAAGTCAGTTATGGAAATGACGATGATGTGAGTGGAGTAGGAAGAGGGTCATCAACCAGAGAGTGTGGTTCTGAAAGTCAAGGTAGTGAGAATGTCACTGATGGAAATGAAGATAATGTTTGTGGAGTAAGGAAGAGGGTCATGAACCAGAAAGGATGGGTGAGAGTCACTCTAGTAAGAAAGTCAGCGATGGAAATAAAGATGATGTGAGTGGAGTAAGGAAATGGGTCAGGGAGTCAATGTCATTAGAATATCAGTGATGGAAATGAAGATGATGTGAGTGGAGTAAGGAAGAGGGTCATCAACCAGAGAGGGTGGGTCAGGGAGTCAATGTAGTCAGAAAGTCAGAGATGAAAATGAAGATGTTTTGAGAGGAGTAAGGAAGAGGATCATTATCCAGAGAGGGTGGTGGAGCAAGTCAATGTAGAAAGAAAGTCAGTGATGGAAATGAAGATGATATAGGTGGAGTAAGGAACAGGTTAATTATCCATAGAGGCGGTGAGGAAGTCAATGTAGTGAGAAAGTAAGTGATGCAAATGAAGATGATGTGAGTGGAGTAAGAAAGAGGTCATCAAGAAGAGAGGTTGGTTCAGAGAGTAAAGGTAGTGGGAAAGTTTTTTATGGAAAAGAAGATGTTGTGAGTGGCGCAAGGAAGAGGGTCATAAACCAGAGAGGGCGGTTGAGAGAGTCAATGTAGTGAGAAGGTCAGTGATGGGAATGAAGATGATGTGAGTGGAGTAAGGAAGTGTGTCATCAATCAGAGAGGTTGGTTCAGAGAGTAAATGTAGTGGGACAGTCTGTTATGGAAATGAAGATGATGTGAGTGGCGTAACGAAGAGGGTCATAAACCAGAGAGGGCGGTTGAGAGAGTCAATGTAGTGAGATGTTCAGTGATGGAAATGAAGATGATGATAGTGGAGTCAGGTAGAGGGTCATAAACCAGAGAGTATGGGTGAGTCACTCTAGTAAGAAAGTCAGTGATCGAAATAAAGATGATGTGAGTGGAGTAAGGAAATGGGTCAGGGAGTCAATGTCATTAGAATATCAGTGATGGAAATGAAGATGATGTGAGTGGAATAAGGAAGTGGGTCATCAACCAGAGAGGTTGGGTCAGAGAGTAATTGCAGTGATAAAGTCTGTTATGGAAATTAAGATGATGTGAGTGGAGTAAGGAAGAGGGTCATAAACCAGAGAGGGCGGCTGAGAGAGTCAATGTAGGGAGAAGGTCAGTGATGGAAATTAAGATAATGTTAGTGGAGTAAGGAAGAGGGTCATCAACTAGAGAGGGTGGTTCAGAGTGTAAATGTAGTGGGAAAGTCTATTATGGAAAAGAAGATGTTGTGAGTGGCGTAACGAAGAGGGTCATAAACCAGAGAGTGTGGTTGAGAGAGACAATGTAGTGATAAGGTTAGTGATGGGAATGAAGATGATGTGAGTGGACTAAGGAAGTGGGTCATCAACCAGAGAGGTTGGTTTAGAGAGTAATGTAGTGGGAAAGTCTGTTATGGAAATGAAGATGATGTGAGTGGCGTAAGGAAGAGGGTCATAAACCAAAGAGGGCAGTTGAGAGAGTCAATGTAGTGAGAAGGTCAGTGATGTGAATGAAGATGATATGAGTGTAGTAAGGAAGAGGGTCATTATCCAGAGAGGGTGGTCAGGAAGTCAATGTAGTAAGAAAGTCAGTGATGGAAATGAAGATGATGTGAGTGGAGTAAGGAAGAGGATCATCAACTAGAGAGGGTGGGTCAGAGAGGCAATGTAGTGAGAATGTCAGTGATGGAAACGAAGATGATGTAAGTGGAGTAAGCAAGAGGGCCATCATCCTGAGAGGGTGGGGGAGAGAGTCAATGTAGTGAGAAAGTCAGTTATGGAAATGACAATGATGTGAGTGGAGTAGGATGAGGGTCATCAACCAGAGAGTGTGGTTCCGAAATCAAGGTAGTGAGAATTTCACTGATGGAAATGAAGATGATGTTTGTGGAGTACGGAAGAGGGTCATCAACCAGAGAGGGTGGGTCAGGGAGTCAATGTAGTGAGAAAGTCAGAGATGAAAATGAAGATAATTTGAGAGGAGTAAAGACGAGGGTCATTATCCAGAGAGGGTGGGGGAGCAAGTCAATGTAGGGAGAAAGTCAGTGATGGAAATGAAGATGATGTGGGTGGAGTAAGGAAGAGGGTCATCAACTAGAGAGGGTGGTTCAAAGTGTAAATGTAGTGGGAAAGTCTGTTATGGAAAAGAAGATGTTGTGAGTGGCGTAAGGAAGAGGGTCATAAATCAGAAAGTGCGGTTGAGAGAGTCAATGTAGTGAGAAGGTCAGTGATGGGAATGAAGATGATGTTAGTGGAGTAAGGAAGTGGGTCATCAACCAGAGAGGTTGGTTCAGAGAGTAAATGTAGTGGGACAGTCTGTTATGGAATTGAAGATGATGTGAGTGGCGTAAGGAATAGAGTCATAAACCAGAGAGGGCAGTTGAGAGAGTCAATGTAGTGAGAAGGTCAGTGATGGGAATGAAGATGATATGAGTGGAGTAAGGAAGTGGGCCATCAACCAGAGAGGTTGGTTAGAGAGTAAATGTAGTGGGAAAGTCTGTTATGGAAATGAAGATGATGTGAGTGGCGTAAGGAAGAGGGTCATTATCCAGAGAGGGTGGTCAGGAAGTCAATGTAGTAAGAAAGTCAGTGATGGAAATGAAGATGATGTGAGTGGAGTAAGGAAGAAGATCATCAACTAGAGAGGGTGGGTCAGAGAGGCAATGTAGTGAGAATGTCAGTGATGGAAACGAAGATGATGTAAGTGGAGTAAGAAAGAGGGTCATCATCCTGAGAGGGTGGGGGAGAGAGTCAATGTAGTGAGAAAGTCAGTTATGGAAATGACGATGATGTGAGTGGAGTAGGATGAGGGTCATCAACCAGAGAGTGTGGTTCCGAAATCAAGGTAGTGAGAATTTCACTGATGGAAATGAAGATGATGTTTGTGGAGTAAGGAAGAGGGTCATCAACCAGAGAGGGTGGGTCAAGGAATCAATGTAGTGAGAAAGTCAGAAATGAAAATGAAGATAATTTGATAGGAGTAAGGACGAGGGTCATTATCCAGAGAGGGTGGGGGAGCAAGTCAATGTAGTGAGAAAGTCAGTGATGGAAAGGAAGATGATATAGGTGGAGTAAGGAAGAGGTTCATTATCCAGAGAGGGCAGTGAGGAAGTCAATGTAGTGAGAAAGTGAGTGATGCAAATGAAGATGATGTGAGTGGAGTAAGGAAGAGGGTCATCAACTAGAGAGGGTGTTCAGAGTGTAAATGTAGTGGGAAAGTCTATTATGGAAAAGAAGATGTTGTGAGTGGCGTAAGGAAGAGGGTCATAAATCAGAAAGTGCGGTTGAGAGAGTCAATGTAGTGAGAAGGTCAGTGATGGGAATGAAGATGATGTGAGTGGAGTAAGGAAGTGGGTCATCAACCAGAGAGGTTGGTTCAGAGAGTAAATGTAGTGGGAAAGTCTCTTATGGAAATGAAGATGATGTGAGTGGCGTAAGGAAGAGGGTCATAAACCAGAGAGGGCAGTTGAGAGAGTCAATGTAGTGAGAAGGTCAGTGATGGGAATGAAGATGATATGAGTGAAGTAAGGAAGTGGCTCATCAACCAGAGAGGTTGGTTAGAGAGTAAATGTAGTGGGAAAGTCTGTTATGGAAATGAAGATGATGTGAGTGGCGTAAGGAAGAGGGTCATTATCCAGAGAGGGTGGTCAGTAGTCAATGTAGTAAGAAAGTCAGCGATGGAAATGAAGATGATGTGAGTGGAGTAAGGAAGAAGATCATCAACTAGAGAGGGTGGGTCAGAGAGGCAATGTAGTGAGAATGTCAGTGATGGAAACGAAGATGTTGTAAGTGGAATAAGCAAGAGGGTCATCATCCTGAGAGGGTTGGGGAGAGAGTCAATGTAGTGAGAAAGTCAGTTATGGAAATGACGATGATGTGAGTGGAGTAGGAAGAGGGTCATCAACCAGAGAGTGTGGTTCTGAAAGTCAAGGTAGTGAGAATGTCACTGATGGAAATGAAGATAATGTTTGTGGAGTAAGGAAGAGGGTCATGAACCAGAAAGGATGGGTGAGAGTCACTCTAGTAAGAAAGTCAGCGATGGAAATAAAGATGATGTGAGTGGAGTAAGGAAATGGGTCAGGGAGTCAATGTCATTAGAATATCAGTGATGGAAATGAAGATGATGTGAGTGGAGTAAGGAAGAGGGTCATCAACCAGAGAGGGTGGGTCAGGGAGTCAATGTAGTCAGAAAGTCAGAGATGAAAATGAAGATGATTTGAGAGGAGTAAGGAAGAGGATCATTATCCAGAGAGGGTGGTGGAGCAAGTCAATGTAGAAAGAAAGTCAGTGATGGAAATGAAGATGATATAGGTGGAGTAAGGAACAGGTTAATTATCCATAGAGGCGGTGAGGAAGTCAATGTAGTGAGAAAGTAAGTGATGCAAATGAAGATGATGTGAGTGGAGTAAGAAAGAGGTCATCAAGAAGAGAGGTTGGTTCAGAGAGTAAAGGTAGTGGGAAAGTTTTTTATGGAAAAGAAGATGTTGTGAGTGGCGCAAGGAAGAGGGTCATAAACCAGAGAGGGCGGTTGAGAGAGTCAATGTAGTGAGAAGGTCAGTGATGGGAATGAAGATGATGTGAGTGGAGTAAGGAAGTGTGTCATCAATCAGAGAGGTTGGTTCAGAGAGTAAATGTAGTGGGACAGTCTGTTATGGAAATGAAGATGATGTGAGTGGCGTAACGAAGAGGGTCATAAACCAGAGAGGGTGGTTGAGAGAGTCAATGTAGTGAGATGTTCAGTGATGGAAATAAAGATGATGATAGTGGAGTCAGGTAGAGGGTCATAAACCAGAGAGTATGGGTGAGTCACTCTAGTAAGAAAGTCAGTGATCGAAATAAAGATGATGTGAGTGGAGTAAGGAAATGGGTCAGGGAGTCAATGTCATTAGAATATCAGTGATGGAAATGAAGATGATGTGAGTGGAATAAGGAAGTGGGTCATCAACCAGAGAGGTTGGGTCCGAGAGTAATTGCAGTGATAAAGTCTGTTATGGAAATTAAGATGATGTGAGTGGAGTAAGGAAGAGGGTCATAAACCAGAGAGGGCGGCTGAGAGAGTCAATGTAGGGAGAAGGTCAGTGATGGAAATTAAGATAATGTTAGTGGAGTAAGGAAGAGGGTCATCAACTAGAGAGGGTGGTTCAGAGTGTAAATGTAGTGGGAAAGTCTATTATGGAAAAGAAGATGTTGTGAGTGGCGTAACGAAGAGGGTCATAAACCAGAGAGTGTGGTTGAGAGAGACAATGTAGTGATAAGGTTAGTGATGGGAATGAAGATGATGTGAGTGGAGTAAGGAAGTGGGTCATCAACCAGAGAGGTTGGTTTAGAGAGTAAATGTAGTGGGAAAGTCTGTTATGGAAATGAAGATGATGTGAGTGGCGTAAGGAAGAGGGTCATAAACCAAAGAGGGCAGTTGAGAGAGTCAATGTAGTGAGAAGGTCAGTGATGTGAATGAAGATGATATGAGTGGAGTAAGGAAGAGGGTCATTATCCAGAGAGGGTGGTCAGGAAGTCAATGTAGTAAGAAAGTCAGTGATGGAAATGAAGATGATGTGAGTGGAGTAAGGAAGAGGATCATCAACTAGAGAGGGTGGGTCAGAGAGGCAATGTAGTGAGAATGTCAGTGATGGAAACGAAGATGATGTAAGTGGAGTAAGCAAGAGGGCCATCATCCTGAGAGGGTGGGGGAGAGAGTCAATGTAGTGAGAAAGTCAGTTATGGAAATGACAATGATGTGAGTGGAGTAGGATGAGGGTCATCAACCAGAGAGTGTGGTTCCGAAATCAAGGTAGTGAGAATTTCACTGATGGAAATGAAGATGATGTTTGTGGAGTACGGAAGAGGGTCATCAACCAGAGAGGGTGGGTCAGGGAGTCAATGTAGTGAGAAAGTCAGAGATGAAAATGAAGATAATTTGAGAGGAGTAAAGACGAGGGTCATTATCCAGAGAGGGTGGGGGAGCAAGTCAATGTAGGGAGAAAGTCAGTGATGGAAATGAAGATGATGTGGGTGGAGTAAGGAAGAGGGTCATCAACTAGAGAGGGTGGTTCAAAGTGTAAATGTAGTGGGAAAGTCTGTTATGGAAAAGAAGATGTTGTGAGTGGCGTAAGGAAGAGGGTCATAAATCAGAAAGTGCGGTTGAGAGAGTCAATGTAGTGAGAAGGTCAGTGATGGGAATGAAGATGATGTGAGTGGAGTAAGGAAGTGGGTCATCAACCAGAGAGGTTGGTTCAGAGAGTAAATGTAGTGGGAAAGTCTGTTATGGAAATTAAGATGATGTGAGTGGCGTAAGGAAGAGGGTCATAAACCAGAGAGGGCTGCTGAGAGAATCAATGTAGTGAGAAGGTCCGTGATGGGAATGAAGATGATGTGAGTGGAGTAAGGAAGTGTGTCATCAATCAGAAAGGTTGGTTCAGAGAGTAAATGTAGTGGGACAGTCTGTTATGGAAATGAAGATGATGTGAGTGGCGTAAGGAAGAGGGCCATAAACCAGAGATGGTGGGTCAGGGTGTCAACGTAGTGAGAAAATCAGTGATGGAAATGAAGATGATGTGAGTGGAGTAAGGAAGGGGGTCATCAACCAGATAGTGTGGTCCAGAAAGTCAAGGTAATGAGAATTTCACCGATGGAAATGAAGGTGATGTTTGTGGAGTAAGGAAGAGGGTCACGAACCAGAAAGGATGGGTGAGAGTCACTCTAGTAAGAAAGTCAGCGATGGAAATAAAGATGATGTGAGTGGAGTAAGGAAATGGGTCAGGGAGTCAATGTCATTAGAATATCAGTGATGGAAATGAAGATGATGTGAGTGGAGTAAGGAAGAGGATCATAAACCAGAGAGGGCTGCTGAGAGAGTCAATGTAGTGAGAAGTTCAGTGATGGAAATTAAGATAATGTTAGTGGAGTAAGGAAGAGGGTCATCAACCAGAGAGGGTGGGTCAGGGAGTCAATGTAGTGAGAAAGTCAGAGATGAAAATGAAGATGATTTGAGAGGAGTAAGGAAGAGGGTCATTATCCAGAGAGGGTGGGGGAGCAAGTCAATGTAGGGAGAAAGCCAGTGATGGAAATGAAGATGATGTGGGTGGAGTAAGGAAGAGGAACATAAACAAGCGAGGGTGGGAGAGAAAGTCAATGTAGTGAGAAAGTCAGTGTTGGAAATGAAGATGATATAGGTGGAGTAAGGAACAGGTTCGTTATCCATAGAAGTGGTAAGGAAGTCAATATAGTGAGAAAGTGAGTGATGCAAATGAAGATGATGTGAGTGGAGTAAGAAAGAGGTCATCAACTAGAGAGGGTGGTTCAGAGAGTAAATGTAGTGGGACAGTCAGTTATGGAAATGAAGATGATGTGAGTGGCGTAAGATAGAGGGTCATAAACCAGAGAGGGCGGTTGCGAGAGTCAATGTAGTGAGATGTTCAGTGATGGGAATGAAGATGATATGAGTGAAGTAAGGAAGTGGCTCATCAACCAGAGAGGTTGGTTAGAGAGTAAATGTAGTGGGAAAGTCTGTTATGGAAATGAAGATGATGTGAGTGGCATAAGGAAGAGGGTCATTATCCAGAGAGGGTGGTAAGGAAGTCAATGTAGTAAGAAAGTCAGCGATGGAAATGAAGATGATGTGAGTGGAGTAAGGAAGAAGATCATCAACTAGAGAGGGTGGGTCAGAGAGGCAATGTAGTGAGAATGTCAGTGATGGAAACGAAGATGTTGTAAGTGGAATAAGCAAGAGGGTCATCATCCTGAGAGGGTTGGGGAGAGAGTCAATGTAGTGAGAAAGTCAGTTATGGAAATGACGATGATGTGAGTGGAGTAGGAAGAGGGTAATCAACCAGAGAGTGTGGTTCTGAAAGTCAAGGTAGTGAGAATGTCACTGATGGAAATGAAGATAATGTTTGTGGAGTAAGGAAGAGGGTCATGAACCAGAAAGGATGGGTGAGAGTCACTCTAGTAAGAAAGTCAGCGATGGAAATAAAGATGATGTGAGTGGAGTAAGGAAATGGGTCAGGGAGTCAATGTCATTAGAATATCAGTGATGGAAATGAAGATGATGTGAGTGGAGTAAGGAAGAGGGTCATCAACCAGAGAGGGTGGGTCAGGGAGTCAATGTAGTCAGAAAGTCAGAGATGAAAATGAAGATGATTTGAGAGGAGTAAGGAAGAGGATCATTATCCAGAGAGGGTGGTGGAGCAAGTCAATGTAGAAAGAAAGTCAGTGATGGAAATGAAGATGATATAGGTGGAGTAAGGAACAGGTTAATTATCCATAGAGGCGGTGAGGAAGTCAATGTAGTGAGAAAGTAAGTGATGCAAATGAAGATGATGTGAGTGGAGTAAGAAAGAGGTCATCAAGAAGAGAGGTTGGTTCAGAGAGTAAATGTAGTGGGAAAGTTTTTTATGGAAAAGAAGATGTTGTGAGTGGCGCAAGGAAGAGGGTCATAAACCAGAGAGGGCGGTTGAGAGAGTCAATGTAGTGAGATGTTCAGTGTGAAAGTCAGTTATGGAAATGACAATGATGTGAGTGGAGTAGGATGAGGGTCATCAACCAGAGAGTGTGGTTCCGAAATCAAGGTAGTGAGAATTTCACTGATGGAAATGAAGATGATGTTTGTGGAGTACGGAAGAGGGTCATCAACCAGAGAGGGTGGGTCAGGGAGTCAATGTAGTGAGAAAGTCAGAGATGAAAATGAAGATGATGTGGGTGGAGTAAGGAAGAGGGTCATCAACTAGAGAGGGTGGTTCAAAGTGTAAATGTAGTGGGAAAGTCTGTTATGGAAAAGAAGATGTTGTGAGTGGCGTAAGGAAGAGGGTCATAAATCAGAAAGTGCGGTTGAGAGAGTCAATGTAGTGAGAAGGTCAGTGATGGGAATGAAGATGATGTGAGTGGAGTAAGGAAGTGTGTCATCAATCAGAAAGGTTGGTTCAGAGAGTAAATGTAGTGGGACAGTCTGTTATGGAAATGAAGATGATGTGAGTGGCGTAAGGAAGAGGGCCATAAACCAGAGATGGTGGGTCAGGGTGTCAACGTAGTGAGAAAATCAGTGATGGAAATGAAGATGATGTGAGTGGAGTAAGGAAGGGGGTCATCAACCAGATAGTGTGGTCCAGAAAGTCAAGGTAATGAGAATTACACCGATGGAAATGAAGGTGATGTTTGTGGAGTAAGGAAGAGGGTCATGAACCAGAAAGGATGGGTGAGAGTCACTCTAGTAAGAAAGTCAGCGATGGAAATAAAGATGATGTGAGTGGAGTAAGGAAATGGGTCAGGGAGTCAATGTCATTAGAATATCAGTGATGGAAATGAAGATGATGTGAGTGGAGTAAGGAAGAGGATCATAAACCAGAGAGGGCTGCTGAGAGAGTCAATGTAGTGAGAAGTTCAGTGATGGAAATTAAGATAATGTTAGTGGAGTAAGGAAGAGGGTCATCAACCAGAGAGGGTGGGTCAGGGAGTCAATGTAGTGAGAAAGTCAGAGATGAAAATGAAGATGATTTGAGAGGAGTAAGGAAGAGGGTCATTATCCAGAGAGGGTGGGGGAGCAAGTCAATGTAGGGAGAAAGCCAGTGATGGAAATGAAGATGATGTGGGTGGAGTAAGGAAGAGGAACATAAACAAGCGAGGGTGGGAGAGAAAGTCAATGTAGTGAGAAAGTCAGTGTTGGAAATGAAGATGATATAGGTGGAGTAAGGAACAGGTTCGTTATCCATAGAAGTGGTAAGGAAGTCAATATAGTGAGAAAGTGAGTGATGCAAATGAAGATGATGTGAGTGGAGTAAGAAAGAGGTCATCAACTAGAGAGGGTGGTTCAGAGAGTAAATGTAGTGGGACAGTCAGTTATGGAAATGAAGATGATGTGAGTGGCGTAAGATAGAGGGTCATAAACCAGAGAGGGTGGTTGCGAGAGTCAATGTAGTGAGATGTTCAGTGATGGGAATGAAGATGATATGAGTGAAGTAAGGAAGTGGCTCATCAACCAGAGAGGTTGGTTAGAGAGTAAATGTAGTGGGAAAGTCTGTTATGGAAATGAAGATGATGTGAGTGGCGTAAGGAAGAGGGTCATTATCCAGAGAGGGTGGTCAGGAAGTCAATGTAGTAAGAAAGTCAGCGATGGAAATGAAGATGATGTGAGTGGAGTAAGGAAGAAGATCATCAACTAGAGAGGGTGGGTCAGAGAGGCAATGTAGTGAGAATGTCAGTGATGGAAACGAAGATGTTGTAAGTGGAATAAGCAAGAGGGTCATCATCCTGAGAGGGTTGGGGAGAGAGTCAATGTAGTGAGAAAGTCAGTTATGGAAATGACGATGATGTGAGTGGAGTAGGAAGAGGGTCATCAACCAGAGAGTGTGGTTCTGAAAGTCAAGGTAGTGAGAATGTCACTGATGGAAATGAAGATAATGTTTGTGGAGTAAGGAAGAGGGTCATGAACCAGAAAGGATGGGTGAGAGTCACTCTAGTAAGAAAGTCAGCGATGGAAATAAAGATGATGTGAGTGGAGTAAGGAAATGGGTCAGGGAGTCAATGTCATTAGAATATCAGTGATGGAAATGAAGATGATGTGAGTGGAGTAAGGAAGAGGGTCATCAACCAGAGAGGGTGGGTCAGGGAGTCAATGTAGTCAGAAAGTCAGAGATGAAAATGAAGATGATTTGAGAGGAGTAAGGAAGAGGATCATTATCCAGAGAGGGTGGTGGAGCAAGTCAATGTAGAAAGAAAGTCAGTGATGGAAATGAAGATGATATAGGTGGAGTAAGGAACAGGTTAATTATCCATAGAGGTGGTGAGGAAGTCAATGTAGTGAGAAAGTAAGTGATGCAAATGAAGATGATGTGAGTGGAGTAAGAAAGAGGTCATCAAGAAGAGAGGTTGGTTCAGAGAGTAAATGTAGTGGGAAAGTTTTTTATGGAAAAGAAGATGTTGTGAGTGGCGCAAGGAAGAGGGTCATAAACCAGAGAGGGCGGTTGAGAGAGTCAATGTAGTGAGAAGGTCAGTGATGGGAATGAAGATGATGTGAGTGGAGTAAGGAAGTGTGTCATCAATCAGAGAGGTTGGTTCAGAGAGTAAATGTAGTGGGACAGTCTGTTATGGAAATGAAGATGATGTGAGTGGCGTAACGAAGAGGGTCATAAACCAGAGAGGGCGGTTGAGAGAGTCAATTTAGTGAGATGTTCAGTGATGGAAATGAAGATGATGATAGTGGAGTCAGGTAGAGGGTCATAAACCAGAGAGGATGGGTGAGTCACTCTAGTAAGAAAGTCAGTGATCGAAATAAAGATGATGTGAGTGGAGTAAGGAAATGGGTCAGGGAGTCAATGTCATTAGAATATCAGTGATGGAAATGAAGATGATGTGAGTGGAATAAGGAAGTGGGTCATCAACCAGAGAGGTTGGGTCAGAGAGTAATTGCAGTGATAAAGTCTGTTATGGAAATTAAGATGATGTGAGTGGAGTAAGGAAGAGGGTCATAAACCAGAGAGGGCGGCTGAGAGAGTCAATGTAGGGAGAAGGTCAGTGATGGAAATTAAGATAATGTTAGTGGAGTAAGGAAGAGGGTCATCAACTAGAGAGGGTGGTTCAGAGTGTAAATGTAGTGGGAAAGTCTATTATGGAAAAGAAGATGTTGTGAGTGGCGTAACGAAGAGGGTCATAAACCAGAGAGTGTGGTTGAGAGAGACAATGTAGTGATAAGGTTAGTGATGGGAATGAAGATGATGTGAGTGGAGTAAGGAAGTGGGTCATCAACCAGAGAGGTTGGTTTAGAGAGTAAATGTAGTGGGAAAGTCTGTTATGGAAATGAAGATGATGTGAGTGGCGTAAGGAAGAGGGTCATAAACCAAAGAGGGCAGTTGAGAGAGTCAATGTAGTGAGAAGGTCAGTGATGTGAATGAAGATGATATGAGTGTAGTAAGGAAGAGGGTCATTATCCAGAGAGGGTGGTCAGGAAGTCAATGTAGTAAGAAAGTCAGTGATGGAAATGAAGATGATGTGAGTGGAGTAAGGAAGAGGATCATCAACTAGAGAGGGTGGGTCAGAGAGGCAATGTAGTGAGAATGTCAGTGATGGAAACGAAGATGATGTAAGTGGAGTAAGCAAGAGGGCCATCATCCTGAGAGGGTGGGGGAGAGAGTCAATGTAGTGAGAAAGTCAGTTATGGAAATGACAATGATGTGAGTGGAGTAGGATGAGGGTCATCAACCAGAGAGTGTGGTTCCGAAATCAAGGTAGTGAGAATTTCACTGATGGAAATGAAGATGATGTTTGTGGAGTACGGAAGAGGGTCATCAACCAGAGAGGGTGGGTCAAGGAGTCAATGTAGTGAGAAAGTCAGAGATGAAAATGAAGATAATTTGAGAGGAGTAAAGACGAGGGTCATTATCCAGAGAGGGTGGGGGAGCAAGTCAATGTAGGGAGAAAGTCAGTGATGGAAATGAAGATGATGTGGGTGGAGTAAGGAAGAGGGTCATCAACTAGAGAGGGTGGTTCAAAGTGTAAATGTAGTGGGAAAGTCTGTTATGGAAAAGAAGATGTTGTGAATGGCGTAAGGAAGAGGGTCATAAATCAGAAAGTGCGGTTGAGAGAGTCAATGTAGTGAGAAGGTCAGTGATGGGAATGAAGATGATGTGAGTGGAGTAAGGAAGTGGGTCATCAACCAGAGAGGTTGGTTCAGAGAGTAAATGTAGTGGGAAAGTCTGTTATGGAAATTAAGATGATGTGAGTGGCGTAAGGAAGAGGGTCATAAACCAGAGAGGGCTGCTGAGAGAGTCAATGTAGTGAGAAGGTCAGTGATGGGAATGAAGATGATGTGAGTGGAGTAAGGAAGTGTGTCATCAATCAGAAAGGTTGGTTCAGAGAGTAAATGTAGTGGGACAGTCTGTTATGGAAATGAAGATGATGTGAGTGGCGTAAGGAAGAGGGCCATAAACCAGAGATGGTGGGTCAGGGTGTCAACGTAGTGAGAAAATCAGTGATGGAAATGAAGATTATGTGAGTGGAGTAAGGAAGGGGGTCATCAACCAGATAGTGTGGTCCAGAAAGTCAAGGTAATGAGAATTTCACCGATGGAAATGAAGGTGATGTTTGTGGAGTAAGGAAGAGGGTCATGAACCATAAAGGATGGGTGAGAGTCACTCTAGTAAGAAAGTCAGCGATGGAAATAAAGATGATGTGAGTGGAGTAAGGAAATGGGTCAGGGAGTCAATGGCCCTCATTACGACCCTGGCGGAAATCGCGTTGCTAAATGCACCGCGGAGCACGGCGGAAAGCTGCCGATAGCGCCATGGGGGTTGGCGGATTTTCCGCCCCATGCCGACCTTGGCGGGGCGGTAAATCCCCATCCCCCATTTTACCCTTCCCCATTCCCATTTTTGCCCCATAGGGTATAATGGGAGTGGGGAAGGCGTTAATTACGCCACCGTAAAATACGGTGGCGTAATTAACAACAAGGTCCCGTAGCGCCATGGATTTCTCCGCCCGGAAAAACCAGGCGGAGAAAGCCTCCATGGCGCTACGGGAACTCGTAGTAGGGCGGACGGGTCCGCCGCGAATAACGCTGGCGTAAACCCACTCCGCCAGGGTCGTAATGAGGGCCAATGTCATTAGAATATCAGTGATGGAAATGAAGATGATGTGAGTGGAGTAAGGAAGTGGGTCATCAACCAGAGAGGTTGGGTCAGAGAGTAATTGTAGCAATAAAGTCTGTTATGGAAATTAAGATGATGTGAGTGGAGTAAGGAAGAGGATCATAAACCAGAGAGGGCTGCTGAGAGAGTCAATGTAGTGAGAAGTTCAGTGATGGAAATTAAGATAATGTTAGTGGAGTAAGGAAGAGGGTCATCAACCAGAGAGGGTGGGTCAGGGAGTCAATGTAGTGAGAAAGTCAGAGATGAAAATGAAGATGATTTGAGAGGAGTAAGGAAGAGGGTCATTATCCAGAGAGGGTGGGGGAGCAAGTCAATGTAGGGAGAAAGCCAGTGATGGAAATGAAGATGATGTGGGTGGAGTAAGGAAGAGGAACATAAACAAGCGAGGGTGGGAGAGAAAGTCAATGTAGTGAAAAAGTCAGTGTTGGAAATGAAGATGATATAGGTGGAGTAAGGAACAGGTTCGTTATCCATAGAAGTGGTAAGGAAGTCAATATAGTGAGAAAGTGAGTGATGCAAATGAAGATGATGTGAGTGGAGTAAGAAAGAGGTCATCAACTAGAGAGGGTGGTTCAGAGAGTAAATGTAGTGGGACAGTCAGTTATGGAAATGAAGATGATGTGAGTGGCGTAAGATAGAGGGTCATAAACCAGAGAGGGCGGTTGCGAGAGTCAATGTGGTGAGATGTTCAGTGATGGAAATGAAGATGATGATAGTGGAGGCAGGTAGAGGGTCATAAACCAAAGAGGGTTGGTCAGGGGGTCAACGTAGTGAGAAAATCAGTGATGGAAGTGGAGATGATGTGAGTGGAGTAAGGAAGGGGGTCATCATTATTGAGATAGTGTGATTCAGAAAGTCAAGGTAGTGAAAATGTCACTGATGGAAATGAAGGCGATTTTTGTGGAGTAAGGAAGAGGGTCATGAACCAGAAAGTATGGGTGAGAGTCACTTTAGTAAGAAAGTCAGCGATGGAAATAAAGACGATGTGAGTGGAGTAAGGAAATGGGTCAGGGAGTCAATGTCATTAGAATATCATTGATGGAAATGAAGATGATGTGAGTGGAGTAAGTAAGTGGGTCATCAACCAGAGAGGTTGGGTCAGAGAGTAATTGTAGTGATAAAGTCTGTTATGGAAATTAAGATGATGTGAGTGGAGTAAGGAAGAGGGTCATAAACCAGAGAGGGCTGCTGAGAGAGTCAATGTAGTGAGAAGGTCAGTGATGGAAATTAAAGTAATGTTAGTGGAGTAAGGAAGAGGGTCTTCAACCAGAGAGGGTTCGTCGGGGAGTCTATGTAGTGAGAAAGCCAGTGATGTAAATGAAGATGATGTGGGTGGAGTAAGGAAGAGGATCATAAACAAGTGAGGGTGGGAGAGAAAGTCAATGTAGTGAGAAAGTCTGTGATGGAAATGAAGATGATATAGGTGGAATAAGGAACAGGTGCATTATCCATAGAAGTGATGAGGAAGTCAATATAGTGAGAAAGTGAGTGATGCAAATGAAGATGATGTGAGTGGAGTAAGAAAGAGGTCATCAACTAGAGAGGGTGGTTCAGAGAGTAAATGTAGTGGGACAGTCTGTTATGGAAATGAAGATGATGTGAGTGGCGTAAGGAAGAGGGTCATAAACCAGAGAGGGCGTTTGCGAGAGTCAATGTAGTGAGAAGTTCAGAGATGGTAATGAAGATGATGATAGTGGAGTCAGGTAGAGGGTCATAAACAAGAGAGGGTGGGTCAGGGGGTCAACGTAGTGAGAAAATCAGTGATGGAAATGAAGATGATGTTTGTGGAGTAAGGTAGGGGGTCATCAACCAGAAAGGATGGGTGAGAGTCGCTCTAGTAAGAAAGTCAGCGATGGAAATAAAGATGATGTGAGTGGAGTAAGGAAATGGGTCAGGGAGTCCATGTCATTAGAATATCAGTGATGGAAATGAAGATGATGTGAGTGAGTAAGGAAGTGGGTCATCAACCAGAGAGGTTGGGTCAGACAGTAATTGCAGTGATAAAGTCTGTTATGGAAATTAAGATGATGTGAGTGGAGTAAAGAAGAGGGTCATAAACCAGAGAGTGCGGCTGAGAGAGTCAATGTAGTGAGAAGGTCAGTGATGGAAATAAAGATAATTTTAGTGGAGTAAGGAAGAGGGTCATCAACCAGAGAGGGTGGGTCAGGGAGTCAATGTAGTGAGAAAGTCAGAGATGAAAATGAAGATGATTTGAGAGGAGTAAGGAAGAGGGTCATTATCCAGAGAGGGTGGGGGATCAAGTCAATGTAGGGAGAAAGTCAGTGATGGAAATGAAGATGATGTGTGTGGAGTAAGGAAGAGGGTCATAAACAAGCGAGGGTGGGAGAGAAAGTCAATGTAGTGAGAAAATCAGTGATGGAAATGAAGATGATATAGGTGGAGCAAGGAACAGGTTCATTATCCAGAGAGGGTGGTGAGGAAGACAATGTTGCGAGAAAATGAGTGATGCAAATGAAGATGATGTGAGTGGAGTAAGGAAGAGGGTCATCAACTAGAGAGGGTGGTTCAGAGTGTAAATGTAGTGGGAAAGTCTATTATGGAAAAGAAGATGTTGTGAGTGGCGTAAGGAAGAGGGTCATAAACCAGAGAGGGCGGTTGAGAGAGTCAATGTAGTGATAAGGTCAGTGATGGGAATGAAGATGATGTGAGTGGAGTAAGGAAGTGGGTCATCAACCAGAGAGGTTAGTTCAGAGATTAAATGTAGTGGGAATGTCTGTTATGGAAGTGAAGATGATGTGAGTGGCGTAAGGGAGAGGGTCATAAACCAGAGAGGGCGGTTGAGAGAGTCAATGTAGTGAGATGTTTACTAATGGAAATGAAGATTATGTTAGTGGAGTCAGGTCGAGGGTCATAAACCAGAGAGGATGGGTCAGGGAGTCAACGTAGTGAGAAAATCAGTGATGGAAATGAAGATGATGTGAGTGGAGTGACGAAGGGGGTCATCAACCAGAAAGGATGGGTGAGTCACTCTAGTAAGAAAGTCAGCGATCGAAATAAAGATGATGTGAGTGTAGTAAGGAAATGGGTCAGGGAGTCAATGTCATTAGAATATCAGTGATGGAAATGAAGATGATGTGAGTGGAGTAAGGAAGTAGGTCATCAACCAGAGAGGTTGGGTCAGAGAGTAATTGCAGTGATAAAGTCTGTTATGGAAATTAAGATGATGTGAGTGGAGTAAAGAAGAGGGTCATAAACCAGAGAGGGCGGCTGAGAGAGTCAATGTAGTGAGAAGGTCAGTGATCGAAATTAAGATAATTTTAGTTGAGTAAGGAAGAGGGTCATCAACCAGAGAGGGTGGGTCAGGGAGTCAATGTAGTGAGAAAGTCAGAGATGAAAATGAAGATGATTTGAGAGGAGTAAGGAAGAGGGTCATTATCCAGAGAGGGTGAGGGAGCAAGTCAATGTAGGGAGAAAGTCGGTGATGGAAATGAAGATAATGTGGCTGGAGTAAGGAAGAGGGTCATAAACAAGCGAGGGTGGGAGAGAAAGTCAATGTAGTGAGAAAGTCAGTGATGCAAATCAAGATGATGTGAGTGGAGTAAGGAAGAGGGTCATCAACTAGAGAGGGTGGTTCAGAGTGTAAATGTAGTGGGAAAGTCTATTATGGAAAAGAAGATGTTCTGAGTTGCGTAAGGAAGAGGGTCATAAACCAGAGAGTGCGGTTGAGAGAGTCAATGTAGTGAGAAGGTCAGTGATGGGAATGAAGATGATGTGAGTGGAGTAAGGAAGTGGGGCATCAACCAGAGAGGTTGGTTTAGAGAGTAAATGTAGTGGGAAAGTCTGTTATGGAAATTAAGATGATGTGAGTGGCGTAAGGAAGAGGGTCATAAACCAGAGAGGGTAGTTGAGAGAGTCTATGTAGTGAGAAGGTCAGTGATGGAAATGAAGATGATGTGAGTGGAGTAAGGAAGGGGGTCATCAACCAGATAGTGTGGTTCAGAAGTCAAGGTAGTGAGAATGTCACTGATGGAAATGAAGATGATGTTTGTGGAGTAAGGAAGAGGGTCATGAACCAGAAAGGATGGGTGAGAGTCACTCTAGTAAGAAAGTCAGCGATGGAAATAAAGATGATGTGAGTGGAGTAAGGAAATGGGTCAGGGAGTCAATGTCATTAGAATATCAGAGATGGAAATGAAGATGATGTGAGTGGAGTAAGGAAGTGGGTCATCAACCAGAGAGGTTGGGTCAGAGAGTAATTGTAGCGATAAAGTCTGTTATGGAAATTAAGATGATGTGAGTGGAGTAAGGAAGAGGGTCATAAACCAGAGAGGGTGGCTAAGAGAGTCAATGTAGTGAGAAGGTCAGTGATGGAAATTAAGATAATGTTAGTGGAGTAAGGAAGAGGGTCATCAACCAGAGAGGGTGGGTCAGGGAGTCAATGTAGTGAGAAAGTCAGAGATGAAAATGAAGATGATGTGAGTGGCGTAAGGTAGAGGGTCATAAACCAGAGAGGGCAGTTGAGAGAGTCAATGTAGTGAGAAGGTCAGTGATGGGAATAAAGATGATATGAGTGGAGTAAGGAAGTGGGTTATCAACCAGAAAGGATGGGTGAGTCACTCTAGTAAGAAAGTCAGCGATCGAAATAAAGATGATGTGAGTGTAGTAAGGAAATGGGTCAGGGAGTCAATGTCATTAGAATATCAGTGATGGAAATGAAGATGATGTGAGTGGAGTAAGGAAGTGGGTCATCAACCAGAGAGGTTGGCTCAGAGAGTAATTGCAGTGATAAAGTCTGTTATGGAAATTAAGATGATGTGAGTGGAGTAAAGAAGAGGGTCATAAACCAGAGAGGGCGGCTGAGAGAGTCAATGTAGTGAGAAAGTCAGAGATGAAAATGAAGATGATTTGAGAGGAGTAAGGAAGAGGGTCATTATCCAGAGAGGGTGGGGGAGCAAGTCAATGTAGGGAGAAAGTCAGTGATGGAAATGAAGATGATGTGGGTGGAGTAAGGAAGAGGGTCATAAACAAGCGAGGGTGGGAGAGAAAGTCAATGTAGCGAGAAAGTCAGTGATGGAAATGAAGATGATATAGGTGGAGTAAGGAACAGGTTCATTATCCAGAGAGGGTGGTGAGGAAGTCAATGTAGTGAGAAAATGAGTGATGCAAATGAAGATGATGTGAGTGGAGTAAGGAAGAGGGTCATCAACTAGAGAGGGTGGTTCAGAATGTAAATGTTGTGGGAAATTCTATTATGGAAAAGAAGATGTTGTGAGTGGCGTAAGGAAGAGGGTCATAAACCAGAGAGGGCGGTTGAGAGAGTCAATGTAGTGAGAAGGTCATTGATGGGAATGAAGATGATGTGAGTGGAGTAAGGAAGTGGGTCATCAACCAGAGAGGGTAGTTCAGAGATTAAATGTAGTGGGAAAGTCTGTTATGGAAATGAAGATGATGTGAGTGGCGTAAGGAAGAGGGTCATAAACCAGAGAAGGCGATTGAGAGAGTCAATGTAGTGAGATGTTTATTGATGGAAATGAAGATGATGTTAGTGGAGTCAGGTAGAGGGTCATAAACCAGAGAGGGTGGGTCAGGGAGTCAACGTAGTGAGAAAATCAGTAATGGAAATGAAGATGATGTGAGTGGAGTAAGGAAGGGGGTCATCAACCAGACAGTGTAGTCCAGAAAGTCAAGGTAGTGAGAATGTCACTGATGGAAATGAAGATGATGTTTGTGGAGTAAGGAAGAGGGTCTTGAACCAGAAAGGATGGGTGAGGGTCACTCTAGTAAGAAAGTCAGCGATGAAAATAAAGATGATTTGAGTGGAGTAAGGAAATGAGTCAGGGAGTCAATGTCATTAGAATATCAGTGATGGAAATGAAGATGATGTGAGTGAAGTAAGGATGTGGGTCATCAACCAGAGAGGTTGGGTCAGAGAGTAATTGTAGTGATAAAGTCTGTTATGGAAATTAAGATGATGTGAGTGGAGAAAGGAATAGGGTCATAAACCAGAAAGGGCTGCTGAGAGAGTCAATGTAGTGCGAAAGTCAGAGATGAAAATGAAGATGATTTGAGAGGACTAAGGAAGAGGGTCATTATCCAGAGAGGGTGGGGAGCAAGTCAATGTAGGGAGAAAGTCATTGATGGAAATGAAGATGATGTGGGTGGAGTAAGGAAGAGGGTCATAAATAAGCGAGAGTGGGAGAGAAAGTCAATGTAGTGAGAAAATCAGTGATGGAAATGAAGATGATATAGGTGAAGTAAGTAAGAGGTTCATTATCCAGAGAGGGCAGTGAGGAAGTCAATGTAGTGAGAAAGTGAGTGATGCAAATGAAGATGATGTGAGTGGAGTAAGGAAGAGGCTCATCAACTAGAGAGGGTGGTTCAGAGTGTAAATGTAGTGGGACAGTCTATTATGGAAAAGAAGATGTTGTGATTGGCGTAAGGAGGAGGGTCATAAACCAGAAAGGGCGGTTGAGAGAGTCAATGTAGTGAGAAGGTCAGTGATGGGAATGAAGATGATGTGAGTGGAGTAAGGAAGTGGGTCATCAACCAGAGAGGTTGGTTCGGAGAGTAAATGTTGTGGGAAAGTCTGTTATGGAAATGAAGATGATGTGAGTGGCGTAAGGAAGAGGGTCATAAACCAGAGAGGGCGGTGAGGAAGTCAATGTAGTGAGAAAGTGAGTGATGCAAATGAAGATGATGTGAGTGGAGTAAGGAACAGGCTCATCAACTAGAGAGGTTGGTTCGGAGAGTAAATTTAGTGGGAAATTCTGTTATGGAAATGAAGATGATGTGAGTGGCGTAAGGAAGAGGGTGATAAACCAGAGAGGGCGGTTGAGAGAGTCAATGTAGTGAGAAGGTCAGTGATGGGAATGAAGATGATGTGAGTGGAGTAAGGAAGTGGGTCATAAACCAGTGATTGGTTCAGAGAGTAAATGAGGTAGGAAAGTCTGTTATGGAAATGAAGATGATGTGAGTGGCGTAAGGAAGAGGGTCATTATCCAGAGAGGGTGGTCAGGAAGTCAATGTAGTAAGAAAGTCAGCGATGGAAATGAAGATGATGTGAGTGGAGTAAGGAAGGGGATCACCAACTAGAGAGGGTGGGTCAGAGAGGCAATGTAGTGAGAATGTCAGTGATGGAAACGAAGATGATGTAAGTGGAGTAAGCAAGAGGGTCATCATCCTGAGAGGGTGGGGGAGAGAGTCAATGTAGTGAGAAAGTCAGTTATGGAAATGACGATGATGTGAGTGGAGTAAGGAAGAGGGTCATTAACCAGAGTGTATGGTTCAGAAAGTCAAGGTAGTGAGAATGTCACTGATGGAAATGAAGATAATGTTTGTGGAGTAAGGAAGAGGGTCATGAACCAGAAAGGATGGGTGAGAGTCACTCTAGTAAGAAAGTCAGCGATGGAAATAAAGATGATGTGAGTGGAGTAAGGAAATGGGTCAGGGAGTCAATGTCATTAGAATATCAGTGATGGAAATGAAGATGATGTGAGTGGAGTAAGGAAGTGGGTCATCAACCAGAGAGGTCTGCTGAGAGAGTCAATGTAGTGAGAACGTCAGTGATGGAAATTAAGATAATGTTAGTGGACTAAGGAAGAGGGTCATTAACCAGAGAAGGTGGGGGAGAAAGTCAATGTAGGGAGAAAATCAGTGATGGAAATGAAGATGATATGGGTGGAGTAAGGAAGAGGTTCATTATCCAGAGAGGGCGGTGAGGAAGTCAATGTAGTGAGAAAGTGAGTGATGCAAACGAAGAAGATGTGAGTGGAGTAAGGAAGAGGGTCATCAACTAGAGAGGGTTGTTCAGAGTGTAAATGAAGTGGGAAAGTCTGTTATGGAAAAGAAGATGGTGTGAGTGGCGTAAGGAAGAGGGTCATAAACCAGAGAGGGCGGTGAGGAAGTCAATGTAGTGAGAAAGTGAGTGATGCAAAAGAAGATGGTGTGAGTGGCGTAAGGAAGAGGGTCATAAACCAGAGAGTGCGGTTGTGAGAGTCAATGTAGTGAGAAGGTCAGTGATGGGAATGAAGATGATGTGAGTGGAGTAAGGTAATGGGTCAGGGAGTCAATGTCATTAGAATATCAGTGATGGAAATGAAGATGATGTGAGTGGAGTAAGGAAGAGGGTCATCAACCAGAGAGGGTGGGTCAGGGAGTTGATGTAGTGAGAAAGTCAGAGATGAAAATGAAGATGATTTGAGAGGAGTAAGGAAGAGGGTCATTATCCAGAAAGGGTGATGGAGCAAGTCAATGTAGGGAGAAAGTCAGTGATGGAAATGAAGATATTGTGGGTAGAGTAAGGAAGAGGGTCATAAACAAGCAAAGGTGGGAGAGAAAGTCAATGTAGTGAGAAAGTCAGTGATGGAAATGAAGATGATATAGGTGGAGTAATGAACAGGTTCATTATCCAGAGAGGGTGGTGAGGAAGTCAATGTAATGAGAAAATGAGTGATGCAAATGAAGATGATGTGAGTGGAGTAAGGAAGAGGGTCATCAACTAGAGAGGGTCGTTCAGAGTGTAAATGTAGTGGGAAAGTCTATTATGGAAAAAAAGATGTTGTGAGTGGCGTAAGGAAGAGGGTCATAAACCAGAGAGGGCGGTTGAGAGAGTCAATGTAGTGAGAAGGTCAGTGATGGGAATGAAGATGATGTGAGTGGAGTAAGGTAATGGGTCAGGGAGTCAATGTCATTAGAATATCAGTGATGGAAATGAAGATGATGTGAGTGGAGTAAGGAAGAGGGTCATCAACCAGAGAGGGTGGGTCAGGGAGTTGATGTAGTGAGAAAGTCAGAGATGAAAATTAAGATGATTTGAGAGGAGTAAGGAAGAGGGTCATTATCCAGAGAGGGTGATGGAGCAAGTTAATGTAGGGAGAAAGTCAGTGATGGAAATGAAGATATTGTGGGTAGAGTAAGGAAGAGGGTCATAAACAAGCAAAGGTGGGAGAGAAAGTCAATGTAGTGAGAAAGTCAGTGATGGAAATGAAGATGATATAGGTGGAGTAATGAACAGGTTCATTATCCAGAGAGGGTGGTGAGGAAGTCAATGTAATGAGAAAATTAGTGATGCAAATGAAGATGATGTGAGTGGAGTAAGGAAGAGGGTCATCAACTAGAGAGGGTGGTTCAGAGTGTAAATGTAGTGGGAAAGTCTATTATGGAAAAAAAGATGTTGTGAGTGGCGTAAGGAAGAGGGTCATAAACCAGAGAGTGCGGTTGTGAGAGTCAATGTAGTGAGAAGGTCAGTGATGGGAACGAAGATGATGTGAGTGGAGTAAGGAAGAGGGTCATCAACTAGAGAGGGTGGTTCAGAGTGTAAATGTAGTGGGAAAGTCTATTATGGAAAAAAAGATGTTGTGAGTGGCGTAAGGAAGAGGGTCATAAACCAGAGAGTGCGGTTGTGAGAGACAATGTAGTGAGAAGGTCAGTGATGGAAATGAAGATAATGTGAGTGGCGTAAGGAAGAGGGTGATAAACCAGAGAGGGCGGTTGAGAGAGTCAATGTAGTGAGAAGGTCAGTGATGGGAATGAAGATGATGTGAGTGGAGTAAGGAAGTGGGTCATAAACCAGAGATTGGTTCAGAGAGTAAATGAGGTAGGAAAGTCTGTTATGGAAATGAAGATGATGTGAGTGGCGTAAGGAAGAGGGTCATTATCCAGCGAGGGTGGTCAGGAAGTCAATGTATTAAGAAAGTCAGCGATGGAAATGAAGATGATGTGAGTGGAGTAAGGAAGAGGATCACCAACTAGAGAGGGTGGGTCAGAGAGGCAATGTAGTGAGAATGTCAGTGATGGAAACGAAGATGATGTAAGTGGAGTAAGCAAGAGGGTCATCATCCTGAGAGGGTGGGGGAGAGAGTCAATGTAGTGAGAAAGTCAGTTATGGAAATGACGGTGATGTGAGTGGAGTAAGGAAGAGGGTCATTAACCAGAGAGTATGGTTCAGAAAGTCAAGGTAGTGAGAATGTCACTGATGGAAATGAAGATAATGTTTGTTGAGTAAGGAAGAGGGTCATGAACCAGAAAGGATGGGTGAGAGTCACTCTAGTAAGAAAGTCAGCGATGGAAATAAAGATGATGTGAGTGGAGTAAGGAAATGGGTCAGGGAGTCAATGTCATTAGAATATCAGTGATGGAAATTAAGATAATGTTAGTGGACTAAGGAAGAGGGTCATTATCCAGAGAAGGTGGGGGAGAAAGTCAATGTAGGGAGAAAATCAGTGATGGAAATGAAGATGATATGGGTGGAGTAAGGAAGAGGTTCATTATCCAGAGAGGGCGGTGAGGAAGTCAATGTAGTGAGAAAGTGAGTGATGCAAACGAAGAAGATGTGAGTGGAGTAAGGAAGAGGGTAATCAACTAGAGAGGGTTGTTCAGTGTGTAAATGAAGTGGGAAAGTCTGTTATGGAAAAGAAGATGGTGTGAGTGGCGTAAGGAAGAGGGTCATAAACCAGAGAGGGCGGTGAGGAAGTCAATGTAGTGAGAAAGTGAGTGATGCAAAAGAAGATGGTGTGAGTGGCGTAAGGAAGAGGGTCATAAACCAGAGAGTGCGGTTGTGAGAGTCAATGTAGTGAGAAGGTCAGTGATGGGAATGAAGATGATGTGAGTGGAGTAAGGTAATGGGTCAGGGAGTCAATGTCATTAGAATATCAGTGATGGAAATGAAGATGATGTGAGTGGAGTAAGGAAGAGGGTCATCAACCAGAGAGGGTGGGTCAGGGAGTTGATGTAGTGAGAAAGTCAGAGATGAAAATGAAGATGATTTGAGAGGAGTAAGGAAGAGGGTCATTATCCAGAGAGGGTGATGGAGCAAGTCAATGTAGGGAGAAAGTCAGTGATGGAAATGAAGATATTGTGGGTAGAGTAAGGAAGAGGGTCATAAACAAGCAAAGGTGGGAGAGAAAGTCAATGTAGTGAGAAAGTCAGTGATGGAAATGAAGATGATATAGGTGGAGTAATGAACAGGTTCATTATCCAGAGAGGGTGGTGAGGAAGTCAATGTAATGAGAAAATGAGTGATGCAAATGAAGATGATGTGAGTGGAGTAACGAAGAGGGTCATCAACTAGAGAGGGTGGTTCAGAGTGTAAATGTAGTGGGAAAGTCTATTATGGAAAAAAAGATGTTGTGAGAGGCGTAAGGAAGAGGGTCATAAACCAGAGAGGGAGGTTGAGAGAGTCAATGTAGTGAGAAGGTCAGTGATGGGAATGAAGATGATGTGAGTGGAGTAAGGAAGTGGGTCATCAACCAGAGAGGGTAGTTCAGAGATTAAATGTAGAGGGAAAGTCTGTTATGGAAATGAAGATGATGTGAGTGGCGTAAGGAAGAAGGTCATAAACCAGAGAGGGCGGTTGAGAGAGTCAATGTAGTGAGATGTTTAGTGATGGAAATGAAGATGATGTGAGTGGAGTAAGGAAGCGGCTCATCAACCAGATAGTGTGGTCCAGAAAGTCAAGGTAGTGAGAATGTCACTGATGGAAATGACGATGATGTTTGTGGAGTAAGGAAGAGGGTCATGAACCAGAAATGATGGGTGAGAGTCACTCTAGTAAGAAAGTCAGCGATGGAAATAAAGATGATGTAAGTGGAGTAAGGAAATAGGTCAGGGAGTCAATGTCATTAGAATATCAGTGATGGAAATGAAGATGATTTGAGTGGAGTAAGGAAGTGGGTCATCAACCAGAGAGGTTGGGTCAGAGAGTAATTGTAGTGATAAAGTCTGTTATGGAAATTAAGATGATGTGAGTGGAGTAAGGAAGAGGGTCATAAACCAGAGAGGGCTGCTGAGAGAGTCAATGTAGTCAGAAGGTCAGTTATGGAAATTAAGATGATTTGAGAGGAGTAAGGAAGAGGGTCATTATCCAGAGATGGTGGGGGAGCAAGTCAATGTAGGGAGAAAGTCAGTGATGGAAATGAAGATGATGTGGGTGGAGTAAGGAAGACGGCCATCAACCCGATAGGGTGGGTCAGGGAGTCAATGTAGTGCGAAAGTCAGAGATGAAAATGAAGATGATTTGAGAGGAGTAAGGAAGAGGGTCATTATCCAGAGAGGGTTGGGGGAGCAAGTCAATGTAGGGAGAAAGTCAGTGATGGAAATGAAGATGATGTGGGTGTAGTAAGGAAGAGGGTCATAAACAAGCGAGAGTGGGTGAGGAAGTCAATGTAGTGAAAAAGTGAGTGATGCAAATGAAGATGATGTGAGTGGAGTAAGGAAGAGGCTCATCAACTAGAGAGGGTGGTTCAGAGTGTAAATGTAGTGGGACAGTCTATTATGGAAAAGAAAATGTTGTGATTGGCGTAAGGAAG
This sequence comes from Ambystoma mexicanum, assembly GCF_040938575.1. NCBI lineage: Eukaryota > Metazoa > Chordata > Amphibia > Caudata > Ambystomatidae > Ambystoma > Ambystoma mexicanum. Next base: position 1,472,180,197 of record NC_090924.1, on the reverse strand, counting down.
AGGGTCATAAACCAGAGAGGGCGGTTGAGAGAGTCAATGTAGTGAGAAGGTCAGTGATGGGAATGAAGATGATGTGAGTGGAGTAAGGAAGTGGGTCATCAACCAGAGAGGGAGGTTGAGAGAGTCAATGTAGTGAGAAGGCCAGTGATGGGAATGAAGATGATGTGAGTGGAGTAAGAAAGTGGGTCATAATCCAGAGATTGGTTCAGGGAGTAAATGTAGTGGGAAAGTCTGTTATGGAAATGAAGATGATGTGAGTGGCGTAAGGAAGAGGGTCATAAACCAGAGAGGGCAGTTGAGAGACTCAATGTAGTGAGAAGGTCAGTGATGGGAATGAAGATGATGTGAGTGGAGTAAGGAAGTGGGTCATAATCCAGAGATTGGTTCAGGGAGTAAATGTAGTGGGAAAGTCTGTTATGGAAATGAAGATGATGTGAGTGGCGTAAGGAACAGTGTCATAAACCAGAGAGGGCGGTTGAGAGAGTCAAAGTAGTGAGAAGGTCAGTGATGGGAATGAAGATGATGTGAGTGGAGTAAGGAAGTGGGTCATCAACCAGAGATTGGTTCAGAGAGTAAACGTAGTGGAAAGTCTGTTATGGAAATGAAGATGATGTGAGTGGCGTAAGGAAGAGGGTCATTATCCAGAGAGGGTGGTCAGGAAGTCAATGTAGTAAGAAAGTCAGCAATGAATATGAAGATGATGTGAGTGGAGTAAGGAAGAGGGTCATCACCCTGAGAGGGTGGGGGAGAGAGTCAATGTAGTGAGAAAGTCAGTTATGGAAATGACGATGATGTGAGTGGAGTAAGGAAGAGGGTCATCAACCAGATAGTGTGGTTCAGAAAGTCAAGGTAATGAGAATGTCACTGATGGAAATGAAGATGATGTTTGTGGAGTAAGGAAGACGGTCATGAACCAGAAAGGATGGGTGAGAGTCACTCTAGTAAGAAAGTCAGCGATAGAAATAAAGATGATGTAAGTGGAGTAAGGAAATCGGTCAGGAAGAGAATGTCATTAGAATATCAGTGATGGAAATGAAGATGATGTGAGTGGAGTAAGGAAGTGGGTCATCAACCAGAGAGGTTGGGTCAGAGAGTAATTGAAGTGAAAAAGTTTGTTATGGAAATTAAGGCGATGTGAGTGGAGTAAGGAAGAGGGTCATAAACCAGAGAGGGCTGCTGAGAGAGTCAATGTAGTGAGAAGGTCAGTTATGGAAATTAAGATAATGTTAGTGGAGTAAGGAAGAGGGTCATCAACCAGAGAGGGTGGGTCAGGGAGTCAATGTAGTGCGAAAGTCAGAGATGAAAATGAAGATGATTTGAGAGGAGTAATGAAGAGGGTCATTATCCACAGAGGGTGTGGGAGCAAGTCAATGTAGGGAGAAAGTCAGTGATGGAAATGAAGATATTGTGGCTGGAGTAAGGAAGAGGGTCATAAACAAGCGAAGATGGGAGAGAAAGTCAATGTAGTGAGAAAGTCAGTGATGGAAATGAAGATGATATATGTGGAGTAATGAACAGGTTCATTATCCAGAGAGGGTGGTGAGGAAGTCAATGTAATGAGAAAATGAGTGATGCAAATGAAGATGATGTGAGTGGAGTAAGGAAGAGGGTCATCAACTAGAGAGGGTGGTTCAGAGTGTAAATGTAGTGGGAAAGTCTATTATGGAAAAAAAGATGTTGTGAGTGGCGTAAGGAAGAGGGTCATAAACCAGAGAGGGCGGTTGAGAGAGTCAATGTAGTGAGAAGGTCAGTGATGGGAATGAAGATGATGTGAGTGGAGTAAGGAAGTGGGTCATCAACCAGAGAGGGTAGTTCAGAGATTAAATGTAGTGGGAAAGTCTGTTATGGAAATGAAGATGATGTGAGTGGCGTAAGGAAGAAGGTCATAAACCAGAGAGGGCATTTGAGAGAGTCAATGTAGTGAGATGTTTAGTGATGGAAATGAAGATGATGTGATTGGAGTAAGGAAGCGGGTCATCAACCAGATAGTGTGGTCCAGAAAGTCAAGGTAGTGAGAATGTCACTGATGGAAATGAAGATGATGTTTGTGGAGTAAGGAAGAGGGTCATGAACCAGAAATGATGGGTGAGAGTCACTCTAGTAAGAAAGTCAGCGATGGAAATAAAGATGATGTAAGTGGAGTAAGGAAATAGGTCAGGGAGTCAATGTCATTAGAATATCAGTGATGGAAATGAAGATGATGTGAGTGGAGTAAGGAAGTGGGTCATCAACCAGAGAGGTTGGGTCAGAGAGTAATTGTAGTGATAAAGTCTGTTATGGAAATTAAGATGATGTGAGTGGAGTAAGGAAGAGGGTCATTATCCAGAGATGGTGGGGGAGCAAGTCAATGTAGGGAGAAAGTCAGTGATGGAAATGAAGATGATGTGGGTGGAGTAAGGAAGACGGCCATCAACCCGAGAGGGTGGGTCAGGGAGTCAATGTAGTGCGAAAGTCAGAGATGAAAATGAAGATGATTTGAGAGGAGTAAGGAAGAGGGTCATTATCCAGAGAGGGTTGGGGGAGCAAGTCAATGTAGGGAGAAAGTCAGTGATGGAAATGAAGATGATGTGGGTGGAGTAAGGAAGAGGGTCATAAACAAGTGAGAGTGGGTGATGAAGTCAATGTAGTGAAAAAGTGAGTGATGCAAATGAAGATGATGTGAGTGGAGTAAGGAAGTGGGTCATCAACCAGAGAGGTTGGGTCAGAGAGTAATTGAAGTGATAAAGTTTGTTATGGAAATTAAGATGATGTGAGTGGAGTAAGGAACGGGTTCATTATCCAGAGAGGGTGGTGAGGAAGTCAATGTAATGAGAAAATGAGTGATGCAAATGAAGATGATGTGAGTGGAGTAAGGAAGAGGGTCATCAACTAGAGAGGGTGGTTCAGAGTGTAAATGTAGTGGGAAAGTCTATTATGGAAAAAAAGATGTTGTGAGTGGCATCACCAACCTCTCTGGTTGATGACCCACTTCCTTACTCCACTCACATCATCTTCATTCCCATCACTGACCTTCTCACTACATTTACACTCTGAACCACCCTCTCTAGTTGATGATTTAGTGTCAACTCTATCTCGCTGTGACCTAACCCTCACCCCTCCCGGACACATGCTGCTGGACCTCACGACGCTCGCCCTCCCGCCAACTGGGCAGCCTATCCAGGAGAAGCAGCGCCTACAACGATATATGTGCCTCTACCCTCCAGCCTATCCTGCACCCTATATTAGTTGCGTCATCTATGACGCTGTTTGCCTTTATATGTTTCTGTAACTGTATTGTTTGCCAGAGCACCTCCAAATCTTACAACCTGTTCTCCTAGTCTCATTCCCCACTGGGGTGTGTTGCATTTTTTTATTATTCTGCATGTGTAAGATGGGGAGTGAGCCTTTACAATCCCTACGGTCCCACTACCAGCTCTTAACACCTGATGTCTGCACTTACTTTTGCACTTGCCACCTGCTGGCCGTTACCTTACCTATTGTTATTATTCTATGCCATGTACTGCACTGTCCCCTAACCCCCCCGCACTTTCCCCCTTACCCCATCCCATGCACTTGCGCGATCTGAATGACACCTGGCCTAGTAGGATCGTTGTCTGTCCTCCCTTTGTGCCCACTCTCTTGCCTTGTCGTGCCTTGAAACACTTGTGCATAGGCATGTTATAAATGCCATCATATCATATCATATCATATCATATCATATCATATCATGAAGTTGGGATAATACCAGATAAGGCCATAAAATCTCTCACCTGGGTTTGAGTAGTGGGAGTCTCCCAGTCATGTACATCCTGTACCTTACTGGGGAGAGGTTGGACTTGACCCCCTCCTACCTCATGACAAAGATTTGTGACTTTCCCCTGAGCTATCTGGCACTTGGTGTCCTTGATGGTGAGGTTGGCCCTTTTCAAGGTCTGAAACAACTTATCCAGGTGAGTCAAATGCTCTTCCCAGGTGGAACTGTAGACGGCAATGTCGTCTAAGTAAGCCACACAAAAGGCTTCCAGCCCACTGAGCACATGGTTGACCAATCTCTGGAAGGTGGAAGGGGCATTCTTCAACCCTAAAGGCAGGACTCTAAACTGGTAGAGCCCCTCAGGTGTTGAGAATGCAATATTTTCCTTGGCATGGTACATCAGAGCTATTTGCCAATAGCCTGAGGTAAAGTCGAAGGTGCTCACAAATTTGGCAGCACCTATGGTGTCCATGAGCTCATCAGCCCATGGGAATGGGTGCGCATCAATTTTTGTGATGACATTGACCCCTCTGTAGTCGACACAGAACCGCCAATCCTTGGTTCCTGCCTGGGAACTGGACCAGGGACTGGTTGAGGGTTCAATAACACCCAGATCCAACATTTTGGTGACCTCAGCCTGGATGTGTGTATACACAAGGCAGTGCGGTCAGATACTGCGCCCAACGGCAGGAGATTTTTGGAACTTTGAAGTGGGATTCATCCCATGATATTTTGACTCACCATTCCCGATTTTTAGCTACCAGTGTTCGCGGTCGGGAAAAATCACGGTAGTTCGTTCTAAAACACTGCCACCAGCCATTCCAAGAGGAAAGGGTAACATTTGACTGTTACATGAGTGTTTAGACACATGGGATGCTAGCCAACCCCTCCAGCAATCTATATACTATAGATAGTGTGTGCTGATTCTATGAATTTAAAAAGACTAGCAAAGTCAATTTTACTTCACATGCTCTGGGAGACGGTCGTCAGTCCCAGAGAAGGTATTTAAACCTTGGGGAGTCTGAAAGACACCCCTGTGCCACTGCACTGAGGGTGCTGTGTAACACACAAGAAAAAGATGATGCCTCTGAAGTTATTTAAATCCCCATATCCAACGAACACAAAAGTAAAACACACATCAAAATACATGAAAGAGTGCGAAAAAAGGCTTACACTCTTTCCAGGTAAAAATTAAAATCCTAGAAATCCAACAAAGTTGTTGGGGGTCTCAAAAGGTAAGGGAAATTAGCACATTCTTGAAAATTCTCCCTAACACCCTCATGTGTACTGAATGTATTGGTACCACCTCTGCTCCACCTATCCCAATGTTCCAGACACAGCTCGACCCTTATCTCCTTCCAACCCCAAGTAATGACTTTACCACAGCACCACTCTCAAGTCTGAATTTCTGTGTGTAATTCAAATTGGATGACCTCCCCTGGGGTGAGGATAGTAATGCTCTAAATCTTTGCCGGGCATATTGGCATCACAAAACCCTGTGCCCTATTCTCATTAAGTTGTCCTTCAAATGCTGCATGCCTACCTGCCCTACCTGCCCTACCTGCCCTACCTGCTCTCCCTGCCCTACCTTCCCTCCTTACAGCTAACATGTGCATTCCCACCTCTTTCACGTCTCGCAGCCAGATAGAACGGAAAAGGGATTTACCTTGAGGCTGAGCTAAACAGAGCCAGAGCTCCACATCAGGGCCTTCATTTTATACTGTTCATCATGTACTAGGCCTTAAACTCCAACATGGCCACACTCCTGCCAGGCTAGAACGCTGAACGTGCTCCTACCACAATACTGTTCTGACTCCATCTCCACCTATTTCCGCTCTTATCTCTCACCTCACTAGAAAGCTATCATTGTTTACAGCTGCTAAACATGGGCCTATCATATTGCCCTATGTGTTACCTCTGGAATCGCAACATTAATAAATGTGCTGCTCTTTCTTTGGTCCTATAGGTGGTATCTAATATGTGTCAAAACTAACAGCAAGTGACAAGTGAGCCTTCTGCCACACCAAACACACCCTGCTCACCCTGCCATACGTGCTTATAGATTTTACTCAGCCTGAACCATTTCGACTGGCTGGGATGCTGTAGATGCATCCCAAAAAAATATGGAAATGGAGAGTTAGGAAGTTAATCCAAGCAAGCAACCCGTAATCACCTATATGTATGTATGTATGTATGTATGTATGTATTTATTTATTTATTTATTTATTTATTTATTTATTTATTTATGCATTTGTAAAGTGCAGCAAGCCCTTGGGAATCTGGGTGCTTAGGCCTAAGAAATTGGTTGCAAAGGTTGCGGTTACAATGCTTACGGTGTCGGTTACATTACAGTATTAGTCAAGGTTTGCTTAAATACTTAAGAAATAGGTTACATATCTTAATCATGTTAGCATAGCTTAAGGAGTTGGTTGCGTTACAATCTTAGTCAACGGTTTCCTTGGATTCAAGCTTCTGGACATACATGCTTAAGAAGTTACATTGCATAAGAAATTAGTTACAATATTATCTTAGTAGATCTTGCATAGACACAGGTATTTTTGCAGCGGTATTTAGGAGGGTGGTTACGTTACAATGCTTTGCTAAAGAAGATGGTTATTAGTCAATCTGAGTTAAGGGTCTTGTCTTAGTTCTGCAGGCATGGTATTCCAATATTTGGCAGCAAGACCGGGAAGCTGGACCCACCTGCCTTATTTCGTTTGAATCTCAGGGTGGCTAAGAGGCCTGTAGATGTGGATCGGGCAGGTCTTTAGGTTTGTGCTTTGGAGATTTGTTTAGACAGGTCAAATGGTGCAGTATTCCATATGCATTTGTGTGTTAAGGATAGTATTTTGAATTTGAATCGGTCCTGTATGGGTAGCCAGTGGATATTTCTTCTGAAAGATGAGATATGGGCTTTTATTGGGATATTTAAGGCCGCTCTGATAGCGTTGTTCTGCACTGTCTGGAGTTTGTTCATGTTTTTGAGTGAGGTTCCAGCAAAGAGCGAGTTGCAATAGTCTATCCTGGAAAGGATTAGTTCTCTGGCCAGTGTAATGCAATTCTCTGTGGTTAGGAACTGTCTGCAGGAAGTAATGAGTTTGGCAGTGTAGGCTGATGCTGAGGAAATGGCGTTCAGTTAGTGTAGGTGATGATTCAAGGTACACTGCTAGCATTTTTACTTCTCTGGCAACAGAAATGTTATTGCCGTCAATGTCAAATGATTTGTAGGCTGATGATAAAGTCTTTAGTTTGGTGGGACTTCCTATGATGAGGAGCTCCATTTTATCATCATTTGGGCAGAGTTCATGTTGCGTGTCATCCGCAAGGTTTGTATAGGTGATAACCAGGTTGTCAAGGCAATCGATTAAAGGCTTAGTGAATATATTGTATAGGGTGGGTGAAACACAGGAACCTTGGTGGACTCCACAGGTAACCAGGGTAGGAGGTGCTGAGGCTATATTGGAAAAGACTCTCATAGTGCGATTGGAAAGGAATGATTCGATCCAATTTGTTGCGTTCTTTGAGAAGTGGGCAGCTTGATCCAGGTGGTTGCACAGAATGGTGTGGTTAACTAGGTCAAATGCTGCTGACAAGTCTAAATTAGGAGGATTGCTTGGTCAACTCTCTCTCTGATTTTGTCCATTTGGGTTTTTAAGTCCAATAAGGCTGTTTCTGCACCGTGGCCAGGGCGGAAGCGAGATTGGCGAGGAGGTTATGGGTTATCAGATGGTTCTAGATTTGGGTGTATGGTACTCTATCAATTAATTTAAGTAGGAAGGGTACTGTGGTAATGGGCCTGTAGTTGGTCGGCACATTGGGGTCTAGTGTGGGTTTCTTTAGAAGTGGGAGTACCCAGGCTTCTTTCAAATGTTTTGGTACTTCATTGGTGGTGAAGGAGTTATTTATCAACGTTGTGATAAATGGGGCTAGGTTTCAACACAATCTTTAATGAGTGTAGCCGGGCACGCATCCCTTTGGCATCTCGAAGGTTTTAGTCCCTTGATGATTTTAATAGTTTCCTTCATGGTGATAGGAGAGAATTCAAATCTTGGCTATGACCTAGTTGAGGAAGAGTCTGAGGCTAATGTCTGGCCTGTTGGGGTGATCCTAAGTTTTTTAGAGTTGATTTTATTTTGCAGGAGGGTGATCTTGTTGGTGAGTGCCTTTTGAATGTTCGTGCACCATAGCTGGTCTTTGGTGCAGTTGTCTGGGGTTCTTGGAGGTGATTCCAGTTCATTTAAGATAGAGAAAAGTTATCTTGGGCTGGAGGTTGCGTTTGCAATTCTAGTGTTATAGGTGTTGCTTTTAGCCAGGATGGTAGCTTTTTTGTATTCAGAGGCTAGTATCTTAAATTGCTGTTTATTTTCCAAGGATGGAGATTTTTTCCATATGGTCTCTGCATTTCTTTTTTTCCTTCTTATGTCTTTGAGATTGGGAGTATACAAGGAATTAGCACGTACGAGAGCTTAAGCTTTGTGTTTTCTAAGTGGAGCCTCTTGTTGTTTGGCTTCTTCCATTGTTTGGTTGTAGAGGTCCACTAAATATGTTGGGTTAGTGGTATAGTCTACTTGGGTAGTGAGAGGATGTAGCAACGGGAGCACATTATCAGGTGTGATATTGTGCTGGTTACGTGTAGGCACAGCCGGAGCTAGTGTTTTTGAATCCTCCCTTATTAAGAGTCTCTTGTTCTCAGTTAGTCTGCAGCCAGTCCCATGGAATCCTCTGCTGATAAGGAATCAGTCATCCATTGCATTATTTCTCTGCAGCCAGTCCCATGGAATCCTCGCTTGACAAGGAACCAGCATTCATGGAGTCTAAAGACAGTCCTATGGAATCCTCTGTTCATAAGGAATCAGACATCCCTTGCATTCACTGAGTCTGCAGTCAGTCCCAGGGAATTATCTCTTGATAAGGACCCAGCATTCATGGAGTATGCAGACAGTCCTATGGAATACTCTGTCGATAAGGAATCAGGCGCCCCAGGTATTCACTGAGTCTGCAGTCAGTCCCAGGGAATTATCTCTTGATAAGGAACCAGCATTCATGGAGTATGCAGACAGTCCTATGGAATCCTCTGTTGATAAGGAATCCTGCGACCCTTGCATTCACTGAGTCTACAGCCATACCCAATGGAATCATCTCTTGATAAGGAACCCACAGTGCTCTGGAATCCTCTGTTGATAAGGAATCAGACACCCCTTGCATTCACTGAGTCTGCAGTCAGTCCCAGGGAATTATCTCTTGATAAGGAACCAGCATTCATGGAGTCTGCAGACAGTCCTATGGAATCCTCTGTTCATAAGGAATCAGGCGCCCCAGGCATTCACTGAGTCTGCAGTCAGTCCCAGGGAATTATCTCTTGATAAGGAACCAGCATTCATGGAGTCTGCAGACAGTCCTATGGAATCCTCTGTTGATAAGGAATCAGGCGCCCCTTGCATTCACTGAGTCTACAGCCAGACCCAATGTAATCATCTCTTGATAAGGAACCCACAGTGCTCTGGAATCCTCTATTGATAAGGAATCAGGCACCCCTTGCAATCAATAAGTCTGCAGCCAGACCCAATGGAATCATCTTTTGACAAAGGGCTGGCTGTCCCTTGCATTCACTGAGTCTACAGTCAGTCCCATGGTATCATCTCTTGACAAGGAACCAGATGTTCCCTTGTATTCAATGAGTCTGAAGCCAGTTTAATGGACTCCGCTCTTGATAAGGAACCAGCATTCCCTTGCCCGCATTGATAACACTGGTTGCTGGTCGGTGGATGAGTATGCCTATATCCCCTGTCAGGAAGGCATCAGATGCCGTAGGGCCTTAGGTGATGTGGTGACATGTTTAAAGAGTGCAAAAACAAGGGGTGTCCTGGGAGTCCTTCTTCCAGCCATTAGTCCCAGTTTTGAGAATCTTAGCCAGATTCTTCAGCGCACTATCTCTTCCACAGGAAGGAGAAATATCCATAACATATCAGTCTTTTTCCTGCCCTGGGGCAGTCCAGCACCAAAGTGCCAGGCAATTCTCCTCTGAACAAGAGTACCAACAGCAGCCCCAGACACGTGTTTTAGCCTGCTTGGTCCTCATTAGTTGGGTGGAGCTGTGCCTCTCTAAGAGTAGTGAGCAAGGGCTCCATGCCTGGATTACCCTAGTAATTTAGGGTGAGACCCAATGTTACTTTAATTATGCAATAACAAGGTGGGTTCTGGGAGTCCCTCTGCTGGCCATTAGTCCCAGTTTGAAGAGTCTTAGCCAGAGTCTTTAGCTCACTATCTTTTTCACAGAGGAGAAATATCTACAACACATCAGTTTTTGTCCTGCCCTGGGGCAGTCCAGCACCGAAATGCCAGGCAAATTCTGATCTGAACAAGAGTACCAACAGCAAAACCCCAGACACGTGTTTCAGCCTGTTTGGGCTGCATCAGTCGGGTGGAGCCGTGACTCTCTAAGAGCAGTGAGCAAGGGGTCCACGCCTGGATTACCCTAGTAACTTAGGGTGAGACCTAAAGTTACTTTCATTATGCAAAAACAAGTGGGGGTCTTGGGAGATTCTCTGCCGGCCATTAGTCCCGGTTTGAGAGTCTTAGTCAGAAAAATGTCAGCTATCAAACTGTTCCTAGATTCTCATATTCATATATTTGTGGTATGCATTTTAGTGCAGGATTATTTACCATTTTAATATTTTAATTAGGGATTTATGGGGAGCATCTTTTATATGGAGAGTTCATATAAAAGAGGGTGGAGTACATATACAAACATCACCAACATCCCTGTAAACATGTACATTAATAGTCATGAGCGTATAAATTGTTATTACAGACCAACAAGTACACCTACACGTATTAGCAAGAAAATGATTATGATATTAGAAAAAAAAACATGTTTTCTAAACGTATTTTCCATAACATAAGCATTTATAATGATATCAGCAGTGTAAGTGTTGTTAGTAAACACATGGGACCACATAAAAGAAGGAAACGGCAAGCACGAAGGGCAACGTACAACCCATACATGGCCTAGGCCTTGATGTGATTGAAGACTTACGACACCCGGAAATAACAAACTGCTGATACACAGATATGAGTGCGCTAGGGAGATAAACGGCAAATGGCAGTTTTTACGTGTGTTCACTAATCCCACACACGTCAGAGGCACCCAAGGTATTAGTACCACAGGAAGTGCCAACCATAGAGGCACAGTGCCTGGTTCATTTTGTGCTATGTGGGTTTAAAGACACCTTCCAGGCACACAGAGTATGACTAGAGCTCATCGATCCAGACACTCTGCAATGTAATTACAATCCAAGAGACATTAAATGCGTGCAGCAAACATTTTTGGTGATCCAAGGATTAAAATATATAAACAATATATGGCAGGAGACCACACTCAGCTGCTTAGCAGGGGGCCTCCTGGGATATGAAGAGGAACTCCTGGCCCGAGTGAAAGCAACCTGTGCACAAATCTGGACATAGCATGTTACAAAGTTGACATGGATTGCAGCAATAGAAAAACCAGTGAGGGGGCACCGAGAAGAATCATATGAACTTTGCTTCCACAGCAAAGGAACTGTTTTTATTGACTCTAATTAATGATGCAAAAGGACCCTCTTGATTCCAGACTTAAAGAAGCTGTGATGAATTACTACAGGGTCTGTGGCCAACTAGCGTACTTGCACCTCCCACCATCATGGAGGGGCTACTGTTCGCTGGCCATGCTGCACTCTGCACAATTAGTTATCCCAGAAGACTGCTTGCAAGGGGGTCCAATACATGACACAGCCCCGACCATTTCTCCTGGATTTGAGGAACAGAATCCTTTACCGCAACCAGAGTTTCGCATCCTTCCCGGTAAAAGCAATTCGAGAAGCTGCAAAGGAAGAAGAGATTGAACTATCTATCTAGAGTCTCAGCAGCGTTGCTCACTGAAATCCCTGAAGAATATAGTCTGTTCATTTCAACCGAGACCTTCTTCACCTCACTATTGTTGCCTGGTGTGCAAGCAGCGAGCAATGCAAAATGGCTGCAAATTGTACGCTGGGCGCTGGTCCAGTTGGCAAATGACACCGAGCATGGGTTCAACATCATAAAGATCGAGCTGCGTGCCCTGAGGCAAATGACAATGCAGAACTGCTATGTCCTAGATATGCTGACAGCGATGGAAGGAGGTGTGACCCGAAAAAGATTTGGGGATTTCTGCTTCACATTCATTCCTCCCGAAGATCGGGCGTACAAGTTATTGTCTCACATAATTGCAGCTGTGCATGGTCTAGGAGTTTGCATGAAGATGGAAGGAGGAATCCAAGGAAATGAATGGTTCGATGTTGTATTTGTTTGGGCCCCATCCTGGCTGGGGGCCATTGTGAAGATGCTGGTACCTGTCATCGTGTTCATCGTGCTCACCTTCTGCACCTGCCAAATAGGCTGCCGGTGTTGTGCCAAAGCAGTGCCTAGTGGCGCAATGATGATGGTGTCAATTGGGGCTTCAAAACTACCTTGCAATTCAGGAGATAGGGAAATACAAACTGACCACGCCATCCCCCACATGATCCCCATCCCCTATGGAGACGAAGTGGACTACTTGTATCACACCCCCTGAGAATTATGAAGAAGTGTGCGTAGATCTGGCAGGCGATGGGGGATGCATTTAAATGACATGTACGCCCGAGGAATATGCTCGATCACAGGAAAGCATACGGTCTGTGTGCAGAGCCTGGATACCACAAAAGGGAACCCCCCATATGAAGAGGCGGTGAGAAGGGAGGATGAGCACATGCGTGGGGGAGAATTTGTTACTGTAGAAGTAATGAAAGGTGGGAATGTTGGGAATGGTGCAAACCCATCCCACCCCCCCAGGTTCTTTAGGGTGAGGTGAGTCCCATTGGCAGAACTATAATAATCTAGGGGGGAGGGGCGCTTCTTTTAGGTCCCCACACAACCATAATATTGTACGTAATTCAGATGCTTAGACATAGTGCGCGTATATACAAGCAGGCGCCATTTTGTAACCATAGTTGAAGCATAGGGCCTGCACTGCCATGCAGTATTTAGTGTGTTAGACACAGACCGTGGGCCTTGAGGGAGAGATCTGAATAGGCCCAAGCAATAATGTGAGAGGCCCACGATGCTAGCTTTCACAGAAACCTTCATTTTTTCAAAAATGTTGCCAATATGTGTGTTCTTTTTTTTTTAATGTTATTGTAAAACTTCAGTTCAATATATTCTATTGAACTTTTGTTACATTAATTTCAGAAAGAATGGACTCTCCACTCCATACCAATAGATTGTAGACCAAGATCGATGTTATCAACAGAGATAAAAGATACAAAAGTAATCAAGGTTAGATCAGAAACAGATCATAACAAACAGAAAATAGACACAGAAACGAACAGCCTCAGCAGATTCATAAAATCGTATTTGTCGCTCAGATTGAGACTAGCTGTAAAGATGCATCGAGAAAATTAATTAGACCATAAGAGAGCTTTATGTTATGGCCTGCTACAACATGCTCCCACCAGTCATCAGGCATATAAAGTTGAGGTTTAAATTCACTTAAATGAAGTTCACGCAGGTTAGCCAACGTTGGGCACGCGGTGACTAGAAGTTTTAAGGACTCGACTTCATATGATTTACAGAAGCGACAGGTGTTGGTTGTTGCCTCTTTGTTCTTACGTAGCCAAAGCATTTAGTTTGTGTTTAAGGCATTCAATCTGAATCTAAGAAACTGCGACCTGTGGTGACGAGATGGACAGTTCGTAAGATATTTGGGTTGCAGATGTAATTTCACCAAACCTCTGATGGTTGGCAGAGAAGATTTGAGTGCTTGGCGATTATTATAGGTTGTTATCCAGTCCCATGCAGCTAGTTTCTTTTTAGCTTGTTGGGGACGACAGAGTAGCTCTTCTTCAGATATGCCAGCAACTTCCATAATTACATGTAATTTGAGTTTCCATGATGATATTAAGGAAGAGTCATGACCATCTTCTTCATTCTGAAAGATTTTGTATGCAGGAATGGAAGAACCAAGCGACATTTTGCGTAAAGTGGATAATGATTTCCACACAATTGTCATGTAGATTGAATTTAGGGCTAGTTCATATCTCAGAGCTGAGATTGAAATATAGTTAGGAAGGCCTAGCACACGCCTCCAAAACATGCCTTCTAATTTTTGCCACAGGTTATGGTTGACATTCCAGGCTGATTCACCACCGAAGATAAGAGTTGGAATTACCTTCTGAAGGTAGAACATTATTACAGGAGTTGTTGAAAATTTTCCGTAGTCCTTGTTAATTTTTGTGCCTTGGATACTCAGATTTTTTGTTTCGGTTACCAGGTCGCTAATCCAGGCGGCTTCACAGATTGAATCGTTTACCATTACGCCCAAGTAGCGAATTGACTTGACAACAGTTAGGGTTTTTTTTTCGATAAACCATCTGTAGCTCTTATCCTTCTTTGACATGGATCGGCCAATACTCATGATCTTAGTTTTTTCAGTATTTAGCAGCAGGTCATTAGCAGTTAGAAACTTGTGTAAACGAAGAATCAGGTGTTGTAATCCAATTTGGGTTTGGTCAACCAACACTATGTCGTCTGCGTAGACCAAGTATTTAACAAAGCATCCATTCAGCTTTGGCAGGAAGCAATGGACAGAATCTAGCCACTTTGGTAAATCAGCAAGAAAGAGTTTGAACAAATCTGCTGCTAGTGGGCATCCTTTTTTGACCCCTTTAAATGTTCTTATTGATTCGGTGAGATCTCCCTGTGAATTCACTCTAATTTGAATGGAAGTATTAGAGTGCAGGGCGATTATGGGGTCTAGCAGCATTTCTGGGTATTGCCAAGATCGTAATTTGGCCCATAATTTAGTGCGATTGACAGCATCAAAGGCTTGGCAGAGATCAACAAAGGCAAAGAAGATTTTTTTCTTGGCCTCGAGTGCTGACAATTTTAAGTTTGACAAAATTGTGAGGTTTACATCAACGCCCACTTGGCTCGTGAAGCCCGTTTGGTGACAATCGACTATGCCTGCAGAAAGCGCCTAATTCACCAGACGTTGTCGCAGAATGGAGCCAAACAGTTTCCCAATTGTATCAAGAAGGGCGATCGGGCGATAGTTTGCTGGATCAGGCCGACAGCCCTTCTTGTATATTGGCACCACAATTGCTTTTGACCAGGAGGATGGGAGTTCCTTGCTGTTTGTGATCTGAAGAAATAGCCACTTGATAAATTTGGCCCACAATACTTTGTGCTTTTTAAGCATAAGATTTGAAATTTGGTCAGGACCAGCGGCTTGCAAGTTCTTTAATTTGGAGATCAAGCTTTCAAGCTCTTCGCAGGAAGGTGTTATGTCCCAAACGGCAGGTGTCACTATGGTTTGCTTCAGGCCTCACACACCAGCTCTTCATAAATGGCGGTAAAATAATCTTGCCATTTACTGCTTGGGATTTCATTGGAAATTGATGGAATAGATTTAGAGGAGCCCTTGTTCAGGATTGTCCAAATGTGACGTGTGTTCTTGGTGACAAGGAGTTTTAACATTGTTTCTGCTCGACTTTGGTCAGTTGCAATTAAATGGAATCTTAGCCAGTTGCGATAGATCTCACGATGATCCTTAACTTTCTTTGCCTTTGCACAAGAATTGCTGAGCTCTCTTTTAATTTTCCGTAGGTCCTACCTTAATGATTTTTTTGCTAATGCTATTTCAGCACTGTAAAGATGTTTTGGAGAAGACCCAAGCAGTCTCGAATTAGAGATTTTCAAGGTATAGGTACTCAGCAAAGGGGCGTATTCTACGGTATACAGCGCTTTTAAACTCTGGCTTAGAGATGCAATTGCTTTGCCGTTTGTGACCAACCTGTTACCTGCGGCATGTGTTTGTAATTGAAAAGGATATTTTTCTAACGCACAGGAACAAGCTTCTAGCCAAACAAGCCGTAGCAGATCGTGGTCAATGTCTAGCATCGGCTGCACATTAAGAAAAATAGCTTTGTCGAAAAGGTCCATCGAAGCTCAGATGTAATCTAGGTTATTTGAACTGCACATACTGTGGCAAGTCTGATTAGGAGGATAGTCGCCATTAATAGATCCATTCATCATTTGACAATTGCGTTGAAGGAGATTGCGAAACCAAGTTTGACCTCTACAAATGACTTCATTGTCGGGAAACCGAGCATTTGTCCTCGTGGCAGGATCATATCTAAACCAACTACAATTAAGATCGCCACATATTAGCATGGAGATGTTGTGATAAGCTAGAAAAGTTTCGTCGATTTCTGTCAATACTGCATCAATGAAAGATGAAGCTGAAATCATCGCAGGATTCCAGTATCCATTGATTATCAGCAGGTTTGAAGTGTTGTTATACAATGATAGTTTAACCAATGTACTTTGAACAAATGGATTAGGATTGGAAAAAGCTACTAATGACCACCAGTTCTGTATTTTTAGAAGGGTTATCAGGCCGAAAAAGGGGCGACCTTTGGTACTTTTACCGGCTGGATTTATCAGAATGGTGAATCCATTACAAGATGGTGGGTCGCATAGCCAAGTTTTCTGTAAGCAGATAACAAACACATTCTCCAGAGATTCTTGAAAGGTGTTGAAAAGATGCTTAAATCCACGTGTGTTCCATGAGAGTAAGATTAATTCCTGCTGAGCGGAATTGACTCATGGTTTCTTTCTGGTTCCTTTAGAGAATCTTCGCTCATTTGTGGCCTTTCCTTCAAATGCTTGATGCGTTGTGGCGTTGCGAATGTCTGAAGAGGGCGCTAGAGTTTGACGCTGGGCAGATCGTTGATTGATCTTGTGAAGCTCTTCATTATCATGAAGGGGATCTCATAAGAGCGGGTTCAACAGTAAGATCAAAACCATAGAGCAAAAGATCCTCATTTGCCTGTAGTAGCAAGTTTTTCACAGCTGCAGATGGTATATGGAGAAGAACTTGGTCGGATGATAATTCCGTTATGTATTCCAGGATTTTGATATCATCTGAGGAGTTTGCTCCTAGTGGTGGGATACATGCAAAAAGTTTCAGAATATTTGCTCGATTCAGATTAACTTTGTTGCCGTTCGAATTAATGTTTTGAAGACGGAGTTTCCACCGGCAAGATGTTTTTGAGAAGTTTGAGGGTACGGAGGCTCGAAGAGGTTGCAGCGAGCTAGATTTCAACTGATTCAGAGTTTGTTTAGGATTTAACTTTAAACTTAGAATTTGTTGAGGAGCCTTCTTGATGGTGGCAGTGGGCTTACTTGCATTGCACCCAGAATACAGCTTTCTCGGGATTCCAGTGGAAACTGATCTTTCCATCACCAGGGGCTCAATTAGGGTAACCCCAGGGGCCACACCAGAGACATCATTAGTATCGTCAAAGGCGACCAAACAGGTCGATAGATTGCATAAATTGATGGAAGAGTCAGGCGTGACATTGTTGGTGGAAATATCACTTGATCCTACTCGCCGGCGTTTAGCAGAAGTCTTTACAGGCTCTGGTAGATCTCCTGAACCTCTCAATGGACAATTTGAAGCAGTAAAGACTGCATTAATTTGGTTGACTTTCCGATCAAACAGGCTTGTCTTTTTAGGGGTCGTGATGTTTCTTATACATTTTTTTACATGTTGTTGTACTTGTTTTGGTGGTAAGCTTTTTTTCTTAAGTTGCTTGGCTTGTTTTACAGAAGCTCTTTGAAGCTTGATTTCAAGACTCGATGTAATAGTTTTTGCAGGGCCTTTAAATATATCAAAGGAGTTCCCTGATGAGGAAACATGATCGGATGTTCGGGCTTGAGCTGGGACCTCAATTGTTGTAGGGTTGTTGATTTGAGCCACAGCGAGTTCTATGATCATGGTGGAGTCTGGGCCTTTGTTAGGCGGAAACCTGTGCAGTTCCCTCTGGGACCACTGCAAAAGATTTAGGACTACAGGTGTTTGGCAGTAAACCCACTTGGTAGCAGACTGTACCACACAGATTCACTTGGTAGCTGTGGCTGAGCAGTCAGACTTCCCTCAAGAAGAGTTAGGCAGTATGTGGAGTATACAAGATAGGGCAATCCACACAGTAGAACAAGCAAACACGGGACAAGGCTTTGGTGTAAAGATATAAAGGTATTTATTTATAACAACACATCTATGGAAAACACTCTGGCACTAATACGGCAAACAACTTCAATCACAATTACTTATACAAAGAAACAGATCAATCCCCCTAACAATAGTTCGACAAGTCTAGGTTCACCAGCATCACTTATTTGCAGACAGAGGTGTATGCTTTAACGTAGATGGCACTCTAGTATTCGTTAGGACGGGAGAGAAAAATAAGGCAGGTTATGAAATCGACTCAGTACCAATTCTTTACGGACAAATGCAAGGCAAGTAAGGCAGGGTCCACTGCAGATCACAAAGTTCAGAGGCCAGGCCCACTCGGAGAGAGGCAAGGCGATATGTCCCAAAAAGTGTCTCAGTGGAAATGCGCTTCGAGTCTTTATCGCAAATTGTAATGGAAAGATTGGACCAGTTCAGAACAGAAAGTTAAAGAAAGCTTGGAGGCGACCCAATGGAAAAAGCGAGGATTAAGACACCCCACTCTATCCGGCAGAAAGGGGAGCCAGGCGGACACGGTACCTTGTTTGTGGAGAGACAGCTCCGGTGGGGGCAGTTGTTCCTGGTGGTGGATGCACGTCTGGTCTTTGCCAAGAGAAGAGATGATCTCGTCGTCGAAGGAAAGTTGAAGATCGTTGCACCACCAGGGAAGAGACCAGCCGCGGAGTGCTCCGTCACAAGGCACCACCTTTTGGTTGCGGTACAGGGGTAGTGGCTATCCGGTTGCCGAAGTGCTCTGCACGGGCAATTCGACCACTGCTCCTGGAGCGAAGAAAAAGCAAAGGGGACTGGTTGTTCCCACCAGTCAGGGGAAGAGACTCTCCGGCAGGGAAATCTCCTCTGTCGTCGGGAAGTGGTGAGTCGGTTCAGCAGGGCTCCACTGGAGGTGTCGTCGTTGCAGGTCGGCTCAGCTTTACCCTCGTCGGATTCTTAGGTCCTGTGGCGACTTCTGAAGATACAGTCCCAAAAGCCCTGCTTTTATGCAGAAAACCCCCATTCATTCAGCCTAGCTGTCAATCAACACATGCTAAGTGGTGAGCGGGAAGGCTCACCACCTGGGCCAATCACTCCAGAGTGCGACCAGAGTTGGCAAGGCAACTCGGTCCAGGGTGCTTAAACCCCCTCCCATACCCCTGTGGTTACCCAGACAGAATGGCACCATTTTGGAGGGTCTCTGTACAGAAGCCCGGCAAAAGTGGAACAAAGGGCTCAACCTTTGGTTTAGGAGTCACAGAGACGAACACAGACGCCATTTTAAAAACCGAGTTCTGGCAGAAAATACCATCCGATAGACTTATTTAAGATAAGTAAACCGGTGGTATGTTAGAGATCAATGGGAAAAAGGTATTAATCTCCAACAATGGGAAGAATCCCATAGGGTTATATTCTGGGTCGAATATAACAAGGAGGTTCCTCTGCCATCAGCCAAAACTCGACGAGGGGGGACGGGACAGTGCCCCCTCGAATAACAGACCCAGGAGTAATCGAATTACCCCTACTAGTATGTCCACAATAGGATGGTTTGTACTAGTTCTGTTAGTAAATTTAGGTCTAGTAAAGCCAATGGTGACTTTACATGCCCGGGGAGACAGTAGTCAGTCCCCGGGTATGGAGTCTATGATGAGGGTCCGCTAGGACGCCCCAGTGCTACGGCACGGAGGGTGCAGTGTAACACACATAGCAAAACATATGGGACCCTATGGAGTAAAAGACCCCATAGCCCATAGAACACATTGACATTCAAAGGAATTCACACATTCATGTCCAAGAGTGGGAGAAAAAGAGTCTCACTCTTGGCAGGATGGAAAAAACAAACTCCCAAAATCCAGCAAAGCTGCTGGGGGACTCACTAGGTTAGGAAATTCAGCCTAAACAGAGAATTCTCCCTAACACTCGTCCCCCCAGACTAAGGGACGGGAGGATTTAATCCACTCCTGGATGAATCTCATACCTCTAGTCGATGACATACATCCTAGAGAGACCATCAGCATTTTGGTGGTGACACCGTGACCTGTGCTCAATGGTGAAATCAAACCCTTGCAGGCAGATCGACCATCTCAATAGTTTCGGGTTTTCCCCTTTCATTTGCATTAACCATCTCAAGGGTTGGTGGTCAGTCTGAATGACAAAAGTAGAACCATACAAGTACAGCCTAAACTTCTTCAGAGCCCACACGATAGCAAAGCACTCTCTTTCAATAGTCACCCACCTTGTTTCATGATCCTTCAGCTTGCGGCTGATGAAGCAAACGAGGTGCTCCCTACCTTTCCCATCCAGTTGACTGAGTACGGCACCTATTCCTACATTTGAAGCATCTGTCTGCACAATGAAGTGTTGGCGGTAATCAGGAGCTCTGAGTACTGGGGCTTGGCAAAGAGCCTTTTTCAGGTTTTCAAAAGCCTGATTGCACTCCTCGTTCCATCTCACCTTTTTAGGAAATTTGTGCGAGGAGATGACATTCAGTGGAGAAGCTATGGTCCCATAGTTCGCGATGAAATTCCTGTAATACCCAGTGAGGCCGAGGAAGGCTCTCACTTGGGTCTGAGTAGCAGGTGTTGTCCAATTTTGCACAGCTTCAATCTTACTGAGCAAAGGCCTTATTTCTCCACCTCCTACCTTATGTCCAAGATAGACTACCTTACTCTGTCCAATTTGGCATTTACTCGCCTTTATGGTCAGATGGGCTCGTCCAAGAGCCTGCAAAACATCTCTCAGGTGGGTTACATGTTCTTCCCAGGAATTGCTGAACACTGCTATGTCATCCAAGTATGCCATGCAGAAGTCCTCCATCCCATTCAGAACCTGGTTTACCATCCGTTGAAACGTAGCAGGTGCATTCTTCAATCCGAAAGGCATTACCTTAAACTGGTATAAGCCAACGGGGGTAGAAAATGCAGTTTTCTCCTTGGCATGGTCTGTCAGGGCTATTTGCCAATAGCCTGACGTCAAGTCAAATGTGCTGAGGAACTTGGCGGCGCCAAGTTTATCCACCAAATCATCTGTTCTTGGCAAAGGGTGGGCATCAGTCTTGGTGACTGCATTAAGAGCTCTATAGTCCACACAGAATCTAAGCTCTTTAGTTCCGGCCTTTGGTACTAACACGACTGGGCTAGACCATGGCTAGTAGAGGGCTCTATTACCCCGAGATCGAGCATCTTGCTGACCTCACCTTTGATGTGGGTTCGTACGTGCTCTGACATTTGTTATCCTCTGCTTTTGACTGGCAGACAGTCACCAGTGAGCATGTCATTCTGGCCCCAAGGGGTGAAGCCTGGTGAGAGCGAGAACAGAGCGGCAAACTGATTTAACATAGATTTGCACTCTTCTTGTTGCTCGGGTGTCAGATTTGAAGAGAGATTTACTCCTTCAACTTTTTCGTCCAAAGGTAAGCCTCTGAGGAGATCCGGAAGAGCTTCACTCTCTTCTTCTTCCTCGGATGATGCTAGAAGCAACGCTCCTACATCAGGTCGGGAGACATACGCTTTGAGTCGGTTGGTGTGGAAGACGGTCGGAGCCTCCTTGGGATTGCCCAAGTCCACCAGATAGTTGACCTCTCCGAGTTTACCCACAACTCTGAAGGGTCCCATCCATTTGTCTTGTAAGGCCCTCTGCCTTGTTGGGATCATAACGAGAACAAGCTGGTCTTAAGCGAACTCAACCATGTTAGCCTTTTGATCGTGCCAGTGCTTGACCAATGCTTGTCCAGCTTTCAAGTTATCGCTTGCCTCTGTCATCATGTGTGACATTCTCCTCCGGAGACCTATCACGTAGTCAGTCACTCTGACTGGCTTGGGGGAAGGAGCACTCTCCAACCACTCCTTAATCAGGGCCAAGGGACCTCTGACGGGATGACCATAGAGAAGTTCGAAGGGAGAATAACCTACTCCCTCCTGAGGGACCTCTCTATAAGAAAAGAGAAGGCATGGCAGTAGAAGGTCCCATTTACGCTTAAGGGGTTCCTCTAAAGCATCTATCATGCTCTTCATGGTTCGTTTGAACCGTTCTACCAACCCATTGGTTTGTGGGTGGTAAACTGTTGAGAACTTGTAAGTAACTCCACAGGTTTTCCACATGGCCTTCATGTAGTGGGACATAAAGTTTGACCCCCTGTCAGAGATTACTTCCTTAGGAAACCCGACCCTGGTAAAAATACCAAGGAGGGCCTTAGCCACAGCCGGAGCTGTAACAGTCCTCATAGGAATGGCCTCAGGATACCTAGTAGCATGGCTACTACAACAAGTATAAACCTGTTGCCTGAGGAGGTTGGAGGATCAAGGGGACCAACAATGTCAATCCCTACTCTCTCAAATGGGACTCCCACAACTGGGAGAGGCACTAAAGGTGCCACGTTCTTGGAGCCAACCTTACCAGAGGTGTGGCAGGTGTGGCAGCTCCTGCAGTGTTTTTCTACTTCGGCCCCCATCTTTGGCCAATAGAAGTAGAGGGAGAGCCTTTCCTTAGTCTTCTTGAAACTCAAGTGACCAGCCAAAGGAATCTCGTTGGCTATCTGCAAGAACTGTGGTCTGTTCTCTTGGGGTACTACAAGCCGCTTGTAGTCTCCAGGTGCAGACTCGGTCGGTTCACTGTAGAAGAGGTCATCTTCCCAGTGCAACCTGTATTTCCCAGGCTTTTGCCCTTCAGCCTGAGCTTCTGCCTGGTGGCGAAGACCTTCCAGAGTTGGACATTCTCTCTGTCCCTTACTGAGGTCTGCCCTGCTGGGTCCACCTTCTGCCAGTAAAGACTGCAGCTCTGGATGGTCAACAGGATCCAGATCTCCAATGAGTTCCTGGCCTTCCATTAGCTCTTCGTCAGAGTCTAATTCTACCACACAGGGTTGTACCTCCCTCTCAGCCTCAGCTGGAGGTGGAGTTACGGGTGTAACTTTGGACAACCGCAGGGAAGCCCTTGTTGGCTGCACTGAAATGCTGGCTGCTGGTTTTGGGATAGAAGTCTTAGGTTTCCTTTTCGCTTCTGATTTCTTCGAGATAGCGGCCGACAATTCCAGAGGAGCAGGAGTGATTTCTTTCTTCATCATCTCCGGGAGAGTACCGCGCATGGTCCTCTCTCTTGCAGGTCTGGTTAGCTCCTGTAACCGTTTACTATGAGGTCTGGGAGTATGCGATACAACTCGGAGAGTTTTCAGTACGCGTCCTGGTAACTCACTCTGTATGCTGACAGGTATCTTCACAGTCATTTCGTTACACTGGATGAGAACTGGTAATTGGGGAAGCATCTGCACAGGCCCTCCAGCTAACTTGGTGAGGCGTTTTTGTGCCTTAGCAACATCCTCAGCCTGAAAAAACAATGTATCCACCACAGTTATGCTGGCCCCAGTGTCCATAATGGCAGGAGTCTCCTGACCATTCACCTGGACACTGTCCTTATAATACTCTTTAGTATTATCGGGGATAGAATTATAGACATCTAAATTCTGTTGTTCCCACAACCCCAGAGATACTAAAGAAACGCTGGCTGAGACTCCAATCGGTTCATCAGCTAGCAGTAGAAAGTTTCCACTTGCCATTTGGACTTCCTCCTCTGGAGCGAAGGCTAAGGAGACAAGCTGGACCCCTGAAGGTTTACCCTTACATCTGGGATCTCCTTTCACATGGTCAGTCGAGCCACAAACAAAGCATTTCCCGAATGCTTTCTGGAATGGTGGCTTGTTCTGGCCTCCTTCCGGTTTGGCACCAGAAGACACACTATTCTGCTGTGGTTTTCCTTGTGGTTTACCCTTCTGGTTTTGTTTGGGGCCCTCTTTGGAATTTGAGTTATTAGAATTCTCTTTTGAGTCTTTTTTAGGCTGTTTTCCCTCATCCTTCTTCTGAGTTGCCCCAGAATCCTTATGAGTAGCCCTGTTGGCAACCCACAAGTCAGCAGCCTTAGCCAGTTTCTGGGAATCCAATTCCTTCGAATCAGCCAAGTGCTGTCTGAGCTCAGGAGAACA
Organism: Ambystoma mexicanum; assembly: GCF_040938575.1. Lineage (NCBI taxonomy): Eukaryota > Metazoa > Chordata > Amphibia > Caudata > Ambystomatidae > Ambystoma > Ambystoma mexicanum. The sequence continues at coordinate 1,472,156,434 of NC_090924.1, read as the reverse complement.
GGCATCATAAATCGACTCCAACATAAAAAGATTCTTCATACCCTCATAAGTGTTCACTTTGTAACCCTTAATCCATCCCTCTACGTTTTTCAACCCTTCACTCACCCAGGTAGCCCAAGAGGTACCATCATGCTTTTTGAGGGTTCTAAACCTCTTAAGATACTTCGGGAAGGGGTCTTCCCGAATCTAGCTATCAAAGCTAGTTTCACACAGCTAGTTTCACACTTTCGTAATCCTTCTTATCCGCCTCCCCCAACTCCATTACCACATCAGTCACAACAGGGGGGAGCCTAGAGAACAACCAGGGAAGTACATCATTCCCGGTGATGTCCTGGAGCCCATGATTGTACTCAAACAGTTTTATCCAATATCGGTTCATACATACCCACTAATTCCTTCGGCATCCAGGGTCTTTTGGGACTGGAGCTTCTAGAGGAACCAGAGGAGAGAGAAGCATTTTCCACAGACAACTTTTTCATCTCTAACTCGTGATTAAGTTCTATTTCTCTGAGTCTTAACTCAGCTTGCTTCTGCTCAGCCTGGGCATTCATCCGTCTGAACTCAAGCTCTTGGTTTCTTTCAGACTGAGCCAAGAACCGTTTGTATTCTAATTCGAGCTTCATTTTTTCAAGTTCAAAATAAGAAGGGTTACATGTGGGACCTGATATGGGCCCCGTAGGTACAGTAGGTAAGGCAGACAGAGGCTCAGAGTGGCTAACTTCATTAGGTTCACTTTCCTCTTCTGACTCATTATCAAGACTTTGATTCAGATCAATACCATTACTGTTTTCTACATTTGCTGGAGAAGTTGGTTCCTCTGAACCAGTACCCAGACTTTGGTTTTCCAGCAATCTCGCTATCAGTTCTAACTTCTTGCCTCTTACAGAAAGATTCTGTTGCCTACAGAGACCTCGTAAACTCTCAGTATTTTCACCTGACAAGGACTCTTGACTGTAAGCTTCCATAGCAGACATGTTTTTGAAAGTTGCTTTTTAGTGCTAAGCTTTGTGGCTAGCTATCCTAAAGTGTTGAAAAGCACTCTAAACTGTATACTCGATACAAATCCCACCACTGTACACCAGTGTTAGGCGGAAACCTGTGCAGTTCCCTCTGGGACCACTGCAAATGATTTAGGACTACAGGTGTTTGGCAGTAATTCCACTTGGTAGCAGTCTGTGCCACACAGATTCACTCGATAGCTGTGTCTGAGCAGTCAGACTTCCCTCAAGAAGAGTTAGGCAGTATGTGGAGTATACAAGATAGGGCAATCCACACAGTAGAGCAAGCAAACACAGAACAAGGCTTCGGTGTAAAGATATAAAGGTATTTATTTATAACAACACATCTATGGAAAACACTCTGGCACTAATACGGCAAACAACTTCAATCACAATTACTTATACGAAGAAACAGATCAATGCCCCTAACAATAGTTCGACAAGTCTAGGTTCACCGGCATCACTTATTTGCAGACAGAGGTGTATGCTTTAACCTAGATGGCACTCTAGTATTTGTTAGGACGGTAGAAAAAAATAAGGCAGGTTATGAAATCGACTCGGTACCAATTCTTTACGGACAAATGCAAGGCAAGTAAGGCAGGGTCTACTGCAGATCACAAAGTTCGGAGGCCAGGCCCACTCGGAGAGAGGCAAGGCGATATGTCCCAAAAAGTGTCTCAGTGGAAATGCGCTTCGAGTCTTTATCGCAAATTGTTATGGAAAGATTGGACCAGTTCAGAACAGCAAGTTAAAGAAAGCTTGGAGGCGACCCAATGGAAAAAGCGAGGATTAAGACACCCCACTCTATCCGGCAGAAAGGGAAGCCAGGCGGACACAGTACCTTGTTTGTGGAGAGACAGCTCCGGCGGGGGCAGTTGTTCCTGGTGGTGGATGCACGTCGGGTCTTTGCCAAGAGAAGAGATGATCTCGTCGTTGAAGGAAAGTTGAAGATCGTTGCACCACCAGGGAAGAGACCAGCCGCGGAGTGCTCCATCACAAGGCACCACCTTTTGGTCGCGGTACAGGGGTAGTGGCTATCCAGTTGACGAGGTGCTCTGCACGGGCAATTCGACCACTGCTCCTGGAGCGGAGAAAAAGCAAAGGGGACTGGTTGTTCCCACCAGTCAGGGGAAGAAACTCTCCGGCAGGGAGATCTCCCCTGTCGTCGTGAAGTGGTGAGTCGGCTCAGCAGGGCTCCACCGGAGGTGTCGTCGTTGCAGGTCGGCTCAGCTTTACCCTCGTCGGATTCTTAGGTACTGTGGCGACTTCTGAAGATCCAGTCCCAAAAGCCCTGCTTTTATGCAGAAAACCCCCATTCATTCAGCCTAGCTAAGTGGTGAGCGGGGTGGCTCACCACTTGGGCCAATCACACCAGAGTGCGACTGGAGTTGGCAAGGCAACTCAGTCCAGGGTGCCTAAACCGCCTCCCACACCCCTGTGGTTACCCAGACAGAATGGCACCACTTTGGAGGGTCTCTGTACAGAAGCCCGCCAAAAGTGGAACAAAGGGCTCAACCTTTGGTTTAGGAGTCACAGAGACGAACACAGACGCCATTTTAAAAACCGAGTTCTGGCAAAAAATACCATCCGATAGACTTATTTAAGATAAGTAAACCGGTGGTATGTTAGAGACCAACGGGAAAAAGGTATTAATCTCCAACAATGGGAAGAATCCCATAGGGTTAAATTCGGGGTCGAATATAACAAGTAGTTTCCACTGCCACCAGCCAAAACTCGACGAGGGGGGACGGGACAGTGCCCCCTCGAATAACAGACCCAGGAGTAATCGAATTACCCCTACTAGTACGTCTACAATAGGATGGTTTGTACTAGTTCTGTTAGTAAATTTAGGTCTAGTAAAGCCAATGGTGACTTTACATGCCCGGGGAGACAGTAGTCAATCCCTGGGTATGGAGTCTATGATGGGGGTCCGCTAGGACGCCCAAGTGGTACCGCACGGAGGGTGCAGTGTAACACACATAGCAAAACATATGAGACCCTAAGGAGTAAAAGACCCCATAGCCCATAGAACACATTGACATTCAAAGGAATTCACACATTCATGTCCAAGAGTGGGAGAAAAAGAGTCTCACTCTTGGCAGGATGGAAAAAACAAACTCCCGAAATCCAGCAAAGCTGCTGGGGGACTCACTAGGTTAGGAAATTCAGCCTAAACAGAGAATTTTCCCTAACAGCCTCCATGGCTGACTGCTAAATTGCTCACCATGGGGCCAGACTGGACCGTGTTTTTAGCAAGCACGGCTGGAACCTCTGAACCATGTAGATGTTGAGTTCCAGGCAGATTGTCATGGTTATTGGAGGTTTCCATTGGAAAAGAATTAGCATTCTTTTGCATCCATTTTACTGATTCAAGCAAGCCATCCATCAGGGAGTCATTTTGGCAGTGGTGCCGAGCTGCTAAATCGCTCAACCTGTCTTGCCATCTCGCTGAATTCTCAGCGTTAGACACCTTTTGGACTTGCAAAAAGCCTGAAAATTGCTCAAGTTTGTCAATTTTTGTTGTTAGGTTGAAAAGAGCAGCTCTTTGGTCACTTATTGTCCCTCTCAGTGATTCAAGGAGTTTTGAAAACGGAGCTAGTTCAACTGCAGAGGCAGCAAGGACATTGTTGTGTATTTGCGTAAGGGCTTCGATGGAAATGCCCAATGATTGTGGGATGAAACCATGAGACATCGAAGAACACACTGAGCTTTCAAGGTTGTATTGCGGATTTAAGGAACTAAGATTTCCAGCATGGACTGGCCTGTGAGTTACAGTTCTGGAATGAGCCAAAGAAGCTTGAGGGGTACTTGCGTTCATTGAAGAGTTCACACCCATGGAAGGAGTTGAGGAGGTACCCCTTGCTTTTAGCTCAGCAACTCATTGCAAGCGACTAGCACGAGCAATCGCGCTGCGCTCAAGGTGAGTATGATGTAGTTGAGATTCCTGGACAAGAGAATGAACTGCGCAGGAAGGAGGAACCTCCGAAGATGGTTAATTTAGGTTCAACATGGAAGGTTGACCGGGCTCTGGCGCTTGGCAAGCAAAAGTACTGTTGTTGCCAAATTCAAAGTCATCGATCGCGGACTCTGAAGAAGCTCGACCAGCTATCTTCATCACAATAGGATTGGTTAGGGAGCTTGGAAGAGTAGAGACAGACGAGGAGCATTGAACAGGTTCAGGGGGCCTCAATAGATTTTTACTTGTAGATGATGGGATCTGAGTTGAAGACAGAATTCCAGAGACAGTAGCAGAAGTCGTGTTTGTTGCAGTAGAGAAAAGTGCTCCCGTATTTGTTGATGAAGATTTTGACAAAGGGCAGCTTGAAGATTTCATCTGCAGCAGAGTGGCCCTATCAAAGGGAGGGCAATTTGTACAGAAATGGGCATAGAAGACAGAGGAGCCGCCAAATGTTGTTTAGAACTCAATGAAGAGGCCAGTTGGATATTCAGCAAAGAGTTTGAAATCCTCAGGAGTTCCTCGTCGCTGATCGAGTGTGGCAGAGTCCTTTTATCAGAAGACAGAGCAATGTTTTAGGTAGTTCCATTTAATTTGACAGCATCAGGCGCTGTGGAGGCAAATGAGGCCAACTCGAAGGAAATTGCACAACTAATGGGCGAGAAGTGCTGTTTCGGCGCCACAATGTCAGATGAAGGACAGGGAATGAGCATGGAGTGGGTAGGGGGATTGTCCAAGAATTGTTGCTGAAAGAAGGCCTGATTGTCTAACAGGCAAACCAAGGGAACAATAGAAGTGCTGGCCGGAACAGCATTGACGGCGCCACAGGTGATAACATCAATTGCCACAGCATGCCTTCTAGAGGACTATTCGTGAATAGCGACTCCATTAGGGTCGGTATTAGCATGCAAAGAAAAAATGGCTTGGACTGTAGAAACAGCAGAACATGTGGATAAAGATGAAATTAGGGGCACAGATACTTGACACTGTGCACCAGTTTGCAACGCTAATGAAGGCTGCAGCGAAGCGGCCCCAAAGTCAATGTTGGAACATTAGCGGAATGTAGAGCCAAAAGAGCCCGTCCAGTGGCTTTGCTTACCGTGTCCCCGGCGGCTGCCTTCATCGTGGACCAGGGATTTTGCAGACGTCGCAGCTGAGCAGACTTTTTCCGCGTCTGCGGTCCCTCTGCAGACAGAGTCATATCGCACAAATCCGGACAGAAAAGATTAACAGAAAGGAGTCAGAGCGAATGCAGCGGGCTGAAAACGGGCTGGGACCAGGGTCCTTAGCTTCGCCAACCAGAGCCAAACAGTGGCTCAACAGTGCTGTAGTAGACACGCTGTAGAATCACAAAGCACAGCCCTTTTACTGCACACAGGGCTTCACGCTGCAGGGGTGCAGAGCCCTGGATTTTATTTCCGGGTCCAAGGAGCAGTTGGCGTGGCTTCCTTCCGCACTTCAGGTGTCGGGTGTTTAAAGAAACAAAAACGCTTCTCCTTCTCCTTATCCTTCGGTAAGCGGCAATGCAGGGAAGTTTGTTGGAAAAGTATTCAAATGTTCACAAAGTGTACACAAATATCAGTTGCCTCAGTAAGGATAGATATCAAGAGCCACAGCGGCTCAACAGCGCTGTAGTAGACACGCTGTAGAATCAGGAAGCACAGCCCTTTCCTCCGCATAGGGCTTCACGCTGCAAGGGTGCAGAGCCCTGGATTTTATTTCTGGGTCCAAGGAGCAGGGGGCGTGGCTTCCTTACGCACTTCAGGTGTCGGGTGTTTAAAGAAACAAAAACACTTCTCCTTCTCCTTATCCTTCGGTAAGCGGCGATGCAGGGAAGTTTGTTGGAAAAGTATTCAAATGTTCACAAAGTGTACACAAATATCAGTTGCCTCAGTAAGGATAGATATCCAGAGCCACAGCGGCTCAACAGCGCTGTAGTAGACATGCTGTAGAATCACAAGGCACAGCCCTTTCCTCCGCACAGAATGTGCCTTGCAAGGCCACGAGATAGTGCTGGGCGCCATGGTGTATATGTTATCCCAAACAGGCAAAGCAGGCCTCTGACCCCTACCCAGCCAACCATGCATTATAGGCCCTATACTGCCCCAGTATCAAGACTCCTGAATTCCAAGATAACAGTTGACCACAGACCACCGATCACAAACCAGTCCAGCATAAAAGAGCATGTTCGCCCCACCTTTATTTCACAATGACATGATTTGTAATGCGAGATAGAGGGAGGGATACATTATAGTTCAAAGGGAGGGTGGAAGCCTTGTAAGCCAACAGAGCCCCCTGTGCCAGTCTGCAAGCATGCCAGGTGCACTGTATAATGATGGGCCAGTGAGACTTTGAGACTCCCCCTGTGCCAGTCTGTGAGCATGCCAGGTACCTTGTATAATGATGGATCAATACAACCTCACACTCCCCCTGTGCCAGTCCCTGAGCATGCCAGGTGCCCTGCATAATGATGGGTCAGTACGACCTTGAGACTCCCCCTGTGCCAGTCTGTGAGCATGCCAGGCGCCTTGTATAATGATGGGTAAGTAAAACCTCTAAACTACCCCTGTGCCAGTCTGTGAGCACGCCAGGTGCCTTGTATAATGATGCACCAGTGAGACCTCGAGACTCCCCCTGTGCCAGTCTGTGAGCATTCCAGGCACCTTGTATAATGATGGGTCAGTACAACCTCGAGACTACCCCTGTGCCAGTCTGTGAGCACGCCAGATGCCTTCTATAATGGGGGGCCAGTGAGACCTCGAGACTCCCCCTGTGCCAGTCTGTGAGCATGCCAGGCACCTTGTATAATGATGGGTCAGTACAACCTCGAGACTACCCCTGTGCCAGTCTGTGAGCACGCCAGATGCCTTGTATAATGGGGGGCCAGTGAGACCTCGAGACTCCCCCTGTGCCAGTCTGTGAGCATGCCAGGCACCTTGTATAATGATGGGTCAGTACAACCTCGAGACTACCCCTGTGCCAGTCTGTGAGCACGCCAGATGCCTTGTATAATGGGGGGCCAGTGAGACCTCGAGACTCCCCCTGTGCCAGTTTGTGAGAATGGCAGGCACCTTGTATAATGATGGGTCAGTACGACCTCGAGACTGCCCATGTGCCAGTCTGTGAGCATGCCAGGTGCCTTGTATAATGATTGGTCAGTACGACCTCAGGACTCCCCCCTGTGCCAGTCTGTGAGAACACCAGGTGCCTTGTATAATGATGGGTCAGTGCGACCTCGAGACTCCCACTGTGCCAGTCTGTGAGCATGCCAGGTGCCTTGTATAATAATGGGTCAGTACTACCTCGAGACTCACCCTGTGGCAGTCTGTGAGAATGCCAGGTGCCTTGAATAATAATGGGTCAGTATGACCTCCTGACTCCCCCTGTCCCAGTCTGTGAGAATTCCAGGTGCCTTGTATGTTGATAGGTCAGTGTGACCTCGGGACTCCCCCCCGTGCCAGTCTGTGAGCATGCCAGGTACCTTGTATAATAATGGGTCAGTATGACCTCAAGACTTCCCCTGTGTCAGTCTGTCGGTGTGCCAGGTACCCTGTATAATGATGGGTCAGTACGACCTCGAGACTCCCCCCTGTGCCAGTCTGAGAGCATGTCAGGTGCCTTGTATAATGATGGGTCAGTACAACCTCAAAAATTCCTCTGTGTCAGTCTGTGGGCACACCAGGTGCCCTGTATAATGATGGGTCAGTACGACCTCGAGACTCCCCCTGTGCCAGTCTGAGACCATGTCAGGTGCCTTGTATGATGATAGGTCAGTGCGACCTCGAGACTCCCCCTGTGCCAGTCTGTGAGCACGCCAGGTGCCTTGTATAATGATGGGTCAGTACGACCTCAAGACTTCCCCTGTGTCAGTCTATGGGCACGCCAAGGAGCAGGGGGCGTGGCTTCCTTCCGCACTTCAGGTGTCGGGTGTTTAAAGAAACAAAAACACTTCTCCTTCTCCTTATCCTTCGGTAAGCGGCGATGCAGGGAAGTTTGTTGGAAACGTATTCAAATGTTCACAAAGTGTACACAAATATCAGTTGCCTCAGTAAGGATAGATATCCAGAGCCACAGCGGCTCAACAGCGCTGTAGTAGACATGCTGTAGAATCACAAGGCACAGCCCTTTCCTCCGCACAGAATGTGCCTTGCAAGGCCACGAGATAGTGCTGGGCGCCATGGTGTATATTTTATCCCACACAGGCAAAGCAGGCCTCTGACCCCTACCCAGCCAACCATGCATTATAGGCCCTATACTGCCCCAGTATCAAGACCCCTGAATTCCAAGATAACAGTTGACCACAGACCACCGATCACAAACCAGTCTGGCATAAAAGAGCATGGTCGCCCCACATTTATTTCACAATGACATGATTTGTAATGCGAGATAGAGGGAGGGATACATTATAGTTCAAAGGGAGGGTGGAAGCCTTGGAAGCCAAGAGAGGCGATTGGGATGAGTGAAGGATGTGTGGCTCAGTACGACCTCGAGACTCCCCCTGTGCCAGTCTGTGAGATTGCCAGGTGCTCTGTATAATGATGGGTTGGTAGGACCTCGAGACTCCCCCTGTGCCAGAGTATGATCATTCCAGGTGCCCTGTATAATGATGGGTCAGTACGACCTCGAGACTCCCCCTGTGCCAGTCTGTGAGCATGCCAGGTGCCTTGTATAATGATGGGTCAGTACGACCTCAAGACTCCCCCTTTGCCAGTCTGTGAGAATGTCAGGTGCCTTGTATAATGATGGGTTGGTAGGACCTCGAGACTCCCCCTGTGCCAGAGTATGATCATTCCAGGTGCCCTGTATAATGATGGGTCAGTACGACCTCGAGACTCCCCCTGTGCCAGTCTGTGAGCATGCCAGGTGCCTTGTATAATGATGGGTCAGTACGACCTCGAGACTCCCCCTTTGCCAGTCTGTGAGAATGCCAGGTGCCTTGTATAATGATGCGTCAGAACGACCTTGAAACTCCCCCTGTGCCAGTCTGGTAGCATGGCAGGTGTCTTGTATAATGATGGGTCAGTACGACCTCGAGACGCCCCATGTGCCAGTCTGTCAGCATGCCAGGTGCCTTGTATAATGATGGGTCAGTATGACCTCGAAACTCCCCTGTGCCAGTCTGTGAGCAGGCCAGGTGCATTGTATAATGATGGGTCAGTATGACCTTGAGACTCCCCCTGTGTCAGTCTGTGAGCATGCCAGGTGCCTTGTATAATGATGGGTCAGTACGACCTCGAGACTCCCCCTGTGTCAGTCTGTGAGGATGCCAGGCGCCTTGTATAATGATGGGTCAGTACGACCTCAAGACTCCCTCTGTGCCAGTCGTGAGCATGCCAGGTGCCCTGTATTATGATGGGTCAGTACGACCTCGAGACTCCCCTTGTGCGTGTCTGTGAGCACGCCAGGTGCCCTGTATAATGATGGGTCAGTACAACCTCGAGACTCCCCCTGTGCCAGTCTGTGAGCACGCCAGGTGCCTTGTATAATGATGGGTAAGTACGACCTCGAGACTCCCCCTGTGCCTGTCTGTGAGCACGCCAGGTGCCTTGTATAATGACAAAAAAGCACTATTTACAAATGTAGCTAATTGCCACTTTGGCCTTGGTTGCCTGGAGACGATGAGCCCGGCTGACCCCTCCTTGATGGAAGACGGACCGACTGGGCTGGGACCAATGACCTGGCATCCCCTATGGAGCAGGCCAGCTGTTAGGGAGAATTCTCCAAAATGGGCAATTTCCCTTACCTACTGAGACCCTCAGTAGCTTTGCTAGATTTCTAGGATTTATTTTTTTCACTTGGTAAGAGTGTGAGCCTTTTTTCCCACTCTTACATGTGTTTCGCTGTGTGTGTTTAACATTTTTGTGTTCATAGACTGTGGAGCCTCACCTACTCCATAGCCATCATCTTTTTACTGTGTGTTACACAGCACCTTCAGTGCAGTGACACAGGGTTGTCTTTTAGACTTCCCAACTCAGACTCCATTTTCTGGGACTGACTACTGTCTCCCAGAACATGTAAAGTTGCCATTGACTTTATTAGACTTTTTAAACCACATACCCAGTACAACCTATCTGACATAGAGTACTGGAAAGGGTTAATAGTTATCCATTTTTGTCTGTCTCTCATGGAACATTGTTTAATTCCCTTTTCATTAAGATTTGGCTGGTGGAGTGGTATTTACCCGATTTTTCCTACCGCTGTTATTTTAAATGGCCTTGGTATTATTTAAGGCTATCTTGATAGCCTCGAACTTAAACCCGCTAGACCATACATTTTTTTATTTGGTTCCGGCTGGGTTTAGTCACCCTTTTTTTTGTAAAAGTCTTTCTCAATTTTACTCTGCGTGCCAAATCAGGTTTGGTTCCTTTGCTCGCCATCCTTTTGCAGGCTTCTGCACAGAAGCCCTCCTCAGGCACCTGAAAGTCTGGGTAGGCGGGATGTGAGGGAGGGGTTTCAGGACCCCTGCCATGGGTTCCCTTGGTAACCCAAGTCACACTCCTGTTTGATTGGCTAGGTTACTGTCCCGCCAGGTTAGCCACCCTGCTGTGTGATTGACAGCCAGGCTGTGTGAATGGGGGAAAACTGCATAAAAAGCAGGTCTCCAGGACTGAGAAGGCAGAGTCGCCACTGGATTGAGATAACCGAAGAGAAGCTGACAGAAGAGGACCTCTACCACGACTGAACCTCCCGGTGAAGCCCTGCTGCGGGTCTGAATCTTCACACTTCGACGACAGAGAAGATCTGCAAGGAATCTTCTTCCCCTGAGCTGGTGGGAGCAACCAGTTTACCCAAACTCCAAGGAAGGCCTCCCTCCCCTGTTCAAATTTGCTGTGCCGTGCTACAGTGAACCGAATAGCCAGGAGGACCGGACCCTGTTTGGGTTTTAAGGAGCGCAACTTTTATTCGTTGCTTTGCTCTGCTGCTGATTTCTTCCCGTGAGCCTGCAGGACCTGCCAGGAAGGTACACCTCAGATACAGCCTTCTTCTCCATTTAAGGTACTGTTCAAATCCGGTCGTTTGTTCCGTCCGACCGTGGTAAAGGCATTTCAAATCTTTTGCTAATCCGAGGGCTTGTCCCTCTCTATTCTTTAAAGTAACTTTTCGTCCGGCCAACTTCGTTCTGAACACATAGCAAAGACTTAACCGCAAACTACCCTGAACTGTGTGATCCTCTGCAAAGGTTTTGAAAGAAATGCATTTTTGCATGTTTAACATAGATTGTCAAAGCTTTTTTTTCAAAACATTCTTTTCGAGGATTTTGTGATTCATAACTTTTTTTTTCGAATTTATCACTATAAACCATTGTAAATACTAGTGTATTCCTCAATCGGACGGAGTTGGGAGTACTGATAGGTGCAGTGCTGAAACAGAGTTGTGAATGCTGGCATGTGCTGGACTTAAATGTAACAGTGAATGGGCCTCATTACGACCCTGGCGCTGACGGAATGAAGGGTGTCGGTACGCGACCGGCCCCCTTCATTCCATCAAGGCCAATTACGAGGTTCCCTTTGCGGGACCCAGACCAGACGTCTGGTAAATCCAGACGTCTTTTCTGGGTACCGCGAGGGGAAGAGGGAGGTAACAACGGGACACTTGTAATGTGCCAGTTGTTACCTCCCTCCCCATTCCCATTGAGCCCTATGAGGGATCAAATGGGAATGGGGAATGGTTCCTGCAAGGAGGAATTACTAGGTCCTCCTATGTCGGAATGACTAGGTTAGTCCTCATTGCAGGAACCCGGTAATGGAGCCCGGTCTGTAGGCAGCCATGAAGCTAATAGCTCCATGACTACCTCCAAACTCGGAAAGAGGCCCAATATCTTTATGTGCCACACATGGGCAGAATCGTGAACGGGTGACAGCATCTCACCCACTCCACAGGACTCCCATCTCGAGACGTAGCCTCCATCTCTTGCCATTGCATGAGGTGAGGCGTATGCTCAGGTTGCTCCACGCTTGCGGTCCTCTCTCCCACTGTGCAGGACTTTCTAATCTAGCTTTCCTTGGACGGGTACTCATTCTTCACTGTTGGGTTTAGGCTCTAGCCCTTGTTTGGTCTTGTACTTATATTTACAATGTTAGGTTTAGGTTTCCAGCCTGACTCAGTCCTGTACACAAATACCTCTGTCAGGGCTCGGGTCTGGCCCTGCCTACTTGTACACTCTGACTTGCATTGTCAACTAGTTGTGGGAACCAGCTCTGTTTAGTCCTGTACTCTCGTTGTGTTGACAGGTTCAGCACTTCCTCCCACTGGGATGGACTCCCAGTTATGGCTATCTCTAGTTATTCACATACATTGCATTGTCAGGCTTAGACCTCTCCCACTTTTCAGGATGCTCGGATTTGGCCATGCCTACTCTCTTATCCAGGCTGCACATGTTGGATATGGGCCTACCTCAATGTGTACAGGATTCTCAGCTCCTGCTGTGGATTATCAAGTCCCATAACTCAATTTGAATCGTTTGGAGTGGGCATACCGCCCACCATGCAGGACTCTCAACTCTAGCCTTCATTTACCTGCATCCAAACATGCACTGTTGGGGTAGGCCTCTCTCCCACTAGACAGGACTGTAATAACTGGCTGTGCTTAGCCTCTTTACGCACACTGTACTGTTAGGTGTAGACCTCTCTCCCACTATACAGGACTCTCAAATTCCAGGTGTAGCCCCCGTCACGACTTAATATAGGCAGATACCTACCAGTTTATGAACGCCGGGCCCCCTGGTATAGACCTGGAGCAACATTGCAGCCTAAGGTACGTATATCTCACACCACTAGCGTGGGCATGGACCACAGGCATGGCCATGCATCCAGGCACAATAGAACACGCCTATGGCTGAGCACATCCAGTCTAGTGCACACGTAGACGTTCAGACTGAAGCATCAGATGTACCTCAACGTCGCTGCCACTAGTATACAGTGACCACCACCTAAAAGGAACCTTACAACAACATCGACTACGGTCACCAAGGGCGATCAACTGAGGAAAAAGCACATTGAGGGCACACAAGTGGGGAAGAGCGCTATATAAATATTCAATACAATACAATACATACAGCATAAATAACATATATATTAATGTTGGATTCATGAGCTGTCATTTCAACATTTCTACCAGATGGAGCCATTGTCTATGTTTTAAAGTGCACGTTTATATATTCTCATGTTTACACGGTTGGTTCAGTTCCAAAGTTTGCACAAATGAGGGATGCATTTTAAAACGTGTCTAAAGAAATAATGTTGAGACTAATCCTGCTCTGTTCTCAGTCCCACCTGTGTGGATAAGGTGTAAAAGGGTCCCTGTGTTTCTGTGGTAACTTCCGTTAACCCCTACTGAGCAGGGTCCAGGGGAAATATCCGTGGGCTTTTCTGAGCTGCATCTAGGGAAGATATGCGTGGGCATTTCTGATCTGCATCCATGGGAGATAAGCAGGGACTTTTCTGAGCTGCATACAGGGGAGATTAGCGGGTGCATTTCTGAGCTGCATCCAGGTGAGATTAGCGATGGCATTTCTGAGCTGCATCCAGGGCAGATATGAGGGGGCATTTCTGATCTGCATCCAGGGGAGATATGCAAGGACGTTTCTTAGTTGCATCCAGGGGAGATATGCCGGGGCACTTCTCAGCTGCATCCAGCAGAGATTTGCATAGGCATTTCTGAGCTGCATCCAGGGAAGATATGCAGGGGAATTATTGAGGTGCATCCAGGGGAGATTAGAGGGGACATTTTTGAGCTGCATCCAGGGGAGATTAGCAGGTGCATTTTCTGAGCTGCTTCCAGGGCAGATTAGCATGGGCATTTCTGAGCTGCTTCCAGGGGAGAATAGAGGAGGCATTTCTGAGCTGCATCCAGGGGAGATTAGAAAAGGGATGTCTGAGTTGCATCCAGGGGAGATATGCATGTGCATTTCTGAGTTTCATCCAGTGGAGATATGTGGGGGCTGAGCTGCTGTCAGGGGAGATATGCATGGGCATTTCTTTGATGCATCCAGGGGAGATGTGCTGGGGCATTTCTGAGTTTAATCCAGGGGAGATATGCATGTGCATTTCTGAGTTTCATCCAGGGGAGATATGCTGGGGCATTCCTGAGCTGCATCCAGGGTAGATGATCAGGGGCATTTCTGAGCTGCAGCCAGGGAGCTTTGCAGGTGCATTTCTGAGCTTCATCCAGGGGAGGTTAGCATGGACATTTCCGAGCTGCATCAAGAGGAGAATAGCTGGTACATTTCTAAGCTGCATTCATGGTAAATATGCTTTGGCATTTCTGAGCAGCATCCAGTGGAGATATGTGGCAGCATTTCTGTGCTTCATCCAGGGTAGATTAGCCGGGGCATTTCTGAGATGCATCCAGGGTAGATATGCAGGGGCATTTCTGAGTTGCATCCAGGGGAGATTAGTGGGAGCATTTCTGAGCTGCATCAACGGGAGATATGCGTGGACATTTCTGAGCTGCTTCCAAGACAGATTAGCAGGGGCATTTCCGAGCTGCATCCAGGGAAGATATGCAGGGGCATTATTGAGGTGCATCCAGGGGAGATTAGAGGGGACATTTCTGAGCTGCATCCAGGGGAGATTAGCGGGTGCATTTCTGAGCTGCTTAAAGGGCAGATTAGCATGGGTATTTCTGAGCTGCATCCAGGGGAGATATACGTGGTAATTTCTAAGATGCTTCCAGGGGAGATTAGCATGGGCATTTCTGAGCTGCATCGAGGGAAGACTAGAGGAGGCATTTCTGAGCTGCATCCAGGGGAGCTTAGAAGAGGGATTTCTGAGCTGCATCCAGGGGAGATATGCAGGTGCATTTCTGATTTTCATCCAGGGGAGATATGTGGGGGCGTTTCTGAGCTGCATCCCGGGGAGATTAGAAGAGGGATTTCTGAGCTGCATCCAGGGGAGATATGCAGGTTTATTTCTGAGTTTCATCCAGGGGAGATGTGTGGGGGCGTTTCTGAGCTACTTTCAGGGGAGATATGCTGGGGCATTTCTGAGCTGCATCCGGGGGAGATATGTGGCGGCATTTCTGAGCTGCATCCGGGGGAGATATGCAGGGGCATATCTGAGATGCATCCAGGGTAGATATGCAGGGGCATTTCTGAGCTGCATCCAGGGGAGATTAGCGGGTGCATTTCTGAACTGCATCCAGGGGAGATTAGCAGTGGCATGTCTGAGCTGAATCCATGGAAGATATGCGTGGGCATTTCTGAGCTGCATCCAGGGGAGATATGAGGGGGCATTTCTGAGCTGCATCCAGGGGAGATAAGCGGGGGCGTTTTTGAGTTGCATCCAAGGGAGGTTAGTAGGGGCATTTCTGAGATGCATCCAGGGGAGATATGCAGGGGCATTTCTGACCTGCATCCAGGGGAGATATGCATGGGAATTTCTGAGCTGCATCCAGAGAAGATATGCCTGTATATTTCTGAGCTGCATCCAGGGGAGATTAGCAAGGGCATTTCTGAGGTGCATCGTGGGAGATTAGCGGGACCATTTCTGAACTGCATCAAGGGGAGATAAGCGGGGGCATTTCTGAGCTGCATCCAGGGGAGATATCCAGGGGCATTTCTGAGCTACATCCAGGGGAGATATGCAATGGCATTTCTGAGCTGCATCCAGAGCAGATAAGTGGGGGCATTTCTGAGCTGCATCCAGGTAAGATTTGAAGGGGCATTTCTGAGCTGCATCCAGGGGAGATTAGCTTGGGGATTTCTGAGCTGCTTCCAGGAGAGATCAGCGGGGGCATTTCTGAGCTGCATCCATGGGTGAATAGTGATGGCATTTCAGAGCTGTATGAAGGGGAGACATGCATGAGCATTTCTGAGCTGCATCAAGGGGAGATTTTCAGGGGCATTTCTGAGCTGCATCCAGTGGAGATTAGCGGGAGCATTTCTGAGCTGCATCCAAGAGAAGATACGTGGCAGCATTTCTGAGCTGCATCCAGGTGAGATATGCATTTGAATTTCTTAGCTGCATCCAGGGGAGATATGCAGGGGCATTTCTGAGCTGCATCCTGGGGAGATATGTTTGGGCATTTCTGAGCTACATCCAGGGGAGATATGCGTGGGCATTTCTTTGATGCATCCAGGGGAGATATGCTGGGGCATTTCTGAGTTTCATCCAGGGGAGATATGCATGTGCATTTCTGAGTTTCATCCAGGGGAGATATGTGGGGGCTGTTCTGAGCTGCTTTCTTGGGAGATATGCATGGGCATTTCTTTGATGCCTCCAGGGGAGATATGCTGGGGCATTTCTGAGTTTCATCCAGGGGAGATATGCATGTGCATTTCTGAGTTTCATCCAGGGGAGATATGTGGGGGAGTTTTTGAGCTGCTTTCAGGGGAGATATGCGTGGGCATTTCTTTGCTGCATCCAGGGGAGATATGCTGGGGCATTTCTGAGCTGCATCCAGGGGAGATTATCAGGGGCATTTCTGAGCTGCAGCCAGGGAGCTTTGCAGGTGCATTTCTGAGCTTCATCCAGGGGAGGTTAGCATGGACATTTCCGAGCTGCATCAAGAGGAGAATAGCTGGTACATTTCTAAGCTGCATTCATGGTAAATATGCTTTGGCATTTCTGAGTAGCATCCAGTGGAGATATGTGGCAGCATTTCTGTGCTTCATCCAGGGTAGATTAGCCGGGGCATTTCTGAGATGCATCCAGGGTAGATATGCAGGGGCATTTCTGAGTTGCATCCAGGGGAGATTAGTGGGGGCATTTCTGAGCTGCATCAACGGGAGATATGTGTGGACATTTCTGAGCTGCTTCCAAGACAGATTAGCAGGGGCATTTCCGAGCTGCATCCAGGGAAGATATGCAGGGGCATTATTGAGGTGCATCCAGGGGAGATATGCAGGTGCATTTCTGATTTTCATCCAGGGGAGATATGTGGGGGCGTTTCTGAGCTGCATCCCGGGAGATTAGAAGAGGGATTTCTGAGCTGCATCCAGGGGAGATATGCAGGTTTATTTCTGAGTTTCATCCAGGGGAGATGTGTGGGGGCGTTTCTGAGCTACTTTCAGGGGAGATATGCTGGGGCATTTCTGAGCTGCATCCAGGGGAGATATGTGGCGGCATTTCTGAGCTGCATCCGGGGGAGATATGCAGGGGCATATCTGAGATGCATCCAGGGTAGATATGCAGGGGCATTTCTGAGTTGCATTCAGGAAAGATTAGTGGGGGCATTTATGAGCTGCATCGATGGGAGTTATGCAGGGGCATATCTGAGATGCATCCAGGGTAGATATGCAGGGGCATTTCTGAGTTGCATTCAGGGGAGATTAGTGGGGGCATTTATGAGCTGTATCAAGGGGAGATATGCATGGACATTTCTGAGCTGCATCCTGGGAAGATAGCAGGAGCATTTCTGAGCTGCATCCAGGGGAGATTAGCGGGTGCATTTCTGAACTGCATCCAGGGGAGATTAGCAGTGGCATGTCTGAGCTGAATCCATGGAAGATATGCGTGGGCATTTCTGAGCTGCATCCAGGGGAGATATGAGGGGGCATTTCTGAGCTGCATCCAGGGGAGATAAGCAGGGGCGTTTTTGAGTTGCATCCAAGGGAGGTTAGCAGGGGCATTTCTGAGATGCATCCAGGGGAGATATGCAGGGGCATTTCTGACCTGCATCCAGGGGAGATATACATGGGAATTTCTGAGCTGCATCCAGAGAAGATATGCGTGTATATTTCTGAGCTGCATCCAGGGGAGATTAGCAAGGGCATTTCCGAGGTGCATCATGGGAGATTAGCGGGACCATTTCTGAACTGCATCAAGGGGAGATAAGCGGGGGCATTTCTGAGCTGCATCCAGGGGAGATATCTAGGGGCATTTCTGAGCTACATCCAGGGGAGAAATGCAATGGCATTTCTGAGCTGCATCCAGAGCAGATAAGTGGGGGCATTTCTGAGCTGCATCCAGGTAAGATTTGCAGGGGCATTTCTGAGCTGCATCCAGGGGGGATTAGCTTGGGGATTTCTGAGCTGCTTCCAGGAGAGATCAGCGGGGGCATTTCTGAGCTGCATCCATGGGTGATTAGTGATGGCATTTCAGAGCTGTATGAAGGGGAGACATGCATGAGCATTTCTGAGCTGCATTAAGGGGGGATTTTCAGGGGCATTTCTGAGCTGCATCCAGTGGAGATTAGCGGGAGCATTTCTGAGCTGCATCCAAGAGAAGATACGTGGCAGCATTTCTGAGCTGCGTCCAGGTGAGATATGCATTTGAATTTCTTAGCTGCATCCAGGGGAGATATGCAGGGGCATTTCTGAGCTGCATCCTGGGGAGACATGTTTGGGCATTTCTGAGCTACATCCAGGGGAGATATGCATGGGCATTTCTGAGCTGCATCCAAGGGAGATTAGCGTGGGGATTTCTGAGCTGCTCCCGGTGAAGATTAGCGGGAGCATTTCTGACCTGCATCCAGGGGCGATTAGTGGGGGCATTTCTGAGCTGTATCAAGGGGAGATATGCATGGGTATTTCTGAGCTTCATCCAGGGGAGATATGCAGGGGCGTTTCTAAGCTGCATCCAGGTGATGTTATCAGGGTTATTTCTGAGGTACATCAAGGGGAGAAATGCGTACGCATTTCTGAGTTGCATCCAGGGAGATATGCAGGGGTTTTTCATAGCTGCATACAGGGCAGATATGCATGGATGTTTCTTAGCTGCATCCAGGGGAGATATGCAGGGGAATTTCTGAGCTGCACCCAGGGGAGATTTGCGGGGGCATTTCTGAGCTGCATCCAGGTGAGATATGCATGGGCATTTCTAAGCTTCATCCAGGGGAGATATGCAAGGGCATTTCTGAACTGCATCCAAGGGAGATTATAGGGGGTATTTATATACTGCATCCAGGGGAGATTAGCGGGGCATTTCTGAGCTGCTTCCAGGGGAGATTAGCATGGGTATTTCTGAGCTGCATCCAGGAAAGCTACGTGGCAACGTTTCTGAGCTGCGTCCGGATGAGATATGCGTTTGAATTTCTTAGCTGCATCCAGGGGAGATATGCAGGGGCATTTCTGAGCTGCATCCAGGGGAGATATGTTTGGGCATTTCTGAGCTGCATCCAGGGGAGATATGCATGGGCATTTCTGAGCTGCATCCAAGGGAGATTAGCGTGGGGATTTCTGAGCTGCTCCCAGTGAAGATTAGCGGGAGCATTTCTGACCTGCACCCAGGGGCGATTAGTGGGGGCATTTCTGAGATGTATCAAGGGTAGATATGCATGGGCATTTCTGAGCTGCATCTAGGGGAGACATGCAGGTGGATTTCTGAGCTTCATCCAGGGGAGATTAGCAGGGGCATTTCTGACCTGCATCAAGGGGGAGATTTTCAGGGGCATTTCTGAGCTGCATCCAGTGGAGATTAGCAGGAGCATTTCTGAGCTGCATCCAAGGGAGGGAAGATACGTGGCAGCGTTTCTGAGCTGCGTCCAGGTGAGATATGCGTTTGAATTTCTTAGCTGCATCCAGGGGAGATTAGCGGGGGCATTTCTGAGCTGCATCCATGGGCGATTAGTGATGGCATTTCTGAGCTGTATCAAGGGGAGATATGCATGGGCATTTCTGAGCTGTATCTAGGGGAGATTAGCAGGGGCATTTCTGAGCTGCATCAAGGGGGAGATTTTCATGGGGCATTTCTGAGCTGCATCCAGTGGAGATTAGCGGGAGCATTTCTGAGCTGCATACAAGGGAAGATACGTGGCAGCGTTTCTGAGCTGCGTCCAGGTGAGATATGCATTTGAATTTCTTAGCTGCATCCAGGGGAGATATGCAGGGGCATTTCTGAGCTACATCCAAGGGAGATATGTTTGGGCATTTCTGAGCTGCATCCAGGGGAGATATACGTGGGCATTTCTGAGCTGTATCTCGGGGAGATATGAGTGGGGATTTCTGAGCTTCATCCAGGGGAGATATGCAGGGGCGTTTTTAAGCTGCATCTAGGTGATGTTAGCAGGGTTATTTCTGAGGTGCATCCATGGGAGAAATGCGTAGTCATTTCTGAGTTGCATCCAGGGAGATATGCATGGATGTTTCTTAGCTGCATCCAGAGGAGATATGCAGAGGAATTTCTGAGCTGCATCCAAGGGAGATTAGCTTGGGGATTTCTGAGCTGCTTCCAGGGGAGATTAGCGGGGGCATTTCTGAGCTGCATCCATGGCCGATTAGTGATGGCATTTCTGAGCTGTATCAAGGGGAGATATGCATGGGCATTTCTGAGCTGTATCCAGGGGAGATTAGCAGGGGCATTTCTGACCTGCATCAAGGGGGAGATATGCAGGGGCATTTCTGAGCTGCATCCAGGGGAGATATGTTTGGGCATTTCTGAGCTGCATCCAGGGGAGATATGCATGGGCATTTCTGAGCTGCATCCAAGGGAGATTAGCGTGGGGATTTCTGAGCTGCTTCCAGTGAAGATTAGCGGGAGCATTTCTGACCTGCATCCAGGGGCGATTAGTGGGGGCATTTCTGAGCTGTATCAAGGGGAGATATGCGTGGGCATTTCTGAGCTTCATCCAGGGGAGATATGTGGGGCATTTCTAAGCTGCATCCAGGTGATGTTAGCAGGGTTATTTCTGAGTTGCATCCAGGGGAGAAATGCGTATGCATTTCTAAGTTGCATCCAGGGAGATATGCAGGGGTGTTTCATAACTGCATACAGGGCAGACATGCATGGATGCTTCTTAGCTGCATCCAGGGGACATATGCAGGGGAATTTCTGAGCTGCATCCAGGGGAGATTTGTGGGGGCATTTCTGAGCTGCATCCATGCGAGATATGCATGGGCATTTCTAAGCTTCATCCAGGGGAGATACGTGGCAATGTTTCTGAGCTGCGTCCGGTGATATATGCGTTTGAATTTCTTAGCTGCATCTAGGGGAGATTTGCTGGGGCATTTCTGAGCTGCATCCAGATTAAATATGCAACGGCATTTCTAAACTTCCTCCAGGGGAGATATGCAGGAGCATTTCTGATTTGCATCTAGGTCGAGATATGCAGGTGCCTTTCTGAGCTTCATCCAGGGGAGATTAGCGTGGGAATTTCTCAGCTGCATCAAGGGGAGATAAGCAGGGGCATTTCTGAGCTGCATCCAGTGGAGATTAGCGGGAGCATTTCTGAGCTGTATCCAAGGGAGATATATAGCAGGTGCATTTCTGAGTTTCATCCAGGGGAGATATGTGAGGGCATTTCTGAGCTGCTTTCAGGGGAGATAAGCTGGGGCATTTCTGAGCTGCATCCAGTGGAGATATGTGGCAGCATTTCTGAGCAGCATCGGGGAGATATACAGGGGCATATCTGAGATGCATCCAGGGGCGATATGCAGTTGAATTTCTGGGCTGTATCAAGGGGAGATATGCGTGGCCATTTCTGAGCTGCATCCAGGGGATGTTAGCGGGTACATGTCTGAGCTGAATCCATGGAAGATATGGAAGGGCATTACTGAGCTGCATACAGAGGAGATATAAGGGGACATTTCTGATCTGCATCCAGGGGAGATATGCAAGGGCATTTCTGAGCTGCATCCAAGACAGATTAGCAGGGGCATTTCAGAGCTGCAGCAATAGCAGGGGCATTTCTGAGCTGCATTCAGGGAGATAAGCGGCTGTATTTATGAGCTGCATCCAGTGTAGACATGTGGGGAGATATGTGGGGCATTTCTGCGCTGCATCCAGGGAAAATATGTGTGGGCATTTCTGAGCTCCATCCAGAGGAGATTAGCAGGTGCATTTCTGAGCTGCTTCGAGTGGAGATTAGATGGGGCATTTCTGAGCTGCATCCAGGTGAGATAAGCGGGGGCGTTTCTGAGTTGCATCCAGGGGAGTATAGCAGGGGCATTTCTGAGATGCATCCAGGGGAGATATGCAGGGGCATTTCTGAGCTGCATCCAGGGGAGATATGTGTGAGCATTTCTGAGCTCCATAAAGGGGAGAATAGCAGGGGCATTTCAGAGCTGCATCCAGGGGAGATATGCATGGGAATTTCTGAGCTGCATCCAGAGAAGATATGCGTGGATATTTCTGAGCTGCATTCAGGGGAGATTAGCAAGGGCATTTCTGAGGTGCATCGAGGGGAGATTAGCGGGACCATTTCTGAACTGCATCAAGGGAAGATAAGCGAGGGCATTTCTGAGCTGCATCCAAGGGAGATATCCAGGGGCATTTCTGAGCTACATCCAGGGGAGATATGCAGGGGCATTTCTGAGCTGCATCCAGAGGAGATAAGTGGGGGCATTTCTGAGCTGCATCCAGGGAAGATATGCAGGGGCATTTCTTTTTTTTTAAACTTCTTTTTATTATTCAGCGTGGCAGCAACAAACAAGCAAACAGCATGAGGCGTTACAGCATGAATACCATATAAACATTGTAGGTGCACAGAGGTTATTACACATAACATCACACTCAGTGGGTACAATCACAGAATGAATTGGGCACCAGAAGCCCGCAACAGGGGGGAGGACCTGAGCCGGTCCGAAATCTCAACACCCAAGTCCGCCTCCCATAACCCCCTCAGTCTAGCGAAATCGGGGACAGATCTGGACTGCAACATCGTGTACAACCTAGAGATTTTACCCCTTGTGGGCCCGGGGGAGGTGAGCTCTCCAATAGCTGGGTCGTCCGGGGGCAACACCGGGAATGTTTGGTAATTGCGTTTGAGGGTCCTGCGGAGGGATGCGTATTGAAGCCATGCACCCTGGTCACTCCTCAGGGGCAACGGGAGATCAGGCCATTCAACAAATATACCCTGGTCAAACACGTCGTGCAGCAGCTCATAGCCTGCATCCGCCCAGTGGCGCACCGTGCCCGATGGGACCTGCGGGACCCCCGGGAGGAAATTCCAGAGGGGAGGTTGCCGTGAAAGGCGTATGTAGTTTTGACTAGTTTCCACATTTTCGCCAGAGCAAGGGAGGTGCAAGCGACCGGGCTCTGTGAGTCCAATGCTGAGGAGGCGGGGTGTATCACCAAGTAGCGGATATCCCGGTCACAGACCGCAAGCTTCTCAAGTCGAACATGCGGGGGAGGGTCTATTGTATTAAACCAGTGAGATGTGTATTGGATTTGGGATACCAGCCAGTATTTGAGAAAATGAGGGGCACCGAAGCCCCCGTTAGAAATGGGGGTAGATAAGGTGTCAAGTTTTAGGCGGACCGCACCCGAGTGCCAGAGAAAGGAATTCACAGTGCGGGTCAAGTCTCGGAAAAAGCCCTCCCCCGGCCACACGGGTATGTTAGTGAACCTGTAAAGCAACTGGGGTAACACCACCATCTTCAGTAGCCCTATCCTGCCCGCCAGGGAAATCGGGAGACTGTCCCAGGCCCGGACCCTAGCCGTCAGGTGTGTGAGATATTTCTGATAGTTTTCATGGAAGGTCAACGCCTGTTGGCGAGTCACCGCTATGCCCAAGTAGGTGAATATAGACTGAGAACAAGTGAAGCCCAAGGTATCAGGAGGAGGGAGAGTGCATTCTGTAAGTGGGAAGAGAGTGGATTTTGAACAATTCACTTTGAGACCAGAGATTCGGCCGAACCGAATGATGTCCTCCAGTATTGGGGGTAAATTGATGGAGGGCGAGCGCACAAACAACAATGCATCATCCGCATATAGGGACACGATGTCCGCCTGGCCCGCCGTGCGGAGGCCTCTGTGAGCATGAAGTTGGCAGAGCATATCAGCAAAGGGCTCTATTGCTATGGCGAAGATCAAGGGCGAGAAGGGGCACCCCTGTCTCGTCCCCCTAGCGATCTCAAAGAGGGGAGAACAGTGGTCATCAGTGCGAACCCTGGCCACCGGGGAAGAGTAAAGCAATCTGACCCAGGAGAGAAAGGAGGGGCCAAACTTGCAGCTGTCAAGAACCCGCCAAAGGTACCTCCACAAGACCGAGTCAAACGCCTTCTGCACATCAAGGGTGACAGCTACTGCCTGCGTGTCGGGACTGATTCTGTCAATTATATTAAATAGGCGCCTCAGGCTCAAGGAGGTGGAGCGACCAGGGATGAAACCCGCCTGATCTGGGTGGATAATAGATGGCATGAGGGGAGCCAACCGGAGCGCCAAGGCCTTGGCATATACCTTGACATCGCAATTTATGAGTGAAAGCGGACGGTATGAGCTACATTGCAGGGGGGGGTTTGCCCGATTTAAGTAGTACGGTGATAGTAGCCTCCCGGAGTGAAGGGGGGAACACGCCGGACTCCACAGACTCCTCTCAGAGAGCTAGCAAGTGGGGAAGCAGCTGTGACTTAAACTGCTTGTAAAATTCAACCGGGATACCGTCCGAACCGGGGGCGCGCCCCGAGGATAAGAAGTCGATAGCGTCCGACAGCTCCTCCAGTGTGAGGGGAGAGTCGAGGGAGGCCGTGGCTTCCGGGGACAGGGCTGAGAGAGGGAGGGCTCTGAGAAAGGAGTCGATCTTCATCACCGGCACCTCATCTGAGTTGGAGTATAGATTTTCATAAAATGTAAAGAATTCCCTATTGATATCTTGCGAGGAGACAGCCATGGAGCCGTCAGGTCTCTCGCACCCGAATATGTGTGGGACTCCGTCTCATGACGGATCAGACGTGCTAGAAATCGGCCAGGGCGCTCTCCCTCCCCATATCTCCTCACCATGCCAGGATTATCCAAAAACCTTTGTTCACGATCCGCGAGGGACCGAAACGTGTCTAATTCCGACCCTATGTCAGCCAGGCCGCTCGAGGTGGGGTGAAGTGAGCATGCGGCTTCCAGGGTAGATAGTCTGGATTCACTAGCAGCGAGATCCCTCCGGATTGACTTCAGGACCCCATTCTCCTTGGACAACGCGATCCCCCTGATATAAGCCTTAAATGACTCCCATAGAGTGGCCTGGGTCGCTACCAAGCCCGTATTAGTCTCGAAGAACTCCTCAATCGACCGCTCGAGCTCTGAGCAGAACTCCGGGTCCAATAAGGACAGGGGCTTCAGCCTCCAGCTACGTGGCCGGCCAGGATCGGGCCCCAGCTAATGGTTACAGTGACTGGCAAGTGGTCAGATAGGGTTCTGGGGAGGATCATTAGTTGTATAACGCTCTTAACCAGTTCGTTGGAGATCACCCATCTGTCAATGCGGGAATAGGAGTCGTGGACTGAGGAGTAAAAAGAGAACACACGGGAGTCCGGGTAAAAGAATCTCCATGCGTCCACCATAGCGAGACGGGGCAGAGATGATAGTGCAGCATAGGCTGCCCTAGAGAGTAGACGGGGCCTGGAACCAGATCTGTCCAGGGCCACGTCGAAAATCGTGTTGAAGTCGCCTCCCCAAAGGATGGGAACCAGGGGGAAGCCTTCAAGGAGGGACGTGACATGTACATAAAAGTCCGGGTCGTCTAGGTTAGGGCCCTAAATGTTCATCAGGACCACCTCCCTGTGTTGAAGCGTGGCATGGAGCAGAACATATCTGCCTTGAGGGTCTATTTGTGAGGAAATAAGAGAAAACTGGAGGCTTTTGTGAATAAGGGTCATGACCCCCCGGCTTTGGGTGGAGAAATCGGTGAAGTATCTATGGGGGTCCCAAGTTTTGGCAAAACGCATACACTGTTCCGCGCGGGCATGTGTCTCTTGCAGAAACAAAATCTTGGACCCATGACGCTCTGTCTTCAGCTGGAGCTGTCTCATTTTTTTGTAATTTCCCAACCCACGTACTTTCCAGCTCATAAAGGTCAAGTCACTCTTGGTCACAGATATGGTGGTGATCGCAGGAGACCGAATGTCAGTACCCAACGGGTCAATTTCACAGATGTGCCGCACCAAGCCCTGAGCACCACCTCACGGCTCGCCTTCGCTGCCAGTGCCAACTTTTTAACAACAAAAACCCTACCATGTCCCACCCCCGCCCACATCCCCCCCCCAAACAGAGGGATGACAATCCCAACCCCCCTCAACCAAAACCAAACCAAAGGCATCAACGCCTGGGGGACTGAGGGCCGGACTAGCCGCCGTAGTCCGGGCCGTGGCAGATCTAATAAGATAAGGTGTGCCCACAGTGGATCTTAACAAATGACTTGGACAGGGTTCTGGCACATGATGATAAGGCACACATTTGTAAGAATGAACACAACAAGCAGATTACGAAGTAGAGGATCAAGTAACCCCGATACAGGAAGGCGGCCTTGCTCGGCCTCTCCCCGTCGGGACAGAAGGATAACTGCAGACTCGTGAGGAGAGGGGAGAGGTCAACCAGGGAAATGTTCGTCGATGAACCTGGAGGCCTCCTCCGGGATCGTGTAAAAAAACACCTGGTTGGCATGCTCTATGCGGAGCTTGGCAGGGTAGAGCATGGCGTATTTGACTGAGTGGTCCCGCAGCCTGCGCTTCACAGCCTGAAAAGTCTTGCGTTCGCGTTGGACAGCTGTGGAGAAGTCCGCATAGAGATGAATCCTGGCACCATCCAGTAGTAGCTCCCCTTTGAGTCTAGCCGCCCTGAGGAGGGCATCCCGGTCACGGAAATTCAGCACTCGGGCTATGATGGGCCGGGGTGGAGCCCCAGGTCTGGGTTTAGCTGTCAGGGCTCTGTGTGCCCGCTCAATAGCGAAGTGTGGGGAGAGCTTGGGAGAATCCAAGAGCGAGACCAACGTGCGCTCGACAAAGTCCTCCATCGGTTCGTGCACTTCGTTCTCGGGAACCCCGATGATGCGGAGGTTGTTACGCCTCGAACAAGATTCCAAGTCCTTGTTCTTCTTCTCTACCTCAAGGACTCGGTTGGAGAGAGCGGTGACCTCGGAGCGCAGGGCTCCCAATGCATCCTCGGCGGAGCCGACCCGCGTCTCGACTTCTGACAAACAGCTGTCAGTCCGCTCATTGTGGGCCTTAATAGAAGATATAGTACCGTTCATGTCATCCAGTTTTGAGTGCAGTGCGGTGAAGCCCTCGCGAATGAAGTCCAACATATTTTGGGATTACGGTACTGCATCGGGTGGAGGTGTGGCTGGGGTCTGCTCGTTGGTCTCCCCAGACGATCTCGACGCAGCCTTAGCAAACATGTTGATAGAGCTCTGTTTCCTCACCCCTCCCTTGGTCATCCTGGCGATGTTGAAAGTCAAGTGGGGAGAGGGGGGAGGCCCAGGCCCTATATCACCCGAGGTAGGGCGCAGAGTATGGTGCTAGACAGGGAGTGATGCAGGTGAAGCCGTGGCCGAGAATCCGTGTAGATGTGAAGTTTGTGGGGCAGCTAACACACAGGGATTTTCCTCAACTCCACATCACCTCAAGAGGCGGGTATGTGTCCTTTCCGTTACCAGAGAGGTACTGTAACACACAAAACAGATTAAGGAACCAACAAGCCCCACCAGAGCTATTCACCATGCCGCGCCATTAATGCAACAACACAACAACCAGCCCCGGCAAAGCCCACCGGCTCCCCAGATGTGAAGCCATGGTCACCAGCGCAGGCCAAAAGGTCCCAGACAGTCCAGAGAGGCGCGGGGGGAAATGTGAGGAGACCTCGGGGGCAGTATATCCCAGGGTTGGGGGCAATGGCGCCCAGCGAGCAAAATGTGAGCCTGGACCCAGATATGGGTGGTTGAGAGCGATGAATGACGGGGGGTGCCTCCCGGCACAATGCCCAGGCGGCAGAGAAGCCACGGCCCCGTGCAGAAGATCAGGCAGCCGGTGGGTTGAAGGGCCTGGGCGGTGCAGTGTCAGCAAGATCACCGTGGCCCCCCCTGAAGGCCACCCTGGAAGGAGACACCCGCAGCCCGCGGTGGCCAGTGGAGCGGGGGGATGAGAGAGGTTCCGGGGGGACACCAGGACAGATGCGAGTCGGGGGAGGCGCCAGGCCCGGGGCAGCACTGGCGGCTGATGGGCCCAGAGGCCGGGGCCGCCGGCGAATAGTCGTCGGCACCGCGAATGGGAGAGGTGAGGTAATGCCGCTGCCCGGGAAAAGTCCGCGGGGGCCTCCCCCGACCCACGTACCTGGCGGCGTACCTCCCGTTGTCGGCGGCAGCCCCGCCGGGGTCCAGCAGGTGTAGAGAGGGTCCCGGGCAGCTCCGGTGCGCACCAGGCCGCGGGCGCTCGAGCCAGCCAGCAGCGCGCGGGTTGAAGATGTGTCCCAGCCGCCCCCAGCTGCACCTCGAGATTGAGGGGAGGCGGACCGCCACCCGGCAGCCTGCACCCGCCGAGGCGGGGGGGATAACGCCGGCCCCGGGCGAGCCCGTCCGCTCCACCAGAGGGCAAGTTCCTGCGCGGGAGCGCTGCAGCCGAGTGGGGGGATGGTGCGGCGGCGTCTAGGAATCACGTCCTGGGGATCCGATTTCCGACGAAATTCGGTCCGCTGGGTCCTCGGGGTGGCTGCTTCAAAAACGCATGAGCCGGGAACGGCTATCCGGTGTTCAAAGGTGCCGATTCAGGATCTCGAGATCTGCCGGCTCCGGAGCTCGAGACTCAGGCGGCCATCTTGTTCGGCGCTCAACAGCGCCCCCCGCAGGGGCATTTCTAAGCTGCATCCAGGGGAGATTAGTTTGGGGATTTCTGAGCTGCATCCATGGTAGATTAGTGATGGCATTTCTGAGCTGTATCAAGGGAAGAAAAGCATGGGAATTTCTGAGCTGTATCCAGGGGAGATTAGCAGGGGCATTTCTGAGCTGCATCCAGTGGAGATTAGTGGGAGCATTTCTGAGCTGCATCCAAGGGAAGATACGTGGCAGTGTTTCTGAGCTGCGTCCAGGTGAGATATGCGTTTGAATTTCTTAGCTGCATCCAGGGGAGATATGCAGGGGCATTTCTGAGCTGCTTCCAGGGGAGATATGTTTGGGCATTTCTGAGCTGCATCCAGGGGAGATATGCATGGGCATTTCTGAGCTGCATCCAGGGGAGATATTTTTGGGCATTTCTGAGTTGCATCCAGGGAGATATGCAGGGGTGTTTCATAGCTGCATACAGGGCAGATATGCATCAATGTTTCTTAGATGCATCCATAGGAGATATGTGGGGCATTTCTGAGCTGCATCTAGGGGAGATCAGCAGTAGCATTGCTAAGCTGCATCTAGGGGAGATATGCAGGTGCATTTCTGAGCTTCATCCAGGGGAGGTTAGCCTGGGCATTTCTGAGTTGCATCAAGGGGAGATTAGCTTGGGAATTTCTCAGCTGCATCAAGGGGTTTTTAGCGGGGCATTTCTGCACTGAATCCAGGGGAGATAAGCAAGGGCATTTCTGAGCTGCAACAAAGGGAGATTTTTAGGGGCATTTCTAAGCTGCATCCAGTGGAGATTAGTGGGAGCATTTCTGAGCTGCATCCAAGGGAAGATACGTGGCAGCGTTTCTGAGCTGCGTCCAGGTGAGATATGCATTTGAATTTCTTAGCTGCATCCAGGGGAGATATGCAGGGGCATTTCGAGCTGCATCCAGGGGAGATATGTGGGGGCGTTTCTGAGCTGCATCCAGGGGAGATTATAAGAGGGATTTCTGAGCTGCATCCAGGAGAGATATGCAGGTGCATTTCCGAGCTGCATCCAGGGGAGATATGTGGGGGCGTTTCTGAGCTGCATCCAGGGGAGATTATAAGAGGGATTTCTGAGCTGCATCCAGGGGAGATATGCAGGTGCATTTCTGAGTTTCATCCAGGGGAGATATGTGGGGGCGTTTCTGAGCTGCTTTCAGGGGGATGTGCTGGGGCATTTCTGAGCTGCATCCAGGGGAGATATGTGGGGGCATTTCTGAGCTTCATCCAGGGGAGATATGTTTGGGCATTTCTGAGCTGCATCCAGGGGAGATATGCATGGGCATTTCTGAGCTGCATCCAAGGGAGATTTGCGTGGGGATTTCTGAGCTGCTTCCAGTGAAGATTAGCAGGAGCATTTCTGACCTGCATCCAGGGGCGATTAGTGGGGGCATTTCTGAGCTGCATCAAGGGGAGATATGCGTGGGCATTTCTGAGCTTCATCCAGGGGAGATATGCGGGGCATTTCTAAGATGCATCCAGGTGATGTTAGCAGGGTTATTTCTAAGGTGCATCCAGGGGAGAAATGCATAGGCATTTCTAAGTTGCATCCAGGGAGATATGCAGGGGTGTTTCATAACTGCATACAGGGCAGACATGCATGGATGTTTCTTAGCTGCATCCAGGGGAGATATGCAGGGGAATTTCTGAGATGCATCCAGGGGAGATTTGTGGGGGCATTTCTGAGCTGCATCCATGCGAGATATGCATGGGCATTTCCAAGCCTCATCCAGGGGAGAAATGCATAGGCATTTCTGAGTTGCATCCAGGGAGATATGCAGGGTGTTTCATAGCTGCATAAAGGGCAGATATGCATGGATGTTTCTTAGCTGCATCCAGGGGAGATATGCAGGGGCATTTCTAAACTGCATCCAGGGAAGATTAGCGGGGCATTTCTGAGCTGCTTCCAGGGGAGATTAGCATGGGTATTTCTGAGCTGCATCCAGGGGAGATACACAGGTGCATTTCTGAGCTACATCCAGGAAAGATACGAGGCAATGTTTCTGAGCTGCGTCCGGGTGAGATATGCGTTTGAATTTCTTAGCTGCATCCAGGGGAGATTTGCGGGGGCATTTCTGAGCTGCATCCAGATTAGATATGAAACTGCATTTCTAAACTTCATCCAGGGGAGATATGCAGGAGCATTTCTGAGCTGCATCCAGAGATGTGTGGGGCATTTCTGAGCTGCATCCAGGGGAGATCAACAGTAGCATTGCTGAGTTGCATCTCGGTCGAGATATGCAGGTGCATTTCTGAGCTTCTTCCAGGGGAGATTAGCATGGGAATTTCTCAGATGCATCAAGGGGAGATAAGCCGGGGCATTTCTGAGCTGCATCCAGTGGAGATTAGCGGGAGCATTTCTGAGCTGCATCCAAGGGAAGATACGTGGCAGCGTTTCTGAGCTGCGTCCAGTTGAGATATTCGTTTGAATTTCTTAGCTGCATCCAGCAGGGATATGCAGGGGCATTTCTGAGCTGCATCCGGGGGAGATATGTGGGGGTGTTTCTGAGCTGCATCCAGGGGAGATTAGAAGAGGGCTTTCTAGCTGCATCCAGGGGAGATATATAGCAGGTGCATTTCTGAGTTTCATCCAGGGGAGATATGTGGGGGCATTTCTGAGCTGCTTTCAGGGGAGATATGCTGGGGCATTTCTGAGCTGCATCCAGGGGAGATATGTGGCAGCATTTCTGAGCAGCATCGGGGGAGATATACAGGGGCATATCTGAGATGCATCCAGGGGCGATATGCACGGGAATTTCTGGGCTGTATCAAGGGGAGATATGCGTGGCCATTTCTGAGCTGCATCCAGGGAAGCTAGCAGGGGCTTTTCTGAGCTGCATCCAGGGGATGTTAGCGGGTGCATTTCTGAGCTGCATCCAGTGGAGATTAGTGGGAGCATTTCTGAGCTGCATCCAAGGGAAGATACGTGGCAGCGTTTCTGAGCTGCGTCCAGGTGAGATATGCGTTTGAATTTCTTAGCTGCATCCAGGGGAGATATGCAGGGGCATTTCTGAGCTGCATCCAGGGGAGATATGTTTGGGCATTTCTGAGCTGCATCCAGGGGAGATATGCATGGGCATTTCTGAGCTGCATCCAGGGGAGATATTTTTGGGCATTTCTGAGTTGCATCCAGGGAGATATGCAGGGGTGTTTCATAGCTGCATACAGGGCAGATATGCATCAATGTTTCTTAGATGCATCCATAGGAGATATGTGGGACATTTCTGAGCTGCATCTAGGGGAGATCAGCAGTAGCATTGCTAAGCTGCATCTAGGGGAGATATGCAGGTGCATTTCTGAGCTTCATCCAGGGGAGGTTAGCCTGGGCATTTCTGAGTTGCATCAAGGGGAGATAGCTTGGGAATTTCTCAGCTGCATCAAGGGGTTTTTAGCGGGGCATTTCTGCACTGAATCCAGGGGAGATAAGCAAGGGCATTTCTGAGCTGCAACAAAGGGAGATTTTTAGGGGCATTTCTAAGCTGCATCCAGTGGAGATTAGTGGGAGCATTTCTGAGCTGCATCCAAGGGAAGATACGTGGCAGCGTTTCTGAGCTTCGCCCAGGTGAGATATGCATTTGAATTTCTTAGCTGCATCCAGGGGAGATATGCAGGGGCATTTCGAGCTGCATCCAGGGGAGATATGTGGGGGCGTTTCTGAGCTGCATCCAGGGGAGATTATAAGAGGGATTTCTGAGCTGCATCCAGGGGAGATGTGCAGGTGCATTTCCGATCTGCATCCAGGGGAGATATGTGGGGGCGTTTCTGAGCTGCATCCAGGGGAGATTATAAGAGGGATTTCTGAGCTGCATCCAGGGGAGATATGCAGGTGCATTTCTGAGTTTCATCCAGGGGAGATATGTGGGGGCGTTTCTGAGCTGCTTTCAGGGGGATGTGCTGGGGCATTTCTGAGCTGCATCCAGGGGAGATATGTGGGGGCATTTCTGAGCTGCATCCAGGGGAGATATGTTTGGGCATTTCTGAGCTGCATCCAGGGGAGATTAGCGTGGGGATTTCTGAGCTGCTTCCAGTGAAGATTAGCAGGAGCATTTCTGACCTGCATCCAGGGGTGATTAGTGGGGGCATTTCTGAGCTGTATCAAGGGGAGATATGCGTGGGCATTTCTGAGCTTCATCCAGGGGAGATATGCGGGGCATTTCTAAGCTGCATCCAGGTGATGTTAGCAGGGTTATTTCTGAGGTGCATCCAGGGGAGAAATGCATAGGCATTTCTAAGTTGCATCCAGGGAGATATGCAGGGGTGTTTCATAACTGCATACAGGGCAGACATGCATGGATGTTTCTTAGCTGCATCCAGGGGAGATGTGCAGGGGAATTTCTGAGCTGCATCCAGGGGAGATTTGTGGGGGCATTTCTGAGCTGCATCCATGCGAGATATGCATGGGCATTTCCAAGCCTCATCCAGGGGAGAAATGCATAGGCATTTCTGAGTTGCATCCAGGGAGATATGCAGGGGTGTTTCATAGCTGCATACAGGGCAGATATGCATGGATGTTTCTTAGCTGCATCCAGGGGAGATATGCAGGGGCATTTCTAAACTGCATCCAGGGAAGATTAGCGGGGCATTTCTGAGCTGCTTCCAGGGGAGATTAGCATGGGTATTTCTGAGCTGCATCCAGGGGAGATACACAGGTGCATTTCTGAGCTTCATCCAGGAAAGATATGAGGCAATGTTTCTGAGCTGCGTCCGGGTGAAATATGCATTTGAATTTCTTAGCTGCATCCAGGGGAGATTTGCGGGGTCATTTCTGAGCTGCATCCAGATTAGATATGAAACTGCATTTCTAAACTTCATCCAGGGGAGATATGCAGGAGCATTTCTGAGCTGCATCCAGAGATGTGTGGGGCATTTCTGAGCTGCATCCAGGGAGATCAACAGTAGCATTGCTGAGTTGCATCTCGGTCGAGATATGCAGGTGTATTTCTGAGCTTCTTCCAGGGGAGATTAGCATGGGAATTTCTCAGATGCATCAAGGGGAGATAAGCCGGGGCATTTCTGAGCTGCATCCAGTGGAGATTAGCGGGAGCATTTCTGAGCTGCATCCAAGGGAAGATACGTGGCAGCGTTTCTGAGCTGCGTCCAGTTGAGATATTCATTTGAATTTCTTAGCTGCATCCAGCAGGGATATGCAGGGGCATTTCTGAGCTGCATCCAGGAGATATGTGGGGGCGTTTCTGAGCTGCATCCAGGGGAGATTAGAAGAGGGCTTTCTGAGCTGCATCCAGGGGAGATATATAGCAGGTGCATTTCTGAGTTTCATCCAGGGGAGATATGTGGGGGCATTTCTGAGCTGCTTTCAGGGGAGATATGCTGGGGCATTTCTGAGCTGCATCCAGGGGAGATATGTGGCAGCATTTCTGAGCAGCATCGGGGGAGATATACAGGGGCATATCTGAGATGCATCCAGGGGTGATATGCACGGGAATTTCTGGGCTGTATCAAGGGGAGATATGCGTGGCCATTTCTGAGCTGCATCCAGGGAAGCTAGCAGGGGCTTTTCTGAGCTGCATCCAGGGGATGTTAGCGGGTGCATTTCTGAGCTGCATCCAGGGGTGATATGCAGGGGCATTACTGAGCTGCATCCAGGGGAGATATAAGGGGACATTTCTGATCTGCATCCAGGGGAGATATGCAAGGGCATTTCTGAGCTGCATGTATGGAAGATTAGCGTGGGGATTTCTGAGCTGCATCCAGGGCAGTTTAGCATGGGCATTTCTGAGCTTCATCCAGGGGAGATATGCAGGGGCATTTCTGAGCTGCATCCAAGACAGATTAGCAGGGGCATTTCTGAGCTGCTTCGAGTGGAGATTAGCAGGGGCATTTCTGAGCTGCATCCAGGGGATATATGCAGGCGCTTTTCTGAGCAACATCCAGGCGAGATAAGCTGGGGCATT
This sequence comes from Ambystoma mexicanum, assembly GCF_040938575.1. NCBI lineage: Eukaryota > Metazoa > Chordata > Amphibia > Caudata > Ambystomatidae > Ambystoma > Ambystoma mexicanum. Next base: position 1,472,122,130 of record NC_090924.1, on the reverse strand, counting down.
TCTGAGCTGCATCCAGGGGAGATATGCAGGCGCTTTTCTGAGCAACATCCAGGCGAGATAAGCGGGGGCGTTTCTGAGTTGCATCCAGGGGAGTATAGCAGGGGCATTTCTGATCTGCATCCATGGGAGATATGCGAGGGCATTTCTGAGCTGCATGTATGGGAGATAAGCAGGGGCATTTCTGAGCTGCATCTAAGACAGATTAGCAGGTACATTTCCGAGCTACATCAATAGCAGGGGAATTTCTGAGCTGCATCCAGGGTAGACATGTGGGGAGATATGTGGGGCATTTCTGAGCTGCATCCAGGGAAAACATGTGTGGGCAGTTCTGAGCTCCATCCAGAGGAGATTAGCGGGGGCATTTCTGATCTGCATCCAGGGGAGATATGCAGGCGCTTTTCTGAGCAACATCCAGGCGAGATAAGCGGGGGTGTTTCTGAGTTGCATCCAGGGGAGTATAGCAGGGGCATTTCTGAGCTGCATCCAGGGGAGATATGTGTGAGCATTTCTGAGCTCCATAAAGGGGAGAATAGCAGGGGCATTTCTGAGCTGCATCCAGGGGAGATATGCATGGGAATTTCTGAGCTGCATCCAGAGAAGATATGCGTGGATATTTCTGAGCTGCATCCAGGGGAGATTAGCAAGGGCATTTCTGAGGTACATAGAGGGGAGATTAGCGGGACCATTTCTGAACTGCATCAAGGCAAGATAAGCGAGGGCATTTCTGAGCTGCATCCAAGGGAGATTTCCAGGGGCATTTCTGAGCTTCATCCAGAGGAGATAAGTGGGGGCATTTCTGAGCTGCATCCAGGGAAGATATGCAGGGGCATTTCTAAGCTGCATCCAGGGGAGATTAGTTTGGGGATTTGTGAGCTGCATCCATGGTAGATTAGTGATGGCATTTCTGAGCTGTATCAAGGGAAGATAAGCATGGGCATTTCTGAGCTGTATCCAGGGGAGATTAGCAGGGGCATTTCTGAGCTGCATCCAGTGGAGATTAGTGGGAGCATTTCTGAGCTGCATCCAAGGGAAGATACGTGGCAGCGTTTATGAGCTGTGTCCAGGTGAGATATGCGTTTGAATTTCTTAGCTGCATCCAGGGGAGATATGCAGGGGCATTTCTGAGCTGCATCCAGGGGAGATATTTTTGGGCATTGTTGAGCTGCATCCAGGGGAGATATGCCTGGGCATTTCTGAGCTGCATCCAAGGGAGGTTAGCGTGAGGATTTCTGAGCTGCTTCCAGTGAAGATTAGCCGGAGCATTTCTGACCTGCATCCAGGGGAGATATGCAGGGGCATTTCTGAACTGCATCCAGGGGAGATATTTTTTGGCATTTCTGAGCTGCATCCAGGGGAGATATGCCTGGGCATTTCTGAGCTGCATCCAGGGGAGATATGCCTGGGCATTTCTGAGCTGCATCCAAGGGAGATTAGCGTGAGAATTTCTGAGCTGCTTCCAGTGAAGATTAGCGGGAGCATTTCTGACCTGCATCCAGGGGCGTTTAGTGGGGGCATATCTGAGCTGTAGCAAGGGGAGATATGCGTGGGCATTTCAGAGCTTCATCCAGAGGAGATATGCGGGAGCGTTTCTAGCTGCATCCAGGTGATGTTAGCAGGGTTATTTCTGAGGTGCATCCACGGGAGAAATGCAGGGGTGTTTCATAGCTGCATACAGGGCAGATATGCATCAATGTTTCTTAGCTGCATCCAGAGGATATATGTGGGGCATTTCTGAGCTGCATCTAGGGGAGATCAGCAGTAGCATTGCTAAGCTGCATCTAGGGGAGATATGCAGGTGCATTTCTGAGCTTCATCCAGGGGAGGTTAGCGTGGGCATTTCTGAGTTGCATCAAGGGGAGATTAGCGTGGGAATTTCTCAGCTGCATCAAGGGGATTTTAGCGGAGCATTTCTGCACTGAATCCAGGGGAGATAAGCAAGGGCATTTCTGAGCTGCAACAAGGGGAGATTTTCAGGGGCATTTCTAAGCTGCATCCAGAGAAGATTAGTGGGAGCATTTCTGAGCTGCATCCAAGGGAAGATACGTGGCAGCGTTTCTGAGCTGCGTCCAGGTGAGATATGCATTTGAATTTCTTAGCTGCATCCAGGGGAGATATGCAGGGGCATTTCCGAGATGCATCCAGAGGAGATATGTGGGGGCGTTTCTGAGCTGCATCCAGGGGAGATTATAAGAGGGATTTCTGAGCTGCATCCAGGGGAGATATGCAGGTGCATTTCTGAGTTTCATCCAGGGGAGATATGTGGGGGCGTTTCTGAGCTGCTTTCAGGGAGATATGCTGGGGCATTTCTGAGCTCCATCCAGGGGAGATATGTGGGGGCATTTCTGAGCTGCATCCAGGGAAGATATGCAGGGACATTTCTGAGCTGCATCCAGGGGAGATTAGTTTGGGGATTTCTGATCTGCATCCATGGGCGATTAGTGATGTCATTTCTGAGCTGTATCCAGGGGAGATAAGCAGGGACATTTCTGAGCTGTATCCAGGGGAGATTAGCAGGGACATTTCTGAGCTGCATCAAGGGGAGATTTTCAGGGGCATTTCTGAGCTGCATCCAGTGGAGATTAGTGGGTGCATTTCTGAGCTTCATCCACGGGAAGATACGTGGCATCGTTTATGAGCTGTGTCCAGGTGAGATATGCGTTTGAATTTCTTAACTGCATCCAGGGGAGATATGCAGGGGCATTTCTGAGCTGCATCCAGGGGAGATATGTTTGGGCATTTCTGAGCTGCATCCAGGGGAGATATGCCTGGAAATTTCTGAGCTGCATCCAAGGGAGATTAGCGTGGGGATTTCTGAGCTGCTTCCAGTGAAGATTAGCGGGAGCATTTCTGACCTGCATCCAGGGGCGTTTAGTGGGGGCATTTCTGAGCTGTATCAAGGGGAGATATGCATTGGTATTTCTGAGCTTCATCCAGGGGAGATATGCAGGGGCGTTTCTAAGCTGCATCCAGGTGATGTTAGCAGGGTTATTTCTGAGGTACATCCAGGGGAGAAATGCCTACGCATTTCTGAGTTGCTTCCAGGGAGATATGCAGGGGTGTTTCATAGCTGCACATAGGGCAGATATGCATGGATGTTTCTTAGCTGCATCCAGGGGAGATATGCAGGGGAATTTCTGAGCTGCACCCAGGGGAGATTTGCGGGGGCATTTCTGAGCTGCATCCAGGTGAGATATGCATGGGCATTTCTAAGCTTCATCCAGGGGAGATATGTGGGGGCATGTCTAAGCAGCATCCAGGTGATGTTAGCAGGGTTATTTCTGAGGTGCATCCAGGGGAGAACTGCAGGGGTGTTTCATAGCTGTATACAGGGCAGATATGCATGGATGTTTCTTAGCTGCATCCAGGGGAGATATGCAGGGGAATTTCTGAGCTGCATCCAGTGGAGATTTGAGGGGGCATTTCTGAGCTGCATCCAGGTGAGATATGGATGGGCATTTCTAAGCTTCATCCAGGGAAGATATGCAAGGGCATTTCTGAACTGCATCCAAGGGAGATTATAGGGGGTATTTCTATTCTGCTTCCAGGGGAGATTAGCATGGGTATTTCTGAGCTGCATCCAGGGGAGATACACAGGTGCATTTCTGAGCTTCATCCAGGAAAGATACGTGGCAACATTTCTGAGCTGCGTCCGGGTGAGATATGCGTTTGAATTTCTTAGCTGCATCCAGGGGAGATATGCAGGGGCATTTCTGAGCTGCATCCAGGGGAGATATGTTTGGGCATTTCTGAGCTGCATCCAGGGCAGATATGCGTGGGCATTTCTGAGCTGCATCCAAGGGAGATTAGCGTGGGGATTTCTGAGCTGCTCCCAGTGAAGATTAGCGGGAGCATTTCTAACCTGCACCCAGGGGCGATTAGTGGGGGCATTTCTGAGCTGTTTCAAGGGTAGATATGCATGGGCATTTCTGAGCTGCATCTAGGGGAGACATGCAGGTGGATTTCTGAGCTTCATCCAGGGGAGATTAGCATGGGCATTTCTGAGCTGTATCCAGGGTAGATTAGCAGGGGCATTTCTGACCTGCATCAAGGGGGAGATTTTCAGGGGCATTTCTGAGCTGCATCCAGTGGAGATTAGCGGGAGCATTTCTGAGCTTTATCCAAGGGAGGGAAGATACGTGGCAGCGTTTCTGAGCTGCGTCCAGGTGAGATATGCGTTTGAATTTCTTAGCTGCATCCAGAGGAGATAAGCGGGGGCAATTCTGAGCTGCACCCATGGGCGATTAGTGATGGCATTTCTGAGCTGTATCAAGGGGAGATATGCATGGGCATTTCTGAGCTGTATCCAGGGGAGATTAGCAGGGGCATTTCTGACCTGCATCAAGGGGGAGATTTTCAGGGGCATTTTTGAGCTGCATCCAGTGGAGATTAGCGGGAGCATTTCTGAGCTGCATCCAAGGGAAGATACGTGGCAGCGTTTCTGAGCTGCATCTAGGTGAGATATGCATGGGCATTTCTAAGCTTCATCCAGGGGAGATATGTGGGGGCATGTCTAAGCAGCATCCAGGTGATGTTAGCAGGGTTATTTCTGAGGTGCATCCAGGGGAGAACTGCAGGGGTGTTTCATAGCTGCATACAGGGCAGATATGCATGGATGTTTCTTAGCTGCATCCAGGGGAGATATGCAGGGGAATTTCTGAGCTGCATCCAGGGGAGATTTGAGGGGGCATTTCTGAGCTGCATCCAGGTGAGATATGGATGGGCATTTCTAAGCTTCATCCAGGGAAGATATGCAAGGGCATTTCTGAACTGCATCCAAGGGAGATTATAGGGGGTATTTCTATTCTGCATCCAGGGGAGATTAGCAGGGCATTTCTGAGCTGCTTCCAGGGGAGATTAGCATGGGTATTTCTGAGCTGCATCCAGGGGAGATACACAGGTGCATTTCTGAGCTTCATCCAGGAAAGATATGTGGCAACATTTCTGAGCTGCGTCCGGGTGAGATGTGCGTTTGAATTTCTTAGCTGCATCCAGGGGAGATATGCAGGGGCATTTCTGAGCTGCATCCAGGGGAGATATGTTTGGGCATTTCTGAGCTGCATCCGGGCAGATATGCGTGGGCATTTCTGAGCTGCATCCAAGGGAGATTAGCGTGGGGATTTCTGAGCTGCTCCCAGTGAAGAATAGCGGGAGCATTTCTAACCTGCACCCAGGGGCGATTAGTGGGGGCATTTCTGAGCTGTTTCAAGGGTAGATATGCATGGGCATTTCTGAGCTGCATCTAGGGGAGACATGCAGGTGGATTTCTGAGCTTCATCCAGGGGAGATTAGCATGGGCATTTCTGAGCTGTATCCAGGGTAGATTAGCAGGGGCATTTCTGACCTGCATCAAGGGGGAGATTTTCAGGGGCATTTCTGAGCTGCATCCAGTGGAGATTAGCGGGAGCATTTCTGAGCTTCATCCAAGGGAGGGAAGATACGTGGCAGCGTTTCTGAGCTGCGTCCAGGTGAGATATGCGTTTGAATTTCTTAGCTGCATCCAGGGGAGATAAGTGGGGGCATTTCTGAGCTGCACCCATGAGCGATTAGTGATGGCATTTCTGAGCTGTATCAAGGGGAGATATGCATGGGCATTTCTGAGCTGTATCCAGGGGAGATTAGCAGGGGCATTTCTGACCTGCATCAAGGGGGAGATTTTCAGGGGCATTTCTGAGCTGCATCCAGTGGAGATTAGCGGGAGCATTTCTGAGCTGCATCCAAGGGAAGATACGTGGCAGCGTTTCTGAGCTGCGTCCAGGTGAGATATGCGTTTGAATTTCTTAGCTGCATCCATGGGAGATATGCAGGGGGATTTCTGAGCTGCGTCCAGGTGAGATATGCGTTTGAATTTCTTAGCTGCATCCAGGGGAGATATGTTTGGGCATTTCTGAGCTGCATCCAGGAGAGATATGCATGGGCATTTCTGAGCTGCATCCAAGGGAGATTAGCGTGGGGATTTCTGAGCTGCTTCCAGTGAAGATTAGCGGGAGCATTTCTGACCTGCATCCAGGGGCGATTAGTGGGGGCATTTCTGAGCTGTATCAAGGGGAGATATGCGTGGGCATTTCTGAGCTTCATCCAGGGGAGATATGCGGGGCATTTCTAAGCTGCATCCAGGTGATGTTAGCAGGGTTATTTCTGAGGTGCATCCAGGGGAGAAATGCGTAGGCATTTCTGAGTTGCATCCAGGGAGATATGCAGGGGGGTTTCATAGCTGCATTCAGGGCGATATGCATGGATGTTTCTTAGCTGCATCCAGGGGAGATATGCAGGGGAATTTCTGAGCTGCATCCAGGGGAGATTTGCGGGGGCATTTCTGAGCTGCATCCAGGTGAGATATGCATGGGCATTTCTAAGCTTCATCCAGGGGAGATGTACAGGGGCGTTTCTAAGCTGCATCCAGGGATGTGACCTAGCAGTTCGGGCTGGACTTCCCCTTTTGTGGTGGGGCCAAGCCTGATTTGCATATGGTCTTTCCCCTTCTGTAATGGCTTGGCAAGCGAAAAACAATGGTCTGGAGGGTTGCCCCGAGCAATGCTAGTGGTTAAGATTCAGTCTAAACCTTCCAGCCATCACCTCTTTGTTTTTGCTTTGTCAGCCCGAGTGGGACGGGTATGCCCAGATGTGGGTCACGTGCCTGATGGGCCTAGAGACCCAAGCTACTCCTCACTGATGAGCCCCAACAAGGGTGAAACATGTTTGGGGATGCTTGTGGTCTCGTGCAGAAGGAATGTGACCTAGCAGTTCGGGCTGGACTTCCCCTTTTGGGGTGGGGCCAAGCCTGATTTGCATTTGGTCTTTCCCCTTCTGTAATGGCTTGGCAGGTGAAGAACGATGGTCTGGAGGGTTGCCCCGAGCAATGCCAGTGGTTAAGATTCAGTCTAAACCTTCCAGTCATCACCTCTTTGTTTTTGCTTCCAGGTGATGTTAGCAGGGTTATTTCTGAGGTGCATCCAGGGGAGAAATGCGTAGGCATTTACGAGTTGCATCCAGGGAGATATGCAGGGGTGTTTCATAGCTGCATACAGGGCAGATATGCATGGATGTTTCTTAGCTGCATCCAGGGGAGATATGCAGGGGAATTTCTGAGCTGCATCCAGGGAAATTGCGGGGGCATTTCTGAGCTGCATCCAGGTGAGATATGCATGGGCATTTCTAAGCTTCATCCAGTGGAGATATGCGGGGGCATTTCTGAATTGCATCCAAGGGAGATTAGAAGGGGTATTTCTAAACTGCATCCAGGGGAGATTAGTGGGGCATACGTGGCAACGTTTCTGAGCTGCGTCCGGGTGAGATATGCGTTTGAATTTCTTAGCTGCATCCAGGGGAGATACGCAGGGGCATTTCTAAGCTTCATCCAGGGGAGATATGCGGGGGCATTTCTGAGCTGCATCCAGAGGAGATATGTAGGGCATTTCTGAGCTGCATCCAGGGGAGATCAGCAGTAGTGTTTCTTATCTGCATCTAGGGGAGATATGCAGGTGCATTCCTGAGCTTCATCCAGGGGAGATTAGCGTGGGCATTTCTGAGTTGCATCAAGGGGAGATAAGCATGGGAATTTCTCAGCTGCATCAAGGGGATTTTAGCGGGGCATTTTTGCACTGCATCCAGGGGAGATAAGCAGGGGCATTTCTGAGCTGCATCCAGGGGAGATACGCATGTGCATTTCTGAGCTTCATCCAGGAAAGATACGTGGCAACGTTTCTGAGCTGCATCCGGGTGAGATATTCGTTTGAATTTCTTAGCTCCATCCAGAGGAGATATGTGGGGCATTTCTGAGCTGCATCCAGGGGAGATCAGCAGTAGTGTTTCTGAGCTGCATCCAGGGGAGATATGCAGGTGCATTTCTGAGCTTCATCCAGGGGAGATTAGCGTGGGCATTTCTGAGTTGCATCAAGGGGAGATTAGCGTAGGAATTTCTCAGCTGCATCAAGGGGATTTTAGCGGGGCATTTCTGCGCTGTATCCAGGGGAGATAAGCAGGGGGTTGGTCAGTGATAATATCGAAAATAAAATGTCGAAAGACAAAAATGTTGAAAAAAAAATGTCGAAAAAAAAAATGTCGAATTATTTTTTTTTTCTATATTTTTTTTGGCTCTAGTATATATATATATAAAAATTGGTAAAAACAAAAAAAACAAAAAAAGGGGGGTTGGCGGGTACCCCCCCATTTTCAAACAAAAAGCGTCATTAAAAAAAATCGACATTTTTTTTGGAGATTTTTTTTTCGACATTTTGACTTTCGAGATTTTGCCATTCGAGATTATCACTATGAACCAAGCAGGGGCATTTCTGAGCTGCATCAACTGCATCAAAGGGAGATTTTCAGGGGCATTTCTGAGCTGCATCCATGGAGATTAGCGGGAGCGTTTCTGAGCTGCATCCAAGAGAAGATACGTGACAGCGTATCTGAGCTGCATCTAAGTGAGATATGCGTTTGAATTTCTTGGCTGCATCCAGGGGAGATATGCACGGGCATTTCTGAGCTGCATCCAGGGGATATATGGTTGGGCATTTCTGAGCTGCATCCAGGGGAGATTTGCGTGCGCATTTCTGAGCTGCATCCAGGGAGATTAGCTTGAGGATTTCTGAGCTACTTCCATTAAAGATTAGCGGGTGCATTTCTGACCTGCATCCAGGGGCGATTAGTGGGGGCATTTCTGAGCTGTATCAAGGGGATATATGTGTGGGAATTTCTAAGCTTCATCCAGGGGAGATATGCGGGAGCGTTTCAAAGCTGCATCCAGGTGATGTTAGCAGGGTTATTTATGAGGTGCATCCAGGGAGAAATGCGTAGACATTTCTGGGTTGCATCCAGGGAGATACGCAGGGGTGTTTCATAACTGCATACAGGGCAGATATGTATGAATGTTTCTTAGCTGCATCCAGGGAAGTTATGCAGGGGAATTTCTGAGCTGCATCCAGGGGAGATTTGCGGGGGCATTTTTGAGCTGCATCTAGGTGAGATATGCATGGGCATTTCTAAGCTTCATCCAGGGGAGATATGTGGGGGCATTTCTGAACTGCATCCAAGGGAGATTAGCAGGGGGTATTTGTAAACTGCATCCAGGGGAGATTAGCATGGGTATTTCTGAGCTGCATTCAGGGGAGATACGCAGGTGCATTTCTGAGCTGCATCCAGTGAAGAAACGTGGACAGCGTTTCTGAGCTGTGTCCCGGTGAGATATGCATTTGAATTTCTTAGCGGCATCCAGGGGAGATATGCAGGGCCATATCTGAGCTGCATCCAGGGGAGATATGTTTGGGCATTTCTGAGCTGCATCCAGGGGAGATATGTATAGGCATTTCTGAGCTGCATCCAAGGGAGATTAGCGTGGGTAGTTCTGAGCTGCTTCCAGTGAAGATTAGCGGGAGCATTTCTGACCTGCATCCAGGGGCGATTAGTGGGGGCATTTCTGAGCTGTATCAAGGGGAGATATGCGTGGGCATTTCTGAGCTTCATCCAGGGGAGATTTGCGGGGGCGTTTCTAAGCTGCATCCAAGCGATGTTAGCAGGGTCATTTCTGAGGTGCATCCAGGGGAGAAATGCATAGGCATTTCTGAGTTGCATCCAGGGAGATATGCAGGGGTGTTTCATAGCTGCATACAGGGCAGATATGCATGGGTGTTTCTTAGCTGCATCCAGGGGAGATATGCAGGGGAATTTCTGAGCTGCATCCAGGGGAATTTGCGGGGGCATTTCTGAGCTTCATCCAGGGGAGATTAGCAGGGGCATTTCTGAGCTGCATCCAGGGGAGATATGCAGGGGCATTTCTGAGATGCATCCAGGGTAGATATGCAGGGGCATTTGTGAGTTGCATTCAGGGGAGATAGTGCAGCATTTCTGAGCTGCATCAACGGGAGATATGCATGGGCATTTCTGAGCTGCATCGAGGAGAGATATGCATGGGTATTTATGAGCTGAATCCAAGACAGATTAGCAGAGACATTTCCGAGCTGCATCCAGGGAAGATATGCAGGGGAATTATTGAGGTGAATCCAGGGGAGATTAGAGGGGACGTCTCTGAGCTGCATCCAGGGGAGATTAGCGGGTGCATTTCTGAGCTGCTTCCAGGGCAAATTAGCATGGGCATTTCTGAGCTGCATCAAGGGGAGACTAGAGGAGGCATTTCTGAGCTGCATCCAGGGGAGATTAGAAAAGGGATGTCTAAGCTGCATCCAGGGGAGATATGCATGTGCATTTCTGAGTTTCATCCAAAGGAGATATGTGGGGGCGGTTCTGAGCTGCTTAGAGGGGAGATATGCGTGGGCATTTCTTTGAGGCATCCAGGGGAGATATGCTGGGGTATTTCTGAGCTGCATCCAGGGGAGATTAGCAGGGGCATTGCTGAGCTGCGTCCAGGGAGATTTGCTGGTGCATTTCTGAGCTTCATCCAGGGGAGGTTAGCTTGGACATTTCTGAGCTGCATCAAGGGGTGATTAGCGTGGACATTTCTGGGCTACATAAAGGGGAGAATAGCTGGGCCATTTCTGAGCTGCATCCATTGGAAAAATGCATTGGCATTTCTGAGCTGCATCCGGGGGAGATATGCAGGGACATATCCGAGATGCATCCAGGTAGATATGCAGGGGCATTTCTGAGTTGCATTCTGGGGGTATTAGTGGGGGCATTTTTGAGCTGCATCAATGGGAGATATGTGTGGGCATTTCTGAGCTGCATCCAGGGGAGATATGCGTGGGTATTTCTGAGATGCATAATGGGGCGATATGCAGGGGCATTTCTGAGCTGTATCAAGGGGAGATATGCGTGGGCTTTTCTGAGCTGCATCCAGGGAAGATAAGCAGGGCTTTTCTGAGCTGCATCCAGGGGAGATTAGCGGGTTCATTTCTGAGTTGCATCCAGGGAAGATTAGCAGGGGCATGTCTGAGCTGCATCCATGGAAGATATGCGTGGGCAATTCTGAGCTGCACCCAGGGAAGATATGCAGGGGCATTTCTGAGCTGCATCCAGGGGAGATATGAGGGGGCTTTTCTGATCTGCATCCAGGGGAGATAAGCAGAGGCATTTCTGAGCTGCATCCAGGGCAGTTTAGCAGGGGCATTTCGGAGCTGCATCCAAATGAGATATGCAGGGGCATTTCTGAGCTGCATCCAAATGAGATATGCAGGGGCATTTCTGAGCTGCATCCAAGACATATTACCAGGGGCATTTTGGAGCTGCATCAATAGCAGGGGCAATTCTGAGCTGCATTCTGGGAGATAAGCGGCTGTATTTCCGAGCTGCATCCAGGGTCGATATGTGGGGCATTTCTGAGCTCCATCCAGAGGAGATTAGCAGGGGTATTTCTGAGCTGCTTCGAGTGGAGATTAGCAGGGGCATTTCTGAGCTGCCTGTAGGGGAGTTTAGAGGGGCATTTCTGAGCTGCATCCAGGGGAGATAAGCATGGACATTTTTGAGAAACATCCCGGGGAGATTAGCGGGGGCATTTTTGAGATGCATCCAGGGGAGTTATACAAGAGCATTTCTGACCTGACTCCAGGGGAGATTAGCGGTGGCTTTTCTGAGCTGCATCCATGCGAGATAGGTGGGGGTGTTTCTGAGTTGCATCCACGGGAGGTTAGCGGGGGCATTTCTGAGAAGCATCCAGGGGAGATATGCAGGGGCATTTCTGCGCTGCATCCAGAGGAGATTAGCGGTGGCATTTCTGAGCTGCATCCAGGGGAGATATGCATGGGAATTTTTGAGATGCATCCAGAGAAGATATGCGTGGATATTTCTGAGCTGCATCCAGGGGAGATTAGCCGGGGCATTTCTGAGGTGCATCAAGGGGAGATCCGCAGGGACATTTCTGAGCTGCATCCAGGGAGATAAATGGGGGCATTTCTGAGCTGCATCAAAGGGAGATTAGCGGGACCATTTTTGAACTACATCAAGGGTAGATAAGCGAGGGCATTTCTGAGCTGCATCCAGGGGAGATATCAGGGGCATTTCTGAGCTACATCCAGGGGAGATATGCAGGGGCATTTCTGAGCTGCATCCAGGGGAGATTAGCAGGGGCATTTCTGAGCTGCATCCAGTGAGATTTGCTGGTGCATTTCTGAGCTTCATCCAGGGGAGGTTAGCTTGGACATTTCTGAGCTGCATAAAGGGGAGGATAGCATGGACATTTCCGGTGCTGCATAAAGGGGAGAATAGCTGGGCCATTTATGAACGTCATCCATGGGAAATATGCATTGGCATTTCTGAGCTGCATCCGGGGAGATATGCAGGGGCATATCTGAGATGCATCCAGGGTAGAAATGCAGGGGCATTTCTCAGTTGCATTCAGGGGGTATTAGTTGGGGCATTACTGAGCTGCATCAATGGAAGATATGTGTGGGCATTTCTGAGCTGCATCCAGGGGAGATATGCGTTGGTATTTCTGAGCTGCATAATGAGGCGATATGCATGGGCATTTCTGAGCTGTATCAAGGGGAGATATGCGTGGGTTTTTCTGAGCTGCATCCAGGGAAGATAAGCAGGGGCTTTTCTGAGCTGCATCCAGGGGAGATTAGCGGGTGCATTTCCGAGCTGCATCTATGGAAGATATGTGTGGGCAATTCTGAGCTGCATCCAGGGAAGATATGCAGGGGCATTTCTAATCTGCATCCAGGGAAGATATGCAGGGGCATTTCTTAGCTGCATCCAGGGGAGATATGAGGGGGCATTTCTGAGCTGCATCCAGGGAAGATATGCAGGGGCATTTCTGAGCTGCATCCAGGGGAGATAAGCAGAGGCATTTCTGAGCTGCATCCAGGGCAATTTAGTAGGGGCATTTCTGAGCTGCACCCAGATGAGATATGCAGGGGCATTTCTGAGCTGCATCCAAGACATATTACCAGGGGCATTTCCGAGCTGCATCAATAGCAGGGGCATTTCTGAACTGCATTCAGGGAGATAAGCGGCTGTATTTCCAAGCTGCATCCAGGGTCGATATGTGGGGCATTTCTGAGCACCGTCCAGAGGAGATTAGCGGGGGAATTTCTGAGCTGCTTCGAGTGGAGATTAGCAGGGGCATTTCTGAGCTGCATCCAGGGGAGTTTAGAGGGGGCATTTCTGAGCTGCATCCAGGGGAGATAAGTGGGGGAATTTCTCAGATGCATCCAGGGGAGATATCCAGGGGCATTTCTGAGCTGCATCCAGGGCAGATATGTGTGAGCATTTCTGAGCTCCATCCAGGGGAGATTAGTGGGGGCATTTCTGAGCTGCATCCAGGGGAGATAGGCATGGGAATTTCAGAGCTGCATCCAGAGAAGATATACGTGGATATTTCTGAGCTGCATCCAAGACAGATTAGCAGGGGCATTTCCGAGCTGCATCAATAGCAGGGCCATTTCTGAGCTGCATCCAGGGGAGATATGCAGGGGCATTTCTGAGCTGCATCCAAGACATATTACCAGGGGCATTTCCGAGCTGCATCAATAGCAGGGGCATTTCTGAGCTGCATTCAGCGAGATAAGCAGCTGTATTTCCGAGCTGCATCCAGGGTAGATATGTGGGGCATTTCTGAGCTCCATCCAGGGGAGATTACCGGGGCCATTTCTGAGCTGCTTTGAGTGGAGTTAGGCAGGGGCATTTCTGAGCTGCATCCAGGGGAGATAAGCATGGACATTTCTGAGCTGCATCCAGGGGAGACATGCAGGTGTTTTTCTGAGCTGCATCCACGCGAGATAGGTGGGGGTGTTTCTGAGTTGCATCCAGGGGAGATTAGCGGGGGCATTTCTGAGCTGCTTCGAGTGGAGATTAGCAGGGGCATTTCTGATCTGCATCCAGGGGATATATGCGGGGCATTTCTGAGCTGCATCCAGGGGAGATATGCAGGCGCTTTTCTGAGCAACATCCAGGAGAGATAAGCGGGGGCGTTTCTGAGTTGCATCCAGGAGTGGTTAGCATGGGCATATCTGAGATGCATCCAGGGGAGATATGCAGGGGAATTTCTGAGCTGCATCCAGGGGAGATATGTGTGAGCATTTCTGAGCTCCATAAAGGGGAGATTAGCAGGGGCATTTCTGAGCTGCATCCAGAGGAGATATGCATGGGAATTTCTGAGCTGCATCCAGAGAAGATATGCGTGGATATTTCTGAGCTGCATCCAGGGGAGATTAGCAAGGGCATTTCTGAGGTGCATCGAGGGGAGATTAGCAGGACCATTTCTGAACAGCATCAAGGTAAGATAAGCGGGGGCATTTCTGAGCTGCATCCAGGGGAGATATCCAGGGGCGTTTCTGAGTTGCATCCAGGGGTGGTTAGCATGGGCATTTCTGAGATGCATCCAGGGGAAATATGCAGGGGAATTTCTGAGCTGCATACAGGGGAGATATGTGTTAGCATTTCTGAGCCCCATAAAGCGGAAATTAGCAGGGGCATTTCTGAGCTGCATCTAGAGGAGATATGCATGGGAATTTCTGAGCTGCATCCAGGGGAGATTAGTGGGGGCATTTCTGAGCTGCATCCAGGGGAGATAGGCATGGAATTTCTGAGCTGCATCCAGAGAAGATATACGTGGATATTTCTGAGCTGCATCCAGGGGAGATTAGAAAGGACATTTCTGAGATGCATGGAGGGGAGATTAGCGGGACCATTTCTGAACTGCATCAAGGGAAGATAAGCAGGGGAATTTCTGAGCTGCATCCAGGGTAGACATGTGGGGAGATAACTGGGGCATTTCTGAGTTTCATCCAGGGAAAATATGTGTGGGCATTTCTGAGCTTCATCCAGAGGAGATTAGCAGGGGCATTTCTGATCTGCATCCAGGGGATAGGTGCGGGGCATTTCTGAGCTGCATCCAGGGGAGATATGCAGGGGCATTTCTGAGCTGCATCCAAGACATATTACAGGGGCATTTCCGAGCTGCATCAATAGCAGGGGCATTTCTGAGCTGCATTCAGCAAGATAAGCGGCTGTATTTCCGAGTTGCATCCAGGGTAGATATGTGGGGCATTTCTGAGCTCCATCCAGGGGAGATTACCGGGGCCATTTCTGAGCTGCTTCGAGTGGAGTTTAGCAGGGGCATTTCTGAGCTGCATCCAGGGGAGATAAGCATGGACATTTTTGAGATGCATCCAGGGGAGATTAGCGGGTGCATTTCTGAGCTGCATCCAGGGGAGTTATACAAGAGCATTTCTGAGCTGCATCCAGGGGAGACGTGCAGGTGCTTTTCTGAGCTGCATCCACGCGGGATAGGTGGGGTGTTTCTGAGTTGCATCCAGGGTAGATATGTGGGGCATTTCTGAGCTCCATCAGGGGAGATTACCGGGGCCATTTCTGAGCTGCTTCGAGTGGAGTTTAGCAGGGGCATTTCTGAGCTGCATTCGGGGGAGATAAGCATGGACATTTTTGAGATGCATCCAGGGGAGATTTGCGGGTGCATTTCTGAGCTGCATCCAGGGGAGTTATACAAGAGCATTTCTGAGCTGCATCCAGGGGAGACATGCAGGTGCTTTTCTGAGCTGCATCCACGCGAGATAGGTGGGGGTGTTTCTGAGTTGCATCCAGGGGAGATTAGCGGGGGCATTTCTGAGATGCATCCAGGGGAGATATCCAGGGGCATTTCTGAGCTGCACCCAGGGGAGATATGTGTGAGCATTTTTGAGCTCCATCCAGGGGAGATTAGTGGGGGCATTTCTGAGCTGCATCCAGAGAAGATATACGTGGATATTTCTGAGCTGCATCCAGGGGAGATTAGAAAGGACATTTCTGAGGTGCATGGAGGGGAGATTAGCTGGACCATTTCTGAACTGCATCAAGGGAAGATAAGCGGGGGCATTTCTGAGCTACATCCAGGGGAGATATCCAGGGGCATTTCCGAGCTACATCCAGGGAAAATATGTCTGGGCATTTCTGAGCTTCATCCAGAGAAGATTAGCAGGGGCATTTCTGAGCTGCTTTTCGAGTGGAGATTAGCAGGGGCATTTCTGATCTGCATCCAGGGGATATATGCGGGGCATTTCTGAGCTGCATCCAGGGGAGATATGCAGGCGCTTTTCTGAGCAACA
This sequence comes from Ambystoma mexicanum, assembly GCF_040938575.1. Lineage (NCBI taxonomy): Eukaryota > Metazoa > Chordata > Amphibia > Caudata > Ambystomatidae > Ambystoma > Ambystoma mexicanum. The sequence goes on along the minus strand of NC_090924.1, from coordinate 1,472,106,138 downwards.
TCCAGGCGAGATAAGCGGGGGCATTTCTGACTTTCATCCAGGGGTGGTTAGCAGCGGCATTTCTGACATGCATCCAGGGGAGATATGCAGGGGAATCTCTGAGCTGCATCCAGGGGAGATATGCGTGGATATTTCTGAGCTGCATCCAGGGGAGATTAGCAAGGGCATTTCTGAGGTGCATCGAGGGGAGATTAGTGGGACCATTTCTGAACAGCATCAAGGGAAGATAAGCGGGGGCATTTCTGAGCTGCATCCAGGGGAGATATCCAGGGGCATTTCTGAGCTACATCCAGCAGAGATATGCAGGGGCATTTCTGAGCTGCATCCAGAGGAGATAAGTGGGGGCATTTCTGAGCTGCATCTAGGGAAGATATGCAGGGGCATTTCTAAACTGCATCCAGGCGAGATTAGTTTGGGGATTTCTGAGCTGCATCAATGGGCGATTAGTGATGGCATTTCCGAGCTGTATCAAGGGGAGATATCCATGGGCATTTCTGAGCTGTATCCAGGGGAGATTAGCAGAGGCATTTCTGAGTTGCATCAAGGGGAGATTTTCAGGGGCATTTCTGAGCTGCATCCAGTGGAGATTAGCCGGAGCATTTCTGAGCTGCATCCAAGGGAAGATACGTGGCAGCGTTTCTGAGCTGTGTCCAGGTGAGATATGCATTTGAATTTCTTAGCTGCATCCAGGGGAGATATGCAGGGGCATTTCTGAGCTGGATCCAGGGGAGATATGTTTGGGCATTTCTGAGCTGCATCCAGGGGAGATATGCGTGGGCATTTCTGAGCTGCATCCAAGGGAGATTAGCGTGGTGATTTCTGAGCTGCTTCCGTGAAGATTAGCGGGAGCATTTCTGACCTGCCTCCAGGGGCGATTAGTGGGGGCATTTCTGAGCTGTATCAATGGGAGATATGCATGGGTATTTCTGAGCTTCATCCAGGGGAGATATGCGGGGGCATTTCTAAGCTGCATCCAGGTGATGTTAGCAGGGTTATTTCTGAGGTGAATCCAGGGGAGAAATGCGTAGGCATTTACGAGTTGCATCCAGGGAGATATGCAGGGGTGTTTCATAGCTGCATACAGGGCAGATATGCATGGATGTTTCTTAGCTGCATCCAGGGGAGATATGCAGGGGAATTTCTGAGCTGAATCCATGCAAGATAGGTGGGGGTGTTTCTGAGTTGCATCCAGGGGAGATTAGCGGGGGCATTTCTGAGATGCATCCAGGGGAGATATCCAGGGGCTTTTCTGAGCTGCATCCAGGGTAGATTAGCGGGTACATTTCTGAGCTGCATCCAGGGGAGATTAGCAGGGGCATGTCTGAGCTGCATCCATGGGAAGCATGCAGGTGCTTTTCTGAGCTGCATCCACGCGAGATAGGTGGGGGCATTTCTGAGCTGCATCCAGGGGAGGTTAGCAGGGTCATTTCTGAGATGCCTCCAGGGGAGATATGCAGGGGCATTTCTGAGCTGCATCCAGGGGAGATATGTGTGAGCATTTCTGAGCTCCATCCAGGGGAGATTAGTGGGGGCATTTCTGAGCTGCATCCAGGGGAGATAGGCATGGAATTTCTGAGCTGCATCCAGAGAAGATATGCGTGGATATTTCTGAGCTCCATCCAGGGGAGATTAGCAAGGGCATTTCTGAGGTGCATCGAGGGGAGATATGCGTAATAAATGTGAATGTTTGCTGATGTTTGCCAGAGCGCTCTCAGAGTTTGCAGAGCTCTCTGCTTGCAATATATTGTTTTAGATAAACATATACTTTTTGACTTCACCCGCCCTTGGTCTTGGTCGCATTCCCATTTGGGGTGTGTCCATCATTGTCTCTCACAGGGGAGTTTTAAATGCCTTTTTGGGGGATGCTCACTTTCAACATTGAAGACCCAAGTACATCTCAAAATCAAGAGGTAGAGTTGAGCACTCAACTCGTACTCTCAATGCGAGTGGAGTTTAGAGTGGGATTCATGTCATTGATGACACAAGTATTTCTCAGAATCAAGAGCTAGAGTTCAGCACTCAACTCTTATTGTCAATGCGAGTGGAGTTTATGCCATTCATGTACCTAGTACATCTCAGAAGCAAACGGAAGAGTTGGTCACTTAACTCTTACTGTCAGTGTGAGTTAAGTATAGAGTGAGTGCTATGCCATTTATGCACCAAGTACAACTCAGAATCAAGAGGTAGAATTGAGTACTCAACTCGTACTGTCAATGCAAGTGTAGTTTTAAGTGGGCATTATGCCATTGATGACCCAGACACATCTCAGAATCATGAGGTATAGTTGAGAACTCAACTCTTACTGTCAATGCAAGTGGAGTTTAGAGTGGGTGTGCCATTGATGACAAAAGCACATTTCAGAAGCAAGAGGTAGTTTTGAGCACTCAACTCGTACTGTCAATACGAGTGGAGCTTATAGTGGGCATTATGGAAGTGATGCCGCAAGTATATCTCAGAATCAAGAGGTAGAATTGAGCACTCAACTCCTACTGTCAATGCAAATGGAGTTTAGGGTGGGAGTTATGCCATGGATGACCCAAGTACATCTCAGAATCAAGAGGTAGAGTTGAGCCCCAACTCTTACTGTCAATGCGAGTGCAATTTAGAATGGGAAATACACCATTGATGACCCAAGTAGATCTCAGAATTATGAGGTAGATTGGAGCACTCAACTCTTACTGTCAATGAAGTGAAATTTAGAGTGAGTTTTATGTTTTATGCCACTGATGACCCAAGTACATCTCAGAATCAAGAAGTAGAATTGAGTACTTAACCAGTACTGTCAATGCGAGTGGAGTGTAGAATTGGTGTTATGCCATTGATGTCCAAAGTCGATCTCAGAATCAAGAGTTAGAATTGAGTACTTAGCTCGTAGTGCCAATGCAAATGGATTTTAGAGTGGCATTATGCCATTGATGACCCAATTAGATCTCAGAAACAAGATGTAGAGTTGAGCACTCAACTCTTACTGTCAATGCGAGTGGAATTTAGTGTTGGCATTATGCCATTGATGAGCCAGGTACATCTCAGAATTAAGAGCTAGAATTGAGTAATCAACTCGTACTATCAACACAAGTGGAGTTTATAGTGGGTGTTGTGCAATTGATGATCCAAGTAGATCTCAGAATCAAGAGGTAGAGTTTAGCATTCAACTCTTACTGTCAATATGAGTGGAGTTTAAAGTGGGCTTTCTGCTAATGATTGTTAGGGGGAATTCTCCAGAATAGCAAATTTCCCTTACCTACTGAATGCCTCAGCAGCGTTGCTGGATTTCTAGGATTTATTTTTTCACCTGGTAGGAGTGTGAGCCTTTTTTCCCAGGTTTACATGTGTTTTTGCTGTGTGTTATACATTTTGTGCTCATGGACTATGGAGTCTCACCAACTCCATAGGCATCATCTTTTTACTGTGTGTCCCACAGCACGTCTAGTGCAGTGACACAGGGTTGTCTTTTTAGACTTCCCCCTATTAAACTCCATTTTCTGGGATTGACAACTGTCTCCCAGAACATGTAAAGTTGCCATTGACTTTACTATTTTTTTTTTTTAATTTACAGACCCAGTACAAACTATCTTCCATAGATTACTGCAAGGGTTAATAGTTATCCCTTTTTGTCTGTTTCTCATGGAACATTAATTTGATCCCCTTTCTCTAAGATTTCTGTATGCTATGAAAACAGCCTCAGTTCTGTTAGAGGCTATAGTGGTAGCCTCAAACTTTAATCCGCTGGACCCCTTTTCATTTTATTTGGTTCTGGTTGGGTTTATTCGCTATTTCTTTTTGTAAAGGTCTTTCTTGTGTTTTACTCTGCGTTGCAAACCAGGTCTGGTTCCTTCTTTCCCCATCCTTTGGCAGGCTTCTGCACAGAAGCCCTCCTTAGGCACCTGTGTGTCTGGGTGGATAGGATGTGAGGGAGGGGTTTCAGGCCCCCTGCACAGGGTCTCCTTGGAGATCCAAGTCGTACTCTTGTGTGATTGGCTTGGTGGCTGTTCTACCAGGACAGCCACCCTGCTGTGTGATTGACAGCCAGGCAGTGTGAATGGGGGAAAGCTACTTAAAAGCAGGTCTCTGGATGGCAGAGTCACCACTGGAAGGAGAGAACCACCGAGGAGCTGAAGGGAGACGACTGCTACAACTACTGGAAATCCCGGTGAAGCCCTGCTGCAGTTCTGAATCACCTGAAACTTTGACGACAGAAGAGATCTGCAAGGAATCTTCTCCCCTTGAGCCTGGTGGGACCAACCAGCTCACAAAGCCCTTGGACCTCCTCTTCAGCCTGGTTGTAATGCTGTGCTACAGGAAACCGGACAGTGAGAGAGAGTCCATTTGTGCTTTTAAGCAGTGCACCTTTTATTCAACGCTTTGCTCTGCTGCTGGCTTCTTCCCTGGGCAGCACAGGACACCCCAGTCTTCCTTCATCTAAGGTACTGTTCAAATCTGGATGTTCGTTCCGTCTTACTGCGGAGAAAGTGTTTTAAATATTTTGCATCTCTGAAGGCTTGTCCTTCTCTACTCTTTTGAATAACTTTTCCTCCAACCAACTTCATTTTGAACTCTTGGCAAAGACTTAACTGCAAAATACTCTTAACTGTGTGAATCTCTGCAAAGACTCTGAACCATTAACATTGGCCCAGGCCTATTGATTTGAATCCTAGTTGTAGTAAGCCTTTTCTAGATTGCCCTGCCTATCACTTGTTGGTGTTGTTGATTTTTGATATCCTTGTTCATTCCCTCCCTTTTTAATTGCTGCAGTGCCATTTTGCTCACACTTAATTTTGAGCATAACTTGTCCAGAATTGATTGGGTATTGCGTAGTGTATTGAGATTGTGATTTTCTGCTGTTTTATAATAGTGAACTGTTTTATAACTGATGTTGTAATTATCTGTATATTCTTTTACTCAGAAACCGTTAGTCAATGTTTGTTTGAACCATAGTGATTGCTGTCCTTTTTATAACTTCTGAAACCGCTCACATAAATCTGGCTGCTCAGCAATCACTACCACTTTACTGTGTAGTACAGGCTTGTACCAAAGGTGAATTTGTACTTGCACTTGTAGTCTTAATTGTGTTTGGTGTTCCCAAAAGGTACTGCATATGATTCTGCCTAACACTGATGACCCAAGTACATCTCAGAATCAAGAGGTAGAATTGAGCACTCAACTATTACCGTCAATGTGAGTGGAGTTTAGAGTGGGAGTTATGCCATTGATGCAACAAGTACACCTTTGAATCAAGAGGTAGAATTGAGCCCTCAACTCTTACTATCAATGCAAATGGAGTTTAGAGTGGGAGTCATGCCATTGATGACGCAAGAACATTTCCGAAACAAGTGGTACAGTTGAGCACCCAACTCTTACTGTCAATGCGAGTGGAATTTAGAGTTGGTTTTATGCCAATGATGACCCAAGTACATCTCAGAATCAAGAGGTAGAATTGAGTACTTAACTAGTACTGTCAAAGTGAGTGGAGTTTAGAATGCGTGTTATGCCATTGATGTCCCAGGTCGATCTCAGAAAGAAGAGGTAGAATTGAGTACTCAACTTGCACTGTCAATGTGAGTGGAGTTTAGAGAGGGCATTATGCCATTGATGACACAATTAGATCTCAGAATTAAGAGGTAGAGTTGAGCACTCAACTCTTACTGTCAATGTGAGTGAAATTTAGAGTTGGTTTTATGCCAATGATGACCCAAGTACATCTCAGAATCAAGAGGTAGAATTGAGTACTTAACTAGTACTGTCAAAGTGAGTGGAGTTTAGAATGCGTGTTATGCCATTGATGTCCCAGGTCCATCTCAGAAAGAAGAGGTAGAATTGAGTACTCAACTCGCACTGTCAATGTGAGTGGAGTTTAGAGTGGGCATTATGCCACTGATGACCCAATTAGATCTCAGAATCAAGAGGTAGAGTTTAGCACTCAAATCGTACTGTCAATATGAGTGGAGTGTTGAGTGGGATTTCTGCTACTCATGACACAAGCACATCTCAGAATCAAGAGGTAGAATTGAGCACTCAACTCATACTGTTAATGTGAGTGGAGTTCAGAGTGGATATTATGCCATTGATGGCACAAGTACATCTCAGAATCAAGAGGTAGATTTGAGCACTCAACGCGTACTATCAATACAAGTAGAGTTGAGAGTGGGCGTTATGCCATTGATAACACAAGTACATCTCAGAATCAAGAGGTAGAGTTGAGCACTCAACTCTTACTGTCAATGTGAGTGGAGTTTAGAGTGGTCTTTCTGCCACTGATGACCCAAGTACATATCAAAATCAAGAAGTAGAATTAAGCTCTCAACTCATGCTAATGCAAGTGGAGTTTTTAGTGGTTATTATGCTATTGATGACCCAAGTAGATCTCAGAATCAAGAGGTAGAGTTGAGCACTCAACTCGTACTGTCAATTCCGAACAACCAGCTTTTATTAAGAAGTAGAGCTGAGTACTCAACTCTTATTGAGAATATGAGTGGGGTGCAGAGTAAATGCTCTGCCATTGATGCACAAAATGTATTTCAGAAGTGTGGGATGCATTGACCCACTTTTGCTCTGCTATGCTACATCACTTTGTTATGATGGGATCAGAAACAGCATAATGGGCACAAAACCCTTGTGTGTGCCAAAACCCCTGAAAATTGTGATTTTCAATGCACAGAAATATGGCTGCCCAATCTGCCACGCACGTTGTCGGTGGTGGAACAGAGCTCTCACTCCTGAAATATGTCACTGGGCCCCACAACAATTGAAAGTGGAGTACAGAATGAAAAAAGCAGTGCTCTGCTACATGAAACTCGAAATATGATTTAATTTACTTTGTCTGTGCTGCTGAAACTTCAGAATGCCGGTACAGAACACCTTTCAAATATTCAAAATTCTTGCTGGGTGCTACAAGTCACTTAGTTTAAGAAATCATTGTGAACTTATAAGGTCCTGAAAAGCTGAAAGCATAAAGAGATTTCCACAGCAAAAGTGGCCTGTCTGTGGATCTGTCAAAATTCTCTGTGCAGCAGAGGGCTACTGTGATGACAGCTATCAGTGGCCTGCCTGATTAAACTTTTACATGTATAAACGGAAACCATATGTTTGCAATCTAAGAGGCCTGTTACTGATAATAACTCATATTGTAATTGTTTTGATCCCATGATTTCAAATCTTGAATGAGAATTCTAGCTGCTATTTGATCCAACAAGTTTGTTTTGTGCTAAGGAAAAGGCCACAGAATGTAACAATTCATTTAAACCTGGCTGAAGCTGCAGAACTTAAATAACAGGTTTTTCTCACAGAAGGAAGGTCTTTCCCCCCAGCTGGAAATCACAAGAAGTGCTAATTACAGGATAGGAAATAACCTGGTCTACAGAGGCAAAGGGAACAATGACAAGCTGCAGCTCAGGAAATGTGAATTGCGAGGACAGTCATAAATGCCCTCTGCAAGGAAGAAACATGGGGGATGGCTCCTGGGCTTCCAGGGGGAGACCAAGGGGTTGGAGCCAAACAACCATTTGCTGCTTAAGAAGGACAAAGAACCCATTTAAAAACAACGGATAACTTACTACGTAAAATTGTGAAAAATATTAAAATGATAGAATTGTTAATGTAATTTCCGGCTGCATGGGTGAAGGGGTGCCAGAACTGCGTGACATGTTCTGGACAGAAATGGCAAGAAATGTGATTTAATGCAAAATATATTTCCGATATTAGTGTGAAACGTTATACACTTATTCCCATGTTGAACACACAGAAATTCACTTAACAATTGGACATTGTGTTCCTAGTGAAAAGGGCACATTTCTGTGAAAAGCAGAGACAATATCCCACAGTTATTGGGTTTTGAGGAATAGCTGCTATGTAAAATATGTAATCTTGATATGTTTTTTTAGAGAGGTTGCACATGTGGAAATATGTATTTTTGCCAAAAGTAGATTTTGTGTTCCTGGGGCTAGGGGTGGATTCTCAGCCTCATAAAAACATATCAAAAAGATGACACTCTGTTTCTCTCTTCCTATCAAGGCAGAGAGCAGACTCTGACCCAATCACCTTTCAAAGGGTTAAGCTTAGGCTAAAGTGCCCCACACTCCCCCTTTACAATGCCAGTTCATAGCATAAATAGGCACAGCTCACCACACATAAAGACAGACAGATTCACTCACTATCCTGATGCTGGCAGAGCCCCCTGCTGCAGAACTCTACATCTTACTTGCTCCAGACTCCAGAAACCTGGCAAAGCAAAAGACCTACTGCATAGCTGAACCATTCTTAGCTAGGCCTCAAATTCTAGAACAGAACCCCACAAGCAAAAGGGGAAGCATCCTTATACAGCCTGGTTGTGCTGTTACTGCTGGCCTGCTGAAAATAAATATCCTCAGAACCGAGAAGCGCAGATCCAGTTCAGTCCTGTGCCATGCTGTGACCAGAGTGTATTGCAGATCCAGTCCAGTCCTGTGCCGTGACCAGAGTGTCTTGCTGATGCTGCCCAGTCCGATGTGCCCAGCCATCTTTCCTAAACCAGATCCCACCCCTGACCAGAACTGACAGTCCCATTTAAATACGTATCCAGTGAGCATAAATAGGAAGAATTGTGTCACTAACATATGTACCTTACATAGCCTTATGCCTTTTCAGAACATGTACAGTTAGGAGTATCTTTGCATTGTCTGAACCCTCTTTTCCAAACCATCCTCTCTTTCCTCCATAACCAGTATTGTTAAAACTATCTCTGCACTGATCCTTTCTCATCTGAAGAAGGCGAGTTTCCTTAGCAGGCAGTCACCCTGATCAAGCTTAGGAGCAGTCACCCACCCACCTAGCCTAGGAGCAGGAGCTCCAGGTCACGGATCCGCCTCTGCTGGAGCAGCGGGCCCCCCAGCATGAAGTCCATGCCACCCCTGAAGCATTTAGGTAAGCGCTGACATAGGAGGCGCTTTTCATGAAAATCGTTTGTTTTTTCATTGCTTTAATATCAGCTGTTGGATCGCTGTAAACGGAATGCTGAACAGCCTGCCCCACCGACATTTATGCTGAGAAATATTGCCACAGCACCTCAACGCCAGTCTGGTACACGAGGTACCAAGGTGCTCCAAGATGGCCGCCTGCACTCCTTTGTGTGCCTTCAGTGCCTAACTAGAACCAGGCACTGCATCCTGATAGGCTGCCGAGCTCTTTTTCCCTCTGATTGGGCACCGGCAGGCGAAGCCGGCCCACCTCCTCCAAGGCCCACAGAAACAGTAACCTGCAAACTGCTTCACTAATAACAGTAAGCGTGCGTTTGCACTTATTTATGGAGACTATATGCCCATTCATAACTACGGACACACTCTGCTAACATAGGGAATGCTGATTTTTGACCAAAACCGCACAGCATCATATTGTCTGATAACTGAATGCCACTAAATGCTCACTCACTGTGCACACATTTACTCAACTGCTTCGTCTCATTTGCAACATGCGTTTACATGATGTAAGTAGCACATGTGCTATCACAGCATTGGATTAGCGTGTGAGAAGGAAGCCCCCACCTCGCCCACGCGAGCTGGAGCTTCACTCACTACATCACTGCATAGCCCGCTTACAGTGCTTCATACTTGTTGATAATAGCATAGATTCATTATTTACTATCCAAGCATTTTGTCTGCCCATAACCTACACTAGATATGCCCTGTGTATCGCATCTAGCCTATTTGTGTTACTGCATTAACTAGCCTAAAGTGCCTTGCGCCACAATTGCATTTAGCCTATGTGTGTTTTTACACTTGACTAGCTTAGTTGGGCCTCGCGCCACAATTGCATTTAGCCTATGTGTGCTTTTACATTTGACTAGCCTAGTTGGGCCTTGTGCCACAATTGCATTTAGCCTATGTGTGTTTTTACACTTGACTAGCTTAGTTGGGCCTCGCGCCACAATTGCATTTAGCCTATGTGTGTTTTTACACTTGACTAGCCTAGTTGGGCCTTGCGCCACAATTGCATTTAGCCTATGTGTGTTTTTACATCTGACTAGCCTAGTTGGGCCTTGCGCCACAATTGCACTTGTGTTTTTTGCACTGCTTAGCCTAGAAGGGATCCAACCATAACTAGCATCTGTTAGGCATAGCATTGAAGCCCCTTTTACACACATTAACCAACCACTTAGATGTCAGCATGACCTTCAGTATAGTCTTACAATGACTTCTGCCTATCTGACTAAACTAAGCTGCTAAAGTTGCAACTATGTTGATTCTAACCTCATTTGCTGAAATTGCATTCAGACTGCCTGCAAATTTGCTCTGCATAGAACTGCATTGACATCTTGTGTGAATATGTTGATCTTCACCTCACCTGCTAAGTGGCACCTAGATTGCCTGAAATCTGGTCAACCTCCAACTGTGTATCCATGCACTTTAGCCAAATTGCCTCATCTTGAATCTAGCAGCCTATCCATACTTTCTAGACAAACTGCCATACTTCGAAGCTAGTTGCTTACTCAGGTACTGTGACCAATCCGCTCTGCCTTAATCTAGGCGTCACTCATATTTTAGCCAAACCTACCACACTTCCACCTAGTTGTCGACCTAGGTACTGCAGCTATCCTGCCATATTTGTCCTACCTCCTAGGTGTTATTCAACGTATTCTCAGTAACTCTGCCCTGCACTTCTAACCCAGGCCGCCCCCTGCATCCCAGCCTTATCAACTACCCTTATCTAGGTGCTACATAGACCATCCCAACCACGTGTGGTCACCTAAATTCAGGAATACCTTAGCGCTTCACAACACTCTCGACCCCACCATTTAGCATGTGTCTACTCACAACTAACTTGTTTGCCTATTTCCTGATCAGCCTCAATACTGCATTACCGATCAAGATGGCTCCACACCTACCCAACATGCCAGCCCTACCCAGGCTTAACAACCAAGTACCATACTTAGATTTAAACAACCCTCAGGTACTGCTACCTTCCAGTCACCCTTGCACCACCATAGAAAGGAACTTAGGACTTAGAGCCAGACTAGCCAAAATCCATGAGCCCCCTGCCCACTCATTGCCCACCACACAAAACTCTAGAACGTTGCCACTCCGACCAAATCCTTCCACACAAACCAGTAACCCACTACAAAACCTCTACCGTACACCCCTTCATAACTCCCTCAACCAGGGTACTCCTGAACCTACACAAGACAAGCGCCATACTACTACTTCAAAAAACATATCCACTACTTCTAAAAACATAGTTAGCCCTAAAATTAAGGGAGACTTGATCAATGCCAGATCGCTAGTAGCTCATGCTACAGAAATTGCAGACTTAATCCTCACTGAAGACCTCGACTTCCTTGCCATCACTGAGACTTGGTTACACCCAGCAGCAGGCCCTATGCTCATGTTGGCAGTCCCAGATAACTACTCTATTCTGAGACAAGACCGCCCCAATTCTAGAGGAGGTGGTGTCGCCTTCATCCATAAGTGCAGTCTTACCATGAGACTAGCTACTTCGACCGATGCCCTCTCTTGTGAATCACTAGCTGTCAAAATACCACTCACTAACTCCCAAACTCTCAACATCTACTTGATCTACCGCCCGCCAGGCCCCATTGGCACCTTTGATGAAGACCTCAACTCTATCCTATCCAGCAACCTCAAAAGCTCCACTCAAGTTCTCACCTTAGGAGACTTTAACTTGGGCTACAAAGGCCCAGAAGACCATCCCGCTAGCACCATAGCTAATACTCTTACTGAATTAGGCTTTGTGCAAAGATGTATGACACCCACGCATACGAAAGGCAGAACACTTGACTCGGTGGCCGACTACAATTGCCTAGTGAATATCACAAATATCTCACCTCAAGCCTGGACTGACCACCACTTGGTATCATTCATGCTCTCCACCGACAGACCTCCTTCCCCGCCTGCCATTAAGGCCCCACCCACTCTCACTAGAAACAAGAAGAACATGACAGCAGAAAGACTTATCCCTAACCTACTCCCCACACTCAACTCACTTCCTGACATCCTGGACCCTGAGTCTCTGGTTGAAGAATTTAACACGATTATGGCCACCTCGCTGGACTGCATCGCCCCCCTTAAACTTAGATCCAGTAAACCGAAAACGCACCTTAACAAATGGTACACACCATTCCTCAAAAAACTAAGGCAGCAAAAAAGAAACTGCGAGGCCATCTGGAAAAAATCCCCCTCAGTCTCTAACAAACTCAAACTCTCCAAACTAGCTGCACTTTACAAAAAAGAAATCTACCTGGCCAAACGAGCCTCCTTTGACTCTCGTATATCCCAAGCTAAATCTAACATGAAATAACTCTTCTCCATCCTCAAAGAAATAGAAACCCCCATAGCACCCCTTGACACGTGCACTAAAGATAAAAACTGGTGTTCAGAAATTCAAAGTGCCCTAGCAAACAAGATTGCGACTCTTCAAAGAAGTAAAATCTCCAGCAAAAGAGCATCCCTGAATGACACCCTCAACTCAAAAATTCCGGACAACCCCATGCCCACCGACCTAGCCCGTTTCCAGTTCTCCAAAGTCAACATACTGGAAGTCGAAAGAATTATGCTGTCCCTGAACCCGTCTAATTGCCAGGGAGATCTGTGCCCAGCATAGCTCATTAAAGATGCTGCCCGTGACCTCTCCCCTTTCATTACAAATTGATTAATGCCTTCTTCACAACTGGCTCCATCCATACTAACCTAAAACAATCCTGGCTACTTCCCCTACTGAAAAAACCTACACTTGACCCAGCCATACCCACAAACTACCGACCCATAACAACTGTTCCCTTTCTACTAAAAATTATGGACAAGGTTGCCTATGTACAAATACAGAAGCACCTGGAAGAACACAACCTCTTAGGATCTAGACAATCTGGATTCCGTCCCCAACACGGGACCGAAACCGCTCTTATTGACTTGAAAGCGCAGATCGATTCGCTCAGAGACAACGGGCACGCCGCTCTACTCCTCCTCCTCGACCTGTCTGTAGCTTTTGATCTGGTCGATCACTCTGTCCTATGTTCACACCTCCACACTTCAGCTCACTTCTCCAGCGAGGCCATCACCTGGATCACATCCTTCCTTAACGGCAGGACTATGAGGGTCTTTTCTCCCACGGTGGCAGCAGACCCTATACCCATGACCTGCGGTGTTCCTCAGGGCTCCTGTGTCTCCCCCACATTATACAACATATTTACCAAGCCCCTTTTCGATGATTTGGATCATCTCGGTATCACCTACACTAACTATGCAGATGATACTCAGATCCTCCTTCCGCTTTCAGGAGATTATGGAAAGGATTTGGCCTTTCTAAATAGGGTGTACATCATCATCCAGGCATGGATGGCCACTCATGGACTATGCCTGAATGATGATAAAACAGAACTCATCATCTTAGGCACTACATTCAGTATAAAGAAACTTGGCCCGGCCTATAGCTCCTTCATGATTGACGGGAACAACATCAAAGTCGGACAGGAGGTCAAAACATTTGGATTGTATCTAGACTCCAATTTTTCCCTCAAAAAGACAAGTGAGCACCCTTGCATCCTCCACGGCTTATACGTGCAAATTAATCCGCGCAGCCAAACCTTTCCTGTCGGACACTAGCTGTCTGACACTTGCCAGAGCCCTCATACTGTCTCGCCTCGACTACTGCAATGCCCTTTACCTGGGATCCACCAAGGCCACCACCAGTAAACTGCAAACCCTTCAGAACAATGCTCTCAGAGCAGCTCTGGGCATTTCCAGAAGAGAACACATCACAGGATTCAGCCAGCAGAACAACTGGCTCTCCACCAGAGATAAAATTCTCTTGAAAACGGCATCACTCACCCACAAGTCTCCTAACAACGCAGCCCCAACCTACCTGATCAACACATTCCACAGACAGTCCTCCTTAAGACCTGTCAGAACTGCATACAAAGATTGTTTATCTGTTCCCCACTACAAACGGGCCACCATAGGAGGCAACAGCTTCCCGGTAAAAGCTGCCAAGCTTTGGAATTCCTTGCCTCCAAACCTTAGAGTAGACTTGCCTTATCAGAACTTCCGTTCCAAGTTAGTCTCCTGGCTGAAACTGGAGACCCCCTAAGACAAGGTAGTGCCCAGCGCTACACGCACACATTGTAACCACGTGTGCCTCTTGCTTACCTGTATATAACAGCCTGCTGGCTTTACTGCTGATTTATATATAACATTTGTGTACCTTATTTTTGTATTATGTATATTCTTCGTGTACTGTAACCAAGCTTCGAAAATTTTTGTAAAGGCTGCGCCCTGATACAAACAAACAAACAAACAAGTGACTGTGTTCCTGTGTGGTATGCGTTTTGTTCATCGTCATCCTCTAACTTAAGGAAACCCATTTGTCATTTTAAAAGTGCATTCCTGTTTTCCCTTCTTGCGCCTATCTTGAAAAAACAACCTCCACTAAAACGTTGTAACTTCCTCAGTTTTTGTGATAGAAACATAATTTTAACTTCTGCTTGTAGCTAACATTCATATCATTCCAAATCCATGCAATTCTCCCGAATACTGTGCAGTGAAAAGTTTGCCGCAAATTTTCATTTTGGGAAATTTCTACAGGTGTAAAACAGCTTTTAATTTCTTCTGACTTGAATTTTAAGATTGCAACTGTTTTCTTTGGATTAAATAATTGCTTGTGTTTGTGTGCAATTATCCATAAGGATTTATAACAATTTCAGCAATTTTGATCATATTTGGTGTTTTTGCACAGTCCATTATAAAGATAACTTTAAAAGCCATTCTGACAGCTTGACAGTCACTTCCATGTTTCTCTTGTGTTGAAATGGGGAACGTGGATTGATATTCTGTTGAATTCTGCCATTCCTGAATACCTGTTCTCTCCTCCTATCTCTTTACATTACCTATTGGGGGTTGAGGGGTGTGCAGGGGGAACCTCTAACCACAGTGCCATCTAAGCTGAACCACACAAAAGTATTATTTTCTGTGCTGAATTGCTTTGCTCACTACTTACTCCTTGTGTATTAAAGATATTAATCAGCGTTATATCACCCATTGGTGATTGTTGTGTACCTATTAAAACAGATTGTGATACATTTTAAATACATAAATACATCTTGACCTTTGCAAACCAGCCTGATTCCTGGTTCAGTGTGACCTGGGGGCTTCCAGGAGAAGGGCGTGATATGAGTGGTATATCATGCAGAATAAAGAACTTTTAGATAAAAATAAGTAAGGATTTCAGTTGTGCACTACATGCTAGGCGTTGACTTGGGTGTGTGCCGGATTGAAATCACTTACAGAAGCAAGAGGTAGAGTTGGGCACGCAAGTCTTACTGCCAATGTATTTTATGTAATAAATAAATCACACCAAAATCCAAGAATTCACTGCCACCTAAATTGAGATCGGAACCATTCCCCATGGCCTTCACAAAGGCAGTGAAAAGCATTTTATTCAAGTAACTAGGTACCTAACCCACGGTCCTAGGTACCTGGAACACGAGTAATGTCTGTAACCAATATTCTATTGTCAGTGGCGTAACACATGCTCTGGGTGCCACCCTGCAATCCATGCTGAGGGGGTCCCCCAACTTGGCAACAAATCACGAGTCACGCCACACTCTGGGCCGCCCTAGATTACCACGCTTGCGCAATACCCACAAACGTGTTGCTGAAGGGGTATGCCACACACTGCACTAGGAGAAATATATAAATATGTGTTTTAATGCAATATACAGCACACTTTCTGAGAAAAATTGACTAAAAAGCCACAGTGTTTGCTATTGTTGTGTAGGGTAACAGCAATCCAAAACATGCAAGTCACCAACAGTGCACATGAATATTAATGCTTTGCTATTAAAAATGCCATGCCACAATGAAAACATGTCCAACTGGCTGCACAATGTAGACCAGTGTAGACACATAATGACATTACAGTAACATTAAGACATACCTATACTGGTTGCACCAAAATGCCAGTTAAAGCAATAAGACTCATCAAGAAGAGAGCACACATTCAATCCTGCGTCTCTGCAGCCTCTAACAACACAGCCAAACTCTTTTAAATCTGCAAGGAACTGGCCAATCCTGTTGCGGTTTCTACCTCTCCTGTTCCTTCAACAGGACCTCTGTACGGCTTTGGCCTCTCGCTTCTCTGCTAAAACTCATGACATCCTGTCCACTATCTCCTCTTCCTCTCCCTCCCCCTCTCTCTCTCCCTCTCTCGGCCCCCTTCGGCCATCTCTCCCTCTCCTCCTCCTTTCTCCTCTTTCTCTATAACACCTGACAAGGTTTCTAGACAAGTCCCATCTATGGAAGTGTCATCGAAACAGGTGATCGCCAGCTCCTCCAGAACCATCAAGGACCACATTGAAACGATCCAGCCTTGGCCGATTTCTGTAATCATTCTTTTTCCACTGGAACTTTCCCCACTCGCAAATTCTTGGAAAAGCTGGCCAACTGCCAGCTTACACTCCACACTGAAACTGTTGGTTGTCTCCATGACCATCAGTCTGGCTTAAGAGCTGCCAGAGACACGGAAACTGCTCTCTTGAACACCTGTGAAGATCTGATCTCTAACCTTGATTCCAGCATTCCTTCTGTCCTCATCATCCTGGAACTGTCCTCTGCTTTCGACACGGTCAACCACGCCATCCTGATCAATTGATTCTGTGAGAACCTGGGCATCATGGATCGGGCCCTGGAGTGGCTGACCTCCTTCCTCTTGGACCGCCCCTCCCAGGTCAAACTTTGTCCCTTTCACTCCTCCACCTCTCTCTACATCTGGCATTCTCCAGGGCTCTATCCTCTCACCCTGGCTTTTCAACCTCTACTTGGCCCATTTGACCCACTTGAACTCTACCTTCTCCTCTAACATTCAATATTATGCGGATGACACTCAGCTTTCCTTCAAGCTCCCCTCAGCCTACAGTCCACTCTCGCTCATTCCTGGTGTCATCTTCAACTCCACTCTCTCTTTCTCTCCTCACATCTCAGACGTCGCCAAGAAATCCCACTACCAGCTGCACTTCCTCAAAGGGACTCTTCTATTTCTCACTGTCCCCCAGAAGCTCACTGTCTCCAGAACTCTGGTTCTCTCTAGGCTGGACTACTGCAACAGCCACTTTCTCAATCTGCCTTCCTCTACTCTCCACCCTCTGCAACTAATCCAGAACAGAACTGCAACACTTATCCTTGGCCTCAAGCCCAGGGACTTTATCTCTCCAGCCATGAAATCTCTCCACTGGCTCTCGGTGGCTGCAAGGATCAAGTTCAAGACCCTTTTCATTGTCCACAATTCTTTCTGGGGCTGGTATCTGCACTACATCCAACACTCTCTTCCAAAATACCTTCCTTCTCAAGCCCTAAGGATTAGATACTTCTCCACGCAGAGAGTGGGGGGGGGTAGATCCTTCTCCCCTGCAGGCACCTCCCTCCAAAATGGCCCCCTTACCCTCCCAAACTTGAGCCAGACCACCTGAAGTTCTGGAAGCAGCTCAAAATGTTTCTCTTCTCCTCTGCTTTCTCTCTCTCCCTCCCCTGCTGACCTACCTGTCTGCTGTACCAACTGGTTGCTTGGCTACCCTCTGTCTCACTGAGTGTAGGCTCTTTCTTGATCAGTCACCCTTGCACTGCCTCCAGGCCTACCACGCAGTTAGGGGCTGTAACTGTAACCCTACCGTCCCTTGTTCTCCTTGCACTACCCAGAGCCGCACTGCCCTGGCGGCACTTACTCAGAGTATTGCTGCCCTGTTTTCCCCTCCCCTCTCCCTTGCCCTTCCCCCCTCCCTTTCCCTTTGCACTTCTCGTTCTCGCACGATCTGAATGACACAAGGCTTAGTAAGATCATTTGTCTTGTCCTCCCTCAGTTTTCCTTCTCTTGTCTCGTCGTGCCCAAAAAACACTTGTGTACAGGTGCGTTATATATGACTTATCATATCATAACATATAATTTTATCACAGATGCTCAGAAAAATATACAGTGCCGCAGTAAGAAACAGCTAGACTGGCAGAACCCACATGCCAGTCTAGCCAGGTAATTACACTTAGCAGGACTGCTTTATCCGAAATGTCCAGTTAAAAAAAGTCATACCAAACTGAGGAATGACTAGACTGGCTGCACCAAAATGCCTCTCTAGCCACTAATACCACATATCATGCCTGCTTAGCATGGACCATTATGATTTATTGCACAAGCCCACCCCCCACACATCCCTTCTCCCTCCCATCCCCTAACCCAACCTCCAAAATTGGCTCATTGGCCCAGAATTACCTCCACGTCCCTCTTCCTTGTCCTAGTGCATACGTATGAGGCTCCTTGCCTCACTGGTAAGTACTGGAGGAAGAGTGGGACTAGGAGTAATGAAGATTACAAGTAGATAAGTCAGGCATTACCTTCATGTACCTCTACCTTATCCCAGTACTTGTGTATGAGGCATAGTGCCTCATACACAAGTACTGCCTCATACACAAGTACTGGGATGAGGAAAAATAGGGCTAGGTGTAAAGAAGATTACCAATAATTTATCAAGGCATTAAACACCAGTAGTGGTGCAACACCATTGAGCTTACTGGGCTTCAGCACCCCCCCTCCCCGCTCCCCACTGAAATTGTGCGCTATGTTGACTTGACCTGGCTGACCTTCAGAGCAGTTGCCAGACAGAAAAGGATACAGATGTTAAATGGCACCTGGGTTTTTTGCCATTAACAAGTGCCCGGCCCAGCAATTACTAATGTACGTCATTTCACTGTTAGTACCTGCATTCAAATGCCAATTATTTTAAGCAATTGAAATTGTGATGTGGGTTTAGTACTTGCATGCCAGGGGAGTGATTGGAAGGGTAGAGCGGAAACAGGAGACCAGTCATTCTCACAGCAGCCCATAAGTGGGTGCTTTCAGACAGAAAGGAGAGGTTAACTGCTTGTAACATTGAAGCTGCACTAGAATAGTCTAATTAAAATGTGTAAAGAAGTTAGATGCCCCCACACAAATAAGTTTGCTCCTCCCCACCACACGTGAAGTTAGCACCTCTCCCAGCATTTTAAAGTTAGCCCCCCTGAAATGTATTTTTTGTTGCGGCCCTGAAAACAAGCACACACACAATTCACCATATATACACACGCACACCCAGCCAACCATATATTTAAGTGTGCACCCTTTCACCATACAGGCACACCCAGGCAGCCACCCGTACTGTTAAGTGTGCAACCTTTCACCACACAGGCACCCACACCCAGGCACCCACATATTTATGTGCACCATTTCACCATACACTCAACACAGACTGTCACCTATACATTTAAGTGTGCACCCTTTCACCATACCCTCACACAGACAGTCACCTATACATTTAAGTGTGTACGCTTTCACCATACAGGCACAACCTATACATTTCAGGTGCTCCCTCTTCACCTCCGCAGGGCGTACCTCTGATCTGTACCCCTCCCCTGAAGTCCTTCAAGGATGGCAACCTTTTCCACATTGCCACTCTTAACTCTCGCTCTGCCGTCAAACATTCCTCTGACATATGTCGCCTCCTTGAGGAACTGGACCTTGATGTCCTCAGTCTCACTGAGACATTGTTCACGGCCAGCTCTGTCACCAGCTTTGACACACTCCTACCCGACGGTTACAAGATCCTCTCCGTGCCCAGACACAACCATACTGGGGGTGTGTGGCCCTTATCTTCCCTGAGTGGATTCCTGCCACTGTCACTCCTATGCAGACTTACTCCTCTTTTGAATGCCTTGTCTGCCGACTCTCTCTCTCCCCTAGCCATTCACTTACCATGGCTACTATCTATCGGCCACCTGGTCAAATTTCCTCCTTCCTCTCCGAGTGGGCGGACCTCTCCTCCTCACTCCTGTCCTCAACCACTCAACTCCGATTTCTTGGAGACTTCAACATCCACCTGGATGCCTCCTGTCCCCCCTCTGGACTCTTTCGCGACCTCTGCAACTCCCTCTCTCTCTCTATTCTCCCGTCTGGGCCGACTCATTCTGCAGGGCACACTCTTGATGCCCTGATCTCTTCTGACTTCCCCTCTCTGTCCCTCTCTCCACTCCTCTCTCCTGGAGTGATCACTTTCGCCTATCCTCCCACCTCACCTTCCCTACCCCACAGGCAAAGCCACCCTCATCACTGCCACCCTCCTTCTCGGTCATGAAGCGCGTGTCAGTTGAGGCTTTCGCTGCCACCTTCTCGCCACCCCCTCCCCCTTCGGCTGACTCCCACCCTGACACAGCCCTCTCCACGCTCCACTGCTATATCTGATACTCTTGATATCCTTGCCCCTGTCATGAGAATCCACCTGAAGCCCAAAGCCAAATGTAACTCCTGGTATGACTTGGATATCGTCACCTTTAAATGCAAGTGCAGGGTGGCAGAGAGGAAATGGCGTGCTTCATGTTCATCCTCTGAAAAACTGGCCTGCCGCCTGCTCCAAAGTCAATACCGGCTCTCCGTTCTCACCAAGAATAGAGCCCTTATCCAAGCCCGCATCTCTGAGGCATCTAACAATTCGGCCAAACTCTTTAAAATCTGCAAGGAGCTGGCCAACCCTGCTGCAGTCTCTACCTCTCCTGTCTCCTCGCAGGCCCTCTGCACGGCAGTGGCCTCCACTTCATTTCAAAAACTCAGGACATCCTTTCCTCGCTCTTGCTCTCCTCCTATCACCCCCCCCTCTATTCCCTCCTCTTCCACTGGCCCGTCTGCAGCCACCCCTCCTCCCTCCTTCTCTGCCTTTCCCCTTATTTCTGCCGACAAGTTTTCGAGACAAGTCCGATCTATGAAAGTCTTGTCAAAACAGGTCCACCCCTGTTCCTCCAAAACTATCAAGGACCCCATCAACTCCTTGGCTCCTGCCCTGGCTGACTTCTGCAATCACTCCTCCTCTCCTTCCCTCATCTCTGACTGTCTTTCTGCTATACGGGAATGGTGTGCCACAAATGACCTCTGCCTGAATGCCAATAAGACTGAGATCCTACTCATCGGCACACCCACTCCCTCCTTCCCAGCAGCTCTCTGGCCGGCCTCTGTTGGCCCTCTTCCTGCTCCTACCTGCAAGGTAAAAAACCTCAGGGTCATCATCGACTCCAAACTCTCTTTCTCTCCTCACATTTCTGACGTCTCTAAGAAGTCACACTACCAGCTACACCTCCTCAGAGGTATCCTTCCTTTCCTCTCCTTCCCCCAGAAGCTCACTGTCTCTAGAGCCCTGGTTCTTTCGAAGCTGGACTACTGTAACAGCCTCTATCTAAATCTGCCTGCCTCTACTCTCCGCCCTTTGCAACTCATCCAGAACAGGACTGCGAGACTTGTCCTTGGCCTCAAGCCCAGGGACCGTATCTCTCCAGGACTGCAATCGCTACACTGGCTCCCTGTGGCTGTGAGAATTAAGTTCAAAACCCACTGTATTGTCCACAAGGCCTTCTGGGGCCTTGGGCCAAAATACCTCCACCTCTCTCTTCCTAAATATCTTCCTTCTCGAGCTCTTCGCTCATCCGCCTCCAACTCCCTCAGGGTCAGCCGCGTCTCCAAGCAACAAGTTGGGGATAGATCTCTCTCCGCAGCAGGGGTCTCCCTCTGGAACAGCCTTCCGGCCTCCCTGAAACTTGAGGAGAACCATCTCCGGTTCCGGAAGCACCTCAAAACCTTCCTCTTTGCCTCCGCTTTCTCTCCCCCTCTCCCCTGCTAAAATTACTGAAACTGCACTGAATCTGCAACTGGGCCCCTCACCAATCTCGGTCCTTGGCCCAGCCACTCTCCCCTGCACTGCCTCCCTGGAAACCCCTGCACTGCGGGACTGTCTCTGTATCCCTACAGCCCCCCCTTCCCAGCACTTGTCTGCACTTACCTTGCACTTGCCACCAGCTGCCCCTTAGTATTTATCTTTTTGTTCTACTAACCCTGTACTGCACTTTCCTGTCTCCCTTCCCCCTTGCACTTTTCCCTTCCCCTCTACCCTTGCACTTGCGCGATCTTAATGACACCTGGCCTAGTAAGATCGTTGTCTGTCTCCTCTTGTTCCCCCCGCCTCGTCGCACCTTCAAACACTTGTGTATAGGCGCGTTACAAATGCCATATCATCACCATAATCATCTTTTCACCGTACACTCACACACGCACATGTCATGGGTTGAGGGGAGCCATAATTCTTCAAAAATACATTGGGCCTCATTAGGACCCTGGCGGTGATTAAATGAATGGTGCCGGTAAGGCACCGGCACCGCTCATACTGTCCCGCCGCATTACGAGTTCTGTTCGCGGGTTCCTGACAGCCCTGTTCAGCACCCGCGAGTATAACTTGTAATTGCGCCAGCACCGTTATCAACGGTGCCGGCACAACCATGCTCCCCACCCCCATTGTGATGACTCCTGTCACTGTAGCAATGGTTGATCTGTGGGTACAGAAAAACCCCAAAAGATAATGCTTGTTTGCTGGGTGTCATGTATCTCTGTTTTTTGATTCACTGGTTGAAAAGCGTGGCATGGAAAACAACACTAAAAGGCACCTGGAAACGTTCTCCTCCTCAAAGCCCCAAGGGATTCCATTTTGAGATGTGATGAGCCCTATGTCCCTCGGTGTCCCTTCGCTGAGCTCAGTTGACCTCACAGAGCTGTGCAGCTGTGAGACAATCACAAGGTGAGAAACATGTTGATCCTTTTGGAGACCAGAGCTGTGATAAGATGATTCCCATTGGAATTAAGTTTATAAATTAACAAAGCAATTGCCACTGGTCTGCTCACGATTCTCCAAAGAATGGGTCACGTGTCAAAGTAAATTGTTATTCCTTTATGAGGCCAGCAATGATGTCTATCCAGAGACTGTGAAGAACTTTCAAACTATGCATTAAGATGACATAATAATAATGGCTTCTCTCGCACATTATGGGAGTGTGGATAAGGAGATGTGGGTCAACACTCAGCCCTGTTATAAATGGGTGCACAAGTTATTGTGGACCGAGTCCTAGCAGTGCATGTTAGCTAAAGAGCCACAGATGACATCTGCTGGGAGAGAGAGATACATGTTGAAATGAGGAGCAGCTTTTGGGAAGTTCACTTCCACCAACAGACACCCTAACCCTTGCTCCTTAAGTACACTGCTTGCTTCCTCCGATGCACTCTTGTGTGCAGAACATCCCATTTCATCACTGGGGTCGCAGTGGTGGTGCACATGATGTCTGCCTGGCCTCTGCTGGAGGGTCACAGGAATCTCCACTGGACTCTGGTGCTGCTGATCCTGTCTATTAACCGAGGGCACGGACACAGGGCTCCTGGAAACAGCTGCACTTTAGAAACGAGCGATCAGCTTGGATACACACGAGAAGGGGACCTGATCCTGGGAGCAGTGATGCCGATAGGGAGCCAAGTAGGCGGGACCATTTTTAAATTCACATATAAGCCAATCTCACTCGATGGTTACATGTAAGTGTTGCTTCCCAAAGGCAGATAATGCATTCGACATAGATATTAAACATGCATTCATAATTTTTCATGCTCACCCTCTGCCCCCCCCCCCCGTTACAAGGAAAGGCCAGTTTACTCACTCTTACTTACTGAATCCAACTAATTTCTTTTTTATGTAATTCTTGCAAGATGTTGTTGTTTTTATATGTAAAATGAAATACTTTTAAGTCTGTTTTAAAACCATAAAGGTTTGTTTTAACAATAAACAATTAAAAAAGGCCTATTTACTAAGGGTATTCACACAGAAAGCACCAGGGTTATGTGTGTGCAATGGATTCAGAGGGAATGAT
Source organism: Ambystoma mexicanum (assembly GCF_040938575.1). NCBI lineage: Eukaryota > Metazoa > Chordata > Amphibia > Caudata > Ambystomatidae > Ambystoma > Ambystoma mexicanum. The sequence continues at coordinate 1,472,082,421 of NC_090924.1, read as the reverse complement.
TTAATCTGCAAACAGTGGCTATGCCAGACAGGATCAATACACACTCTAGTTACAAAATCATTGATTGCTGCGCTGTGAGGAGGGCTTCAAGCCGCACCACACGGACGCGGCCCAGCAAGGCTGAGACATGTCTCGTGTTGCTGCACAGTGAAGCCGCACCACACTGACGTGGCCCATCAACACTGAGACATGTCTCGTGTTGCTGCGCTGTGAGGAGGGCTTCAAGCCGCATCTCATCCACGAGGCCCAGCAAGACTGAGACATGTCTGGTCCTATTAGAGCCAAGAGTAATGTACAGATGGTCTGTCACCTACTATAATGGTGCAGACGATATAACAATGGAGTGGAAGGCTGCTCACAGGAATTCAAGTGGTTATGATTAATGTAACATGTTTCTATTTACTGTTTATAAAGACCTCAATCAAATGATGTTTGATGTTCATGAAATATTGCACCTCACCAGAGAGGCCTGTCACATTTATCCTAGCTGTATTGACTCACACTCTTCAGGTGTTATCATATGGCAGTCACACAGTCTATGCTATAGGCCATGAGCTCTGGAAGGTGAGTATTCATGTGTCCCGTGCTTATGGATGACATACAGAACTCAATCGTTCATGAGCTCTGGAAGGTGAGTATTCAGGGGTCTTGTGCTCATGTATGATGTGCAGAATTCAATAGTTCATGAGCTCTGGAAGGTGGGTATTCATGAGCCATGTGTTCATGGATGACATGCAGAATACAATAGTTCATGAGCTCTGGAAGCTGAGTATTCATGAGCCATGTGATCATGGATCACATGCAGAATACAGTAGTTCATGAGCTCTGGAAGGTGAGTATTCATGTGTCGCCCATGCTTATGGATGACATGCAGAACTCAATAGTTCATGAGCTCTGGAAGGTGAGTATTCATGAGCCATGTGCTCATGGATGACATGCAGAACTCAATAGTTCATGAGCTCTGGAAGCTGAATATTCAGGAGTCTTGTGCTCATGAATGACATGCAGAATCCAAAAGTTCATGAGCTCTGGAAGCTGAATATTCAGGAGTCGTGTGCTCATGGATGACATGCAGAATGCAATAGTTCATGAGCTCTGGAAGATGAACATTCAAGAGTCTTGTGCTCATAGGTGACATGCAGAATACAGTAGTTCATGAGTTCTGGAAGGTGAGTATTCAGGAGTCTTGTGCTCATGGATGACATGCAGAATACAACAGCGCATGAGCGCTGGGCACTGAGTATTCATGAGTCTCGTGCTCATGGATGACATGCAGAATGCAATAGTTCATGAGCTCTGGAAGATGAGCATTCAAGAGTCTTGTGTTCATGGGTGACATGCAGAATACAATAGTTCATGAGATGTGGAAGGTAAGTATTGAGGAGTCTTATGCTCATAGGTGACATGCAGAATGCAATAGTTCATGAGCTCTGGAAGATGAGTATTCCTGAGTCTTGTGCTCACGGATGGCAAGCAGATTCCAATAGGCCATGAGCTATGGAAGATGAGTATTCCTGAGTCTTGTGCTCACGGATAACATGCAGAATACAATAGGTCATGAGCTCTGGAAGCTGAATATTCATGATATGATATGATATGATATGGCATTTATAACATGCCTATACACAAGTGTGTCAAGGTGCAACAAGGCAAGGGAGGAGGAACAGTGGGAAGATCGAGACAGCGATCTTACTAGGCCAGGTGACATTGAGATTGTGCAAGTGCAAGGGAGGGGGAAGGGGAAACGTGCGAGGGGAAGGAGGCAGTGCAGTACACGGGATAAACAGTAACATAAATAAAAAATATAAATAAAAAGTGCAGCCAGCTGGTGGGAAGTGCAAGTGTAAGTGCAGACATCAGGTGTCAAGTGCTGATAGGCGCTGTAAGAATGCAGAAAGGATTGCCAGGAAGGCAGTGCAGGTGTGCAACTGGTAGGGAGGGGACCTGGGCCGAGAACAGAGGGTAGCCAGGTGACCAGTGCATTTTCAGTTTGGGCCAGGGGTTCAGCAATGGAGAGGAGGAGAGAAAGCAGAAGCAAAGAGGAAGATCTTGAGGTGCTTCCAGAACCAGAGATGGTTTTCCTCACGTTTCAGAGAGGCAGGGAGTCTGTTCCAGAAGGAGGCCCAAGCTTAAGAAAAAGATCTACCACCAAATTGTCGCTTGGAGAAGCGACTGACCCTGAGGGAGTTGGAAGTGGAGGAGCAAAGAGCTCATGAAGGAAGGTATTTAGGAAGAGCGAATTGAAGGTATTGAGGTTCCAGGCCCCAGAAGGCCCTGGGAGCCAGTGCAGGGATTTCAGCCCTGGAGAGATACGGTCCCTTGTGCACATGGATGACATGCAGAAGGCAATAGTCCATATATCTCTTGAAGCTGATTATTCACGAGTCTTGTGATTATTTACGAGTCTTGTGGTCATGGATTAAATGCAGAATGCAGTAGTTCATGAGCTCTGGAAGGTGAGTATTCAGGAGTCTTGTACTCATGGATGACATGCAGAATACAATAGTTTGGGATATCTGGAAAGTGAATATTCATGAGTCTTGTGCCATGGATGATATGCAGAATACAATAGTTCATGAGCTCTGGAAGTTGAGTATTCAGGAGTCTTGTGCTCATGGATGACATGCAGAATACAATAGTTCATGAGCTCTGGAAGGTGAATATTCACGATTCATGTGCTCATGGATTGCATATATGAATCAATAGGTCATGAGCTCTGGAAGCTGAATATTCATGAGTCTTGTGCTCATAGATGATATGCAGAACACAATAGGTCATGTATCTCATGCCTTTTCTTCCCCTCCACAGGAGAGATCGGTCAGATGGGTGATTTCTCCGGCTGGCATTGATATTGCTATATTTGGAACCCATTTATCCAGCCGTGTTATGGCATTTAAATCCTTTACAGCAGATGGTAACCTGCAAGATATATTGAAATATGCAGATTGAGCTAGTGATTTCACTTTTAGGGTGTTTTATTTGAAACCCATCATGCAATATTCACAAACACTGGTAAATGTGCTTTAACCATGTAAAATTGCTGCTTCTGTGTCTTGACTTTAAATTGTGACTTTGTTAGCTAGCTGCATGCAGAAATCATAATTTTGATAAATATGACAGAGGCGTAGATTTTACCACCCAATTACCCACGCTTCTCAAACCTGTCTCATTAATTCCTCCTAGTCTGTTGTAAAATAAATACATGTGGTTGACCATGTGGCAATCTCACTCTAGATATACAAGTTGGAAAGGATCATCTATGACTCTACTCACTCCTTCTTTTCTCACATCTTCGAGATGTGCAAAAAGTCCCACTACCAGCTGCACCTCCTCAGAAGTATTGTACCTTTTATCACCGTCCCCCAGAGGCACACTGCCTCCAGAGCCCTACTTCTCTCCAGATGGGAATGCTGCAACAGTTTCTTTCTCAATCTAGCTATCTCTGCTCTCTGCCTCTTCAACTTATCCAGAACAGAACCTCAAAACTTATCCTTGGCCTCAAGCCCAGGGACTACATCTCTTTGGTGCTGAAATCCTTCTATTGGCTTACTGTGGCTGCAAGGATCAAGTTCAAGTGCATCAGCATAGTCCACAAGGCACCTTGGCACCGTGGTCCTTACTATCTACAAAGCTCTCTTCCTAAGTATTCTCCTTCCAGAGCCCACTCCTCGGCCTCCTCCAACTCTCTGCAGCTGAGCCGTTTTTCCAAAAAGGGATTAGGGGACAGATCCCTATCCTCTGCTGGTGCCTCCCTCTGGAACAGTCTACCTGCCTCTCTGTTTTGTGCCAGACCATCTTAAGTTCTGGAAATTCCTCAAGACATTCCTCTTCTCTTCCTCGTTCTCTCTCCCTCTCCCTTGATAACCTCCGTTCTCTTCTTTTATGCTTCCCTCCTCATTCTCTTCCCCTACCTGTTCAGTCATCTGACTGGTTACCTGGTGCGCCTTCAAAGCCTTACAGGTCCCAGGCGCACCCGCCAGTTGTGCACTTGCCTGCGGGACTCCGTACTCCTCCTTTCATCACTGTAATCAGAATATGTTTCATGGCATTGACACCCACTCTGCACTTAACTCTGGACCATGATGGACTGGGCTCACTTGTCTCCCTACCCCTCCCTCACACTTCTGTCTGCGTACTTGAACGACCTTGAATGCACTTGGCTTAGCATGTTGTCTGTCCTCTCCTCCTCTATCTCCCCTCCCTACCTGGTTTTACCTGCATGCATAGGTCGCATGGATAACCAACCACTTTGTCTTGTATGTTCCTCTCCCTCTCACCCCCTTATCCCCCCACTCTTTGTCACGCATCTATACTAGTAGAAATGCCCTGGCCTAGTATGCTAGTTATTGCTGTTAGATCATTCGGAATCTTCAAGGCCTAAGAATGACGACTATATCCCCTTGTTCCCTTCCCGGCTTGAAGTGCTTTGAATCACTTCACTTATGTATAAGCACTTTGCAAATAAACAATTACAATTACAATTAATAGAAACAATGTGACGAAACTGCGAATGCACAGAGGGTCTCAACCAACAGTTGTGTTACTAGTACTCTGAGTAGATGATTTGTCGACCACATTTGATCGCTTTTAAGAAATATGTACTTTTAAATACAAGCAACTGAAGAGACATTGAATGTTGGTTGTCTGCTTTGCGTATAGATACTCAATTGAAGGGTGTTTACCCTTAGTACTGTGGCAACAAGAGAAAGGGTGACATCAGGCAGATGCCCTTTTGAGTGGACTTTGTGAACTTGAGGAAATGAGCAAAGGGAGTGCACTTTTAAGTGAATACTTTGAAACCTCATGGGTCTAAATAAATGCTATAATAATTGCATTTTGTGAATATTTTTACAAATTCATAAAACAAGAGTAATCCTCTCATTGGGGAACACATTAGATGTTGTGATGTTTCTAGAGTCCTGATGAAGGCCGTTGAGAGGAAAAAAGGGGATGAATTATGAGGTTGTGCCTGTGAATGGTGGCCGAAATGCAGTGTGTCAACAGGTGATGTCTGTGGGACCGAATGTTATAAACTGACATTTGCGATTGAGTGGACCCTGGAGATTCAGATAATAGGACTCTATGTTATTTGGCCTCTGGTTTGATGATGGATGGCTGGGTGTCATAATGGCATACGCAAGGAGATGCGCGAGTTCTGTTCTCCTAAACAGAATATTAATCTCTGAGGCACTTTACATATGAAGATCAGCGCTTTTAGTTTGTTCCTATTTAAGAACAGGTGGATATTCAATTGAGCACCTAATATATCCCCACACTCAAAACGCTTGATGAAATGAAATGGTTTTTTAATGGTTTTGGCTACAATGTTGCATACCAGCTTCCCTTGTGGTTCTTTCAATGGTGTATCATTTAAGTCAATTCTGCCTTTGGTTTCTTGCTCTGTGGTATAGAGGCAGTCATGTGACATTTCGTCACTGCAAGCAATGTCTTGCGGGAGAGGCAATAATTCAGCCGGATTCAATATGCAACACTTCATAATTTGAATATGCGGTGCAAATAGGATCATTTTGTATCTTTTTAATCGCGTTGCGTTTGCGTTCTGTTTATTAGAACGTCTACGGAGTGGGGTACCATCACAATTAAAGAGTGACCTAAAACCATACCCCCACATTCTTTTACGGATGCAGCAGCAGCAGCGACAACTCTCAAACATCTTGGCAAAGCACATGCAACAGGATCAAGTGTGGAGGAAAAATAACCACCTGGTCTATTCTTCCCCTCATGTTCCTGAGCTAACACAGCCAAAGCACATCCATCACATCCATGCACATATAACACAAAGGCCTTGTCATAATATGGGGTGCCCAAAGCTGGTGCTTAACACAGTGCAGCTTTGAGCAGATCAAAAGCTTTCTGGTATTCCAAGTTCCACGGTAATGGCAAAGAAATGCCCTTGTTTGTCAATGCCAACATTGATTTTATCACTATTGAAAAATTAAGGGACCACTGTCTAAAGTAAGAAGCCATTCCTATCAAGCCTCTGACCTCTTTCTGTGTATTTGGGACAGACATGCTAGAGGCGCTTTTTATCCATTCAGTTGTCAATCTTCTTTCCTCCTTTGACAGGAGATAGCCTAGATAGGCGACCTCCTGTCAACAATACTGAAACTTTTCAATGAAGCTTTATGTCCATGCTCTGCTAGATGAATAAGCAACAACACAGTACCTCTTTGCAAGCAATTTCTGAGTCTGCAGCCAAAAGAAGATCGTCAATGTACTGCAATAATGTAAAAGTGGGAGGAAACTCAAGTGTATCGAGCTGCTTTTTCAAAGCTCTACTATCAATGCGGGGACTCTCCGTGTACCCTTGTGGCACACGAGTGAATGTAAATAAGCGTCCCTCTAAGGTGAACGCGGACAAATATCTACTATCCACGTGTATTGGAATACTAAAGAAGGCATTCTTAAGATCCACCACACTGAAAGGAGTAGCAGATGCTGGGATCATTGTTAATGTTGTGGTTACATCAGGCACAATTGGGAATTGTGGAGCAATAATCTTATTGATAGCACGTAAATCAATAATAAAACAAAAAGGAATCGCATTATCCCCTTTCTTATACACCAGTAATATCAGGCTTTTGCATAAACTTCCTGCAATTTCCTAGATTACTCCATGATGGACAAAATCAGAAACTATGCTCTTCAGAGCTTGCTCACCCTCAACTGAAATGTTATATTGTGGAATACGTGGTAACTTAGCTCCTGGCTTTAAAACAATTTTAACAGGTTCAATTTTCAAAATGCCGACATCATTGTCCATAAATATGGTAAACTTTACTAAATTCAGATGGTAAAGGTCTAGTCAAAAACTCTGAGGCAGAAGATTGCTGGGGTGAAATCGTCAAACATACTCCATCCGAAGAACAATTTATTACCACATTTAATTCCTTCAACAGATTCAACCCCAACAAATTCTCACCACAATTCATCGTTAGAAGAAATGGACAGTGATCCATGAACAGCTCCAGTGAAATCGGTACCAGCTGAGAAACCAGACTAACCACTGGCGTGCCAGACAACTTTACAGAAATGTTATTCTGCTCTGACAGTGGAATATCTGGAACTCGTGAATGATCAATGGAACACTTCTGTGCCCCTGTATCTATCAAAAATATATGCTTCCTATTCCCCACCTTTTTCTCAACATTTGTCCCTTTCTGATCAACGGGAATAGGTACTGGTTCCAGACCCTGCTTCGGGCTGTCCTAACGATACAATATATCATCAAAGACAAGATCTTCAGAAAGACAGGCATTTGATGGATTATCAAACATATTTCTGCTATCTACACTAGGTTGCTGACACTCTTGCGAGAATGACTGTGGATTTTGAGCAAACTGGCTTCTACCAGGACCCCCTACCCCAGAGTGGCATCTGGATTGTCTACCCATGATACCATACGTGTTATTCAATCTTTGCTGAAGGATCGGGCATTGGACTCGCCAATGACCCTCTTGTCTGCAATAAGCACATTGGTTCATGTGTACAGGACTCAACTGTGTATTACTTTGTGGAACAAACTGACCTCTAAAGTGTGTACTCCCACCTCTGGTTCCTCTAACTATCTGTTGCAACAATACTTTGGTTTTCAGATCTCCCTTTTTCTTTTCAATCCTCTCTTTTTCATTATTGACTCTATTTCATAATACTGAGCCATATGCAATACTTCCGACTAGCTTGCCAAGCACTTTCGGAAGTCATGATTTGTGATTGGATGTCAGGCAACAATCCACACACAAATGTATCCACAAACAACCTTTTCCCTGACTTGGTGATTAAATTCTGTCTGATAAAATCTGAAAATACTTGTTCGAACTGATTAAAGAATTCGGTAGCACCTTCAGATTTCCCTTGGGTACAAGCAGTGAGTTTGTCCCAAACAATCCTTCTCTCGGGAACCAGAGTTATTAATTTTGTTAATATTCTCTCTGGTAATGTCAGTATCACCTGTGGTAATCTCTCACCAGCTTTCCTTTATCGGTCTAACCGCACCAAGTTAACCCATGTGTCACCCAGTCCTGCTTGATCGTCTGCAGTCCTAATCTGTTTCAATAAATCAGCAGGTAGGATCACAGGGAACAACAAGTCTTTATCACCTTGGGTAAAAACTCACGAGTGCAAGACAGATTCTATTTCTTTATAAAACTCTGTTGGATTTTTCCTAATGTCTGGAATTGATTGCCTAATAGTGTTTACATCCTGTCTGGAGAATGGGAAATGAACAATTGTGATACATAGTGAGCTTCAATAGTAGTGGCTGCTGCGCAAGTTGCGCAAGTTGCAACATTCACTGGAATCTCAACTTTAGATAAAATGTCGGAGGAACCTCTCTCAGAGGCAACTGAGAAGTAAGCAACTCCGAAAATGTGTAATGTGTAAAGTAGTCAAAGCAGTATCAGGTGCAAAGGCTCTCTTATAAATAATCATAAAATCTGCGGGACAACAAATCTTTTTCTTCATATACTCATCCTGCAGGTACTCTACCATTACCGTTAACACTTTCTTCTGCATTTCTGGAGTATAATGACTAAACCTATCATATACTTCTATGGGAGATATCGACACATCCAAAATCCATCTAAGTGCATCCCTTGTGAAAATTCACGTCTCTTCACTCATTGATTTACAAGGAGGAAGGAACCGTTTCTGCACACACAAAGCGTCCAATCTATCACCATCTTCTTCATCATTCTGTAACCATTCTAACTCCCGTCTTAACTCAAAAACCCTCTCGACATGTTTATTTACTTTATCCGAAGTATCCCTTGAATAACCCAAGACAATAAAATTCCTCAACCCTTGTTGGATATCCATGTCTGTCAAATAATTCCACATCACGGACAAGTGTATTCCATCCCCTCAATAAAAACATTCTGTTCGGGAATACTTACTAGATCAAGAAGTGTATCTAAGACAGCTAATTTCTCACCTTTCTCTATACATTTCTTAGCCCATGCACAATTCTCTCTTCTTATCTTTGGAAACTGTACTATGAGTCACTACTTTTGATTCAGCACTTGCCCCTTCATCGGCTTCAAGCGGAGCAGAACCGCTTGGGAAGGGGAAGGTAGACAAATCCTGTTCAACAGGTAGTGAAGACACTACCGCTGGCAACAAAGATGGAATCACAGGAACAGTATTAGTCGGTAAAGGTGGAGATACAGAAGAAGAAGCAACAATAGGAAGAGGAGCAACAGCTGGTAGTGGAAGAACAACGGGAAGAACAGGGACAGTTACGGAAGGAGGTGCAACAGCGGGAAAAGGTTAAACAGCAGGAAGAGGTACATAAGAAGGTGGTACAGTGGCACCAGGCCTACATTCATTTAAACGCTTATCAATTAGTTAATCTGAGACATGAAAATCTTTAGATGGATATATTTTCTGTACACCAAGTTGAAAAGCTCTATTCATGTTTCTAATAGACTCTGACTGTTTCTGTTGATCATACAATAATGCCTTTTCTGAATTAGACACACAATGACGTGCATGCTTCTCTTTACTCTTAAGTTTCTGCATAGCTTCTTTTTTCCAATTCTGAATTACATCAAATTCTGCAGGTATAGCTTTTTCATTTAATAATATAGACTCTAAATACTCTATACATGCAATCTCAAAACTACCATTGACAGGCCACTGAAGTTCGGGAGCATGTCTAGTTTGTCTATAACAAATATCATTGAATACTATACTACCAATGCCGTACTTTCAGTACATAGTACATGCCGCCGAACCCTCCTGTGGTGCCGGTCGGCCAAATTCCAAAGATTGTTTGTCTCTACGGAATAAACCCCTGAAACAGTCAGACAATTTCCCAGGCATGTCAGATCACTGGTGTTACCTGGTGTTGTATGTGCTCATGAGGACAAAACTGCAACCAAATATCAGGATACTTAGGAATCAGGGCATGACTCACCTAATTACAAAGGAGATCCGATCGGATTACAAAGGACAAAGAACACTCATGGTTGTTGATTTTGGCAAACTGCCCGCCTCGATATGTTGACCCTCGTCAAGATGCCTACTGGGACCGCATGCTCACTGTCCAGGGATCAAATTGTGCAGTACTGTGGGGGTGTCACATCTCATACAAAGGGGCCCCGTTTTTCTCACCGTCCCATCCCGGTCCGATGCCCATGTCTTCAATGAGGTGGCATCAATCTTGAGGTCCCTATTCGGGCGCCATCTGAAAGACCAAAGAAATATCGAGGCTTAGTACCACAAATGAAATACATCAATCATGGGCTGATAAAATACAAGTATCTTTTATTACTGTACAGTTTACAAAGCAAAACAGATAGCTATCTGGCTGCCAACAAACCCGCAGTGTGTACCAGCAGACACATTGAGGAGGCGAGAGTGCTGGACATCTAAACACAGACATATTTATACCAATTTAACAATATTGTCCAGCCTCTCTCCAAGTTAATAAGTTGCGGGCTAGAGTGTGTGCCTAGTTCACATGACAGATGCTGTAGGTTCTCAGATCCACGGTAAGCCTTTTTCCAAGAGTCGCTACAATAAAGTTCAGCTAAAGCATACAATCAAAGTTTACTCTTCATTGTTTCAATGTTTATATGAGGATGAGGCTTGTGAGCACAGACAACACTTGAATGACAGTTCGTATGAAGAACAAAGTTTCTTTGCATAGGTTAAACAGTCGGCTCTCGATCAACCTAAACATTAACAAAACTCAAAGGTCGTTCAGCTCAACTGCAAGTCGAAAACACAGTCCATCACTTTAGAACATCGAACATGAGTTGAAATAAAAATGTCGGATGATTTTTTAAATGGCCGCAAAGTTATCCCAAAATCAGAACTTTGAGAACGCGGTTTTCTGTGTAACGCGAATGGGTTTAGGCCAATATTCATAACAAGGAGGCACTATATGAGTACCATTTTACAATGTTAAGGTTGCTATACTATATAGAGACTACCAATGTACCTGTGAGCATGCTGGTCCTGTTAAGGATGTTATACTATATAGAGACTTCCAATGCACCTGTTATACTATATAGAGACTACCAATGCACATGTGAGCATGCTGGTCATGTTAAGTGTACTTTACTATATAGAGACTGCCAATGCACCTGTTAGCATGCCAGTCACATTAAGGGTGTTACACTATATAGAGACTGCCAATGCACCTGTGAGCATGCTGGATATAGAGACTGCCAATGCACCTCTGAGCATGCCTGTCACGTTAAGGGTGTTATACTATATAGAGACTGCCAATGGACCTGTGAGCATGCCGGTCACATCAAGGGTTTTATACTATAAAGAGACTGTCAATGCACTGTGAGCATGCTGGTCACATTAAGGGTGATATATTATATAGAGACTGCCAATGCACATGTGAGCTTGCTGGTCACATAAAGTGTGTTATACTATATAGAGACTGCCAATGCACCTGTGAGCATGCTGGTCAAGTTAAGTGTGCTAGGGTATATAGAGACTGCCAATGCACCCGTGAGCATTCTGATCACGTTAAGGGTGCTATACTTGTTTTTATAAAAAGTATGCACATTATTGTATTTGCTTTTGGCAGTTCTGCAAAGAAGTTTAGTGCAAAATCTACACCTTTGTTAAAATAATGATTGTTGTATACAGCTATCTAAGAGAATCGCTATTATATGGTTAATTTTCTGTTAAGTGCTTCGTTTGGGGTTACTGCACAAGCCAGAACACACCCAATGTGAACTGGAACCTGAATGATGCCACATGCACGCCCTGGTGACTCTTGTAATGTTCTCTCTCTTTTTCAGCGTTTCCTTGGATTATTTCCGTCATTACTTTTCCTTTGTTTATGCCATTGAGGAGATCAACAAAAATATAGACATTTTACCCAATATCACCCTGGGCTACAATATCCAAGACTCAATTGTGGATGAGGCGAAGACAACAAAAAGCACTTTGGGATTAATTTCAGGTAGAAATGTACCGGTCCCTAACTATGGATGTCGGACCAGAGGCTCCCTGGCTGCTATTATTGGGGATATGTCATCAGATACTTCCCTTGCTATGGCAACCCTCATCGGGCTCTACAGGTACCTTCAGGTGAGGGAATCATATTTGTTTATAGACATTAGTGGTTACTTTGCTACCTTAATCGCTGCGCTCACTTGCCTCCTAGGCTGCATGCTCTTCCACACATCCCACGATCACGTGGTTCCTGCATCTTCCTTGACTTCGTGCACACTCCCTCCATCCCAGGCTGCGTGCGCTTCCATGCATCCCTTGATCATGTGATACCTTTGCTATTCTTGATTGCGTGCGTTCACTCTCCTCCTAGGTAGTATGGTCTCCCGTGCATCATAAGATCGTGTGGTTCCTGTGTATTCCTTGATTTGCATGTGTTCGTTCCCTCCCAGGCTGTGTGCACTCCCACACATCTGTTGGTCACTTCGTTCCCTCGCTATCCTTGATTGCTGTGATCACTCACCACCTAGGCTGTGTGTTCTGCCCTGCATCCCTTGATCGCATGGTTCCCTCATTATCCTTATCACATGCGCTCGCTCGCCTCTTTGGCTGCATGCACGCCCATGCATCATCAATCATGCGCTTCTCTTGCTTCCTAAATTGCATGTGCTCACTCGCTCCTTAGGCTGCGTGCGTTCCAGTGCATTCCTTGATCGCGTGCGCTCCCTTGCAATCCTTGATTAGCCACATGTCCTTGATCCGCTGTGGGCCCTTTCTGTCACCTTCCCCTTCCCTGTCCCTCTTCCCAGCCCCTTCTCAGTCATGTTTGTGAATTGCTCTGCATTCTGCTGTGATCTTCATTCCTCTAGGTCTCTTTTGTCGACCTTTCTGTTTTTATACCATGTGATCCTGATTGTTGTTTTCATCGTACTGCCCTGCCTTCTGTTGTGCTCTCTCTCTAGGTCTCTTTTATGTCGACTGCTCTGTTTTTTGTTCCCTTGTTATCTGGATTCTGCTCACATCGTATTGCCTGCATTCCTGCTTGTCTCACTCTTTTCCTCGAGTTACTCTTTAACTTGGAGTTCTACTTCTCGGTGGTCTGCTCATATTGTACTGCCTGCATTATTGTTGCACACTTCTTTCTTCTAGTTTCCCTTAGTTGTCTGATCTGTTAATTTGGTTCTGCTATTTATTGCCCACTCCTCCTCTAGGGTCACGGAAACTCAATTATTGTTTTTTTTTCCTTTCTTCTGAGTTGCCATTGTCTGTCCGCTTGCTCCCCTCCTCTTTGTGTCCTAACCCTACCATCTCCCCCCACACTTTCTCCACATCACCGTTCCCCACACCATTCCTCTTGCATCCTCTATGGTGCTCTCTGTCCCGCCTATCTTCTCAAACTGCTTTTCTATTGACTATCCTGTCCTTCCCACTAAGTATGAGAGGAAGAATTTTAAAAGAGATATCCTGGACTCCAACCAAGGCCTCCCTATTATTGATGCCTACACAAGCACTTCCTCCACATAGACCCTCACTGACATCCTCTTTGTCGTTCCCACTGCAGGCCCAGCCTATGGGCCCTCCATATGGTTTCTGTGCTCTCTCCTTCTTCCTCTTCACCCATTAATGGTGGCACCCACCTTCCACTCCTCCAAGACCATCATTAGTGTTTACCTTAATGGCACCGTATTGGTCCAAGGCCCTCAGGCCAACCTCCTCCTGGTTGATAGAGGCTTCCCACGCCTTATCAACTTCCTTTCTTCTCCTGCTGTCCCTTCTTTCCCTTCTCTAGCTCCTCTGCCTCCTCGATCCTCCACCACCTCTTCGGCACCCTCTACTGCTTCTCTGGCTGCCCTGTTGCCTCCCTCTTTTGCTACCCCACTGACATACTGTTAGGCAGAATCCAGTGCAGTTCCCTTAGGGAGCACTACACCAGATTAGGACTACAGGTGAGAGCAATAAATCCCCTTTGTTATCAATCTGTACCACAAAGATTTAGTTGGTAGCTGTGGCTGAGCAGTCAGACTTATCTCAAGAGGGAGATGAGCGGTATTCAGGGTTTACACAATAGGTATCACAGTACTATGGAACAAGGAAACACTGACCAAAGCTTTGTATCAACAAGAGAATATATTTATTCTATACACATCTAGTTCAACACATTAATCATAGTTGATAAAGTAAGTTCAGTTTAGTCAAGGAAAAGTATATACAACTCCCTATTCAATTGTAGACAAGTTTGTGGTAGAGTGAGAACTGAGCAAAACAGCACAGTTAGCAATTCAACAAAAGGGAGGGAAAGCACAAGTTAAACCGAAATATCTTCAGACACCCCCTAGCAACACTTCCCTGAAGTTTTGTGAACAAGTAATGCACAGTAACACTTTAGCCAAAAGATAAGTGAATGAAAACTGAGCAAAATGGCACTCCACAAGTTAAAACAGTAGGAAGGAAGAGGGGTTTAGAAGATTTAGGTGCATCAACACATTTCTCATTGAAAACCAAACTAGTGAGAGCAGATCTAACAAATCAGCCAGAGTCAATAGGCCTGAACCAGAGTCAGTGGCACAGGACCAAGAGCTTAGGAGCAAAAATGTTCTTGTAGCTGCAGTCAATTCTTTAGTAGAAAAATATTGAAGAGGTAGATTCAAGGCGAAAGATAATGTTAAGAGAGAGGGCGGCCGACACCACAAGTAGTTGAAGGATTTAAAACACCTTTAGGGCCACTAGGGAGAAAGGGCGGCCTGGCGGAACAATGTACCTTAAATGTGAAAAAGTGGCTCCTGCGGTGGCGGTTGTTCCTGGTAGTTCCTGCAGGTCGAGGGGTCCAAATGAGGAAGAGAGGCTCTCGTCATGGAGGGAGGTTCGAGTCACTGCACTATCCAGGGATGAAACCAGCCGCTGTGCTGGCAAACGAAGTTTAAAAGGTACGCTCCTTTTAATCATGGTCCGGGTCGATAGCTGCGTGGCTATCCGGTCTCCAAGTGCTGGGCACTGTCTATTCGACCAAGGCAGGTCCAGGAAGAGATAGGTGAACTGGTTGAGCCCACCAGCTCAAGGGAAGGAGGCTCTGTCGCTGAAGATCTCCTCTCGTCGTGTGGAAGAAAAGTGGTGAGATGATTCGGTAGGGCTTCACCGGTGGTGTAGATGCTGAAGATGTCTGTGGCTTCTCTCCCCTTTGGTTCCATAGTTCCAGTGGCAACGTCTTGCTTTTCCAGTCCTCAGGACCCTGCTTTTATGCAGAAAGAGACCCATTCATGCAGCCTAGCTGTCACTCACACAGTGGAGTGGTCTTCTTGGTGGGAGACCCTCCAGCCTATCAGGTTAGAGTGCAACCTGAGTTGCTCTGGCATCTCTGTCCAGGGGTTCTACTCCCCCTCGAAAACAACAGACCCACCCCAGACTCAGAGGCGCTGAAAGTAGGGTTTCTTGGCAGAAGCCCGCCAAAAGAGCGAACAAAGGATCCCCGACCTGGGTTAGGAGTTTAGAGTAAGACACGAGAAAGAAATTATATCAAAGTTCTGGCAAATAAAACTTACTGGAGTAAAGTTAATAATAAAATAAACCAGCGGTATGTTAGAGGCTGTCAGTAAAAGGGTTAGCCTCAAACAATGGGAAAATCCCATAGGGAAATATTCACGGTCAAATATAAAAGGTAGTAACCACTGCCACCAGCCAGAAACTTTGTAGAGGGGGGACTTTAAGGTACCCTCTCAAAAATGAACATAGGTGAAAAACTATTAACCCCTTCCAGTACTTCCATATTAAGATGGGTTGTACTGGTTTAGTTCATAGAGATTGACTAGTAAAGTCAATGGGGACTTTACATGCCCTGGGAGACAGTAGTCAGCCCCAGGGTATGGAGTCTATGTTTGGGGGTCGCTACGACACCCCTGTGTCACTGCACGGAGGGTGCTGTGTAACACATGTGCATAAAGATGGTTCCTATGGGTGAGAAAAAAGATCCCATAGGCATTAAACACAAAAATAGCCTAGAACACACATAGCAAAGATGCCTAAGAGTGGGAAAAAGAGTCTCACTCTTAGCAGGTAAAAAGAAATAAACCCTTCAGATCCAGCAAAGCTGCTGGGGGACTCTATAGGCAAGGGAAATTAGCCATGAAATGAGAATTCTCCCTAACACATACTCCTCCTCCTCCTCGGCTACCTTGCCCTCTGTAAAGCACCGGAGGGGGGCGCCTGTACTCCTGCTCTCTATATGGCAGAGTAGAGGCACATAGCACCCCAGTCAAGGTTCTCGATTTTGGTATCGTGGTCGAGAAACCAAGTCTTAGCTCTCAGGAGGTGATACGGGCTGGTTCTTAAGTGCAGTGTATTCCCCAAGCACCCACAAAGGAATGTCCACACACTATGTTAGTGAAAACACAGTCTTTATATAAATGAGGTTCATGGTAATATACACAATCACAACAGCACACTTTGTACTCTGGCAATACTATAATGGCAAATATATACAGGTCTATGTGGTACCACTCTTAGCTATTGATTCCTTTAAAATGCGCCATGGCTATCAGCCCCAATAACATATGAATCTGATTGTAAGATGAATCAACGACAGACCACAGACAAAATGCAAGTTAAATCAAGCAATGGCAGAACAGTCTATCCCACTACCATGAAACGGTTCTGTGCAAGGATACCCCCACCTGGGAAAACTGTAAGCAACGCATATTTGACAAACCCAGTCAAATTATACTCAATATAGTCTTGAGTCCTTCTAAAAGGTTCCACAACCCCAAAGTACCTGGTTTCATAGAGTTCTTTGATGAGTCATCAATGGGCCCTTCTTTAGTACACTCCCATTAAGGCAGGAGCCACGGGTCGTCGAGATTCGGTGAAGAACAAGGGCGAACACTGTCATTGCAGCAGCAGCTTCAGTTCTTATGGTGCTCATTGACGATCGGTCGAGAACGTCCTGCAAGCTGAGGCATGCAGTGCACCTCGACGATGAGTGTTTGTTGCCGCAAAGAGTCCATGAAGACCTTTGGCCCAGCAAGGGCATTGCGTCATCGGCATCTGGCGTCGGGAGACGGGAAGTAACCACGGCTGGCCTTAGTACCTCTATCGGCGTCTCTGAGGTCTTCAGGTGGTGGGAAACCCACTGGCGGATTCTTCTTGGTCCTCAGCGGCCTTGCCTTTCTCCAGCGGGACAAAAACGGTTGATGATGATGAGCAAGGGAGTCCTTGGATCAAATGTCTTAGGCAAAGGAGCACTCCGGCTCCGGGAGATGACGGCAGTGGTCGACGGTGATGGACTTCAATGTCCGGGCGATTCACTTCATGATTCTGCGGCAGTCTCCTTCTCTGGTCGACAGCCTTTTGAGGGTCTGACATCAGTGATTGTTGGCAAAGATCAACTGGTGCACAATGGTCTCTTGTAGCTTGCAAAGAGGTCTCCTAGCCAGGTCCTCTCTTGGATCAGTTCCTTGACAGTCACACAGCTTTCAGATTAGTGAAGGACAGCAGCAGAAATTCTTCTTCTTCCAGCGGTCTTCAAGGTTAAGCATCAAGTATCAACTTCAGCTTCTGAATGATTCCCATTAGTGAGAGGCCCCCAGATATACTGTTGATCTCCCATTAACTCTGCTGGGTCACACTCAGGCAACCAATCATTCAGAAGGGCATTCAGGAAGTCAGGCAACCAATCAGGTGCCCAGTGCATTCAGGTCATTCTTCTCTATCCAGACATTCACAACACAAAATGTGGATTCGGACAGGTCTCACGCCATTCAGCACTACACACTGTATTCAGGCAGGGCTATCTCAGTCATTGTGACAAACACCAGATACTAGACACCCATAACATGGAATACTTATTAGTCACACACTCCATTCACCCAGGTCCCACTCCATGGGCGTACCCACAACGTACAGTCATTGCAAAGGCTCCAGCCAGTCTGGCGCCAGCACTTCCCCACAACACCAAATATGGAACTTCCACCCAACAGCCAGTCAGGTGGAAAGGACAGAGTAAGGGCTTACCAGGAATTACAGAAAAATAAGGTAACAGGTGATAGAAAGCAAGAGGCTGCATGGGCTCTTGTTTCCCATCAGGAATCAACTTATTCCAATGGCAGGGCTTAGGTAACCCCAAAATGGAGGATACTCAGAACACCTGTCAAATTCCGCATGGAGCTGCCACCAACCCATAGCCTGCTCTGTGTGTAACATACAGGTGCCCAAAAACATACGCTAGGAGTACATGGTTGTACCCCTACCCATGGGTGCCATAAGGGTATCCATAAGGGTATCCCATGGGTCTGTCCACCATGACCCAAAATAGAAAAAGCCGCACCACCAGGATTCCCACATGTACACAGGTGCAGAAAACAAGACAGAACATACATGATAAAGCAATAAGGGGCAAAGATATAGAGGCCCTGTCCCTCCAATGCATTTCCAGCATCACACCCTCTCTTCCTTCTGCCTCTGCCATCCTCAGTCTCTTTCTCCACTTCCTCAGGGTGTATCTCAGACCTGTACCTCCCACGGAAGTCTTTCAAAGATGGCCTCCTGCTACACATTGCCACTCTCAACTCTCGCTCAGCTGTCAAACAATCCTCTAACATCTGCTGTCTCATTGAAGAACTCAACCTGGATGTTCTCAGTCTGACCGAGATCTTGGATGTTCTGATCTTCTCAGACCTCCTCCTCTCTAACCCTCTCACCACTCCTCTCTCCTGGAGTGATCACTTTCTCCTTTCTTCTCATCTCTCTCTCTCTACCCCTCAGACCAAGCCAACTTCAGCTCTGCCACCCACCTTCTCAGTCATCCGACCTGTGAAGCATGTCCGTTTTTATCTTTTGCCACCATTTTTCTCCTCCATCTGCACCTTTGGCTGACTCACACCCTGACAGAGCCCTTTCTAACCTTCACTGTTCTATCTCTGACACTCTTGATGTTCTTGCCCCTGTCAAGATGATCTGCTTGAAGCCCAAATCCAAGCATAACTCTTGGTATGACTCAGACCTTAAAGGCAAGTGTACGGTGGCTGATAGTAAGGGAAGGGCAACAAGTTCACCCACTGACAAATATAGAGAAGACAAATGGTCAGTTCAACTCAAAGACTGAAATGAATAAGCATGTCAAGGCATGGAAATGCACAATGAAGAAACAGGATTTAACATTTTCATATTTCAGTCAACATCCTGTTTCTTCATTGTGCATTTCCCTGCCTTGACATGCTTATTCATTTCAATCTTTGAGTTGAACTGACCATTTGTCTTCTCTATATTTTTGAAATAATTGCAAAACAAGCCACTTAAGAAATAAAAAAGGCTACCTTTACAAAAACCTACTAATTGTCTAAGGTTGTTTTCTCACCTTACGTTAGGGATCTACTGAGCCTGACATAAGAAACCCAGGAAGATTAAAAAATGTACTGCCCAAAAAACACGTGCAGTACCCTAAACTTTAGAGGACAGGACCACCCACTGTGTATATATATCTTGAAACCCCAGCCCACTATATCCTGTCCAATACCAGGGCTGTCCCTCCAGTTATAAATAAACCTGCGTATTACTAACATCATCCTACGTGGCAAACTACAAAAACCTAATGGTGAGTGTGATAGGTTCTAAAAGGATCATCTAAGTATACGATACATACTCGTTTGGGCAGTGAAGTAGAGGAATAGCTTTCTTAACATCAAGTGGGGCAACTAAGCCCTTCCCTAAAATGTATTACTTTGAACGTCACTAAATATACAACGTCTAATTGGTTATACAACTATAGGACCTTGCTCACGTGTCCTCTATCATTGGTTACTTTCCAAACTCTGTCTGTACCCTCCCAGCCTACGTTTAGCAGCGTGCAGGCAGAGCGTCCAGGTGCAAATAAGCTAGTCTTAACCCTAACTTCCCACCAATTAACATGACCATCCATCATCACCTCAGTGGTTGACTGTCAATTAGGGCTTTGATCTCATCCTTATGTTTATGTTTATTATTTGATAATGTGCACAAAACCCAGGGGTAGCCGGGCGCAGCAGGTACAAGGTTACTTAAGCTTAGGTTACATACAGAGGATAAGAAGCATAACAATACAGTGCATACATGTCAATAAAAGCAATTGAAAATGAAAAACTAACATGTTACAGTATTGAAGGTGTATACAAAAAGGTGAAAGGGAAAAGCTGAATAGTCATGGACTGGTTTCAGGAGTATCATGGCCATAGGCACCGCGCAGATTAGTTGTCGTTGGACCAGAGCCAGTTTTTTACCTTACATCTGAAGTTGGTGTAGGGTAGGTTAGCCCTTAATGCAGTAGGCAATGCGTTCCACGCCTGGGCAGCTCTGACAGGGAAGCTAGCTTTGCCCGCTTTGGATCGTCTAAATCTAGGGGTTTCAAGCAGGAAGTGGTTGGTAGCCCTAGTGTGGTGTCTGGATGATTTTCTGGTCAGTATGTCTGAGGTGTAGGGGGTGCTGTGTTGTTAGCTCTTTGTGGGTGAGCGATAGTGTCTTGAGAAGGACTCTGTCGCTGATTTTAAGCCAATGGTGGTTTTTCCTGATGTTGGAGATATGTTCTCTACGGGGTATGTCAAGGGCTGCTCTAAGAGCGTTATTTTGAAGGATTTGTATTTTATTTATGATGGTTTTATTGGCTCCTGCATAGAGGGCGTTGGAAAGGTCCAGCTTGGACATTACTAATGCGTTAGCTAGTATGATGCAGTTAGTTTTGGAAAGGTACGGTCTGCAGGTCCTGATTAATTTACAAGTGTACGCTGTGGAAGATGCCAAGGAGTTAACTTGTTTTTTGAGGGATAGAGTGGAATCGAGGTAAAAACCTAGAATTTTTACCTCAGTTGCCACCTTGATTATGTTACCATCTATGTTGAAATTGCTATAGTTGAGACTCAGTTTTTTTAGGTTGGAGTTGGAACCCAAGATCAGTATCTCTGTTTTGTCGTCATTTAGACAGAGGCCATGGCAGGCCATCCATGCCTGAATGAGGAGGTAAATTTTATTTACTAGAGCTGTGTCTTCGACAAAGTTGCCAGATAGTGGTATGAGAATCTGCGTAGCGTCCGCATAATTGGTGTAGGTTACCCCTAATCTGTCTAGTTTGTCAAAGAGTGGCTTAGTAAATATATTATACATTGTCGGGGAGACACATGAACCTTGTGGGACACCACAAGTGCTATGGATTGGGTCCGCTGCCGCTACAGGGGAGAACACTCTCATTGTACGGTTAGCTAGGAAGGATTGTACCCATGCTATAGCCTCACTTGAGAAATGGGCGGCAAATGCGAAGTGGTTGCATAATACTGCATGATCCACCAGGTCAAAGGCCGCTGATAAGTCAAGGAGGAGGAGCATAGCTGTAGTACCTTTATCCTTCAACTCGTCGATTTGTGTCTTGAGGTCAATAAGGGCCGTTTCAGTACCGTGAAGTGGTCTGAAGCCAGATTGCCGTGAACCTAATAGTTGGTGTGTCTCCAAGTAATTTTGGATTTGGAGGTAGGCTACTCTATTGATGATTTTAAGGAGAAATGGGGCCATAGTAATGGGCCTGTAGTTAGTGGGGATTGCTGGGTCAAGTGTCTGTTTTTTGAGTAGGGGCAGTACCCAAGATTCTTTAAGGTTTGTAGGTACAGTGCTCGTATTGACGGAGGCGTTGATAAGTTTCGAGATGGAGGGTGCTAAATCTCTGGCTGCATCCTTGATGATTTGCGCAGGGCAGCTGTCGCCTTGGCAGTTCAATGGTTTAAGGGATAGAATGACCTTTTCAGTTTCCAATATAGAGATGTTAGTAAACCTGAAGGGTTTACAGTTGCTTTGGGTGGATGTGCTCGGTATTTCTTTCCGTGGGGTGGTATGAGTTCCGCTAGGGCTCAAGGAGGCTTTTTTCTTAACGATTTTAGATTGAAGGGTTGTAATTTTATTTGCTAGGGCATTTTGGATGCTGGTGCACCAGGATTTGTCCTTGGGGACATTGTCTGTAGGGACAATTGGCTTTTCCAATTCTCGGAGAATAGTGAAGAGCTCTTTGGAATTCGAGTTGGCTTTACTGATTCTTTTTTAGTTTGAATTATTTCCTTCTTGGATCTTTTGGCAAAGTTGGCAAGTGTGGTTTTGAAAATGTCTCTTGCTTTCAGCAGAATGCACAGGAGTGCAGGCACACTCTGTCCTCGTGCGTAGGTGTGACAAAAGACCACAAAATCGATCTTTCAGTATATTAAAACACACTTTTCTAATAGACCTCTGAGGTTTTCTTGTGTCTGTCCATGTCTTCTGAACAGAAGCTTTGTTCTTTCACACGATGTGTATCCAATGTCAGCTCGCCCCAGTCTGATATGGCCTTGGCTTCTTGGCTCATTCAATTTTGCCTTTCTGAGTTTTCTCCTATAAGTCACTTGTTTTCTAACTGCAACAAATACAAAAGCTGGGTCTTCCTTCTTTTGCTAAGCACTGCTATTATACGTAGTGGGAGCATCCATCCTTTACCAACTCCAATATATACATATATATGTATGTACATGTTGGCACATGCCAGAATATATTCACTATAAAGTTAACCCTTTAAGAATACTTCATCTGCTTGCATTGCGTTGTATATTTACATGTGTGAACTAGTTTGATATCTTCATTACTTCTTTGACATAAGCTTATTCATCTTGAACCCAAGATGTCCTTTGTCTCGATCCTTTCTTGAAGCCCTATAAACTTTTATATATTCTTTAGACTCTGCACCCCTTCTCTATGTGTCAGCTTCATATTCATATGATGTCATCATTTCTCTTCGTTATTCAATTTGTCGTATTTTTTTCTGGACTATCACTCGGACAGCCATCATACTGTGACGAATGCAGGTATGGTTTTCTCAATGGGAACCTTGCTTCCATGGTTCTTCTCGGTGTCTGTAGTTCAAATGGTTTTGTACATGTGTCATCTTCTGGTGTCCAGTAGATAGACAAAATAGGCGAAGTAATTGAGGTGGGGGTACTTAGCTTGTTCTCTACAACTGCTTCAGTCTCTACTTCTTCTGTCCCCTCGCAGGCCCTCTGCACAGCCCTGTCCTCTCATTTCATTACTAAAGCCCAGGACATCATGTTCACCCTCTCCTCCTCTCCATCCTCCTCCTCTGTTCCTGACTCTCCTGTGGCTACCTCTCCTTCTCCCTTTTCCTCCTTTCCTTTGTTCACCCCTGACAACATTTCTAGAAAAGACTGATCTATGAAAGTCTTGTCAAAACAGGTTCTTCCCTGTTCTTCCAAAACCATCAAGGACCACATTGACAACCTCGCTCCAGCCTTAGTCGATTTCTGCAATCACTCTTTCACCAATGGTACTTTTCCCTCTCCTCCGAAGCACTCTCTTGTGCAAACCCTTCTTAAGAAACCTTCTGCTGATCCCTCCTGTCTGGCCAACTATCATGCCGATCTCCATTTCTCCTTTACTGGGCAAACCCCTGGAAAAACTGGCCATCTCTCAGCTTAACTTTCAGACTGAATCTGCTGGTTGTCTCCATGAGCATCAGTCTGGCTTCAGAGCGGCCAGAAGCATGTAAACTACTCTTCTGACCATCCGTGAAGACCTGCTCTCAAACCTTGATTCTAACCTTCCTTCAGTCCTCATTCTCCTTGATCTTTCCTTTGCTTTGATATGGCCATCCATGCCATCCTGCTCAACTGGTTCAGTGATAACATGGGTATCACTGATCAGGCCCAAGCTTGGCTGACCTCCTTTCTCACTAATCAACACTCCTAGGTTCAACTGGGGTCCTTCCTTTCCTCTATCTCCTGCACTAGCTGTGGTATTCCCATGGGGTCTAATCTTTCTCCCCGGCTGTTCAACCTATACCTGGCACCTCTTGCCCATGACATAGCCACCCTCTGCTCCAACTTTCAGTATTATGCAGATGACACTCAGCTCTCTTTCAGGCTCTCCTCATATGCCTCTACTCTTTCTCTCACTCTGTACTGTCTTTCCATAACTCAGGAGTGGTGTTTTGCAAATGATCTCTGCCTTTATCCATGTAAGACTAAGATCCTCCTCATTGGAACACCAGCTATGTCCTTTCCACACACTCCCTGGCTTCCCACACTTGGCCACTTCCTGCTCCTACCCCTTGAGGCTAAGAACCTTGGGGTCCTCTTTGACTCCACACTCTCCTTCTCTCCTCACATTTCTGATGTCTCTAAGAAGTCAAACTACCAGCTGCACCTCCTCAGAAGCATTCTTCCCTTCCTCACTTTCCTCCAGAAGATCACTGTCTCCAGAGTTCTGATCCTCTCTAGGCTGGAATACTGCAACAGCCTCTTTCTAAATCTTCCTGCCTCTACTCTCCATCCTCTAGAGCTCATCCAGAACAGGGATTTGAGACTTGTCCTTCACTGCAAGCCCAGGGAGTGTATCTCTCCAGTACTGAAATCTCTTCAGTGGTGGTAAGGATCAAGTTCAAGAGCCTTGCATTGTCCACAAGGCTTTCTGGGGCATGCGACCACTGCAAAATCTAGAAGGGGGTATCTGTACTCCTGCTCTCTATACTGCAGAGTAGAGGCACAGAGCACCCCAGCCAAGATTCTCTAGTTGGTAACGCTGGATGGGCAATCACGGCTTAAGCTCTCAGAAGGTGATACAGGCTGGTTCATAAGTACAGTGTAGTCCACACAGAACCACACAAGATTGTTCACACACTATGTAAGGGATAACACAGTTTATATAAATAATGCGTTCATTATGTACACATACAATAACAGACTTTCTGCTCAGGCAGTTTCTAGAATGACAAATATATGCAGTCTCAATGTGGTCCAACAATTACTTCTTAGATTCCATTAACATGCATCAACTGTCAAATGAATAATGTGAACCAACAAAAGTCTTGAGTAGGAAAAACAAGTTGGTTAAACAATTGGCATAATACTGGGCCCCTGTAAATAACAATATAATACAAGCCCTTTCCATATATTGTTTACAGGAGTCTTATTTCCCTCTAAAAAGTTTATACCCCCCAATGTACCTAGTTTAGCAGAGTTTGGCGTCGGGTCGTCGACAGATCCTTCTTGAGCAGCTCCCTTTAAGGCGGGAGCCATGGATCATCGAGATCCCTCAAAGAACTGGTTAACAAAGGCGTTGAGGCAGCAGATTCTGCCCTGACGGTGCTCATCAACAATCGGTCGAGACGACATCTCTGCGGTCTTTTTGTAGTGGGAAACCCACCGGGGGATGCTCATCTGCGCGTAATCAGCCTGGAATTTCTCCGGCGGGACAAAGCGGTCAGCGGTGCTGGCGAGAGAGTCCTTGAATTCAAAGTGTCTTAATCAATGGAGCGTTGTGGCTCTGGTTTTTTGGCGGCTTGGCATCAAGCAGTTCCTGCTTCTGGGCAACTCGGCTTCGGCTGCCTCCAACAGTTATAGCAAAGCTGTGAACCCTGGTCGATGATGGTGGATGGCTCTCGGGTGCTTCTCTTCGTTCTCCTCGGTGGTCCCTGTCTCCAGTTGACAGTCTTTTTAAGGCTGACTTCCAGGGAACTTGCAGTCTCTAATACAATTGTTGGCGAATTGGCCTTCACTGGATAGTGTTTCATTTGGTTAAAGGTTTTTGGTGCTGCTTAGTGATGACCAGTAACATTCAGACTGCCGAGTGTGACATAATTTGAAGAGAACAGAATTGGCTAGTCATCTTGTAGCGCACCTTCAAATATTACTTGCAGAAAATAAAAATATTCATGATACCATATTCGTTTTTATCATAAAGTGTTTTAATTCCAAAAATTGTCCTAAAAAAATTGGCTTTCAAATCATATTGCCCTCTACACGTGTTTCACCAAATCTATTGGCTCATCAGGAGGGATTTTAACAGTGGTCATGTTGCCCATTTTAAATTTCGTTTTGTTGGAAAAAGACCTTGAAATAAATGTATTTTTATTTTGAATATATATACACCTCACTGGGAGTGATTTGTAAGTGTCCTTTACTCTGTGTGCTCACTGAGGTCTTTCAGTCACGCTCACCCCTCCTGAGACCTAGGGTCTCATTACACGGACGGCGGTGGACCAAGGTGCTGTTAGCACCTTGGTCCATGCCGGTAAAATACTGGCACCGCCTTGGTGGAAAGGGGAATTACCGCCTATTCCAAGGTTGGTGGGGCGGTAATTCCCCCTTCCCCATTTCCCTTCGCAATTCCCATTTTTGCCCCATAGGGCAAATGGGAATGGGGAAGGTGCTAATTACGGCACCGCAAATTGTGGTACTGTAATTAGCTCCCTGGTCCCTTTGCTGGTTGGTTTTTAACACCAAAAAGCAGGCGTTAAATTCGCCAACCTGCAAAGGGACCTCCTAGTAAGGCGGTAAGGGTTTTCCGGTACCGGTAAAATACCGGTACCGGTAAACCCTTACCACCTACCGTGTAATAAGGCCCCTAGTCTTTACTGCCATCAATGCTACCTTGATTGGTCTGGCTGCTGCTTTCAGCGATTTCAGCGATAAAGACACAGTGTTGATTCCGAAGTGGGACAGTGGCTATTTCTCCACTGCTGGTGGATGGATCAGAGCAGTTTCAATGCAGCAGGCTTCAGGGTTAAGAGGGGCACAAAAGCAGCGCACATGCAAAGTTTGTCACCACGGCTGGGTGACACGGTAACCGCAATTATTCCGGTTCAGGTGCACTCACTTTACTCCAGACCTGGGAACTTCAAGTGCACGAAATGCGGTTTGAGAGTGCCGTGAACACAGAGCTAGTGACGTGCCAAGTTTGGCCCAGGGACATTTCTGAGAAGGCTTACTTGCAGGGTTTGATGAAGGTGCTGAGAATAGTTGGTCCCACTATTCCAATGGGTCGAAGTGTCTTTGCAGACCTTCTAGGATGACCAGATGAAGAGGGATCCAGCGGGACAACAGCGGGCACAGGGTGCCAAACCTTCCAGTGGGTCACCAACGGTTCCTAGACTCTGCTTCTTAGTTTCAGGATAATTAGATCCTACCCTTCATTAGTGAGAACTCCAGAGATCGACATGGTATGGGTGTTTGGAGCCTTATCTTATCCAAAATCCTCTTCACCCCAAAATGAGGAGGACCCAATGGGAGATCTGCTCTCAGACAGGCATAACATATGTGGACCAATTATGGACCATGGTGGTCCCAGGCATTCACAACACACCAGACTCTCTGGAACCCAGGATGTGTGTTGGAACCAGACAGACCAGCCTGGAATCACACACACGAGAGATGCAGAAGCCTGCAAAAGCTTGGCATTACGTGGGAGAATGCAAGCACAAATAAGGACTGACCCGTATCGGGTCGGGGAAGCTTATTGGACAAGATGGCCAAAGGACAGTACAAAAAACCTTGTGGAATGGCCATTGTGGGGCCAGACCAAGGACAGGGGAAATAAATCCACCCATGGATGAGTCTCATATTCAGGTTGGTTAAACATTCTGTACAACCCATCAGCATTGCTATGTTGGACACGTGGTCTATGCTCAATAGTGAAGCCAAAGCCTAGAAGGCTTTTGGAGCACCTGAGCAACGTTGGATTCTCTCCCTTCATGTGCATTAGCCACTTTAAGGGCTTATGATCAGTTTTCCACAGTGAAGTGGTAGGGCCCCAACTTCCTTAGGGCCAACACAACAGAGACACATTATTTCTCTACTGTTGGACATCTGAGCTCTCTCTCCTTAAGCTGGTGACTACTTGTGATAGTACAGCTCTTATCCCAGTGTCAGAGGCATCTGTCTGCACAATTAAAGGTCTTTGGTAATCAGGGGCCCTGAGAACAAGGGCCTGGCACAAGGGGTCTTTTAAGCCATTGAAGGTCTTTCCACACCCTTCAGACCAAGTTACCCACTTGGGTTTCTTAGGAGTTGTGAGAGTAGTCAGAAGGGCAGCCATGGTGCCATAGTCTTCTATGAAATTTCTGTAGTACCCAGTGAGTCATAAAAAGGCCTTCACTTGGGTTTGAGTGGTGGGGGTAGGCCAGTCTTGTATTGCTTCTACTTTACTGGGAAGAGGCTGTATCCTCCCTCCCCCTACTTCTTGTCCAAGGTAGACCACTGAGCCTTGTCCAATCTGGCACCTACTGGCCTTTATGGTCAATTGGGCCGTGTGAAGACCCTGTAGCACAATCCTAAATGTGTTTCACATGTTCTTCCCAGGTGGCACTGAAACTTGCTATATCATCCAGCTATGCAAGACAGAATTCATCCAACCCATTAAGGACATGATTCACAAGTCTCTGAAAAGTGACAGGGGAATTCTTCAACCCAAGAGGCATTACCCTGAACTGGTAAAAACCCTCTGGTGTTGAGAAAGTTGTCTTCTCCTTGGCTTCTTCTACCAGAGCTATTTGCCAGTAGCCTGCAGTGGGTTTAAATGTGCTTAGGTACTTGGAGACACCCAAAGTATCCACTAGCTCATCTGTTCTAGGCAAGGAGGGTGCATCTTAATTGGTGACAGCATTCAGAGCCCTGTAATCCACACAGAACCTCAACTCAGAGGTACCTGCCTTTGGCACCAAAACCACATGGCTGGACTAATCACCCCAAGAGCCAACATTTTGTTGACCTCTGTCTTAATGTAAAACCTTACTTTTTCTGACATCCTGTATCCCCTACCTTTGGTAGGGACACTATCTCCTGTGTCAATGGCATGTTTGCACCAAGGTGTCAAACCAGGAGACTGTGAGAACAAGGGGGAAAATTGCCTCAGCAAACTTTTCACCTCAGCCTGTTGTTCAGAAGTCAGGTGAGGGCCCACTGTGACACCCCAATGGAGCAATCTGAAGGACTGACCTGGAACTGGTCAGGGAGAGGTTCTGACACCTCCTCCTCAGCAGCTGAAGCCAGCAGCAGTGCAGCAATTTCAACTCACATAATTGGGTGGGGGTCAGGAACAAGCTAGCAGAAATCAAGTAGGGGGGGCATCTGTGGAGGAGGGCCAATTTATCGCACTAATTAATCAAAACTCAACAATGGAGTACTCAAAGTACACAGGAAAAGGCCAGCTTTATTCAGAGAATTGAACCTCGCCTGGGACACCATACAATCAGGTCTCAATGTTAAAATAGATGTGAGCAGTTTTTAAATGAAAGACATGTCAACGGTGTCATCATAATACAATATGAATTACAAAATGTATTAGTACATTTGATTGGTTAACATTGTGACCTATATATAGGGAATATAGGTGTTAGTTCTATGATTGGGTTAGACATCAGTGATGTCATCAATGATATTTGTGATGTCATCTTTGATGTCCTGGGTGTTAGTCTTAGCAGTGCACGGTGGTGGTGCAAGTTATGGTTGCTTAGCTTACGATAATGGGGTAATGTGCAGTGGTGTTTGGTTGCACTGTGAAGTATAACATTCCTTTAGTGAAATGTTTTCACTGAATACACATATATATGTATGGCAGGGAAGGAAAAGAGAGTGGCTAAACAAGTGATGTCGTCATTGATGTCATCATTGACATTTGAGATGACATCTTTCATGGTCTGGGTGTTAGTGTTAGCAGTGCACAGGGGTGGTGGCAGGGATGGTGGCTTAGTTTACCAGTGGAGAGTGCTGATGGGAAAAATTGGTGCTTAGCCAACCATAACTGCTGAATTTCAGGGCGTTTTAGATTTTACTTGTAATCATAACATACTTTTACACATTTTTGTACAGAATGGTGTTAGGGAGAATTCTCTCTTTAGGCTGAATTTCCTAACCTAGTGAGTCCCCCAGAAGTTTAGCTGGATTTCTGGGGTTTGTTTTTTTCCTCCTGCCAAGAGTGAGACTCTTTTTCTCCCACTCATGGACATGATTTATGGTGTTCTTTTGACTGCTTATGTGTTTTATGGGCTATGGGGTCCTTTACTCCATAGGGTCTCATGTGTGTTTACTATGTGGGTTACACAGCACCCTACGTGCA
This sequence comes from Ambystoma mexicanum, assembly GCF_040938575.1. NCBI lineage: Eukaryota > Metazoa > Chordata > Amphibia > Caudata > Ambystomatidae > Ambystoma > Ambystoma mexicanum. The sequence continues at coordinate 1,472,052,610 of NC_090924.1, read as the reverse complement.
GTACCACAGGGGTGTCATAGTGACACCCCACAATAGACTCCATACCCTGGGACTGACTACTGTCTCCCAGGGCATGTAAAGTCATCATTGGCTTTACTAGTCCCACATTATTAACAGAAACCAGTACAAACCTTCATATTGTGGACGTACTGGTCGGGGCAATTCGATTGCCCCTGGGTCTGTTAGTCGAGGGGGCACGTCTCCGTCCCCCCTGATCGAGTTTTGGCTGGTGCAGTGGAAACTACTTTTTAAATTCGACCGCAAATATTTTCCTATGGGATTTTCCCATTGTTCGAGGCTACCAACTTTAATTATTTAATTCTCATAGCCTCGAACATACCGCCGGTTTATTTAATTAATATTAATTCTCTGGTTGGTATTTTTTGCCAATACTCGATTCCAAAATGGCGTTTGTGTTCTCTTCTGTGACTCCAACCCAAGTCGAGCCCTTTGTTCCACTTTTTGGCGGGCTTCTCCACAGAAGCCTCCAAAAGTGGTGCCACTCTGTCTCGGTACCACAAGGGTGTGGGAGGGGGTTTAGGCACCCTGGACTGAGTTACCTTGGTAACTCAAGTCGCACTCTTGTGTGATTGGCCCAAGTGGTGAGCCGGCTGGCTCACCACTTAGCATGTTTGAGTGACAGCTAGGCTGAGTGAATGGGGGTTTGCTGCATAAAAGCAGGGCTTTGGGGACTGGAACTTCAGAAGTCGCCACAAGACCTGAGAATCCGACGAGGGAGAAGCTGAGCCGACCTACCACGACACCACCACCAGTGGAGCCCTGCAGAACCGACTCACCACTTCCCGACGACACAGAAGATCTCCCGGTTGGAGAGGCTTCTTCCCCTGACTGATGGGCACAACCAGTTTACCTTCTTTTCTTCGCACCTCAGCACTCCAGACCGGTTTGTGGTCGAACTGCCCGTGCCAAGCACCCCGGCGGCCAGATAGCCACTCACCACTGAACCGCGAATCAACGGACCGCTCCTTGTACCTGAGAAACTCTGAGGCTGGTCTCTTCCCTGGCAGTGCAACGGACCCCTGTCTTCCTCCACGAGATCTACTCTTCCCCCGGACGAAGCACCGACTCGCACCCGCTGCCAGGAACAACTGCCCCTGCTGGAGTGTTCTCACCATTTTAAGGTACCGTGTCCGCCAGGCCTCCCTTTCTAAAGATTTCAACAAGGTAATAATAACTCCTTAACCTTCTGGACTGGGCTGGCCGCCTTGGCCCTCTAACTGGTCCCTTTCTCCGATCCAACTCCTTTTTGAACCATTACAAGACTTTTTGTGCACTGCAACCGTGTGACCTTGGACACATTTCGTTTTGATCCCCTTAAAGCGGATCCAGCCTACTGACTCAGAATTCACAGTTTTACTTTGCCTCCTCACTTGCTATGCTCTTGTAAAAGTGTTGGGATCTGTTTCAATTTGTTCTCTGCTTTTCTCTCCCTTTTTAAGACAAACTATTAGAGTGCCATCTACGTTAAGCGCTCACCGCTGTCCGAAAATAAGTGGGGCTTTAGTTAAGACTTGTCTAATATTCTTTTAAGGGAGTGTATATCTTTTAGTGACCGTTTTTTTGAATTGCTTACTATTAGTGCCTGTGCGTTTTTCTAGATGTGGTTTTAAATAAATAATTATATCTCTTTTACACCAAGCCCTGGTCAGTGTTTACTTGTTCTATTGTGTGCTCTTGACCTATTGTGAATACTCTGTATACTGCCTACCTCTTCTTGAGGGAAGTCTGACTGCTCAGCCACAGCTACCAAGTGAATCTGTGTGGTACAGACTGCTACCAAGTGGGTTTACTGCCAAACACCTGTAGTCTTAAATCTTTTGCAGTGGTCCCAGAGGGAACTGCTTAGGTGTCTGCCTAACACTGGTGGCAGCGGTGGGATTTGTATTGAGTATACACTTTAGAGTGCTTGTTGAACACTTTAGGACAACTAACCACAGAGCTTAGCACTGAAAAGCTGATTTTCTAACTATGTCTGCTATGGAGAGTTATACCCTAGAATCATTGTCTGCCAAAACTGCTGATTGCTTAAAAGTATTGTGTAGACATAAGAATCTCTCTGAGAAGGGCAAGAAAATGGAACTTATAGAAAGATTGTTAGGAAACCAAAGTCTGGGTGGTACAGAGGAATCTACCCCCCCAGCAAATGTAGAAAACAGTGATGGTATTGATCTGAATCAAAGTCTTGAGAATGAGTCAGAAGAGGAAAGTGAACCTAATGAAGTTAGCCACTCTGCGCCTCTGTCTGCCTTACCTACTGTACCTACTGGGCCTATACCAGGTCCCACATGTACCCCTGCTTATTTTGTACTTGAAAAAATGAAGCTTGAATTAGAGTACAAACGTTTTTTAGCTCAATCTGAAAGAAACCAAGAGCTAGAGTTCAGAAGAATGAATGCCCAGGCTGAGCAGAAGCAAGCTGAGTTAAGACTCAGAGAAATAGAGCTTAATCATGAATTAGAAATGAAAAAGTTGTCTGTGGAAAATGCTTCTCTCTCCTCAGGTTCTTCTAGGAGTTCCAGTCCCAAAAGACCCTGGATGCCTAAAGAATTAGTGGGCATGTATGAACCTAGATTGGATGTGTTGGATTGGTTGAAAATGTTTGAGTATAATCATGGGCTCCAGGACATCACAGAGAATGAGTTACTTCCCTGGTTGTTCTCTAGGCTTCCCCCTGTTGCAACTGATGTGGTAATGGAGTTGGGGGAGGTGGATAAGAAGGATTATGAATGTGTGAAGCTAGCTTTGGTAGCTAGATTTGGGAAGACCCCTTCCCAGTAGCTTAAGAGGTTTAGGACCCTCAAAAAGCATGACGGTACCTACCTGGGTGAGTGAAAGTTTGAAAAACTTAGGGGGATGGATTAAGGGTTACAGAGTTAACACTTATGAAGGAATGAAGAATCTTGTAATGTTGGAGTCAATTTATGATGCCTGTTCTCCTGAGCTCAGACAGCACTTAGCTGATTCAAAGGAATTAGATTCCAGGAAGTTAGCCAAGGCTGCTGACTTGTGGGTTGCCAACAGGGCCACTCACAAGGATTCTGGGGCTACTCAGAAAAAGGATGAGGGAAAACAGCCAAAAAGGACTCCAAAGAGAATTCTAATAATTCCAATTCCAAAGAGGGCCCCAAACAGAACCAAAACGGTAAGCCACCAGGGAAACCAAATCAGGCTAGTGTACCTCCTTGTGCCAAACCAGAGGGAGGTCAGAACAAGCCACCATTCCAGAAAGCATTTGGTAAATGCTTTGTTTGTGGCTCTACTGACCATGTGAAAGGAGATCCCAGATCTAAGGGTAAACCTTCAGGGGTCCAGCTTATCTCCTTAGCCTTCGCTCCAGAGGAGGAAGTCCAAATGGCAAGTGGAAACATTCTATTACTGGCTGATGAACCCATTGGAGTCTCAGCTAGTGTTTCTTTAGTGTCTCTGGGTCTGTGGGAACAACAGAACTTAGATGTCTATAATTATATCCCCGACAATACTAAAGAGTATTATAAGGACAGTGTCCAGGTGAATGGTCAGGAGACTCCTGCCATTAGGGACACTGGGGCTAGCATAACTGTCGTGGACAAATAATTTTTTCAGGCTGAGGATGTTGCTAAGGCACCCAAACGCCTCACCAAGTTAGCTGGAGGGCCTGTGCAGATGCTTCCCCAATTGCCAGTTCTCATCCAGTGTAATGACATGACTGTGAAGATACCTGTCAGCATACGAAGTGAGGTTCCAGGAAGGGTTCTGCTGGGTAATGACTTGAAAACTCTTGGAGTAGTGTCACATACCCCCAGACCTACTAGTAAAAGGTTACAGGAGCTCACCAGACCTGCAAGGGAGAGAACCATGAGAGGTACTTCCAAGGAGATGATGAAGAAAGAGATCACTCCTGCTCCACTGGAGAAGTCAGCTGCTGTCTCTAAAAAAAGAAGATTAAAAAGGGAAACCTAAGACTTCAAAAAAGAACCTCACAGCCAGCACTCCAGTGCAGCCAACAAGGACTTCCCCTAGGTTGTCCAAAGTTACACCAGTAACTCCCCTTCTAACTGAGGCTGAGAGGGAGGTACAACCCTGTGTGGTTGAACTAGACTCTGAAGAAGAGCTAGTAGAAGGCCAGGAACTCATTGGAGATCTGGATCCTGTTCACCATCCTGAGCTGCAGTCTTTACTGGCAGAAGGTGGACCCAACAGGGCAGACTTCAGTAAGGGAGAGAGAGAATACCCAACTCTGGAAGGTCTTCGCCACCAGGCAAATGCTCAGGCTGAAGGGCAAGAGCCTGGGAAATATAGGTTAGACTGGGAAGATGGCCTCTTCTACAGTGAACCAACCGAGTCTGCACCTGGGGACAACAAATGACTTGTAGTACCCCAAGAGAACAGACCACAGTTCTTGCAGTTAGCCCATTAGATTCCTTTGGCTGGTCACTTGAGTTTCAAGAAGACTAAGGAAAGGCTCTCACTCTACTTTTATTGGCCAAAGATGGGGCCGAAGTAGATAAATACTGCAGGAGCTGCCACACCTGACAGACTTCTGGTAAGGTTGGCTCCAAGAATGTGGCACCTTTAGTGCCTCTCAAAGTTGTGGGAGTCCCATTTGAGAGAGTAGAGATTGACATTGTTGGTGCCCTTGATCCTCCAACTTCCTCAGGCAACAGGTTCATACTTGTTGTGGTAGACCATGCTACTACATACCCTGAGTCAATTCCTATGAGGACTGTTATAGCCCCGGCTGTGGCTAAGGCCCTCTTTACTATTTTTACCAGGGTTGGGTTTCCTAAGGAAGTAATCTCTGACAGGGGGTCAAATTCTATGTCCCACTACATGAAAGCCATGTGGAAAACCTGCAGAGTTACTTACAAGTTCTCAACTGCATACCACCCTCAGACAAATGGGCTGGTTGAAAGGTTCAACAGAACCATGAAGAGCATGATAGGTGCTTTAGAGGACCCCCTTAAAAGAAATTGGGACCTTCTACTGCCATGCCTTCTCTTTGCTTATAGAGAAGTCCCTCAGGAGGGAGTAGGTAATTCTCCCTTTGAACTTCTCTATGGTCATCCAGTCAAAGGTCCATTGGCCCTGATCAAGGAGGGGTTGGAGAGTGCTCCTTCCCCCAAGCCAGTCAGAGTGACTGACTATGTGATAGGTCTCCGAAGGAGAATGTCACAAATGATGGAAGAAGCAAGTGATAACTTGAAAGCTGGACAGGCATTGGTCAAGCACTGGCATGACCAAAAGGCTAACATGGTTGAGATTACTCAGGACCAGCTAGTTATCGTTATGATTCCAACAAGGCAGAGGGCTTTGCAAGACGAATGGATGGGACCCTTCAAAGTTGTGGGTAAACTCAGAGAGGTCAACTATCTGGTGGCTCCAACAGTCTTCCACACCAACAGACTAAAAGCGTATGTCTCCAGACCTGATGTAGGAGCTTTGCTTCTAGCATCATCAGAGGAAGAAGAAGAGAGTCAAGCTCTTCCTGATCTCCTCAAAAGCTTACCTTTAGACGAAAAAATTGAAGGAGTAAATCTCTCTTCAAATCTGACACCTGAGCAACAGGAAGAGTGCAAATCTATGTTGAATCAGTTTGCCTCTCTATTCTCACTTTCACCAGGCTTGACCCCTTGGGGACAGCATGACATACTCACTGGTGACTGTCTGCCAGTCAAAAGCAGAGGATATCGAATGTCAGAAAATGTAAGAACACACATCAATGTGAGGTCAACAAGATGCTTGATCTCGGGGTAATAGAGCCCTCTACTAGTCCATGGTCTAGCCCGGTTGTGTTAGTACCAAAGACAGGATCTAAAGAACTTAGATTCTGTGTGGATTACAGAGCTCTTAATGCAGTCACTAAGACTGATGCCCACCCTTTGCCAAGGACAGATGAGTTGGTGGATAGACTTGGTGCAGCCAAGTTCCTCAGCACATTTGACTTGACGTCAGGCTATTGGCAAATAGTCCTGACAGACCATGCCAAGGAGAAAACTGCATTTTCTACCCCAGTTGGCTTATACCAGTTTAAGGTTCTGCCTTTTGGATTGAAAAATGCACCTGCTACATTTCAAAGGATGGTAAACCAAGTTCTGAATGGGATGGAGGACTTCTGCATGGCAGACTTGGATGACATAGCCGTGTTCAGCAATTCCTGGGAAGAGCATGTGGACCACCTGAGATATGTTTTGCAGGCTCTTGGAAAGGCCAATCTGACCATAAAGGCAAGTAAATGCCAGATTGGACAGAGTAAAGTGGTATACCTTGGACATGAGGTAGGAGGAGGAGAAATAAGGCCTTTGCCCAGTAAGATTGAAGCTATGCAAAATTGGATAACACCTACTACTCAGACCCAGGTGAGAGCCTTCTTAGGTCTCACTGGGTATCACAGGAATTTCATTGAGAACTATGGGTACATAGCTTCTCCCCTGAATGTCATCTCCTCTCCTAAATTCCCAAGAAAGGTTAAGTGGAATGAGGAATGCAATCAGGCCTTTGAAACCCTGAAAAAGGCTCTTTGCCAAGCCCCAGTACTCAGAGCTCCTGACTATCACCAAACTTTCATTGTGCTAACAGATGCTTCAAATGTCGGAATAGGTGCAGTACTCAGTAAACTGGATGGGAAAGGTAGGGAGAACCCCGTTTGCTTCATCAGCAGAAAGCTGAAGGATCCTGAGATAAGGTGGGCAACAATCGAAAGAGAATGCTTTGCTATTGTGTGGGCACTGAAGAAGTTTAGGCCATACTTGTATGGTTCTGCTTTTGTCATTCAGACTGACCACCAACCCTTGAGATGGTTAATGCAAATGAAAGGGGAAAATCCAAAACTATTGAGATGGTCAATCTGCCTTCAAGGTTTTGATTTCACCATTGAGCACAGGTCAGGGTGTCACCATCAAAACGCTGATGGACTCTCTAGGATGTATGTCATCGACTGGAGGTATGAGGTTCATCCAGGAGTGGATTAAATCCTCCTGTCCCTTAGTCTGGGGGGGGGCGAGTGTTAGGTAGAATTCTCTCTTTAGGCTGAATTTCCTAATCTAATGAGTCCCCCAGCAGCTTTGCTGGATTTCTGGGGTTTGTTTTTTCCTCCTGCCAAGAGTGAGACTCTTTTTCTCCCACTCTTGGACATGATTTATGGTGTTCCTTTGACTGCTTATGTGTTTTATGGGCTATGGGGTCCTTTACTCCATAGGGTCTCATGTGTTTTTACTATGTGTGTTACACAGCACCCTCCGTGCAGTAACACAGGGGTGTCATAGTGACACCCCACCATAGACTCCATACCCTGGGACTGACTACTGTCTCCCAGGGCATGTAAAGTCACCATTGGCTTTACTAGTCCCAAATTATTAACAGAAACCAGTACAAACCATCATATTGTGGACGTACTGGTCGGGGCAATTCGATTGCCCCGGGGTCTGTTAGTCGAGGGGGCACGTCTCCGTCCCCCCTGATCGAGTTTTGGCTGGTGGCAGTGGAAACTACTTTTTATAGTCGACTGCGAATATTTTCCTATGGGATTTTCCCATTGTTCGAGGCTACCAACTTTAATTATTTAATTCTCATAGCCTCGTACATACCGCCGGTTTATTTAATTAATATTAATTCTCCGGTTGGTATTTTTTGCCAATACTCGATTCCAAAATGGTGTTTGTGTTCTCTTCTGTGACTCAAACCCAAGTCGAGCCCTTTGTTCCACTTTTTGGTGGGCTTCTCCACAGAAGCCTCCAAAAGTGGTGGCACTCTGTCTGGGTACCACAGGGGGTGTGGGAGGGGGTTTAGGCACCCTGGACTGAGTTACCTTGGTAACTCAAGTCACACTCTTGTGTGATTGGCCCAAGTGGTGAGCCGGCCGGCTCACCACTTAGCATGTTTGAGTGAAAGCTAGGCTGAGTGAATGGGGGTTTGCTGCATAAAAGCAGGGCTTTGGGGACTGGAACTTCAGAAGTCGCCACAGGACCTGAGAATTCGACGAGGGAGAAGCTGAGCCGACCTACCACGACGACACCACCGGTGGAGCCCTGCAGAACCGAATCACCACTTCCCGACGACAGAGAAGATCTCCCGGCTGGAGAGGCTTCTTCCCCTGACTGGTGGGCACAACCAGTTTACCTTCTTTTCTTCGCACCCCAGAACGGTTTGTGGTCAAACTGCCCTTGCCAAGCACCCCGGCGGCCGGATAGCCACTCAACACTGGATCGCGAATCAACAGACCGCTCCTTGTACCTGAGAAACTTTGCGGCTGGTCTCTTCCCTGGCAGTGCAACGGACCCCTGTCTTCCTCCACGACGAGATCTACTCTTCCCTCGGATGAAGCACTGACTTGCACCGGCTGCCTGGAACAACTGCCCCCGCGGGAGCGTTCTCACCACTTTAAGGTACCGTGTCCGCCAGGCCTCCCTTTCTAAAGATTGCAACAAGGTAATAATAACTCCTTAACCTTCTGGACTGGGCTGGCCACCTTGATCCTCTAACTGGTCCCTTTCTCCAATCCAACTCCTTTTTGAACCATTACAAGACTTTTTGTGCACTGCAACCGTGTGACCTTGGACACATTTCGTTTCGATCCCCTTAAAGCGGATCCAGCCTATTGACTCTGAATTCACGGTTTTACTTTGCCTCCTCGCTTGCTTTGCTCTTGTAAAAGTGTTGGGATCTGTTTCAATTTGTTCTCTGCTTTTCTCTCCCTTTTTAAAACAAACTATTAGGGTGCCATCTACGTTAAGCGCTCACTGCTGTCTGAAAATAAGTGGGGCTTTACTGAAGACTTGTCTAATATTCTTTTAAGGGAGTGTATATCTTTTAGTGACCGTGTTTTTGAATTGCTTACTATTCGTGCCTGTGTGTTTTTCTAGATGTGGTTTTAAATAAATAATTATATCTCTTTTACACCAAGCCCTGGTCAGTGTTTACTTGTTCCATTCTGTGCTCTTGACCTATTGTGAATACTCTGTATACTGCCTAACTCTTCTTGAGGGAAGTCTGACTGCTCAGCCACAGCTACCAAGTGAATTTGTGTGGTACAGACTGCTACCAAGTGGGTTTACTGCCAAACACCTGTAGTCTTAAATCTTTTGCAGTGGTCCCAGAGGGAACTGCACAGGTTTCTGCCTAACAAATGGCATACGTTTTTAATAGGGCAACTTAAGCATAAAGTCCCTTTAACAAAGTTTTTTTTGTAGTGAATTTTCAACGTTTTTAGTAGGGCAACGTAACCATGATGTCCCTTTCACAAACGCATTTTGAATGATTTGCATAGATTGGCATTACTGTAAGTGATTCATAACATACGTTGACCAACATTTTTTTTTTTATGATAGGGAAGGATGCCAATAGTAACACATAAGCATACTGTTAAGGAACATTTGACTGCACTGGCCATCTTTCTACGAATTGCACAGTTTAATATGCTCTTGTACAGAATTGCCACATGGTGCGGAACTCATACACACTTCACAATAAGATGCGCAAGTCGTTGACAGTGCGGAATGACATTGCATGTTGTTATACAAACTTGTAACTGCAACACTTCCCGTGCACACCTCAACAGGGCAAGTTGCACCACAATAGAAGCAAGAGTGCATAAAGAGATCTTTCAATCAGTAAACCCCATTCCACCCTAAAAAAAGGGGGGATAAATGCCACTACCAATAGAGATTTTACGGCACTAACCCATGTGATAAAAAAAAGGATTTTTTATCTTCAACCGGAACACCTCCGGTGTTCCCATTTAAAGAGAAAACTCCGGTGTTCCCATTTAAAGAGAAAAAATCCTTTTCCAAGATGGCCACATGGAAAGGGAAGGCGGGCGTTCCATTGAAAGTCTTTTTGCGCTTTCCATTACAGCTGCCAGAAAGTAAAAAAGGAAAACGTGGGGCCTTAGTGGGTGAACAACATTTGTATTTGTTCCAAAATGTGTGGTTATCAGCAACACCTTTAACAGAAAGGCAGTGCTTGGTGGACATGGCAACTTCAATATAATGTTTTGTCCCAACCAGCAAATGGGAGTATTTACCTCCGCGACATTGGGGTCAGTAAGCATACCTACAGACTACCGCTCATAGACGAAAGGCGTACCGTTCATTTGTTATGTGCATGACGATACTTGTAAAGTATGAAAACAGTACAACATGTGAAACACAATGGCGTTTGGTCATGGACAATGAACTTTACATAAATGTGTGGAACAGAAAATAAATATATTTCGCTAAAAATGTGCGTACAGAAGTCAAAGGAGTAGTCTTCTAACGTCTGGACACAATCACAACAAACTGTGAAGAGAAATGAAGTGCACTAATGGCAGAAAGATGGCAAGCAACACCCTTACCACTGACCAGTGCACACAGTTTTGTATAACTGCCACAAGGTGAAAAGGGTAAAGAAATGTGTAGTGTGAAGGTATAATGAAGCATTGCTTTAGAAACGTTTCTGTACAGCAAACACTTTCAGAGCACCTAATCTAATTTTTCCACTTTTAGAAAGATACAAAATCTGACAACACAGCATCTTCATGCAGAAGTAATCTTTGTAATTGGGGCAGCTGGGTAACAGAAAGTACCCTCACGGCACGAAAGCATAATAGATAGGCCTGAGCCTTAAGTTGCCAAAGCAAGTGGTGTGCAATAGCGTTCTGGATAACGTACCTTTGCAGAGTAAACAAATGCTTTCTTAAAGGCTTACCTATCGTGATACGGCACCTATTAAAGAACATACTACAACCTGCAACGTACCATGGCAGATTGTGAAGGGCAACATGAAATTAATAAAAAACACACTCACATGTAAAAAGTGGTACTGTACTTTTATTTCAGAATGCACAGGGCTAAATCATCGCCCTTTTCACAGTTGCAAAGAAATTTGAAGTTTGTGTCTCCGCCGCACAATGAAAATGTAAATTTTGACGGTCACATTGATGTGTTCCCAAACAGTCACCATGCGTTGGCACCACAGTTTTTATCACGCACACAGTGGCGACACAGTAGTCGGTTTTCTCTCACATTCATTGGCAAGATGCCGTCAATCGCTGTGATGTAGTCCATCACAAAGTATAATGTTAGTGGCAATGGTGACATTGTTGGGTAACCACACATAAATTATGCGTTGTTGACACAGTAGGCATATTCCTGTAACTGTGATTTACAAGGCGACGTGAATGGCAGTGAACTATGACACCAGAAAGGAGGGTATGTTGCTTCTTACTGCTACAACTGCGTAGGGACATAGAGGTCCGATGCGGTCATCCCATTCAATGATGACGCACATACAACCGGTGACAAATAGCTGCAATTGACGATTGCAAAACCTGTCACTCGGATGCTGCAATCCATGACACTGGCAATACGGAATGAAGTAGCTGAGAGGAAAATGACAAAAAAGATCTATCAATATGAAGCCTCTGTGGAAATGTAAGGCGTAGTACATAGCATCTTTATAAATAAAGAATGTTATATGGGGAAATATACTGACTCCCCCTAAATATGGCGACAGTGTGCAATAAAGATAGTAGGTAAAAATGTATCAGTGCCGCATACATTTCGTAGGTCATAGCGGAAATTGTAGTGACATCGTACTGACGGCGGTAATGTGCAATCTGAAATTTCATCACGACACAAACTTCCAAATGCATTAGTATTAACAGTAATGTACAATATGAAACTTCAATGGTACACAAACTTCCAAATGCATTACTAGTAATATATATTTTTTTAAACTTAGGAAATAATGGCAGTTTGGTGTAAAGGCCTGAAAAATAAGCTTACATTATGCGCACCGGCTCTATTTCGGCCTCCGCAGTCACACAGTACTTGTTTGCAGTAAAACGTCCTCGGGAACTGATATATCATGAGCTTCACAAACCTTTTTTGAAGCATAACTTATCAAAGAGAATGTTTCATAAACTGTGGCTCCCTATATTCTTTCTATCTATGCTCTGTGTACGTCAAGGTCGAAAAACAATTGACCCTTATGAGGTTTGTTACATGTGCGCCCATACCGAGCGCCTACTGAAAAAATGAAATGAAATGAACTGACCTTCACTCCGAACACAAATACATTCTCATTTTGCAACAACGTATCAGCAGCAATAATGAGAACCGTTACTCCTGACCACGTGCAAACACGCTGTGTTGACAAATCCCTGCAGGTGGCTGCCTCAGATTCCAAAACATGGGACGCCAGTCTAACCACACTGCTTTTGGTGGTTGCTTCTTACATGGACTTATTAATGGCTTGTCGTACGTTGCCTACCAAGTTTCAATGTACGGGACGATATTGGTAACAAGAATAAAGCACTGTTTCACTTTGTACTACCACATATAACTAATGCTTACCTTTCGACACAGTGTTTCATGAAGGTATGTTTGCAAGAATTTCGGCGTTCAACACAAAAACTAAATGACCATGGCTGCCATATCAAAAGAATGCTACGCACTTGACGCTGAGGCAAAACCAATCGGTGAAAGCGCTACATCTTGACGTACAGCATGCCATAGATTAGCCAATAGAAATCTGCTCCACTGAGCGAACAGGGAAGTGGGACCGCAGAGCGGACATAGATATCACTAATTCTTAGACTGCTACTTTTTGATGTGTTAAAGGAAAGTACAGTATGATTTCTCACAAAATTTACAAAAGAACGCTTTGGGGAACAAGCCAATGCTGCTGCTTCTAAATTGATGACAATCTGTCCAGTTGTTTGCCCTGTAGCCATGCGCAAAGTTTTTGCCCCCTTCAGTCTATGGGAAAAAAAGAAGTTTTGGGACCCCCCTATAACTTTGCCCCCCCTGGACGATTCCGTACCAAACTTTGGGGCAAATTTCAGAGTGGCCCATATACTCTTTTTGCAAACTTTGGTAAGGATTTGTCCATGGGGAGCCGAGTTATAAGCCACCCACAAAGTGCTCTTCACATGGGCACCCGCTGCCTCCTCCCCACTCTGCACCACCAGCCACTGCCATTGGCCCTCACTGCCCTCAAAATAGCCAATAACACATCGGGAGGCGTGAGCCAGCTATCTTTGCAAAGGCCATCGATCCAAGGCCAACTCCTGTCTCAGCCTGTCTATGACTGACTCTGCCTCCTGCCAGGAAATCTGCACATCAAAATCTTGCTACCTCTGCACAACGTCAGCACAGTATTGTGTCATCTGAACTCTGACTATTCACTGCCTACCTACACGAAATTACCACTTTGCCTTGTCTGCCATACACCACCTACATTAGCATTAAGATACCTTATATCAGCAGCTTACTACAGCCAACATGTATCCCCTCTGGCTGCCTCTACACTGCTAATGAGACTGTGTCCCAAATGGCCACTAGCACATGCTTTACAAATACACTTTGCTTACTGTGAAATATTATCTTCAACTGCAATTCTACTTACCCGTGACCTGCCCACAAGCACGCGTACTGCTAGCACCCACCCATGCTGTCACTTCCAAAACCTAGCCTCTTGATATTAATGATCTTAGTCCCCAGCCTACCCACGTCATGAATGCTGTTCTCAGCCTCATCTATCACAACAACTAAATACTCTATCTAGCCACAGCCACCGCCTTGCCACTGTAATGCTACATCAGCCCATCTCTACCCTCTCACATGAATGTCGCACCTAGTATATGCTTGCCTACTACTCGCATGCTGGACTTTGCCCTTTTACTTGAATGTCGCATCCAGTATATGCTTGCCTACTACTCGCATGCTGGACTTTGCCCTTTTACTTGAATGTCGCATCCAGTAAATGCTTGCCTACTATTCGCATGCTGGACTTTGCCCTTTTAATTGAATGTCGCATCCAGTATACGTTTGACTGCTTGATGCTGGACCAGCCCTAACTTGCCCTATTACTTGAATGTTGCATCTAGTATATGTTTGCCTATTACTTTGCTACTAGAATAGCCCTAATTTGCCCTATTATTTGAATGTCGCATCTAGTATATACTTGCCTACTACTTTGATGCTGGACTAGCCCGGATTTGGCCTTTTACTTGAATGTCACATCTAGTATATGCTTGCCTACTACCTTGATGCTGGACTAGCCCTGATTGCCCTTTTACTTGAATGTTGTATCTAGTATACGTTTGACTGCTTGATGCTGAAATAGCCCTGACTTGCCTTATCGCCTGTATCGCATCTAGCATATACGCCCACTGCCAGCCACCAGTGGCCTCTCTAGGTATCTATCCTCCACCTTCAACCCACCTAAAAACTGTACAATGTGCCTTAGCAAAAATCAGACAACTACCCGACTATACCTCCTCATACCCTTATTATACCTCACCATTTCTACTGCTGCATTAACCATGTACCCAGCAGAAAATGAACCCTGTCCGATCGCGAAAAGAAACATTAGGCTTTGAGCCAGGTTACCCTGTCTCTATGAGCCCAGTTGCCACAACAGGATACCTAACCCTTTCCTAAGATCAACCTCACAACACCCTAAAGTACGCCCCAACCTAACTACACACTGTAATAACTCCACCCAACCTAAACTCATCCCTATAACAATCCAGGACACACCCAACACAACTATTCTATCCAGAGCCTTGATCAACGCTAGATCACTAGTAGCCCACGCCACGTAAATAGCAGACACCCTATCCACCAACAACCTCGACCTCCTGGCAATCATCATGGCTGCATGAAGCAGCAGGCCCAGCACTCTCAATAGCCATCCCTGAAAACTATCAAATAATCAGAATGGACAGACCAAACAACAGAGGAGGCAGACTGGCCATTACAGCAAAGACTAAACTTGAGCTAAGACCATCAACTCAATCACCTCTCAAATCCTGCAAACTCCTCACAGCCAAATTGCCTATTTCCAACTGTCGTACCATAACCATCTACCTAATTTATAGGTCACCCGGCCCTATTGGTTCATTCGAGGCAGACTTATCCAGCCTCCTAGCCAACAATACAAAAGAAACCTCTCAAATACTATTATTAGGCAACCTGAATCTTGGCTTGAACGATCCTGATGACAAACCAGCACAAGCTATAGCCAACATGCTTGCTGAACACAGCCTAATCCAAAAAGTGCTTACCTCTACTCGTAACAAAGGTAGGACCTTGGACTGGATCACCACCCTGAACTGCGATACCACCATCACCAAAACTACTCCTCAACATTGGACAGACCACCACCTCATTGACTTCACATTATCACTCTATAAAGAAGTCAGTGAAAATAAAAATCATGGCACCACCACAGCCCACTAGAGCAAAAACAAATATAACTCCTGACAAACTCCTACCACTATTGCTCTATTCCTGCCAACCCTAAATGCTTTCCCTGAGAACCTAGTTCCAGAGTACCTAGTAGAAAGTTATAACAATGCTATGAAGAAAAGACTGGACACCATTGCCCCCCTAGAATTGCAAAAAAAGCAAACAGCAAGCTCACCTGAACACCTGGTTCACCCCCATCTGAAAGAACTAAGAATGCAAAAATGGAAAATAGAAACTAAATGGCACAATACCCCCACAGAAGAGAACAAACTACAACTTAAACTCTTCCAAATAATTACAAAAAAGAAATCCTACTCACAAAAAATAACCTATTCAATGAAAGAATTGAAAAATACATCTCCAATACTAGGGACTGGAATCCCACGCACCCCCACTAGATAACATAACTAAAGACAAACAATAGTGCAGCAGCGTCCAAAACGCCCTAAACAACACAATCAAAACTCTACAAACCGAAATCGCTCTAAAAAAGACACTCTAACCACCAACGATTCACCCCCTAGCAATCACGCCAAAATAACTAACCCACCAGGCCCGAATCTCTTCAGATTTG